>NW_024466599.1:56557500-57757500 GCF_017591425.1 Ochotona curzoniae | reverse complement strand
AGAAATACGTAAGAAAGTGGATCTCTGCCGTTCATTTCTGAATAATTTTGCTATTTTGCATAAACAAAAATTGAACCCTTTCTATCCTGCAAACTGTGCACATTTTCACAAGGACTTGCTTGGTAAAGAATGAAATATAAAAAACAAGTATCTTTAGGAAATTTTCTGAAAGTATTTGATGACCGCTAACTATATTGATTTAAGTGTGACATGGCTTAAATAAAAAAAAAAAAAACTAAAGCTTAAAAATATATATGAAAAAACTATAAAAAAAAACTAAAGGAAGTCTGTTACTATATATTGTGGAAGACACAAAATCTAAATATTTATCTAAGATACCTGTTTTTTTAGATAGTTCATTTATTTTTATTTGAACTGCAAATTTTTTTTTAAAGATTTATTTTTATTATTTTTTCATTGGAAAGGTGGATATACAGAGAGGAGAGACAGAGAGGAAGATCTTCCGTCCGATGATTCACTCCCCAAGTGAGAGCAACGGGCCGATACTATGCCGATCCAAAGCCAGGAGCCTCTTCCGGGTCTCCCACGCGGGTGCAGGTTCCCAAAGCTTTGGGCCGTCCTCGACTGCTTTCCCAGGCCACAGGCAGGGAGCTGGACGGGAAGTGGGGCTGCTGGGATAGAACCGGCGCCCATATGGGATCCCGGGCGTGCAAGGCGAGGACCTTTAACCACTTGCGCCACCGCGCTGGGCCCTGAACTGCAAATTTTATAGAAAGAGGAGAGAGAGAGTAGGTCTTCCATCTGCTTGTTCATTCCCTACCAACAACTATCAGAGCTGAGCTGGTATGAAGCTGGGAGCCAAAAGCTACTTCTGGGTTTTCCACAAGGGTATGGGGTCCCAAGGACTCGACCATCTTCCACTCTTTTCTTAGGCCAAAAGCATGGAGCTGGATTGGAGGTGGAGCAGCAGGGACACAATCCCGTGCCCATATGGAATGCTGGCACCGCAGGGCGAAACATTAGCTTGCTGTGCTACTGTGCCAGTCCCTTAGAAAACCTAAAAAAAGAAAATTAAAATACCAAGAAAAATATACCACAATCATGTACTAGAGGAGTTTATTATGTCATTTGTCCAGTTTGTAGTATATATATATATATTTTTTTTAAGATGTGACATGAAGAAAACCTTTGAACTTGTGCCAAAGACAAAGGAAAACAAGGATTTACTGGAATATGCAACTGAAGGGAATGGCTAGATTAGGTATTTAACAGATAAACTCTTTAAATTAGCTGTCAAATATGATTTAAAAGGCCATAGAAAATAATGTTTAAATAAAGTGAATGAATGAATAAATCTCATCCAAAACAATATATCGGTTAAGATATAGAAATTTTATAACCAAACAGATTTTCTGATGTTGAAACATAAAGCTCAATAGAAAATTTACTAGAAGGCGTAGATTTGATTTGGTAGAGTAAAAATTCAAAATAATGAAGAAAACTGAAGAGAGACTTCAAACAATGGTATGTTATCAACTACAGTAACACATGTATCATACCATCTCCTGAATAAAGGAAAGATAAGGTGGCAGAAAAATAAATGTGAAAAAATAGAGACTAACAACTCTTTTTTTTTTTTAAGACTCTCTCTCTCTCTTTCTCTCTCTCTCTCTCTCTCTCTCTCAAAGGCAAGGTAACAGTGAGCCAGAGAGAAATTTCTGTCCTTTGACCCATACTTCAAATGGCTGCAACAGCTGGTGATTGGGCTAGACACAGTCAGAAGCCAGAAATTTCATGTGGCCTCTCACATGGGTGACCAAAATCCAGTCAGTGGAGTCATCATGTTGTGCCTGCAAGCACACTGGAGGGAATTGGATCAGCTTTGGGCTTGAGCCTGTACTCTGGCCAGGAATCTAGGCATCCCAACCAGTGTGGCCCAAATCACTGACCCTTCAAACATGCAAGAATTTAAAAAAATAAATGCAGAGTGATTGATGTTTTATTTATTATTGTTAAATTGATATAAATCAAGGATAAAAAGAAAGTCTTGAGAGCAACAAAGGGACAAATTCTCATGATCTTCTCTCCTTTTCTCTCTCACTCTCATCTCTTCCTTTCAAATCAATCAATCTTCAAAAAATGAAATTAGAGGCACTATTGCATTGCAGCAAATCCCATATGGGTGCCGGTTAGAGTCCTGGTTGTTCTCATTTGAATCCAGTTCATTACCACTGTGTCTGGGAAACAGATGCCCTGAGTCTTTATGCTCTTGCTCCCACATGGGAGATCTAAATGGAATTTCCAGAATCCTACTCGTTGTGTCATTTAGCGAGTAAACTAATGGATGGAAGATACCTTTCTTTCTGCTTTTCCTTTTTCTCTGTGTCTCTTTCAAATATATAAATCTAATATGTAAATCTCTCATTCTAGCTGTCTCATTAGATTTAAAGTGAGAGAGAGAGAGAGAGAGAGAAGAGATCCTCATTATAATCCTCAATTAAAGTCTTACCAAAACTTAAGAGGTTAGAAGAGTCAAATTCCGTGGGTCTTGCACAATGGCTCAATTGAATAATCCTCTGCCTGCAAGTGGTAGAATCACATATGGGAACCAATTTGTATCCCAGTAGCTCCACTTCCTATCCAGGTTCTTGCTTGTGGCCTGGGAAGGAGGAGGATGACCTAAAGCTTTGGAATACTGCATCTGCATGAGAAATCCCAAGGGATAATAGGGATTTGGGTCAGCTCAGCTCTGGAGATTTCTCTGTCTATCTGTAAATCCACCTTTCCAATCATCATCATCATCATCATCGTAAAATAAAAAGAAGGGAATTCCACTTCAAAAAATGCTGATAGGAAAAGATTTTCAATAGAGAATTCTATGACCAACATATGTACTTTTCACATATTGAAGAGAATGTAAGGCATTTAGAGGTACATATATATGAGAGAATCTTTTGGTACTATACCTATCCTACCAGAGATTGTAAAAGACGTCCTGTAGTCTTCAGTGAAAGGACAATAGATGGTGATTCAAATCCACACAGAGAAATAAAGAGCAGAACTTAAAGATAACCCAAATGGTATTATGAAAATAATATGTCAATTTATTTATGACATCTTATTTATCTCTTTCAAATGACAACTCATTGGGTACATATTAGGTATACATATATAATGTGTGCTTAACAATTATTTACAAAAATATGTGTATATCAATATGTATAAATGGAGATGCTTTAGAGCAATACTTTTCCATATTGCTGAAGTCAGTTCTTAATTGTTAGTCCTCAGGTTCAATCTCCATCTCTCTCTGAACTGTGTAGCAATAATTTTACTTATGTCTCCATAGAGTTGCCTATTATGGATAATTCACATTAATGGAATACTAGAATATGTGTTATTTTGCTTAAATTATTTCATTTATAACAATGTTTCATGCTTAAACAATGTTTAGATCTTTAAATCACTTTATTATTTTTGGCATGTTCATCAAATTTGTTTAGACCTTTTCTTCTCTTTTCCTTACACCTTAATGGAGGAGGAGGTCAAGGAAACACAGAGGTGCAGATAAGGAAAATGATCACAAACTTGAATGTTAATTTGTCTTTTAGGTGAAAGTGTAAGTTATGGAGTCAGGAAAAGAAAAGAAAGAGTGACTATGTGATTAAGAATACCTGAAAGTTAATCATGACAAAACAAAAACACAAATACACTAAATATTGAATGCCCCATTAAGCACTTGTTATGTATTATCATATTTTGTTCATTTAAGTCCTAAAGCAATATTCTCAGCCTTAATTTGTTGAAGGAGAAAATTGTTTTAGAAACATAAATTTCCTCCAAATTTCATGGAATTGGCTAAAACTTTTTTTATATACTATGTTCCCCAAGTTCTGTTTGACTAGGAAAGAGTCATGGTGTAGTAGGGTAGATTTTATAGAGTTGTAAATAAGAATGTAGGTGAGAAATGCTCATTCTATGGTCCTTTCCCAGAATAGATACAAATATGGAGAGCGCTGAAGCAGTGGCAGTAAGAAAAATGATGCTGAATATATTTACTTACTGATTTATTTATTTCAATGGGGTGAAAGAAATCTGTTCACTTGTTCACTCCCCAAATGCATGCAGCACTCACGGCTGTAGTTAATTTAAGCTAGGTCATCCACATTGGTAGAGGGGATCCAAATACTTGATCTTCAACTGCTGTCTCCAGTATACATTAGCAGAAAGTTGGAATTTGGAATGGGACCATGACTTGAAACGCAACACACTGGTATGGGTGGTAGGTGTCTCAAGACACGTCTGAAACAGTATGCCAAATGCCAAACTCCACAACAGCATTTTATAAGAGATTATCACAAATCTAACAGCTCAAAACAGAACAAATTTATCTTAGTCCTGTGGGTCAGGAAAGAGAAAAGAGGTTTCAAATGATTCCTCTTTTTAGAAGTCAGGGTGATGGCAATGGTGTATTTTGGGGGAAACTACTTTGGGGAAAGCTCTGGGGGGAAACCGGCTCCTAGGCTCCCAGGTTGTTACAACAGTTATATTCTGTTTGCTTACTGGACTAAAGCCTCCTTTCTAAGTGGGCATTTGTCACAGGGATTTTCCTTGGCTGCTGAACCCTTCCTCCATCTCAAAACCAACAATGGCACCAGACCCATCTTATGCTTCACATGTCCTTGACCTCCCATTCTTAATCCTTTCTCCACTTCCAATTAAACACAATTCTGTTTTAACTGACTCAGATAAAGAAGTCCACACTGGTGTTTATCTACCATCATAGTGTGTTAGTATTAACTTTTTATATCAGTGCTCATAATTATCAAACATCGTTACAAAATACCTTTTATATAAATATGTCATATCCAATGTTTATGATGTTTTGGCTTTTGGGGTAATTGTTCTGCATACTTAACTTACATAAGGTAATCTTATCATCTATGCCTCTAGCAAAATTGAATTTTCAGCCCTTGCTTGGCTTGACTACAGATCACTTTATACAAAACATCAGAAGACACCTGGGAGCAGTTAAGGTTGACCAATATGAAAAGTGACAGTGCAAATCCTCTTAATCTTTTCAGCTTGTTTAGCCATTTGTTGAAAGAATAAATGTATTTGTTAAGTGCTGAATAGTAGGTTTTTATAGTTTGTGAATTCTACTTCTGCATTATTTCAAAGATACTTTTTTTTCTTTTTTTTTTTTTTTTGCTTCTAAAAACCAAGTAAGGCTGAAACTAAATGCAAAATTGCCAGCCGAAAGGCAACGATTTGTGATAAAGATAGTATGTCACATGTGGAAAGAACTTAGAGAACTTTGGTCACTTGCAAATTGAAGGCATTAAGTGAACTGGACTTTGATATTTTGATTTGATGGAGACTGCTTGCCTCCATTTATTTGTGCCATTTTTTGCTATGAGCCTCAATGGAAAGTTCATGATTGAAAGACTGCATGGGTTATGATCACAATGGAATATGGAATAATTGAGGTTGAGAGAAGAGCTTTCTCTTGGGATTTGATGTAGTAGAAAAAACCCTAGAGAAGACTGGCAGTTCAGTTTGAAACCCATCAGCACCAGCCATCATTTTCCATGCACGTGATTACTTCTCAGGGCTTCATTTAGATGTTATCATTGCTAGTAATACCATGAATAATATCTTTGGTATAAAAATGTGATAGCCTGCTGAAATTAATACATGCACATCTTTATATGTAATCATTCATTTGATACTCATAACTCTTTGCAGACAGGAAATATCATTCCCAGTGACAAAACGAAGTAACTTGAGGAAACTGACTCAATGAAGTTAAGCAACACTGTCAACATTATACAGGTGGAGTTATATCCGAGCAGTACATTTTGTCTCTTTGGATTTCTTCATTATATTATATTATATTATATTATAGTGACTATCTTACTGTCATTCTCTATGTGTTGAAAATGACAACCGTACAAAACAATGAATTGTAATTTATTTAGCTATTTATCATGAGTGCAGAGGTGATGTCCTTCTCATCCCTACCTTCAATGTTTTTAAAGGTAAATTATGTAGTAGGTAATTAATGAATATGGGAGAAGCAAGGGATGTTGATATAGAAAGGGAAGAACCTAGAGAGAGACATTGCTAGTGAACAGCCTTCTCCAGAATCCCACAGAAGTCTATTGTGCAAGGTGAATGTGGAAAAATTGAATGTGGTAAAATCTTCATGAAGCAAAGAAGTTTTGCTGATGTGACTGTTTTCCTTAGGGGTTTTCTACTTTAAGGGTAATTTTAGTGGCTGGTGCAGCGGCTCAATAGCCTAATCCTCTAACTGCAAGTGCCAACATCCGTTTGGGCAATGGTTCATGTCCTAGCTGCTCCACTTCTGATTTAGTTCTCTGCATGTGGCCTGGGAAATGGAGGATAACTTCAATCTTTGGGACTCCATGTGGGAGATCCAGAGGGCTCCTGGCTTTGGATCAGCTCAGCTTTGACTATTACAGTCATTCAGGCAATAAATGATAGAAGGTCTTTCTGTAAATCTGCTTTTGAAATCTTATATTTAAAAAGGATAATTTTATGGTTCCATGAAACTGCATGCGTACAAAGTATTCTACTTTGGTTAAATGTTGGCTTGTCTGCCAGTATTGGCACTCGAGTCATCACCTGCTACCTGCAAGGTTCATTGGTGAGGAGCTGCATTGGAAGTGGAGAGCCAAGACGTTTACTGATAGTCCAAGTGGCTAAATTAGTCCGTGTACCACAATGCCAGACACTCCCTAACTGCATTTTTCATTCTATATGCCTGTAAGTAGGTCTCTGACACTCCCTCAAAATTACATGGGCTTTTTGCTTCATCAACAAGCAATACTGGCAGACAGGCCAAAGGAATGATGTTATCTTAAACCTTTTTGTTGTTGTTGTTAATTTATGTTCCTTCTAATGTTTCTCCTTGACTCAGCGCTGGGAATGGGGTGAGATCTTAAGACTTCAGAGGGAACAAATGGAAGCTTAAAAGCCATCTGGTGTTTCTAAGGGCATCTGGAAGCAGTTCTCTGAAGCATGAATCATATGACCTTCAACCATTGCTCTCTCCTCTCCTCACACTCTGACTCAGCACACACAAGGGTACATACACACATCAGGCCTACAAAATTGTGAATTTGATGGAATTTTTGTACCTCTGGTTCCTCATTCCTTTCCCTGCTTCCTTTTCAAAATTTTCTTCTTAATTAGTCAATGATCAACTGATGTATTCAACAAATGTGAAATGTCTACTTGTGGCATGTATTCAGCCAGAGAGGATATAGTTAGCTGGTTAAATAAGATCTTCTGATTGAAGGAAGTAAAAGATAATTAAAGTAATTAAAAAGGACTGCTAACAGGCCCAGCATAACAGCTCGATTAGCTATTCCTTTACCTACAAGTGCCCAGCATTCTATATGGGCACTGGTTCATGTACTGGTTACTTTACTTTCCATCCAACAACCTACGTGTAGCCTGGGAGAGCAGTGAGGCATGGTCTTTGGAACCATGCACTCACCTTGGAATTCTCGACGGGGCTCCTGGCTTCCACTGGCTCAGTTAAAACTATTGCAGCTCTTTGGGGAGTGAATCAGCAGATCTCTCTCCTTCTCTTTGCAAATCTGCCTTTCAAATAAAAATAAAACTTAAAAAACAAAGATAATAAACAATTCTGAGATTCCAGTGAATGAAACAGAATAATGAGATACTCAATAAGAAGGAGAGATGGCTTCAGATAGGAATTTTTTATTGAGGATTTTGTCTCTAAGAAGGCAGCATTTGAACTGAGATGCAAAGGATTGAAATGGGGCTTTGGGAGATGGACTAGTGGCTAAATCCTCACGTTGTAATCTCCAGGAGTCCATAAAGGTGCTGGTTTGTATCCTGGCTGCTCCATTTCCCATCCAGCTCCCTGACTGTGCTCTGCGAAAGCAGTGGAGCATGGCCCAAAGCCTGGGAACCCTGCACCTGCATGGGAGGCCTGGTAAAAGCACTAGGCTCCTGGCTTTAGATCAACTCAGTTCTGTTGTGGCCACTTGGGGAGTGAACCAGAGGACAGAAGATGTTTCTCTGTCTCTCCGTCTCTCTATAAATCTACCTTCCCCCCAAAATAAAATAAATAAATAATAAAAAAAAGAAGAGCAGACAGGTTCAAACTCATGTGAGTGAACTCCTCACAATTAAGTAAGAAAAACTACACAAATACCCAAGTCTTGCTGGTCGTGCATTATTGTGTAAGCTTAGGTTTTTATTGCTTATTTTAAAAAAAGGATTGCTCCCTGAGAGACACCACAGTTTGAACTGATCTTGACTGATCATATTTACAAAAAGCATCCAGGATTTGTGAAATGCTTTGTGGCAGAAACCAAACAAAAACAAAATCAAAAATTTTCATGAACTCAATTCAACTTTAATGTACTTATTTTCTGAGACAAGATTTTTACATGTGATACCATGTTATCTTTACGCAAGTCAGAAGTACTGGTCTTACCCTTCATTTCCCCTCCTTCCTCAGTGGGCCCAGTTGACCATCTTTCCTTCAGGCAGCGTGAGTTCAATGTCCCGAACATGTTCTGAGTCTGTTTACTTTTATCTCCTTGCTGCCACTCTGTGACTTACAAGCATCTGTTGGGTGGATCTCTGTGCTTCCATTGTCACAGTTCGCTATTCCATTCATAAAAGTGATTGATTTTTTAAAAAAAAATGTAACAATATATTTTAATCTTCTGACCACAGGTCTTCAATGTTTTCCATTTTCTCTTAAATTTAAACTCAATGCTTTTATATGACTCAGAAAATTCATCATAACCCTGTTTGTTCAGACCCCCTTTTCCAACTTTTCTCTCCAAACTGCAGTGTCATTCACTTTTTGTCTATTTTTTCAAAGCATCAGTTCCTTTTCCTGCTTCTGGGTCAATGAAATTACTGTTCTATATTCTTAGAATGTTCTTTTTCCCCACAATTCTTTTTTTTTTTTTTAAGATTTATTTTTATTGCAAAGCCAGATATACAGAGAGGAAGATCTTCCACCTGCTGATTCACTCCTCAAGTAGTCGCAATGGCTGGAACTGAGCCAATCTGAAACCAGAATTCTGGATCCTCTTCCAGGTCTCCAACGCAGGTGCAGGATCCCAAGGCTTTGGACCGTCCTCAACTGCTTTCCCAGGCCACAAGCAGGAAGCTTGATGGGAAGCAGGGCTGCCAGGATTAAAACCGGCACCAATATGGGATCCCGGCGCGTTCATGGTGAGGACTTTAGCTGCTAGCTACTGCACCAGACACTTCCACACAATTCTTATGCAGTAAGCTCACTTTAATCTTTTTTCTTTGCTATTTTTATTTTTATTTTATTTTATCTTACTTGTACTGGAAAGGCAGATATACAGAGCGAAGGAGATACAGAGAGAAGGATCTTCAGTCTGCTAGTTCACTTCAGCTAGGACACAAACTTATGTCCATTTGGTATCTTGGCACCTGTAAGGTGAGGATTTAGCTACTAGGCTATTGCAATGGGTCCTCTTATCTTTTTTTCTTTTTTAAGATTTATTTTTTTTTAATTGGAAAGGCAGATATACAGAGAGGAGGAGAGACAGTAAAGAAGATCTTTCATCCATTGATTCATTCCGCAAGTGGGCTCAAGGGCTGCAGTTGAGCCAATCTGAAGCCAGCAGCCAGGAGCCCCTTCCAGGCCTCACATGTGGGTGCAGGGCCCAAGGTCTTGGGTCATCCTCGACTGCTTTCTCAGGCTGCAAGCAAGGAGCTGGATGGGATGCAGTGATGCCAGGATTAGAACAGGCACCCATATGGGATCCCAGTGAGTATAAGGCAGGTATCCCAGCCACTTGGCTACTGCGCTGGACCCCATCTTAACTATTTTTAACCCACTATGTCCCATCATGCTTCATATAGGACACCTATAAAGCCTAAATTAAAAAATAATTATAAGGCCCGGCAGCGTGGCCTGGTGGCTAAAGTCCTCACGGCTAAAGTCCTCTCCTTGAACACCCAGGATTCCATCTGGGCGCCAGTTCTAATCCCAGCAGCCACACTTCCCATCCAGCTCCCTGCCTGTGACCTGGGAAAGCAGTTGAGGGTGGCCCAAGGCTTTGGGACCCTGCACCCATGTGGGAGACCCAGAAGAAGTTCCTGGATCCTGGCTCCAAACCGGCATAGCATCGGCCGTTGCACTCACTTGGAGAGTGAATCATCGGACGGAAGATCTTCCTCTCTGTCTCTCCTGCTCTCTGTATATCTGCCTTTCCAATAAATAAATAAAATCTTTTAAAAAAAGAAAGAATTATAGTAAATATTATCCCTACGGTAACTTGGAAAGAAATCTTCTATTTTTAGAACTCTTTTCTTTGAATTGTTAGGTTTGGTCATCCAGTGTGACGTTTCGTACTTTTTGCATGCAGCTTTAGCAAGTACTGTGTGGAGCAGCGCTCTTTCTGTCAGGCGTACGGTTCATGCCTACTGGAGCACATGCACGTGGAATGCAGAGGGGGACGTGAAATTCTAAACTACTCTGGTGAAACACATAAGCATAAACATAGTTTTTGAAATACATCGAAATTTGACTGTAATTTTAAACATTTGATGTGTGTGTGTCTCTGTGTGCGTGTGCCCATGTATTTAAAAATTCATCCAGTATTTACTTTGAAGGAACAGTGACAGAGAGAATGTCTGCAAAAACCAAGTCTGTGCTAGGTTTAAACTAGAAGCCAGTAATGCAATACTGGTTCCCCACGTGGATGACAGGAACCAGGGTATTATTTGATTCTTTCCAGGTTTCATGAATAGAAAATTGGATTCCTCATTTGAAATGCATTCATCCCAAATGGCTGCTTGACCTGCTGCCACACTGCCTGACTTGCATGTAGTATTTTAATGGCTCATTCCTAAAATGGTATATTTGGTTTGAGAATATGGCTCAGAAGTTAAAATATCACTGTGGAGCTTTCTTGCCATGAAGTACCTGGGCTTGATTTCTAACTTTTCTTCCAATTCCAGTTTTCTACGTTATGCTGATTTGAGTGTATTATTGTAAATCAAGAAGCAGGGGAGATGTTATAAAAGTATAGGGTCAGGACCAGCGTGATGGCTCAGTAGCTAAATCCTCGCCTTGCATACTGGAATCTCATGTGCTTTGTGTACTGGCAGCTCCACTTCCCATCCAGCTCCTTGCTGTGGCCTGGGAAAGCAGTCAAGGATGGCCCAAAGCCTTGGGACCCTGTACCCGTGTGGGAGACCCGGAAGAGGCTCTGGACTCCTAGCTTTGGATCGGCTCAGCTCTGGCCATTGCAGCCACTTTCACAGTGGGCCAGTGGTTGGAAGAGGTTTCTGTCTGTTTCTCCTTTCTGTAAATCTGCCTTTCCAATAAAAACAGATAAATGTTTTCAAAAAGGTGGGGTGTCCTCAAATTATTTCTATATCCTGAATTGTAGGAAATGAAAATAATAGTATCTACCCAAAGGGAATCAGGATGATTGAATATAATTAATTAAATAAGGTGCTTATCAAAATTAGTGACATTTGTTGAATGCTTAGTACATTTTAGCAAAGAAAAAGAATCCTGGTCAATTGGAAGGGACGTGGCCAAAATACGTTTCTTATTCTCAAAATGGTTTAAGTCTAAGACATCTACTCTTTATATCTTTGCCATGATACCTCTAAATGCTGACATGTGCTAAATAATGCTTTTGCTTAGAAAGGTAATTTGTGTGCTGTTATCAGAGTCCAAGTCCTGCTCTGAAAGAGCAGTTGTACCTCCTCCACAGCCTCTGATACCACCAGAGGGAGAGAGGGTTCTGGTGACTGAACACAGAGAGTCACTGCCTGGATGGGTCTCTGCCTACCTAACCTATGCACAGGACTGCAGGTACATGGCATACCATGTCCCCTGGGACTATGTCCTGACTGGAGCCTTGGCACACTGAGGCCCTTTGTGCCCTGCTCAGGTGACAGGAGGGCAGGACTCCCAGTATACTTCCCCCATCTAACCTTCCTGGTAATTGGGTCACCTCTCTCCCACTTACTTTTCTCAAAAGCCTCCTCTGTCAAAAACAACTTCAGGATGAGGGCAGGTTGCATAATGCCCTCTAAAGAAGTAGGTGAGTTTAAGGCTCATTTGCTAGGCTTATATTGTATCAATTGTACTCATACCATGTAGAATTGCTTTTGCTACACCTAAACTTATTTTCCTTGCTCCATCCTTTGCAAACGTGTGCTTCATTAGACTCTTGGCCATCTGACCTGTCTCCGATGATTTACTGTTAAATGCGTTGTCGCCAATGACCCCTACATACAATTTGAGAGATCATCTTTTTACTGTTTAACTAATTACTGATACATCTTGCCAGAAAATTAAAAGTTTAACTCACATACATGAAACTTGCCTCAAAGGGGACTCACCCTTTCCTAATCTTTACAATATTAACAGTTTTTTTTAATAATGTTACTATTTATTTTAGGATTGAGATTTAGGTTAGCAAGTAGCAGTATTGGTTTTCTAATTAAATATCACTGTTCTAATTATTGACTTTCGGCAAGTGAAAGAAACCTTTTTCAACTCCTGTTTTTGGACCCTTCACTTTGTATCTTTTGGTCCAATGCTAATGTTTGGTTTGATTCATGGTATATTCTGAAGATGATTCAGGGAAAGGCAGCAGGGGTCATTAATATTTTGCCTTGCCACAGTGAGAATGATTCTGCAACACCACCATTTCTCATGCAGGATGGCTTTTAAATATGTATAGAGTGAGCTGTGATTTGATGGATCACAGCAGTGGCTCTCTCAATGACAGAACAAGTCTGTCCCAATGCCTGACAGTCCTCTGCAGATGACACTCAAGAACTCAGCTGCCAGTGTACTTTTACATAAAATAAAATTTGACTAAAGACCAAGACATTCTAGTGTGAAAAATGGAGTTGTGTCCTCTGTTATACAGTGATGTTATAGAGATTCAACTTAACAAAACTGTCTCTTCTTTCCTCTCCATCTTATCTTTTTAAAGAAGCCAAATTGTTGCTAAATTTTCAGAGACCAAAGGTAATACAGTGTGTTCTGCTACATCGTTGGAAGTGATGACGCCAGCAGGTGCATGTGGGCACACATGCCCGTGCATACACAGATGCTATACTCCATTATGGATAGGAATATCTTAACAAATAAGAATGTCTGCCCTTAGTGCTGAATTATACAAAATTAGGCAGTATTTTATTTTTTTCAGAGCAAAAATGGCTAAGGACAGAGTGTTTTCCTTTTTTCCTCTGCCAATTAAGGCTAATGTTTAATTTGGTTTTGTTTTTCAAACATCGGAGAGAGTTCTGTGGAGCTCTGTCTGCCAGGGGAGCTAATGTTTGACTGTCTTTGGCTTTAGTGCTCTCTCTAAGCATATATTTCAGCTCCAATAGGGGTTACATTTGTCACCCTAAAAAGTATACAGAAATGATAACCCTCTAGTACCCCAAAGTATTACCTAAATAAGATAATTACACTTATAATTAGTTAAGATGAAGACATACTGCTTGACCAAATATGTCAGATATAATGAATAGACTAGCACATCTGCTTTTCCTTTCCTTCCCCCTTTGCCTGTTGATGGTAACCATCATTCTGTTTGTAGGAATTTAACATTTTTAGATTTAATATCTGTATGGTGATATAGTGATATAGCAAATAACAATTTTTATCATGTATTTTAAACTATCTAAAATAATGAGCTTAAATGTTCTAACCACAGATATACAGTTTGTTTCAAACGTCTGCATTTAGAAGTTGTTTTCTAGTACTACTTATTGAAGAGATTAATTGTCTTTTATCCAAAGGATTTAAAGCATTTTTGGTGCTTAATCAAAGATAAGTTAGGTGTAGCTGCGTGGATTTATTTATGGAGTTTCCAGTCTTTTTTGTTGGTCTCTATGTGTGTTTTTGGCTACAATGTTGCTGTTTTGGTTATGGTAGTGCTGCAGTATGCTCTGAAACCTAGTGTTGTGATCTTTACAGTTTGTTTTTATTGTTAAATTGTTGTAGTTATTCAAGGTCACTTATGTTTTCTTAAGAATTTTAGAATTTTTTTCCCTGATTCTTTGAAGAATATCATTGATATACTGCTAAAACATTGCATTTAATCTGCAAGCAACTTTGTATAGAATAGATATTTTAATGATGTTAATTTTTCCATCTGTGAACAAGGACACATTTCCATTTTGTGTGCCGTTTTTTACTTCTCTTAATAGTGTTTTGTAATTTTTATTGCAAAGGTAGTTCACATTCTGAGTTAAATTTATCTCAAGGTCTTTAATTTTTTTTTTTTTTAGTAATTGGGAATAACATTGTGTTTATGAGTTCTTTCTCAGCAGGAACATTGTTGGAATATAAGAATAGTAGATTTTTGAATGATTTTGTATGCTGCAACTTTGCTGAATTCACATGTCACTTTTAACAACTTGGTGGAGTCATAGGTTCTCCTATATAAAGAATCATGTGATATGCAAATAAGAACAATTTAATCTCCTGTTTTCCCATTTGTATGTCCTTTATTTGTTTCTTTTTCCTACTGGCTGTAGCTAAATCTTCTGAGCTATATTGGATAAAATGGGCACCGTTTATAATCCTGTTCTGGTTCTGTATATTACTGGAAATGTTTCTCTCTTTCACTCATTCAATATAGTTATTGATTGTGAGCTTACTGTAAAACATAGTAAAATTTTTTTTTTATGTTCAGGTATGCTGCTTTATACTGATTTGTTCAAATTTTTCAAAAACCCAATGTTGTGTTTTATGATATGACTCATCTATAACTATTGAGATGATCATGTGCTTTTGTCTTTCATATTGTTGATGTGATATATTATGCTTATTTATTTGCTAATGTTGAGCCATCCCTGCACCCCTGGGCTAAATCCTGCTTGATCAACATGAGTGATTTTTTTTTTGTTATTTTTGGATTTGATTTGTAAGTATTTTGGTGGGATAATTTCATCTATGTTCATCAAGGACATTGGTCTATATCTTTGTCTTCTTTTCCTTCAACTCCTCTGCCCCTTACTTCTTCTTCAATTACTTTCACAGTGTTCCTTAGCAGAAAACTGGATTACAATTGGAATAGCTGGAACTTAGGCCAGAAATACTGATGTGGGATGCTGGCAACACAGGCAATTGCTTAATAACTTGATCCCTATCCATCTTCCTCCCCTGGTTGTTTTTTATGATTATTTTCATTTGTCTGTTAATGCTGAGTTTATGTCAAATATGAATTTTGACTTATTGTATGTGTGGTATTTACATGTTTTATGGATAACTTAGAGATGTGTATATGTGTGCAAGAAAGGAAAGTGGCAGGGAGAGAGGTTGTATAGAGTCCATTTGATTGTCTCAGGTCTTGTTTTAAATGTTAGGCAGTATAAGAACTGCAGTAGTTTAGGTTTAATTTCCCTGTTGGTGAAATAGGATCCTTTAATTTTACACAATATTCACTACTGTAAAATGCGTAAGATGTGCAAGAGTCTGGGTAGTGAATCCCCGTGCTGTTGTCGGTACCTCATGTGATTTCTGGACATCATTGTCTCTGACCTGTGAATCTTTGCCTAATACTTTTATATTTCCTCACATGTACGGATTTAATCAGTACTTAACTGAATTCAATAGAAAACTTTGTACAGATCCTAGTCAACTTCTTAATTTTGGATTTTCTGCCCCATGAACTCCAGTGTCGTTGGCTTTTCCACACCATCATCATCTCTCCACCTATAAGAATTGTGAACTCACCATGCAATTTGTATTTTGCACTGCTTCTGGAAGCTTTTTCTGGCTAGCAAGTTAGTATAAAACCTGCTGGACTAAGTTGATTTCTCTGTCTCACTGTCCTTCATTGCCTGGTGGCCAATTTAAGGAACATAATTATTTAATGTTTTTTTTTTTCAGCTTTTCAGATCCTTTTTTTCAAATATTTTTTTAAAAGTATCTTTGAGGGCCCGGCGCAGTGGCACAGTGGTTAAGGTCCTTGCCTTGCAAGCCCGGGATCCCATATGGGCACCGGTTCTATCCCAGCAGCCCCATTTCCCTTCCAGCTCCCTGCCTGTGGCCTGGGAAAGCAGTCGAGGACGGCCCAAAGCTTTGGGACCCTGCACCCGTGTGGGAGACCCGGAAGAGGCTCCTGGCTTCGGATCGGCATAGTGTCGACCTTTGCGCTCACTTGGGGAGTGAATCATCGGACGGAAGATCTTCCTCTCTGTCTCTCCTCTCTGTATATCCGCCTTTCCAATAAAAAAATAATAAAAAATAAATCTTTGAAATTATAGAATCTATTTGAATTTTATGAAAAAATGCAAAATATGATTCTAAAAATATCCTATAATTTGGAGAATACAATCATGTTAAGTTTGCACTATTTTAACATTTTAAATGTCATATTCTGGTCTTTTGTATTGATAATTACTTCCATAATCCCTTTTATTTCTGATATAATCGCTCTTAGGAAAGAGTGGCTAATAATTTTTTTTCACCTAAATGTGGTTTCTCATTAGAACCCTAAAGATGCACATAGAATGAGAGGCAGAAACACAGATTTTCTCAAGTCAAGCTTTCCTCTGCATCATGCCTTTTTCTTAGAGAGAGGTTCTTTATCAAGACAAATATAAGTTCCTATCTTTGTATTTAATACTACATTTAATACTACATTTGTGCCACGAAGATTCTATAAATAAACCCAACACACTTTTTAGAACCATTGTCCACTTTGTACAATATATACTGGCACTATCTTGATGGCGTAGATGCTGCTGAGAGGAGATGCCGAATGAAATTCGTTTTTGATTCTCTTCATCCCACTTGAACTTACCTGTTGCACTCAGTGAAGTGATGACACTTAATTTAGGGTGTCTCTTGGGAAGTTTGTGTGATGTGGGGGAGATTGTTGCAATAACTTTATGTGTAGAATATATTTAGCCTGTTTACTGTGCCTTTTAACATTTCAGAGCTGATACTCATATTTATAAATTACTGAGATTTTGATCTGAATCTAATGCAGTGGTTGGCTATTCAAATATAAACCGCCATAGTTTCTGGAAACTGCTGAATAATTTAGATAGCTTATTATATTTGGCAGCTCAGGGAGGGGTAGACATAGGTCTGTCTGTTTTCCACTCTTAGGATTTCAAAAGCTGGAGCAAGAAAGACAGGGCATTATGGAATAAAATAACGGTAGTATAACTAAACATCAATTTGCACTAAGAAAAATGTGAGTACCGCTAAAGGAAAAGGCAAGAATACTTTGAAAGACTATCATAAATAATCAGAGTATTAACAGCTAGATACATCAGAATTAAATAATTCTAGTTTTTTTCATTATTCATTCATTTCAAATGGCTAGGTGGCAGAGAGGAAAGATAGAGACAGAGAAGAACCAGAATGAAAAATCTTCCATTTTTGGTTTAATTCCCAGTTGGCTGTAACAGGCAGGGCTGAGCTAGGCTGAAGACAGGAGCCAGGAACTCCATCCTTTTGTTTCACTTGGGTGTTAGGAGTTCAAGCAATTATGTCATCATACTCTGACTTTTCAGATGCATTAGCAGGAAAGTGAATCAGAAGAAGAGTAACCTGGACACAAATACGCAGTCTACTATAGGTTACCAGCTTCAGAAACCTTCAGTATAACTCAGTGCACTACAGCACTAGCTCCAAGCCATTCAATTTCTAATCATTTACATGTGGTATATTTAATAAAGTTGAGTTTTTAAAATTTTTCCTATCTGATTTTTCAGAGCTCTCCAGAATCCAGCCTTCACCCAGGTATTACTCTACTGCTGTCATATTCTCATAGAAGAGGATTAACGTGAACTTTACAGTGTGATCATCCTGGTAATGAATCATGCAGCCTTCCAGAAACTGTGAGTGCCAGATTATTATCTTCGTTTGGTTGATTATATAAATATAAGCAAGAGTTCAGCAGGATGTTGGGGACATCCCATAAAGCTGGGGCTGATAGTCTGCTGATGAAGTAGTGTGTGATATTTCAATATTAACACAGCCACTTGGTCTACAGTATTTGCATAATAGAGTGTATATATATATATATATGCAGAGAGCTCCACATAGGTCACTAGAGATGTCTTGAGATTATTCCTTGCACAGAGATTAACAGGTTTACAATTAACATCATAATCACATTGCTTTCTGTGAATTGGATTTTCAAACTAAAACAGTTTTAAAATTTGTAGGTTGTTTGGTGATTACAATAAAAATGTAGGTCTGAGAAAATAGTGAAGAGGAAAGAAGGTAAGAGCTAAAGGTGATTTCGTTTTGGAGAGATAATAGATAATCGAAGTGACTTAAAGTACATTAATAAGCTAATTTAGAAAGCCGCTTTAGTTTTTGAGTATTTAAAAATTCTATTGACAATAGGTGTTTTAAATCTAATTGCTGATTCATTGATCAGTTCAGACACTACTTACTTGTGATAGAAGGAGTATACAGTCACACTCTTATCTTTCTATCAAAAACCTTAAATTTGGACTTATCGACTCACAGCTGGCTGTCAACATTGATAACCCTCACGACCTGCACAGGTTTGTAAAATTGGTTTGGCTTTTTATTGACTTGGTGTTGAATGAATTAACATGATGAAATTTCACTTTCTGGTTTCTCATTTCTGTATGTTGTAGATTACTGATATTGTGACTTCCATAGAGACCTAGAATAGTAAGGAATTGTTTCTCTCACTGACAATTTGAACTCAAATATAGTCTTGAAATGTTCTTTTGATGGTATTCCTATCTCACTGTATTATAGCTCCATATTAGTAGATACATTTCCAAATACCTCTTGTCTGATGTGCCATACTTGTCAGGTAGATTGGTAAATGAAATAATATTTCAAAAATTTTTACTAATAAAAACAAAATAGATAATCACTATACTTTTAATGTTTACTTTTTCCAATATAATGGCAAAATCCTCTCAAAATGAGTCCCATTGGCTTCACTTCTGATCCAGCTGCTTGCTAATCTGTCTGGGAAGGCAATGGAAGATTGCCTGAGAACTTGAGCCTTTCCACCTATATGGGAGAGACATATGGATTTCCAGGCTTATGATGTTGGCTTCGCCCAGCCTTGGTCATTGCAGACATTTGGGGAAACAGTAAACACTCGCATTTCTCTCCCTCTCTCTCTCTCATATACACGTACATGCCTTTGAAATATTTTGAAACAGTATAATTGTTAGGAGCATTCATTTGGAATATAAGAAAGATCTTAGTTTATGTTCTTTTATTTTTTTTAAGATTATTTGTTTTGAAAGTGAGAAAGTGAGAAAAGGAGAGTGGGCTTCAGCCCCTTGTTTCTCTTCCAAGATGGCAGCAATGATCAGCAATGAGTCAGACTGAAGCCAGGAGCCAGGAACCAGGAGCTGCTGCTTCTTGGTCTACCAAGTGGCTGTCAGAGACATAAACACCCAGGATGTTTTCCATTGCTTTTCCCAGGCAATTAGGAACGAGCTGGATCTTAAGTGGAGCAGCCAGACCCGAAATCCATGTGTATTACCAGCCTCATAGGTGTTGACTTTACCTGTAACAAAGAATGTATTCCTTCTTCCTTAAATACAAGCTCAGTTACTATGCCCTTTATCCATCACACATATTTAAAATGAATATAACAGTCTTTCTAACTTGGTAAAATTATTACGAGAGTTAAAGAAAATGTTGCACACAAAATATGTAACGTGGTGACCCAAACTGTTAAATATTCAATACATTACTGAAATTTGAATATACTATAAATGCATGTGTTGCAAAAAATTGCCATTGGTTGTGAACATAGTAAGATTGAGATATTTCCTTATTTCTCAACACCTTCCTCTCCCTCTTTGCACTCCTTGCATGGAGGCCCATTTACCTTGCTCAGCTAATTTTCCAGCATATTCCATTGATTTTCTTTTCTTACTGTGAGCTGTGTGCTGTTTCTTCATGTATTTATATATATTTTTTACACAATTAAATCTTGTTCTTTGAGTCTCATCTAATTGTACTTCACTTCCTTCTATCAGTTATCGTATAGGAGGGGGATCTTATCTCCTAGCTAAGAGATTATTACATACAAGAATAAGAACAACCGTGTAAATGATAAAAATTTCTAACTCTATGGTACTGAAACTCAAGTATCAAACAAATTAACAGTAGACAAATTATATATACCTGAAAGTAGTAAATTCTAATGTTCCACATTCAGCAGATATATAGTTCAAAACAATTTGGTTTCTATTTTACAAGTAAGTAGAAGCTACAAATTTTTAAGCTCCCAACAGAAAGAAATAACAAAATTGTTACTGAAGTGCTAATTTGATCATTACACTGAATTTGCCTGTATTGAATGATCACTGTGTAGCTCACAGGTTTGTACAATGATTATATATCAATAACAAATTTTGAAAGCCCTGAAGATAATGCACATACCAAATTTTTTTTAAATGCTTCTATGATTTTTATAGTACTTATCTCTGTCTTGTTCTACAGATGACAAATATGCTAGTTTGACTGAATGTCTGAAAGTGATTGAGCTTACATGTAATTGTTAGATTTTATTGGTTTACTATTGGGAAAATGGGAATGTGAGGCAGATATAAAAGGAAAGTTTTTTTTTTCACGTGCAAGATTGTTGGCAAATATGCTCAATACATGTAATGTGTGCATATACTAATTTGGAACTGTGGTCATTGTGCCATTTGCTAAATGGTTCCACTTTCCACCTCCTGGAGGCATGATAAGAATGTGCTTTATGTTCCCTCACCATCTGATTCAAACCAAGAATCATAATCAGAATTGTCATGGGTCCATCAAAACAGAATCTTTACTTTCTTGTGAAAGATTCGTCTGAACTCCTTTTCTTCCTCTGCCACAATGGCCACCAACACTGGGTAATGACTTTCACAGCAGTCTCAGGCTGTGAATACCCAGCTTAGTATAACTTGGCCTAACCTGACTCATACAAAAACAAAGGAAAGCTGAAATTAAATTTCACCACCGTGCAAAGTGTTAATGTTTATAGCCAAGTGTGTTCTGCTTAGATCCCCTGACAGAGGGCATAAAGACACTGCAAATCAATCGTTCCAAGATATGCATGACTTGACAAAATCTTCCCTGAGGAAAAGCGAAAGCAAAAGTGCTATATGTGAGTTGAGATTTATTACTGAGATTTAAAAACAATTTCTTTCTTCAAAAACTGCTATTGTTAGCCCAGATGGAAAAATCAGGAGAGACAATGGCACTATTTGAGGGCATCTCATTAGGCTGTTTGTATTCTTCTGTCATTTTATCAGTGACAAAGTATGTGCCATTGTCATGACTTCAGATCAGGAACCCTCAATCTAAAATGTTATCAAAAGTGTTTCTGTTAAATGACTGGTTAAGCCACACTTCAGTCGACACATTTGACAACATTCCATGTGACTTCTCACAGAGTAGTAGACCATGTTTGGAAGGAACATATTCAAGGTTAAGTCATCTCTAAAATATGAAAGTGCTTTATGAGAAACTGCTTCAAAGATGACTTACAATCACCTTAAAGCAACATTATCATCAGAGAGTGCATTGACTTAATTGAAAGGGGTTGTTTAAAAAGTGAATAATGTGTGCTATCCCCCAGTTTCTGTTTGCCCCAAGCTTTCTGGTATAACATGATGCTAAATTATTACCTTCAATTTTTCATTCATGAAATCTAGCTCTTTAAATTTCCTATTGCACAACAAATTAGTAAGGCTTGAGGCAACATCGGGCTATTTTACACTGTTATTGTTTATCTTTGATAAATCTGTTTTTGTTTGTACAAAGGGTGAATTTTTTTCTGTTATTTTTGAGTATTTTTGTTGACAACCAAATTGGCTCCGCTATTACTGTGTGATTCTTATTTTACAACTTGGTATTTTTAGCTTCTTGAAAAGAATATTTAGAAACAGGAACCTTTTCCTGAGGAACTTCTACTGTTCAATTACTTCTTGGGCTTCCTAGATTTACACATAAAATCCTTTATAATTCTGAAGCAATTGCATTTCTGTCGATGGGAATTATCAAGATTAGTTGCTTAAGTTTTCCATATTGATGCTGATTTACAAAGTTTCAAACATATAGATATTATGAAGCATGATTTACAGAAAGTGTGTTGACTTTATAACTAGATAATAATGATCAGTCCCTGGAAGATTTTAAAGGCTTCAGTTATTGATAACTATATTCAACATCTAGCCCTTAAAAATTAATATTTCCATTTAGGTGTTCTATTGGGTTTTTGTCAAATATGATTCCGTTACCACTGATCACAATTAGTGGCTACTCCTATATTCTCTACATCAGAATCATACCAACATTTACTAATTACCTTTGTATTTAACCTTCTCTATTGCCTCCACATAAATCTCTCAATAAAATAATAATTGAGTAAATTGTGTTTATACTCTTTTTTCTTCTAGTCACCCTCCCCTTATATTCTCAAATCATATTCAAAAGTAGATTTTTAAATATATATACAGATATTTGAAAGGCAGCAAGACAGAAAAAGGGGGAGAAAGGGAGGGAGAGAGGGAAGTGGGAGAAAATAGAGTGAGAGAAAGAGATAAAGTCCTGACCAGGTCGAGGTCAGGAGCCAGGAACTTAATGTTGGTCTCTCAGATGGGTGGCAGGGACACATGTTCTTGAACCATCGTCTGTTTTTGTGGCTTATAAGCAGAGTGCCTGGGATTCTGGCACTGCAAAGGGTAGCTTAAACCACTGTACCACAATGTTGACCCATGGAGCCAAATTTTATGTCTTTTCATGACTAACAGAGCAATTCTAGATGGCCTCACTGTTTTCTTCATTTCTTTTCATGCCGTTCAGGCTAATATAATGGGCAGAATCTTGCAGCACATGGTCTGTCATTTTTCTTACTATTAATTTAAAGCAAATGCAATGAATTATCCATAGTTTTGTCCTTCCTTCATAAGTCGTTCTCCAACTTAAATTTAAGTTATTGAAGTTGGAAAAGACCCAGTCAGACCTTTAGATATTTGCTTTTCCAATTGCATGAACTTTTCTAGTATATTCATAGAAACGAACAATAAATTTAGCCAAATATATGTAGAAATCTCTTTTTGTTGTCAGGGAATATTAATATGGACCAAAGAATCTGGATTAATTTGATCTTATGTATGAGCATGGACATATTCTCTGTTGTATTCATGAGCTCAGATTATATGAAATGCCTGAGTGCCAGACAACTCTATGGAATGTTCATGAACTGGCAGCTTAGATTATTAGCACAGTCATGACATCAGTGGCATTCTTCTTATGTCACCTGTTTTGCTAAACAGGAGAGCCTGGCAATATTTTATGTAAAGATCCATTTTATTTTATATCTCTGGTTTTCTGAAACTTTCGTACCGAGTTATCTTGGTCCTTTTAAATTCTAACCTATTTCTAAAATAATTTTGCTAGGGCTGGTGCTGTGTTATATAAGCTTAAGCATCTGCCTACATTGCCAACTCTCTGCCTATGCACCCAGGAAAGCAGCAGAAGTTGACTGTTGTATTCCTAGTTGCTCTGCTTTGGATTCAGCTCCCACTGGTGAACTGGGAAGAGTGTTAGAGGATGGCTTAGATGCTTAGCCCCTGTCACCCACATAGAAGACCTGGAGAAGGGTCCTGGCTCCTGGTTGCAGCTGGCTCAGCCCTGCACATTGCAGTTACTTGCGAAGTGAACCAGAAGGTGGATGATTTTTTGTTTCTCTGGAACTCTGTCAAATATCTAAGTAAATTTTAAAGGCGAGAATGTAAAAACAACATTAAACAATGATTGTAAGTTGAGGAGACCCTGTAAACTATATTGAAAGCAAAAGTGCCTTTTTGGGGGGCCTGGCACAGTAGCCTAGTGGCTAAAGTCCTCGCTTTGAAGTGCCAGGATCCCATATGGACACTGGTTCTAATCCTGACAGCACTCCCGCTTCCTATTCAGTTCCATGTTTGTGGCCTGGGAAAGCAGGACGGCCCAAAGCCTTGGGACCTTGTACCCGCGTGGGAGACCTGGAGGAGGCTCCTGGCTTCGGAACAGCTCCAGCCATGGCAGCCTTTGTGTCCACTTGGAGAATGAATCAATGGATGGAAGATCTTCCTTTCTTTATATCTGAATTTCCAATAAAAAAAAATAAATCATTTTGAAAATGCCTTTTTTATGCCTACCATGCCTAGCTTAGAAATAAATTAGTGTAATTGTCATGTAAATGAGTGAAAAAATGAGTCTTACATATGACTGGCATTAATTCATTTTAATACCAAATTTTCAGAGAGAGAGAGAGATTGTTTCTAACAATGAGTTAACTTTTAAAATGACTGCCATAGCCCCTACAGCTCAAGCTTGGAGTGGGGAACTGACCCTAGGTTCTGTATCCATGTGGCAGGAGCAGGATTACTGTGGTCAGCGTCTGCTGCCTCCCAGCATCTGTACTACCAGAAACTGCAACCAGGGACAGAGCCAGGAGTCAAACTTAGATGCTCTTGTATGGGATGCAAGCATTTTAACCAATGTCTTACCTATCAAGGAAAAACCTTTGCTCCATGATTAGCATTTAGCATTCAGTCACACACTCAACTCTGTAAATAATTAATTATCTCAGTGGGAAATGATGTAGTGGCTATGATTTCTTTAAGTAGAAGACAACAGCTTATTTTACATAAATATACAGAGATTAACATGATAATGTAGGGGCCCCAAGTCATCCTCTGCTTACAACTCTAACATCTCCTAAAAGGGCTCTGATGGGAGTCCTGGCTGCTCTACTTCCAATTCAGTTCCTCACTAATGGTCTGGGAAAGCAGCAGTAGTTGACCCAAATCCTGGGGCCCCTGAACTCATGAGGAAGACCCCATAAGAAGCTCTTGGCTTCCAGTTTCAGACAAGCCCAGCTCTGGCTGTTGCAACCAACTGGGGAGTGAACCAGAAGATGGCACATCTCTCTATCTCCCTATCTCTCTGTCAATCTGCCTTTCAAATAAAAGTAAATAAACCTTTAAAAATGACAATATAGGAATACTAAAGAAATTGTTATGCTAACTGTTTTCTTTCAGAGAGAGTATGCAATTCACATCATTCTGTTAAGTTCCATTTCAGGCATGACTGGATGACTTTCCTGTAGGTTTTGAGTGCCAGACCTATGAAGAAACAAGCAAAGCTCTCAGATGCACTGTTTATTTCTTAGAGGGATGGGGTCTTTTACTTTCGGAGGAGTGATGTGAGTCTGGGTCTAGCTCTTACTAATTTACCAAGGAACCTAACACAAACTTGAATTCAAAGGTCAAATCTGCTATTTACACACCATATGCCCTTAACAGAGTAACATAACCTTTTCTGTTTTAGTTCAGTTTGTTAGTCAGAAAAACTGAAGGTTTTGACGAACAAAAAAACCAGAAGAAAAACATAAATAAAGCACTTACAGTACCTGAAATACAGGTGCTGCTCCCTAATCAGAATTGTCTATCTTCCTTCTTGTTGCTCTTTCATAAAAGAAATCAATTTCTTCTCCATAACAGTCTTTATTTTTCAAAGACACAGTGTTTGAAGTGTTCATTAAAGTCTTCCAGATATTTATTATATCCAAATATTTTAATTAATAAGTATTATTGTGTTAAATATATTTTGTATATGATAGTGTTTCTTGAATTAGTTTATTTTTGTTAGTGGGTGATATTTAGTTCCACCATAAAGATTTAATGCAAGAGGAATATTTTTGTTTGATTTCCTAATTCATTTTCAATGTGTTCCTCATACTCATATATTGGCTATTTTAAATATACATAACATTCCATGCTTTATTTTTTCCGTTTTTTGAATCAACAGATTACTTTATTGCCACAATCTTCTTAGGCTGTGTGTCTTCTCTTGATTATTTTAAACTATGTGCAGCAAAAGCAGAATGCTTGTGTCTTTTATGAAAGAGAAAATGACTATGCAACACATTCACTCATGTATCCTGTTTCTTTGTTCCCTAACAAAGGCAATATTTTTCATTTATCTGTGATCTTTTAAAAAAAGCCAATTACTGCTCTCTGAGTTCTATGTACTAAACCTCTATTTTTATCACTTGTTAAGGAATTTCATTTATTTACCTGGGTAGTATCATATCAAATGGTTTGTATTGGGGCTGAGCGGGAATGACCCCAGTACCCTGCCAAAGCCAAGTGGACATTCCATCCAGTGTTGAATACTGTGCCTGTGCAGAAGGTCAACATCTGCCCTGACGCTCCATCTGTCCCCACAGAGGCACACCCAAGAAGCTCCTGTCAGGACCAACCCTCCGACACTACATATTTCTGCAGGCGTCAGGAAGGACGAGCTACCTTTTCAAAAGGACTTCTGAGAAGGAACCCTTCGCTCCATTCCTATGTCATCCGCACTAAAATGCAAAGCATTTTTGTTTTCTTTTTTTTTTTATTTTATTTATTGTTGCTTACATTATATTATGTAGTACAGTTTTATAGGCGCTGGGGATCCCCCCCACCCCTCCCATACCCCTCCCCCCATGGTGGATTCCTCCACCTTGTTGCATAACCATAGTTCAAGTTCAGTTGAGATTCATTGCTTGCAAACACAAGCCTAGCATAAAGTTCAGCGTCTTATTGTCCAGATAAGTTCAGTGGCCTCTTGGGGAGACCTTCTATGGTCTGAAGATAGGTCTAACAGAGTAAAGATCCAGTCAGTTAAAAGCCCCAACAAGGCCTCAGTATCATTATACAACATTATGGAATTAATTGACATAGTATTGGGTAAACAATATGTTAAAAATAATGCAAGTTCCATTCTTCGAAACATCTGGGTTGAGACAGTATCAATGACATGTTCAAAAAATAACAAACAACCAAACAAAAAAATTACAGGTTAAATCAAGGCAAACATGTGGTATCTAATCTTTTGGGATTCGCTCTTTTCCCTTAGCATTATAGTTTCCAGTTGTGCCCATTTAGCCACAAAGAACTGCATTTTGTTTTTTTTAATAGCTGAGTAGTATTCCATGGAGTAGATGAACCAAAGCTTTCTTATCCAATCTTCTGCTGATGGGCATTTCGGTTGCTTCCATGTTTTCGCAATTACTGATTGTGCTGCAATGAACATAGGGATGCATGTTGGTTTGTCGTAAAACAGGTGTTTTGGATATATTCCTAGGAGTGCTATTGCTGGGTCATATGGTATGCAGATTTTGAGTTGTTTGAGTGTTCTCCAGACTGATTTCCATAAAGGCTGTACCAATTTGCAGCTCCACCAGCAGTGGAGTAGGGTTCCCTTTTCCCCGCATCCTCGCCAGCAAGCGTCGTTGGTGTTCTTGTTTATGTGGGCCAATCTTACTGGTGTTAGGTGGTACCTCATCGATGTTTTAATTTGGATTTCCCTTATTGCTAGGGAGCTGGAACATTTTTTCATATGTTTGTTTGCCATTTGGACTTGTTCCTTTGTGAAATGTTTGCCCATTTCCCGTGCCCATTTCTTGAGTGGCTTGTTTGTTTTGGTTTTTTGGTTGTTTTGAAGTTCTTTGTATATCCTGGAAATTAGCCCCCTATCGCCTATATCGTGTGCAAAGATCTTCTCCCACTCTGTGGGTTGCTTTTTTACTTTGTTGATTGTTTCCCTTGCTGTACAGAAGCTTCTTAGTTTGATGAGGTCCCATTTGTTTATTCTGTTCTCAACTGCTATTGCTTTTGGTGTCCTTCTTAGAAAGTCGGTACCTACTCCTAGGTCTTGCAGGGTATTTCCTACATTTTCTTGCAAGAGTTTGAAGGTTTCTGGATGTAGGTTTAGGTCTTTTATCCATGTAGATTGGATCTTAGTGTATGGTGATAGATGTGGGTCTATCTTTTTGTTTCTACAGGCTATCAGCCAGTTGTCCCAACAACATTTACTAAAGAGTCCTTCCCACTTGCTTAAGCTGTCATTGGTCTTTTTGTCAAAGATTAATTGGCTGTATCTGTGTGGATTCCCTTTTGGTGCTTCTATTCTATTCCATTGATCTTCCTTTCTGTCTTTGTGCCAGTACCAGGCTGTTTTGATAACCACTGCTCTATAGTATGTCCAGAGGTCCGGGATTGTGATTCCCCCTGCTAATTTCTTATTTTTCAGGATGGTTCTAGCTATTCGTGGTTTTTTGTGTTTCCAGATGAACTTTTGAATCATTGTATCCAGTTCCGTGAAGAATGTTTTGGGCAATTTGATTGGAATTGCGTTGAAAATGTATATTGCTTGTGGTAGTATAGACATTTTAATGATATTGATTTTGCCTATCCAGGAGCACGGGATGTTATTCCATCTTTTGAGGTTTTGTTCAATTTCCTTTTTAAATAGTTTGTAGTTTTCTTCGAATAGGTCTCCTACACTTTTGGTTAGATTTATTCCCAAATACTTCATACTTCTCTCTGCTATTTTGAATGGTATCCTGTTGGTTAGATCTTCTTCCATCTTGGTGTTATTTGCGTACACTATGGCTGTTGATTTTCGTTCGTTAATTTTGTACCCCGCCACTCTGCCAAACTCTCGTATAAGTTCTAGCAGTTTCTGTATTGAGTCTCCTGGTTTTTCTATGTATAGGATTATGTCATCTGCATATAGTGAAAGCTTGACTTCTTCGTTTCCTATACGTATGCCTTTGATTTCTTTTTCTTGTCTTATGGCCTCTGCAAGTACCTCTAGGACTATGTTGAATAGCAGTGGTGATAGTGGGCACCCTTGTCTTGTTCCAGTTCTCAGTGGGAAGGGTTCTAGCTTTTCTCCATTCAGTATGATACTGGCGTTGGGTTTTTCATAAATTGCTTTAATTATGTTGTGGATTTTCCCATCTATGCCTACTTTGGCTAGAGTTTTTAGCATGAAGAGGTGTTGGATTTTGTCGAAAGCTTTTTCTGCATCTATTGAAACTATTATGTGGTTCTTGTTTTGCAGTTTTTGGATATGGTTTATAACATTTATGGATTTCCGAATGTTGAACCATCCCTGCATTCCAGGGATGAATCCTACTTGATCCGGATGAATGATCTGTCTGATGATTTTTTGAATTCTATTGGCTAGGATTTTGTTGAGAATTTTAGCATCAATGTTCATCAGAGAAATAGGTCTGTAGTTTTCCTTCTCTGATGGTTCTCTATCCGGTTTTGGGATTAAGGTGATGTTGGCTTCATAGAATGAGTTTGGGAGGGTTGCTTCCTCCTCTATTGTTTTGAAGAGCTTGTAGAGGATTGGGGTTAGTTCTGTTCGGAATGTTTTGTAGAATTCTGTAGTGAAGCCGTCTGGGCCTGGGCTTTTTTTCGTTGGGAGATCCTTGATGACTGTTTCAATCTCTACCTCGGTTATGGGTTTATTTAATTCTGCAGTTGCCTCCGGACTGAGTTTTGGTAAATGGTGGGAGTCCAAGAACTTTTCTATTTCTTGGTGGTCCTCAAATTTGTGGGAGTACAGTTCTTTGTAGTAATTTCTAATTATTTTCTTAATGATTGCAGTGTCTGTTGTTATGTTGCCTTTTTCATCTTTAATGCTGTTGATTCTCACTTTCTCTTGTTTTTTTTTGGTCAATCGGGCCAGTGGAGTGTCTATTTTGTTTATTTTCTCAAAAAACCAACTTTTTGATTTGTTGATTTTATGTATAGTTTTTTTGATTTCTATTTGGTTTATCTCCTCCCTTGTTTTGATGATTTCTTGTTTCCTATTGTGCGTGGGACTCTTCTGCTGCTGTTTTTCCAGATCCTGGAGGTGTGTGGTTAGTTCCTGTATTTGGCGTCTTTCTTGGGCCTTGACATGCGCTCCGATTGCGATGAATCTACCTCGTAGTACTGCTTTGGCGGTGTCCCACATGTTTTGGAATGTAGTATCAGAGTTTTCATTGGTTTCCATGAATTTTTTTATCTCATCTTTAATTTCTTCTCTGACCCATTGTTCGTTTAATAGCATATTGTTCAATTTCCAAGAGTGCCTATACTTCCTGGGGAGTTTTGAGTTGTTGATTTCCAGTTTCATCCCATGGTGGTCTGAGAGGGTACATGGTATGATACTAATGTTTTGGAAGTTGTTTAGATTCGCTTTATGTCCTATCATGTGGTCGATTCTGGAGAAGGTGCCATGCACCGCTGAGAAGAATGTATAGTCTGTGGCCTTAGGATAAAAAGTTCTATATATGTCTACTAAGTCCAGTTGTTCTATTGTTTGTGTGAGCTCTGTTGTTTCTTTGTTGAGTTTTTGTTTCGTAGACCGGTCCATTGTTGTTAGAGGTGTGTTGAGATCGCCTACAAGAATTGTGCGGGTGTCTATGTCTTCCCTTAAGTCTGTAAGTAATTGCTTTACGTAACTAGGTGCATTAAGATTCGGTGCATAAACATTAATGATGGTGATTGCTTCTTGATGGATCATTCCTTTCACCAGTATAAAATGGCCTTCCCTGTCTCTTTTGATGTTAGTTAGAATGAAATCTATTTCGTCTGAAATTAGGATAGCTACCCCAGCTTTTTTTTCTCGTCTATTGGCGTGAAATATCTTTTTCCATCCCTTCACTTTCAGTTTCTTTGCATCCTTTCTGGTTAGATGCGTTTCTTGTAGGCAACAGATGGTTGGGTCTTGTTTGATGATCCATTCTATTAATCTCTGTCTTTTGATTGGTGAATTTAGACCATTTGTGTTGAGAGTTAAAATTGAGAGGTTGCAATTTTGCCCTGCCATGTGATTGTGTTGTGTGTGTGTTGTTGCCTATGTAATTGTCTTGTTTGTGTGGCCTTTAGTTTGGAGACCTTCTTATTTGCCAACTTTGTTTGTGATTTGCCTCCTTTTTGTCCGGGACTAGCGCATTTCTAAGGAGACTTTGCAGAGCTGGTTTTGTGTAGACATATTCTTCTAGTTTTTCTTTGCTATTGAAGTATCTGATTTCGTTCTCATATACAAATGAGATCTTTGCTGGGTAGATTATTTTTGGTTGACAGTTGTTTTGTTTCAGGACTTGGAAGATCTTTGTCCATTCTCTCCTTGCTTGTAGGGTCTCTTCGGAGAAGTCAGCAGTGATTCTGATGGGTTTTCCCCTGTATGTGATCTTTTCTCTACTTCGTACTTGTCTCAGGATTCCTTCTTTGTCTTCATTGGAGTAGAACTTGAGCACCGTGTGTCTGGGTGAAGATCTCTTTGGATCATGTCTGTTGGGAGTTCTCTGTCCGTCCTGTATGCGGGGTGGATTTGTGTTCCAAGTGTTTTGGAAGTTTTCCTGTATAATTTCATCAAGCACTGCTTGCATCCCAGATTCTCTTTCTACTCCCTCGGGGAGGCCGATGATCCGAATATTCAGTTTTCTAAGGTAATCTTTCATCTCTTGCATCATTTTATTAGTTTTGCTGAGGTTTGTCTCCAGCTGTTTAATTCGCTGGACACCTTCATTTTGTGTGTCTTCTGTTTCAGAGATCCTTTCCTCTGCCGCATTTATTCTGTTGATGAGGCTTTCAATTTTATTCTCTTGGGCATCCAGTTTGGTTTTGATTTGTTGTATTTCGGTGATTATGCGGTTCTGGAGGTCTTCCAGCTTTGTGTCCACGTCTCTGAGAGATTTTAGCATTATTTTCATCAATTCCTTTGTTGGTAACACTTCCATGTCTTCATCTCGCATCGCCGATATTGATAATGGCTTTTGGCCCTTGTTTGGTGGGGTGCTGGCTCTTTCATCTGGAGCACAACTCTTTCTGGTGGTTTTTCCCATTGCGTTGGTGTATTCTGGTGGGGCAAATGGACCCGTGTGTTGAGGGGCTGTCAGGTGCTTTCCTGTAGAGATTGGAGCCTGCAGGCGTGGTGTTGCCGGGCGTGGTAATTTTCAAGGCACCGTTGGTGCGTTCTCAGGGCCCGGGGCTGTAGAGCACCACCTTGGGGGCCCAGTGGATTCCAGGCACACTCTGGGCACCTCTTCTACAGGTGTGACACCCCAGGGCGTGGAGAGATGGAGGCGCTCTCTGGGTGTGCCCCCTGTGCGGGAATCCCCAGGGCTTAGAAGGTTTTATGTGCTTTCTCCCTGCGTTCTCCGTGTCAGGGACTGCAGGGTTTTTCAGGGCCCACCTGGTGCGTCTTCCACACACGGGACTGTGGGTGAGGCACTTTCCAGGCGTGGCTCTTGTGCAGTGAATCCACCACTCGTGGTGTGTGGGTGTTCAGAGCCCCTGCTCCCGTGTGGCTCCCCCACACAGGCCCTTAGCGGAGGAGTGACCCAGGCGCCCTGTTATAATGACTTCACGACAGGTTCTCACCGTGTCAGTGTGATGCAGGAGTTTTCAGAGCTCTCCTGGTGGGTCGCCCACGCTCAGAACTGCGGGGTGGGAGGCTAGGAGTGAGCAGTTCACCCTATGGGAGTGGTACCTGCTTGCCAGGGACACACAGCGCTACACTTCCCAAAACTGGGAGCTCTCCTGACACCTGACACCTGACACCTGTGCTGCGGAGGCGGCTGCTGCAGGCATTTTTTTTTTTCTAATCGAAATTTTAATAAGCTTGTTATGCAGGGATACTAGGCTCTTCAGATGCCCCAGTACTTCCCCACCCACTGTGAGACCACCGCCTGGAGAACACTGTGCCCAAGCTACAGAGGAGAATGATGCCTCTTTACTTTTATGTCTGACAAAAGGGGGGAATGTGAGGAATGACGCAAACCTTGGCCTTGAAGAAGCCTGCCATTTTATTCTCAGTATCATTTTAAATATTTTCTTCCCTTAGGTCTCAGCTTCCTTAAAATCCCTGTGCCCTTTAGGACTAAACTGTGTTGTCTGCCAATCTGCTGTAACTTTGTAAAGTTACAAGACCTGTTCCCATCCAATCCGCTGTAACCTCAATGCACCTGACAGCCCTATCCACCAACCCCTCATAGCCCCTCCACCTGGCCCTCACCAATCCCTTGTGGTCCCGACAACCCTGTCCACCAATGCCTTCTGACCTGCCCGTGGCCCTGTCTACCAATTCCACATGGCCCCATGACACCCACCTCCAGCTATAAAAAAAGACATACTTCCTCGTGCAATCCCTTCGTGTGGGGTCCTTACCTCACCCCCTGCTCTCCTTCATTCTCCGCCTTCCCTTCCTTTGGCACCCCCTCCTGCCACTATGGCAGTAGACGCCTCTCTTCCCCCTGCCTGTTCTCTGCCTCCGCTTCAGTCCCCAAGACCTTCGCCTCTGCTGGAATAGAAAACCTTCCGCGTGGCTCCCTGTATCTGGAGTTTCGCCTTGTTGCAGCCAACTGAAAAGAGTTCATCTGAAAAAAGCTAACGGGGCCCGACGCAGTGGCACAAGTGGTTAAAGGTCCTCGCCTTGCACGCCCGGGATCCCATATGGGCGCCGGTTCTAATCCCAGCAGCCCCGCTTCCCTTCCAGCTCCCTGCCTGTGGCCCGGGAAAGCAGTCGAGGACGGCCCAAAGCTTTGGGAACCTGCACCCACGTGGGAGACCCGGAAGAGGCTCCTGGCTTCGGACTGGCATAGCATCGGCCCGTTGTGCTCACTTGGGGAGTGAATCATCTTCCTCTCTGTCTCTCCTCTCTGTATATCCGCCTTTCCAATAATAAAAATAAATCTTTAAAAAAAAAAAAAAAGAGCTAACGGCTACCGCAAAACCAGCTAACAGTTTGGAGTCTATCACTATTTCAAAAATGCTATTCAATCATACATCAGTTTACATAGTGCATTTGCTGTATGTCATTTGTAACTTTGATAAATGATGTCCCTAGTTTTAACAACACAATAGAAAAATAGATAAGGCGCAGTACTGTCTTTTGCATCCTTAGAAATCATCCAGCTGATTGATTTCAGTCCCATTCACCATGTTTAGGAAAAAGAATAACTTGTCTGATTTTTGATCTGATTAACTGTGGTTAGATCTTACTTTTATTTTTTCTTATAGCTACCTGTATTTGATAAGGAATATTATTAAATGCCTCATTGATTCCTGCACCTTTTTTTTTTTCATATCTACCAATCTACCATAATTCCCAAGATAATGATAGGATTATGTGAGAGTGTGGCTTAAGTCAATATTTAACAGCTCGTGATTGTAGAAGTTTATTCAGGATCAACCTTAAGTAATCTTGTCTATGGTCTCTTTATTTTGCTTTTGGCCTTCCTTGTGAAAGTAAGTGTTGCGTTTACTGGTTTTGTAGGCATTATTCTCAGTTATTCTGTATTCTCATAGTGACTCAGTGCCAGTCTTTAGATTTAGCATAGCTAACCTGATTTGGAACATGAAACAATTTCAAAAAGTTGTTTTCTATATATGTTTATTACAGTATTATTTACTAAAATACAAGCAACAGACTACTACTCAATCATAAAAAGGAATGAAATCCAATCTTTTGCAACAAAATGAATGCAACTGGAAACTATAATTCCTAGGGAAACAACCCAACCCCAAAGAGAAAAATGTCACATTTTTCTCTGATATCTGGTAGTTAATATGGGACATGAATAAAGTGTAGGAATTAAACTAACATTTTTTGATTTAATGTCTTAGCATATATCTACATTGTTAAACAATAGTGTTTCTGCTTTTCAACTTGAATGCTATGTTTAGTGAGGCATTAAATGTGTTATTAAAAGTAAGTTGGAGCCTAGCGAGGGGGCCCAGCAGCTAAAGTTCTCGCCTTGAATGCACAAGGATCCCATATGGGTGCCGGTTCATATTCCAGCAGCCCCACTTCACATCCAGTTTCTTGCCTGTGGCCTGGAAAAGCAGTTGAGGACTGCGCAAAACCTTGGGACCCTGCACCCGTGTGGGAGACCTGGAAGAATGTCCAAGCTCCTGGCTTCGAATCAGCACAGCATCAGCTCTTGTGGTCATTTGGAGAGTGAATCAGTAGACAGAAGATCTTTCTCAATGTCTCTCCTCCTCTCTCTATATATCTAACTTTGCAATAAAAATAATAGATAAATCTTTTAAAAAAAAGTAAATTGTAATTGTATTATTGTAAAAATTAAAGAAAAAATGGAAAGGAAGTGGTATTGAAAGAGAAGAAGAAAAGAATGTGTGATTATCTTCTTAGGTAATCTGTGAAATACATGAAATCTATTATCTTTATATTAATGAAAATTTAATTACACATTCTAACTCACCTTGAGTATAATGATGGAAAATGTCTTCCTATATTGGTGTTCACCCTGCTATTTAGTTCAGTGGTCATTTCATTTGATAGAGAACAAACTATGAATTATGGTATTTAGTTTTTGCCATTTAAATAATCAGTCATTGGCTTTAATTCCTCTTTGGGAGAAAACATCTCAGACACAAATAATTATAATCATCAATGCCATTGTACAACCTAAAAACCAACCATTTTCTTATAGTTACCTGGCAGGGGAAATACCATGATCCTGCAGGTGGTTTTCCCAGGGCGAGGCTCATCCATTGCACTTGGGATGTGCTGACTTCTGCAATTTCCCAAAATATGGGAAAATCGACTGCATAATTTGTGGTAGTCGGGTACTGTGTTCACGCTCTCCTCTGAAAAACAAAACAAAACAAAGTGAAAAATTTATTTTCTTGGGTGTTTTGTGCTAGAAATAACCACACAAAATATCTTTAATGTTGAAATGCTATAGCAAGTTGATTTGAGGGTGTTAATATTAATATTATAAATATTTTATTTTATAATACCAGGTTATACTTATCCTTGATTATTTGTAAACTTGTTTATATGCCATTTTAAAATATAAACACATTAAAATGCAACAGCTTCTAGAAGATTCTACACGGCATTAGGTCTCACACTAAATTTGGATTTCATTGGTGCTAGATTGTATTTTTTGCTCCTGAGTCACTGGTTCTACTAGTGTCTTAGTTTTGTCATCTGTGAAAACAAATGCAATGAAAACACCTACCTCGGCTATTGACTTAAAGTGGCACTGAGGGCTTCCTCTCACAGGTAGGGAGCATTGAAAACCTCTTCCTCCAGCTGTTTGAGTAAATAACTTTTTATACAAAGAACAAAAATAAAACCTAGATGAGCACGTCTTCAGGTGCCAAAAAGTAACATCTTTTTTTTTAAGTGAGCGTTACTTGTTGATTTATATTTAAGCTAATTATTTATACATCCATTTATCTGCTTTTAAAGAGGATTGTTCACAATTTCTGACTTAAATGCAATGAGTCTTCAGATGAATTTTTGAAATATATTTATGTATGTATGTATGCATGTATGTATGTATTTATGAAAGGCAAGAGAAACACAGATAGTCACAAGAGCTATAGCTGGGCCGATCAGAAACCAGGTGCCAGGAGCTTCCTCCTGGACTCCATGCATGTGCAGGATCCCAAGGCTTTGGGTCATCTTCTGCTTTTTCAGGCCACAAGCAAGGAGCTGGATGGAAGTGGCACATCAGGGACATGAACTAGATCCCAGTGCATACAAGGCAAGAATTTAGCAACTGAGCCATCATGAAAGGCCCCAAAATTAACATCTTAAAACCACATGGTGAAAGCTTTTAAAACTCACAAAAATCATAATGACATTAAATTGGAGTATGCAATTAAAGAATTGGAACAGGAGGTAGGGTAAATATAATAATCGTACTGGCTTGTTCTTTGTTAAGTGTCATTAAGTGATTTGGAGGAGCCTTTTGTTGGGATAAATATGTCAGCTTGTTTTAAATGGACATTGGATTGGATTGTATCCAACAGTATTGTTATTTTATTTTGACACTTGAATGTTTGAATAACATGAATGTATTTTCTACATAAGACTATATTTGTATGTGTGAATGAATATGTGATTGAATTGCTATAATCTCTCTCTTTTTTTAACAATTTATTTATTTTTATTGAAAAGTCAGATATGCAGACATTAGGAGAGACAGAGAGGAAGATCTTCTGTCCCATGATTCACTCCCCAAGCGGCCGCAATGGCTGGAGCTGAGCCAGGAGCTTCTTCCTGGCCTCCCACATGGGTGCAGGGTCCTAAGGCTTTGGGCCATCCTCGACTGCTTTCCCAGGACACAAGCAGGGAGCTGGATAAGAAGTGAAGCTGCCGGGATTAGAACCGGCACCCATATGGTATCCCGGGTGTGCAAGGCGAGAACTTTAACCACTAAGCCCAAAATTGCTATAATTTCTTACATGGTTTTGGACTTTTATCTTGTTGTATGCACTTTAGGCTTGTACTATTAGGGTTCCTTTTCTCAGAGAATATTCAAATGTTTATAGCAGTTTTGGAAAATGGTTTGCAAATCTGCCAGTTTTGTGGATTCATAGCAGTATATATTATATTAATATAATCTGTAGTTTAATTAAAATAATATCCTTGCCCTATAATATTTCCATTGATAGTGATGGGCTCTGATTTAAATTTTAATGATATTGCTGACAGTGATTTTAGGAATATCAGCTTTCAACCCAAATTTTGGAACCAAAAGACAAACAATTGTAAGTGACTGCAAATGCTCCTGACAAGTAAAAGGGTGTAAGCAACAAAACTTTGAACGTGGAAAGTATAAATGAAATGTATGAGGAATGTTATTAAACATTGGTTTTTGAGTCATGGAGATCTATTGATGTGGTAGTACCCCAGGAAGTCATAAAGTATTAATGGATGGTAGGTTATTTGTTAAAAATGTGGGATCCATCCAATTTAGGAAAACATGGAAAAAGTTAACCAGTTTGTAATGAGTGAGCCCTGCTATTTTGTTTGTTGCTTTATTTTATGCCACAGTTTAATTGGCACTGGGGTCTCCTTGAACAAGCCTGAGCTTGTCTGATCTCGGCAGCTAAGCAGGGTCAGGCCTGGTTAGGACTTAGTTGGGAGAGCCCTGCTATTTTTAACTGGATAAGTAAACTATTAAGATTGAGTAGTACCAAATCAAGGAGGCTACTACTTCTTTCAGGAAAGGTATCACCCAAGCCTGGATCCTGTTCTGATGATCAATATTTAAATATATAACAAGTTTGTCATAGGAGGTTGATAATACATTTCCCAAAATTCTACAAAATCTGACATACCAGTAGGGTAGAATCTGGCAAAAGCAACCCAAGGAAGAGTGTATTGAGTAACATGACACTGTACTAAGAGTCTCAGAGCCACTTGTCTGGATTTAGCAACACTCAAACCTCAATTTTATCTGTAGAGGGATTAAATTGGCTTTCTTAATAACACTTTAACATGAGCATTGATGAGAATTGTGTTGTAATAATATCGTGCATTTGCTGTGATCCTGACAATAATATATTAATCAATTCCTTAAGAAAAAGAAAATTTAATAAATATTATAATGAAAGAAAATGAATTAGAGTCCTAAGGAAAAATACAATATTATGAAACTTCTAAAATGAGCAGAGCATTTAAAACAGACAAATAAAATGTATTATGCTCCTAAGCTCACCTGCGAGTGAGTTAAAAGAATAAAAAAAGTTATCGTCTGGAAACTTGTTAGAAATCCAGCTTAAAATATTTTTGTTTTTAATACAAACAGAACAGATTTTATGCATTCCAAATGTATAGTTCAAAAAGCAAATCACACTTTCCTTGCTCTCCTGATTCCCAATTGCTAAACCCCTTCCCTCCTTTCTTTCTCTTGAACAATAGTTGCAAAGTCTTTTTTTTTTTTTTTGAGAAAGTCTTTAATTGGAAAAAAGTCAAAACAAGGGAATATTTAACCCCACAAAAAGCTCTTAACCACTAAAATTATAGAAGAAAAGAATATCTTAAATAGAAAAATAAAGTTGAGGAAGTGCCCCAGAAGAAAGAAGAATTTATATTAGATTATTTCAGAAGGTTCAACATCAAAATAAGCGTATTTTTCTTTTCTTTTTTTATTATATATATATTTTAATTGCATTGTATTAATTGTCATCTACTTTGTGTTAATAAGCTTCATCTTCCATTAATCATAATATTCAACATGTAAAAAGTTAAAGGCCGAAAGACCACATTTCAACTTGGGCATGTAAACACAGGGTAAAAATGACCATCCTATCACACATTTGGCTTATTTCACCAAGCATAATGGTTTATAGTTGCATTCATGTTGTTGCAAAAGACGAAAATTAGTCTTTTTTTTATGGCTAAGTAGTGTTTTATAGTGTATTTAAACTATATTTTCTATAAAGCAGTCAGTAGGACCTGAGATTCATCTGGGCCGTACAAGAAGAGTTTTCCTAAAGAAGACAAGGTGTGCATATGACTTTAAAAGTAAATAGAGCATTAATAAGTAATCAGAAGAATACAGTAGCCTGTGTTATGGGGAAAGGTATCTGAGGTGTCAAAACAGGATGATGGGGAGTTATAGACAACAAATTGAGGTGTAGCTAGAGGCTTGTAAAGCAATATAATCTATGCCAAGGAGCTTAGATTTTATCCTGAAGTTATTATGAGGTCAGAAAATGCAAAGGCAGATTTGATTTAAATTTTTGATAGATTTTCTATTTCTTAAACTCTGTGAGAGAGAGAGAGAGAGAGAGAGAGAGAGAGAGAGAGAGAGAGAGAGAGAATGGGAGAATTTCTAGCCACTGTGCATTTTCAAATGCTCACTGCAACTGTAGCTGGACTAGAAATCCTACTCTGGATCTCTCTGTGGGTGGCAGGGTCCCCTGTACTTGAGCTGTCACTGCTGCTTTCCCAAATATGGATTAGTTGGAAGCTGGAACTGGAAACAGGAACTCTCATATGGGATGTAGGCATCTCAGGTATCACCTTAACTGTTGCGACAAATGGTTATTGAGAAATTGTGTTTTTAGATTTCTATATAGGCAACAGAAGAGAAATAAAGACTTGGGAGGAAAACCACATAGAATGGACCCATTAATATGATCTTTCAGAGAAGACGTGTTACCTTGAATTAAGTGACTGGCATTGCTTGTGTACACAGAGAGTATGCAATGATTATAGGTGTTGTGGGTATTGTGCTCAATAAAGGCTTAGCTTTTTGAATAAATTACAAAGGAAACAATTTTGCTTCCGATAACAATTGACCATTGAATAGCATTGGTTAGAACTGTGAGGGCTCACTTAGACACTGTGTGTGTGTGTGTGTGTGTGGCATGTGTATCTTTCAACAACTAAGAAACAATCCACAAATGAATTGAACAGTAGCCTAGAATTACGAAAGTAAGAAAAAGGGTTATCATGTGTACATAAAATACATGAGAATAGCACTATTTTATTGTTCACAGTTGCTAAATATGTCATAAAAATTAAAGTCTATCAAAGCATAAACACTTGTAGACTCTACATGGCACCATTCATAGTTGAGAAAAGTGTAAACAAACATGAAGATGCAACAATAAATCACAAGTGCTTAAAATTAGCTGCAGTAAACACTGTTTTCCTGTAATTGTTTTGTGGCTGTCTCTTGCTACTATTGCATTGAGCTCTTGTGGGTACCTCGTTGAAGTCCTTGTGACACTAATCACCTCAGTCTAGCTGTTGATGTCTCCAGTAAGTCCTATATTATAACAAAAAGTGGTTTCTCATATTTGTGTTTCTTGTATAATTTTTACTGAATTTACTGCATATAAAATGTTTAGGTTTGCCACCGTTTATGTTATTATTGAGAAGTTTCAGTTAGTAACAGGTGATTGGTGGTTATGTTTTGGGGGAATCACAAGTCGTGTATTAAGTATACAAAGTTTCAGACAGGATAGTTTCTTATAACTATTGCTTCATGATGTGGTGATTATAGTATGTACTGGAAATTTCAAAAACCACTGCAAATAAATTTCAAATATTCTTAACATAAAAATAGGTATCTGAAGCAATCAACATATTAATTATTATTACAACAATATTCTGCATTTTGTAAAATCTATAATTTATATTATATAAAATATGCATACTATATTATGTATAACATAAATTCCATTTATAAATTGTATAATTTTTCAGCATATACTAAAAATAATATATGGCTTTAGATGTAATATTAAAATGCCTTGAGACAATTAAGAATTGGGAAAAATATAAAGTTGGTGCTACTCTCCTACCTAAACAAATCCAAGCTAGCAAAAATTGAACATAACCATTAAAAGTCTAAGAATACGTGGAGTGCTTATTATCTCAAACATATGCAAATTTTTTTCCTTTTATTCTCTTCTTAGTTATTTTATTAAGATAAAATCAACACATTAAGAAATTGACCATTTTAAGATATGCAGTTCAGTGGACTTCACATTTTCTAGGTCGTGCCACTATCATTATCGTCACACTTTAACTCCAGAACAATTTTACCATAATTCAAAGAAAGTTTGTATGTATTCATAGTAACTTCCCTTCCTAGCTTTCACATAGGCCACTAAAGTTACAAATTTTTGTTCAGTTTCTTTGGGTTTTTCTCTCTCTGACTATCCTGTAAAAGGGAACCATACAACATGTGATCATCAGGCCTGGCTGTTTTCATTTAGCATGATTTCTAGGTTCTCCATGACATAGGTTGTATTAGTACTTCATTCTTTCTATGCTGAATATTGTCCCGTTGTGTGTTTGTACCACTTTTTGTTTATTTGCAACAATTGATGGGCATTTGGCTTGTCAAAGTTGGCATCTTTATTAATAACATGCTGTAAGCATTTTAAAGTTATCATTGCTAAATAAACTTTATTTTTCACAGAAATTTTACTTCACAGAAAATTTAAAACGGGGATACAGAGATTTCCCATATACATATACCCCCACATGTATGTAGATTTCTCTATTATAAACATTCTTATAGAGTACACTGATTATTATTTATGAACCTACATTAACACCTCATAATCAACAAAGGTCAAGATCTACATTGGGATTTATCCCTGATTTTTTACATTTCATGAATTTCAACAGGTACACAATAGCATTTGTGTACTTTTATAGTATCACACAGAGTAGGTTTTGGTCTAAAATCTTTTTGCCCTTTGCCTATTAATTCTTCCCTCTGTCTCAAAGTGATGCTTGTATTCTAGCCATAGTTTTACCTTTACTAGAAAGTCATATTGTTACAAACACAGTTTATAAATTGTTCAGATTTGCTTTCTTTTAGAAATATGCTTTTCAGTTTCTTCCAGCTTGTCATTCCTGGATAATTAATTTTCAGCATGTCACTTTGTAGATCTACAGTAATGTATAAACCCATTCATCTACTGATGGAGCAAATATCAAGCAGTGAGATTATTGGGTTATATGGTGAGAGAATTTTTAGGTTTGTTAGAATTTGCCCAATTGCTTTTCAAAGTAGCTGTGCCATTTTGCATTCCTATCAGCAATGCATGAGAATTCTATTGCACCACATCTTAACCAGGATTTGAAATTATTCATGTTTGGCCATTATAATAGATACATATCTTCTTTTTGTTTCATATTAATCTTTTTTTTTAAAGATTTATTTTTATTATTTTTTTATTGGAAAGGCGGATATACAGAGAGGAGAGACAGAGAGGAAGATCTTCCTTCCGATGATTCACTCCCCAAGTGAGCGCAACAGCTGATGCTATGCCGATCCGAAGCCAGGAGCCTCTTCTGGGTCTCCCACGCGGGTGCAGGGTCCCAAAGCTTTGGGCTGTCCTGGCTGCTTTCCCGGGCCACAGCTGGGTGGGAGCTGGAAGGGAAGCGGGGCTGCCGGGAGAGAACCGGTGCCCATATGGGATCCTGGGCATGCAAGGTGAGGACCTTAACCACTGCGCCACCATGCCAGGCCCTGTTTCATATTAATCTTATACTCTTGGTATCAAATTAAAAAGTTCTCTGTTATAAGGTCATGAAGATTTATACCTATGTTTTATTTTATGAGTTGTACAGTTTTAGCCTTTACATCCATATGTGTGGGGCATTTTGAGTGAGTTTTTCCTATGCTATGAAGTAACCAAATTCATTTTTATTCAACATGAATATCCATTAATCTCATCACCAAGTATTGAAAAGAGTAAAGCACAAAGCAAAAATAAAGAATGCTATACACAGTGACATTGGTCTGAGGATTTACTTGGTGTGACTCCTGCCTTTTGTAGGCACAGGCCTACAAGTTACCCCCTGTGGGAAGGAGTTGAAATGTTCAGTTGAATCTGTTGATTAGAAAGAGTTGTCTCTCAGTGTTGAAGAGAGGCACATGCAGTCAGCCCCTGCTCTTGGATGGATGGGTGGAATGGGAGTTTTCCTCAAAAAGAGAAAAAAGGGTAGGAATAATATGCAGGCTATCTTCTATGGTAGTGTGGGAAGCATGGAGAGCAATCCAAGGCCTGAGCTGGGAATCACTGAGAGCTACCAAGGGCTACAAAAGGACTTGGGAAAGGCCAGGCAACTTCACAACAAGGTCTTAGCTCTATCTGGCCACACCTGACTGGATTTCAGAGCACAGTCTGATGAGCCTGATGAAAATCTGCATTGAAAACACCTGAGATGCTCAGGAGTCTTCTCCCGTACCCCTGAATCAGAGATTGGATTGGCTCCACAACTACTTCCAGCTGTCTGTGAGGGTTGTGGGAATAAGGAGACAGGAGAAGTCTGTGAAACTGGGGACTTGGAATCTCCAGGAATAGTTGTCCACTCTTTGTAGAGCTAGGGCTTTGTAGAGATAACTACGCAGTTGCATAAGAGTGTGTGAGGCCTCTGTTTGGCTCTTGGCTCAGAACAACACAGACCCAAGAGGCTGGCTCTTAGTTTGTCTGTTCCAGCTACACCGAGTGCTGTCTTCTTATTCATGGGAGGTCAGGAGTATGGAGACATGGTAAGTGTTGTACTATGTGGATATCTTTCATAATACTGGGATCCAGTGCATTTGCTGTCCTCTCTTACGCAGAACCAGCCAGTAACTTCTCTGTCCTCTTGAGTACTCCCTAAAAATACTTCTTTACAGACAGTTGTTACTCTTCCTGCCTGTATTACATTTTATTATTTGGAAACTTAGACTGGGCAAGAAAGCAACCAGCTACATCCACCCCTGAGCACTGGCCCCAGGACCAGATGCCTTACGCTCCCTCTCCTACCCAGAACAGACTCCCTACTTTCTCCTGTTCTCCAGATGTTTGAGGGGCTACCCAACATTCCTAAGTGCACCCTAAAGTTCCAAGCTATTGACCACTTCCACACCCAGAGGCAGGATAGGTGATAAACAAGGGAGGGAACAGACAATACACCTGAACTCCATTGTGAAATCAGCTCTAGGCCCTAAACTCCGCGAACCAACATGTAGAGGGCTCTCTTGAAATAGTTAATCACCATGGCTCCCTAGAAATGACCTGGAGTCTGTTGGGCAATTCCGCATGCTTCACACAGAAAAGAGAGATGAAAAATACGTATTATTTTCATATTGTATTAATTTGTCATCTAGTAGAAGAGTAAATAGGCATATACAAAATTTTATTTCTGGAATATAAATTTTATGCATGATCTGCTTATCTTATTCCAGTGCCTCAGCTTTTTAATACTGTAGTTTTGCAGTTAATTTTTAAACTGCTGTGAATACGCCAAGTTCTATTTTTCAAGATTCTTTGTCCCTTGTAGTTGCAAATGAGTTTTACCACCATTTTACCAATTTTTGAAGCAGCTAAAATGATAAGAGTGCTTATATTGGATCTGTAGATCAATTTATAACACGTTCGAAACATTAAGTTTCTGACTAATAAGCATGAGACATTTTTCCATTTAATAATGACATCGTTTGTTTCATTAAATTGTTTTTGAAATTTTCAGTGTGCAACTCTTGCATGATCTGTTTTCAAATTCATTTCTAAACATTTAATTCTTTCTTGGTGCAATTTAAATATAATCATTTTTGTACTTTCATTTATTTTATTGCTGGTCACACGATGAAAATGCAGACATTTCTCTTGTTATTGTGTCCTGTAACCTTGCTGACAAGTTAAATTAACTCTGGTATTTTATTATGGATTTCTTCGAATATTCTACTTATGTGATCATGTCATCTCTGATTAGAGTCTTACTGCTTGCCTTCTAAAAATCTGCTTCTCTTTATTTTTTATTTCATGCCCAGTTTCACTGATTGTAATTGCCCCATATGATATGAAATGGATGTGGCAAGAATAAATGTCATTGTTTTTCTGATGTTGTGGGGTAGCCTCTCTGTTGTTCAACCTGTAGTAAGTTATTGGTTGTGGATGTTTTGTGTATGTTCTTTATAGTACTGAAAAAGTTGCCTTCTATTTTCAATTTCAGTATTTGCATTTACAACATGTATTAGATTTGTCAGATACTTTTCATGCACCTAATAAGTTGTGTGAGTTAATTTTATTAATACAGTGGTATATTATGGTAAGTTTTGTATGTTGAATTACCTTACCCTGTATTTAAGGGATAAATCCCATATAGTAATGCTGTATAATTTCCTTTATATTAATGGATTCAATTGGTTAGTACTTTGTAAATTTTTTAGGATTAATTTTGTAAAGAATGTTGTTCTCTAGTGTTATTTTCTTGTGATGCCATTGACATTAGGGTAAAACTGGTTTCATAGATGAAAATGTTAATTCCTTTCTAATTTTAAAGGAGCTTATAAAATATTGATGTTGATTCATTAAATGTTTGATGGAATTTAAAGAGAAACCATCATTTCTGGTTACATAATGGGAAATTAAAATATTTTAACATTTAAATTGTTCTACTTTATGATTTTGTTAAATTTTCCTTTGTCCCTTCCAGTTTTCAATGGTTTGGATGTTCTAGGTATTTGTTGATTTAATTTATAATTTATTTATTAGTAACAAATTGTATTTGTTAGTATATAAAATTTAATTGTATTATTCGTTCCTACTCTTTTATTTCATGTAAGAATCTGGTAGTAATTTCTGATCCTTAACTCTTTGATAGCTTAAGACTTATTTTGTTGTTGGTTTTGCTCTGGCTAGATGTTTGTGTTGACGAACAAGTTTTATTTTCTTTTAGTTTTTCTGTTTTATTAACTCTTCATAATTACTTTTACTTTCTTATTTCTGCTTGCTTTGAATTTATTGTATTCTCTAAGTAGTGTTAGGTTGTTGATTTGAGATGTCTTGCTTTTTATTTTAATGCATTTATTTAAAGCTACACATTTTTCTCTAAGCTTTACTTGGCTGTGTAAATTATTGTCATCAAGGATTTGTTCTCAATCATCTCAAAATATCTTCTAATGTCACTTGTTTCTCATGTTAAATCCAGGAATGTGTTGTTTGATGTCCATATATTTGAGCATTTCCCCAATTTCCTTGTGGTATTTACTTCTAGTTTAATTCAGTTGTTGCCAGTAAGCCTATTTCCAATCCTGAATCTATGGGTACTTGCTTTATGGACTAATATGTGGCCACACCTAGACACTACTGATACTCTGCTTGTGAGTATTTATGTATCTAAACTGTTGGGCAGAATGCTCTGTAGATGTGTATTATGTCCAGAATGTTTGTAATCTTAATACAATCTTTGTTTTCTTTTGTAACTAGTGCCACATTTTTCTCTGCATTAAAAATCTCTATGATATGGCTGGAGATTTGGCCTGATGGTTAAGATTTGACCTGGGAAGCCAGAATTTCATATTGGATCCCCTGGATTTGAGTTGTCAATTTCACTTGAATATACCTTTTGTACTGATGGTACCATGGGTGGCCATGGTGACAGTTCAGTTGTTGGGTTGTTGCTACCCTTGTGGGAGATTTGGGTTGAGATCTTAGTACTTAGCTTTGGTGTAGCCTTGCTTCAGCCAGAAGGTGTTTGGGGAGAGTGAATCAGCAGATCAATGAGTTCCCTCTCCATGTCTCTGAAAAAGAGTCTCTACCCTAACTGAATTTTTTTTTCTAATTCCTCCAAACTTTTCTTTGTAGTTTGCTTCTGTGGTTATTATATATATATATATGTATGTATATATATATATATAAATAGAAATAATATATATAAATATATAAAATATATAATATGTATAAATATTAAAATATTTATTTTTTCATATAGACTACAGGTATTTCTTAATATTTTTTATTTTAACAAGAAGGACACCCATTAAGTATTAAGTTTTTCTATTGTTTGATGACTGGATCTAGCTTTTTTTAATCTTTGTTTACTCCTTCATATGCTTAACTAATAATTCTAGAACTACTTATTGGATGATTTTGTATGTCTTCACTGATAGGCAATGTCATTTCTCTCAAATATCGAGATTTCCTACATGCCAGGATCATCATCTATCCCATTTCTGAGGGTAGATAAGTCCATGTAGCTTTAAATATTTATTTCCTCTCTCTTTATGTATCTCTACTATTCTGTTCTATTTGCTTAAATGAGCTGGCTCATCATCCTCAGCAAGACAAGTCGAAAAATACATTTATCTCTGATATGAGCAACCTCAGTAAGACTATTACCTAAGTTATCATACTAAGTATATTTAAATTTTAAAAATCCATCAGTGTAGGAGGCAGAGAAATGAAGAGAAAGCTCCTATTCACTGACTTATGTTTCAAATTGAGTTTATTAGTAGAAACTAAACTTAGGAAGTGGAGACCTGATCGAGTCTTGTGTTGGTGGCAGAACCCAATGCCTTAAGTCATCACTGCTGTCTCCTAGCATTGCAATTAGTAGAATGCTTGAGCCAGGAACAAGAGCCGAGTACCAAGCTCAGATAACCAGCAAGAGACGTGAAGTCCAAAAGAGCTTCACCCTTGCTGGTCAAGCTGCCTTTCAGCATACGCATAACTTTATTTTGGCCAGAAATCTCGCATGATTACTCAGTCAATCAGACATCTTCTGTCCATCTCAATTACTTTGTAAAGAAATAAAGTAACTTGGAGTTATTTGGGTTTGTAACAGTGCTTGACATAACTAAGTGGAAACCTCTAGGAGACTGGTGATCGGGTAACCTTTCTCTTTGCATCATTTTTTCTCTTTTGCCCTTTGTTTATATTTACCCTACACATTGCTATCATGTACATGACATTTCTTTTGATCTGCTTGTGAATCCTTGTTGCAAATACAATCATTCCTCTCTATCCGTGAATTCAACCCACAGGAATTCAACAAGCAGATAAAAATTATTAAAGAAAACTAGTGCCTGTTCTGAACATATACAGATATTTTCCTTGTCATTATTTCCCAGGCAATATGATATAACAACTATTTACATTTATACCTGTTATTATAAATAATTTATATATTATTTAATGTAGACCATAGTTGATGTGTAGGTTTCATGCGAACACTGTGCTATTTTATATAAGCGACTTGATTATGTGCAGATTATGGACTTTATGGGGGAATCTCAGAACCAATTTTCATAAACACCAATCCATTATAATTAAATAAATTATTTTACTTTTGTTTGTAAGGCAGATTTAAATAGAGAAAGGAGAGGGAGAGATGGATGGATCTTCCAGCTACTGGTTTGCTCCCCAGATGCTTCCAATAGCTGGGACTGAGCCAATCTGAAACCAGAAGTTTCTTCCAGATTTCCCGTTATGTGTGCAGTAGCTAAGGATTTGAACCATCCACTGTTGCTTTCTCAAGGCCATAGCAGGGAGCTTGATCAGATGTGTAGTAACCAGGAATTTAACTGGTACCTATATGGGATGTGGCGCCATAGGCAGAGGTTTAGCCGTACTGTGCCATGATGACAACTGCTAAGTTTTTGTCTGTTTTAAAACATGGAGAGGAAGAGGGAGGAATGGAGGAAGAAAAAGAGAGAGAGACAGAGAAAGAAGTGAGGGGAGGAGAGTTGAGGAGGGAAGCAGAGAGGAGGGTAGGAGAGAAAAAGGAGGGGAGGAGATGCCATTTGTTAATTCACTCTCCAACATCTCGAAAGGCTACAGCTGAATTGAGGGCTGAATCTCAGAACAAAGAACTCAATCCAGATTTCCAACATGGAATCCAGTTTCTTGAGTCCTCATTGCTGTCTCCAAGGGTACACATTAGTAGATAACTAAGGTCAAGAACTGGATCTGGATCTCAAAACCAAGCACTCTGGCTATGGGACACAGGTATCTTATTCCAGTGTCCCCATCACTAGGTGAAATGACTACCTGTTCATTAGTGTTCACACTGAATGTGACTTTGTGTCCTATTGCAATAGATTTTGTAACAATATTGAGGTACAAACAGATCTCTCCCAGTTGAAAATTCAGAAGACATTTTAAGTTAGTTTGATACACTGCAATATGAAAGTATAAATTGTTAAACATTGTTATGTTCTCCCATGGCATCTCGCTAAGTGCTTACATATTGTCAGTATTTAATAGAGACTTTTATGTTACAATAAAGGCTAATACAAGGGAATGAATAAACAAAGAATCAGAATTTCAATCAATAGAAGCATTTTTTGAGCTAGGGATATCCCAGGGTTAATTTTTTTGTCCCTCCTGTATACCAAAGTCTAGTTAATATAAAAAGAAATTCATTAAAGGTAACAATTTCACTTGTCTTTTTACAGATGAACATATTTTTGCTACAAGTGATAGAATATTTGCCAGAACATGGCTTAAAATGCAAAGATTTATAATCTTACATAAGAGACATTGGAAAGCAAAGGTGTTCAGTTTTGGGGAACTCAGTAGCTCAGTAATATTAGGGGACTTAGGGAAACACCTTGTTTATTTCTTTTAGTTTTCATAGACATATCAGAGCTGCTAAAACTTTGAGTCAGTGTTTTCATCCAACCATGTGCAAGAGCAAGCAGCAAGAGCAGAGGTCTCTCCTCTGTTGTCTTGTTTATTATGCGGTGAGATGGCACATAAGCTCCCAGCTTTATTTTCAGTGGTAACATGCAGACTCTTGTCATTTGTTGTCCAGTGTCATTTAAAAATTATTATCAGATATCATCAGTTAGAGTCTGATTCTCTTTAACACAATTCCAACTATACTGGAACAAAATCAAGTTTGTTTGGTTTTCCTATTGAAAAAGGATAATACTTCTAGGTAGAAAGTTAAATGTTCCTGCCATATGGAGTTTCGTGTTTTTGAGTCAATAATATGAAAAGCACAGCAAACACTGTGAGATGAGCTGTTTATTTAGGATATTTCTTGTTCCAGTTCATTTACAGAGCTTTAAAAAGAAATGGCTTAGTTTTGCTTTCTAGTATCTTTCAATTTCTGTAATTTAAACTGATTTTTAAGAGAGTTTGCTCCTAATTAGTGATAGAACAGCCTGCTTTATCTCCCCCAGATTTGCTCATATCCTGTCAACATAAAACCATGTTCTTTCTTAATCACATCATAGACATTTTAGGAAAGAATTGACAGATTCCTCAAGCATGGCATATTTTATAGGAATTCCAGTTAGGTCAATACGTATATATGTTAATGAGATATGCTTTTCTACAGACAAAACAAAAGGTATACATCAAATGATGGGTTTTCTATCAAAACAAATGTAAACTTTATAAGCTTTTAATATTATTATGATTCCTGTTTATTTTTTCTATATTCTATACTTCCTTTTTTCCTTCTTCTTTCTTTTTTGTTTATTTTGCTTTTGGTATGAAGAAATGAAGCAGAGCTACATGAGACATGATTTAATTGATTTTGTTGTTGATTTCTATATCCAGTATTTATAAGTGTGCTAATCATGTTACTGAGATAAATGTTAAAAATAATGTTTGACCATGAGACTACTCTGTTGCTTGTGTATTTCTCATTATACTAGAAGCATCTAGCATATCAATGAAGCTGCAACTTACTTTTTCAGTCACAAAATGGTATTCAGTTAGCAGAACACATAATTTCTGATAAGCGATAACAGAGTCAAATAAAAATGAAAAACTCTGATCTCCACTATAACTGATTTGTCTTATGGACAAGAAGCTGCTTTAAATTTCTATGCCCTTTTAGAACTTCCATTCTGCTACAGGCAAGGTTAGCAGTTGTTGAAAATATCATCTAGACAGGGTTATCTTCAGATACATTCATCATTGTGTTAACTATTCAAAAGATATATAAACAGAGATAATGCAATTTACAAAGAGATCTATATGTCTTTATATTTCAATCTCTTAAAAGGAAATGAATTTTGAAAAGGAAATTTAAATGTTATATACAGGAGAAAAACATACCTATAACCTAATATTCATTTATCTTTTCTTCTTCTTCTTCTTCCTGTTGTGTTTCCTTGGTCTATTCAGCCATTGACACTCCCTTGCTTGCTGCATCAGACTATTCTTTAGCTCAAAATACATGAAGCTTCTTTTTGCATTTCCCCTTCAGCTTAGCTTCTTTTCTTCAGTGCTGTTAATCCACATTGCTCCAAATTTCTCTGTATCACCAATCAAGGCTAATATGTTGTTGGATTGGAGGATGATGCTCCTAACAGAACAAGAAAAAGACTAAAGGAGATCTCTTGGGTGCATTGGGATCCTTGAACATTTCGTTTCCCTTTTAGCATGGATGAGGTTTATTTGTTTTTCACAGTGATCTTTGTCCACTCTCCCATGTCTTCCTATTTCCCTTTCTTTCAGAAGATGTAATCTTTCTCTTCTGAGAACGCTGGGAACAGTTGATGGAAACATTGGAGTGTTGTTCCTTGTGTTCCTCCTGACAAGTTTGGACAAACACTGCTTTTGGTGGTGTTTGCCTCTCTGCTTCTTACAATCTACTGGACCATATTTACTTGTTTTTCCTTATGAGGTATGAAGTTTCCCAGTACTCATTCAGCTCTCACCCCAGGCTGTCTCTATGGAGCTCAGCATTCTTTGATGGCTACTGTTCTTTTTTTGTTTTTTTAAAGTTATTCCAGATATGGTTCTACCAAAGTCATTCTGAAGAACTTTGAGCAATAGTATTATTATCAGGACAGATCTGGAGGTTACAGCCTAAAATATTAAGATCTCTTATATCTTTTTCTTGTTACTTGAGAAGCCTTCTGATTTATTCTATATATCTCACAAAGTATGCGTATTTTAACTGAAATGTTCTAGCACTGATACTACAGTAATTTGAATTCAAGGTTGATAACTGAACCTCAAGTGTCTACTGATCTTTCACATGACTGAAAGTTGCCTGACAATTGAAATCAATCTTGGTATTGTCTTTCTGATGAGCATGTGATTCCCAGGACATGAAATATATAATGGACGCTTTCTCTGAACATTGTGCTGGCTTCATGAAATGGGCATCTAGGAATGTGCTGAGCTTGTGAATTAGATAACCCAAGTAGGAAACAGATATGATTTCTCTCTTAAATGGGCCATTATGTGAAATGAACAAAAGTAGCTTCCATTTCCTGAATAAGGAATGATTTTTTCCCTTCTGTAAATTGGATAGCAATTGATATGAGAGGGAGAAAAATAATAGTAATCCTTTGCCTATGAAAAGGTCACTTTCAAGTTCAGTGTGAGCTGATGCAACTACAGAATTGGGAGAAATGTAAGTTGCTTTTGCTCATTTTGATAATTCACTTCATATAATTAAACTCAAATCTATTTTTATAAGAAGTAAATGTGTAATGTGGTATATGTTTGGTAAATTGAAATGGAATAGGCAGCTAACTAGAAAATAGGGAATGAAGGGCAATTATACCGATGTCCTGTTTTCCTTTTTCTGTTGTCCAGAGTGGACACAACTGAACACATATCTGCATATGCACATACTTGTGCACACCTCTTCCCTAATTTATAATTCTCTGTGTGGTTTGTTTGGAAGAATCAATCTATTTCTTTTCTGTCTATATAAATCATACCAGCCGCCCCCCATAAATGATACCAGCCTGTAAGCACATCTGTCTCTTTGTTCATTTTCTCTTATTATGTATAATTTCAACCTTATATTCTATAAGTTGCCCTTTTTATAAAGGTTAAACTCTTCTTATTTATCATACAATAAACAGACTAAACATATTTTCTGTTTCTTAGAATTTTCTGTTTGGTACATTGTGGGAATTGAATAATGCTATATCAAATTGCATCCTTCAAGATAAACATATTGTAAAAATGTAAGTGCTTGTCTTGTTTGATCTATCATCAGCATAGACAAACTTCTTCTGTAGGTTGAGAAAAAAGTGTATAAAATACATACACTTATGTGTATAGTGAAAATTAAAACACAGTTTAAGAGTTTGTGGTACATTTTATTTAAGCTCTAAGTGACACAAACTTAACCAGCAATACTGACACATACACACATACAGGCGTTTCTTATGTGTTTTGTTTTTTGTTCTCTTTTCTGTTTAATTTTAGTTCTGATGATGAGGGAAGAATACGTGGTGTTTGTTGTTCTGTGTCTGGCTTATTTCACTTAATACTATATTCTGCAGTGCCATCCATTTTGATGCAGAGGATAGAATTTGATTATTTTAATAGATCATATCCCATATGATATTATGGATATGTGTGTAGATAGATAAATATCACATTCTCTTTATCCACTCGGTTGATTATGAACATGCTGGTTGATTCCATATTTTGGCTAGTGTGGACATTACTGCTATCAACATTACAGTACACTAACTGTGTGTAAGAGTTCCCTTTCTTCATATCCTTGCCAAAATTTCTTATTTTACGTCTTTTGGATGAATGCCATTCTAACAGCGGTGAGGTGATATGTCATTGTGGTTTTGATTTGCATTTCTCTGATGGGTTGGTGATGTTGGGCATTTTTTTTATGTACTGTGTACTATTTGTGTTTCTTCTTTTTGGAACTGATTATTGAAATCATTTCCTCCTTTATTCACTTAACTGAATTTTTAAAAATTTTTGAGTCCTTTTTTAATTAATATATTATGTATATTAATCCTTGGTCACATAAATAGCTTGCAATTTTTTCTTCATTCTGTCAGTTATGCTTTCACTGTTGCTTCTTTGTTTTGATATTTGGGAGTTTCAGAATTTGATATACTAAGGTTCATTTGTCTAGCTTTAGTCTTGCCACTTGTGCTTTTACAGCTTTGATACAAGAAATCATCATTGCAAGAATGTCTTGACGTGCTCCCCATACATTTTCTTCTTGTATCTTTATAACTTTCTTAAATATATCTTAAATTTAGGAATTGAATCTGTCAGAATCTTATTTCATTCTTGTACATTTACACATTCAGTGTTGTCAGTACTAATCATTGGAGAGATTATCCTCTTTTCTCCTGTAGTCTGGAAACTTTTGGAAACAAAATCAGTTGACTGTAATATGTATGTAGTAATTTCTTTGCTGTGTATTTGTTTCTTGGCCTGTATGCTGGATTTTATGAGAGTACCATGCTGTTTTAATTATTGTAGATTGTCATATATTTCAGTTATTGTGATTCATCTATCTTGAATCTTTATATTTTTGTTCATATTCTGAAGTAGAACTGCCATGCTTGAAAGGAACCCATATGGGATGCCAGCATTGCAGCTTAACCCATTGTGCCACAATACCAGCCACATCTTGTAATTTTTTGAAGTAGTTTATTGTGGTCATTTGTATTTCAGCTTGTGTAATTTTAATGTGTGCCTTTTCATCTCTAATTCCGTTTTGAGTTTTTCTTTTTTTCCCTTAGTTGAAGTAAAGATTTGTCTGTTTTATTTAGCACCTAAAACAGCCTGGCCTTTGCTTTGTTGGCCTTTATACCATTATACAATTTCACTTATTTCTAATTAATTATTTCCTTTTTACTTCTTGGCTACTGCTAATTTTAGGATTGTTTTGTGCTTGCTTTTCCCAACCTTCAAGATGCATCATTAGATTCTAATTTAACTGTCCTCATTATTTTAGTGTAGGAGTTTGATGCTGTAGGCTGCCCTCTTAGTACTACTTTACTGTAAGCACCCCACAAATTGTGATGCGTTTTTTTTTTCCATTTCATTCATTTTATGGTAGTTTCTTTTGAAGATTTATTTATGTATTTATTTTAGAAAGGCAGATTTACAGAGAGCAGGAGAGACAGAGAGGAAGATCTATCATCCACTGATTCACTTCCCAAGTGGCTTCAATGGCTGGAGCTGAGCTAATCTGAAGCCAGGAGCCCAGAGCCTCTTCCAAGTCTCCCACATGGGTGTAGGGCGTGTCAGGCCATCCTTGACTGCTTTTCCAGGCTATAGGCAGGGAGTTGTATGGGAAGTGGAGCAGCCAGGATTAGAACTGGTGCTCATATGGAATCCTGGCACATGCAAGGAGAGGAGTTTAGCCACTAGGCTAATTATTTAGGGCTAATTTTTTAAGGAGGAAACTGGCAGTTATTTAGGCAATACAGAAAATGCCCGTGTAGGCTTAAAAGAGCATGCAGATTTTTAACTCATAGTTACTTTAAAGCAGTTTTGAATTTTGAAAACATTAAAGCAGTTTTTTAGAAACGCAGAAATTAAGTTACTTTACCAAGGTGTTGTGAACCTTATTGTGTCAAGAAAATATTCAGCCTAGAAAATCAGACATTTAGAAACAACATCAACGATGCTTGGTAAAAAGGCATGAGTTTGTTTAAAAGGTGTTTTACAATTTTTTTTTTTTTTAATTTAAAGAGCAGAGTTATAAGACAAGAAGAGAGAGAGAGAATGAAAGAGAGAAATGTTCCATATGCTGGTTCACTGCCCAAATGACTGCCATGGCCAAAGCTGAGCCAATCTGTAGCTGGGAGCCAAGAGCTTCTTCAGGGTGTCCCATATGGTACAGGCAACAAGAATTAGGCCATCCTCCACTGCTTTCCCAAGCACATTAGCAGAGAGCTGGATAGGAGGTGCAACATCCAGGACATGAACCAGCACCCATATGGGATACCAGAACCACAGGTTTAGCATGCTACCACAGTAATAACCTCTAAATAATTTCAAAACACTTTGTGGATGACAAAAATTTGGACTAATCATGATGACAGTGGAAGCCCCACAGTTTAGAGCAGCCTAGGAAGTACTCAGAGTTTCACTGATTTTTATACTTTATGTATACTGTGGTATTCAGACACATGTTGACAAATGGAGAACAGATCAATGTTACATTTGATCAGAAAACACTCTATAGTTTACCAAGTGAGAAAATATGAATTCTTTGGGTCAGAGAAGCCAGGTTTGGAAAAAATACTTAATTATGGCCCTGTGGGAAATTTGATCAGTACTAGTTTCAGGTGTTAAAACACTTTTGTAATCAGTTCTTGTCAATATCTTTTTAAAATGGTGATTTAGGAGGTAGGAAAATGAGGCACGTGGTGCCCTTTGATAGCGAGGGCCTGCTGAGATCAGTTGCTGGGTCTGGGCTGTTGAACACAGTGTTCACCTTCTACCCCTACTTACCAACACTTGAGATGAAGCACAGGTAGTAGTGAACATGGGCAGATCGGGTCTGTGATGAAGATCTAGGTAGAAAGTTTGAAAGGGAGTAAGTTGGCTTAGAGCTCTTGTGAGATTCTTCCTGCATCAGTGTGGCCAAGAGATTTTGGCTGAAGGAGAAACCAGGGCAGAGACATGCCAAGGTGGCTGGTGGGAAAGCTTTGTTCTCCATGAAATCAGCAAAGAGATTTTGGCTGCCACTAGACAAGGGAGGGAAAAAGATGGAAGACTTAGGCATAGAACATTCCTTAGTAAGAACCACTGTTTTTTTTGTGTGTGTGTTTTTCTCAGCCAGTTTTACCAAATACATGGAGATGGCTGGAACATAGGCTTTGCCTGCTCACAAGAGAGAATTCAGATGTGAGAGAGTAGCATTGCCTGGTAGCAATGTTCCAAGGCAGAGGGCATCAGTCACAGCAGGTGGTACCCCCTCAGAGTGAGAATTTGATAGGTGAAAGAATTAAGGTAGTTGTGCAGAAAGAGAAGTGCCTGGACATGGGGAAACACAGATCATTTGCTATTTTTTTGTGCAAAGTCATAAAAATCAACAATGAATTTGGAGGTCAAAGATGCCAAATTCTGGCTGCTTGGGATTATTGTTCAATGTACATTTATGTTAGGCTTTAGTACAGAGAAAATTGTCATTTTGGCCTTATTTTTCCTTTTAGGTCCAATTTGTACAAGTTTTTAAAGAGATAGAGCAGACTAGAGTCAGATGGGATGCAGGAAAGTTTGAAGCCTATGTGTGTGGTATATCAGGATCTGAAATTAGAAGAGTTGCTCCTTAGAATCCTCATCGAACCTGACTCTCCACCCCGAAAAGAGGGAGCATGGTCCCAACTTTTTAAAGCAGCCACTCCAGCTCTGAAAGTAGGACAAACCTTCCCTACCCTTTGTTAGACTTCCCAGAGTTCGCCTTCTGTTTCTGGAACGGAACAGAAGTAGGGATGGGACCAGAGTCTGCCATAGATGTCCTGGAGGCAGATGACAGTGGCTGACTTGCCCCAGCATGCTTTGAGGAAACAAACGCCACCCTCTTTCCAGTCTAACAGGTTATACCATCTGGTCTGGTGTTGTATGCAACAATTATATCCAACAGGTCTCTCTAGCTGCAAATTTCCGGGACCCAGAAAAATATTAAGTATGGAAGGTGGAGATCTGGGGATATACCTCCAAGGTCTGTCTGAGTCACCCCAAGGAGGTAATTGAGGGGAGAGGCACTTAGTCATGAATGACAGTAAAATCAGAAATTTAGCATGGACTAGTTACCCCAAGTCTGCCTTCATCCTGAGTTTTGCCACCATTAATATCAATTCCCAGCACTTTAAATTACATAAGAAACATAATGTTCTATGTGGTTTAAACAAATATATTTCTCACAGATTTCAATTTGAATTATAGTTAATATTGATTAATATTAGTAATCTAAGATTTTAAGTGGCAAAAATGTGTGTAGGAGTTTGGTAGATAATCTTGGAGAAAAACAGAAAAATATTTGAAATTTAATCAATTTAGGTTCTATCAGAGTCCATATTATTAGTAAAGAATTAAGTCATTTTTCCCAAATATTTTACAGTACCAGAGATAGGAGACACTGGGGTAAGTTAGAAGTATTTCATGGTTGGTACAGATATTGAATTCTATCTAAAAGACTGGTAAATTCCAAGAGGAACACTGACTTTCATTGTACAGATAACATCTCCCCAAGTGTAGTAACTGTTGTTCACTGTCTGAGTATTAAGGTATACTATTTCCCAACCTTTCAACTGTGTTTCAACTATGAAGGAAGCAGCAAGGAATAAGGACAGAATAAGCGATGGGGAGCTCTGAGGGAAGGGGAGAGTCATTCCTGGAAGAGTTGGTAAATACCAAACATGCATCACATACTTGATAATGTATGACGTAAACATGCTTAAATACTCCATTATCTATCTCCCATGTTGTATTTGAAGTCTTTATATTTTTAGAGGCACTTTGTTATTAGATACGTGAGCTTGCATAGAAAGCTTACTATCTTAGAAATAATAAGAATTTCTATTTAAAGCATGAAGGAAATACATAAACATGTAAGAATTTTAGTCTTATTCAAACTTTCTAACAACTTAAGATGTTTTATTGTTATTCAGTTTTAGAAAACATAGGTTTCTGAATGTTCAACAACATATACAAGTCATAGAGATGACAAATCACAGAGGTTGGTTCACGATAGCAATTGTTTATAGTCTTACAAAACTCCAGCATCTCTACTTCTAATTAATAAATAAGTGAGTGTTTAATAAGACTATAAAGAGAAAATTCACATGTTTTGCAAATATGTTTCAAAAAAAAATACAGTTGATAATTTTGACAGACTTTGTCCAACGTAATTCATGTGCTGGTTCCTACGTGTTACCTAATTAAAATACTTCCTCAATCTGTTTTTCCACAAGTTGTTATAAAGTGAAATATCTTTCCCACCTCATGACTAACCATTAATTGCATTTCTCTTATTTAATGGAAACATGCTTCTGTCAACTAAACCAGTATCCGCTTTCTGCTAAAGAAGCAAGGTGCCAGTGGCAATTAAGAATAATTGTTATGATTTCTCCTCCCACCTAACTTTGGCTTCCAACAGAGCAGCACAGCTCATTAGCCTTTGAAAAGAAAAAATGTTATCTTTTGAAAACCAAACCCCATTCAGTTTAGATCCAATACTTTTTATCAAGTCTCTTTAACCAAGACGAAATGGATAATGTGTAAAAGCAAAGAAAAAGTAGAATTCAAAGTTCTTCTATCCGAATGAATGTCATACATTAGAGAAATTGGGTGTGGAGGTTAAACAGCAACTCTGTTGTTTGACCTGAAGAATGTACTCAAGGATTCTGCAAGTTGTCCCTAACTTACAACTCTCTTGTGACTATACTGTGAGATTTGATTATCAGCTTGTAGACAACAACCCGCGTTTCAAATGAGCATTCTCTTTAAAGTGATGAAAAGTTTAGCTGTGTGCTTGATGTAGATCTGTATATAGGATCAAATTATTTGTCTGCTGCGGGAAAGGTGGGTATCGTAAGACATTTTCTACTTTATAGCCTTTACCTTTATCTACCTGGAAGATATGGCATTGAAAGATGACTCAAAGAAGTTTCACCTGAACTTTGGAATAGTGGAACACTTTACGGGTTTACTCAGGACTTCGCTAAACTTCCTCCCATTTGAATGAAGAGTGCACAGAATGCAGTAGGAATAAAAAAATTATACTGTTCATTTACTTTAGAAAAATGATAATTAGAATTATCATTTGCAAACATAGCAGTATATAATTTATGTGGCCATTTTTATTTCTGTTTTAGCTTTAAATATAGACTTCAGTAATTAATCTTAAAAATGAAATGAATATTTATCTCCTTGGTTAGCAAGAGTTCCTCTTGCTCTATGACATTTCCTAAGCTTCCATCTTGTGCCTTCCCCATTCATGATATCAAATTATTAGAAAATACAAAGGCGTTGTCTCCTGATAATATCACTCATGATTGCAGTAATTTCCAGGTGACATTTGGCCATGGATTAGTTTAATCAGGAAAATTGTAGCTCACTGTATCATGGAAAATAATAATAAAAAAGCGTTTACCAAGAAATGCTGCACCACCAAATTTCTGCTCCAAATAAATAGCTCAGGCCAAGATACTCCCTCAAACTTGAATTTTAAGTCATGATGCCAGTCAGAAAGCTTTATTTATTTATTTATGTTTTTTTTAATAATCTACCTGCATCAGTGCAGAATCCATCTTGGGGTTTGTAGGGATTTGTAAGGGTAGAAATGGAAAATATAACAGACACATCCATTTGTCAAAGCTCATTGAGATGGTTAATTTCCACATTAACTTGAATAGACAAGGAATATGCAGAGAGCTGGTGAAATGTTTCTGGATGTATCTATGACGGTGTTTGGTGAAGAGCTTAGTATACAGAGTAAACAAGATCTGCCTTCACCATTTTCAATGGGCATCACTCTATCTATGGAGGACTGGAATAGAATTCCTAAAGAGTGGGATGAAGGTGAGCTCTTTCTCCCTGAGTTAAGACATCCATTTCTCACTTCCCTGGGTATCAGAGCTCCTGGTTGGGAGCCTTCTGGACTCTACAACCTCCATGCCAGTGTTTTCCTCTCCATATGTTCATGCGTTTGTGTGTATGTGTATATATATATATACTGACTTTATAATATTACATTTCCAAGTACTTTTTAAAGACATCTGCTATGCTTACTATATCACTTTGCAACTTTGACTCAGTTTAAGAGTATGAATTCTTAGAGTGTAAATATTGAAATATTTTTTATTTTAGCCACATATTTTGTGAAGTTGTGTCTGATGGGTTGTTTGGCTGGCAAGAATCCTAATTTTGGTAAATCATCTTCAATTTCAGAGACCAAGAGCATATCAATAAGAGCTCTGGTCCTGAGGTCATGTTTTTATCTCATTGTTTAAAGCTTTGTCAATAATGGCCTATGTTTACTCATTAATAAAATCAACATAATTATCTTATAGTAAAAGAAAAAGAATATTGTAGGTCATTTCATGGACCTGATCAAACAAAAAATGGGGTGAAAATCAAGGATCATGGTCAAAGAGTTGCCTTGAATTTTGAACCTGGGCTTACTGATAGGAGACTTTTACAGGTGATGATAGACATGCTCAGTGTAACAAAAATCCAATGGTGGTATAGAACCAAAGGGCTACAGTCTAAATGTGTATTTTTAAAGTTATTTATTTGAGAGAAAAGAGATGAAGGAGAAAGCTCTCAGCTATTATTATTATTATTTTTCCTACAACATCTGGGTCAGGGCTTGGGGGTGTGGGGGGCGGAGAAATGAGCCAGAAACTGAATCCTGGTCTCCCAAGAGGATTACCAGAATATAGAGGATCACATGATTGCTTGTGGAATCTATAGGAGCTGTAATCAGAAATCAGAGCTGATAACTGAACCTAGGTCCTCCAATATGGGACACAGGCATGTTAATACCTAGACTAAATAGCTTGCTGCATTCATTTATTTTTTTTAAGCAGATACCAACAAGTGGGTTCTTTCCCTATCACTTCTAGCTTTTATAAATATCATCTTCTCCCATATACCATCCAAAATTTCCTTAATAACACAATATGAATTTTAGAAATGTCAACCCAATTCCCTTGCTTGGCTGAAGTTATTCCAGACTAAATTCTCTCAAATGTTGATGGCAGGTTTCCAGTCTCTGTGTTTAGAGATGTAATTTCCCATCTCATCATTTTTATTATTCTTGTACTTAAACCATAGCTTCACTTTCTCTTCTGTCAAACCTGAATTTTATCAATTGCCTTTATATAAAGTCTCATAGGACCATCTGTTAATCCTATGGGTATTTTATTTAGAATTCTATGCAACTACTTAAACCTTTTTGCATACCAAGGTTCTAGATACCAAAACATGGTGATTCTGCCAGCACTTCTTATGGACAGACCCTGCTATGCAAGTGGGATTAGTATGACCAAGATATTTCCGTGCTGCCTTTACATGTTCTGTTGGATTCCTTTTTTATTGAATATTCTTGTCTGCATCTTGAGATTTGGGACCACTGGACTTTGTGAGATTAGGGCATAGAATACAGCTATGTTTTTATTGAGGTATGCTTCATTTTTTCCCCTTGCAATTACCTCAAATAAAAGTTCTTTGCAATAGGTCCCCAAGTGGCTCCTTGAGAACATAGCAGTACAGAAAGTAAGCACAGATATTATGTGTGCAGATGGAAACCAACTTCCCAAGGCAGTCTCTCTTGCCCTAATTAAGAGAAAATATTAGAACAGGAAAACACACATTTTCACGGCTGGATCTGACTCCAGTGATCAAAGGCTGCCTCTTGGGGGGAACTCAAATCATTTTTAAGCTAAAGTTGTTGTCCAGCAGAACTTAAAACATAGTGATTTTTCAGCCAGGTAGCTTGAATGTGTTGAACAGAAGCTTATATTAAGGCTGAAAAAAGGAATAGAGGCTTAAGTGTCAGGAACTGAGCCGAGGTGACAGCATGCAACAATAAAAGGCCAAGAAAATGCTGTCTGAGACTGAAAATGATTCCTTGCACTTTCAGGGGGGATTACAAAACTCGCTGGACTAGTGCTGATGGAACATATCAAATTATCATCTAGTATACCCTATATATAAGAAATCATATGAGGATACTATAAAAAAATTTGAATTAAAAAAAAGCAAAGGCATATTTGCCTTAATGCAAAAACAAAGTCAATTTTTTCATAATAGTCTAATTTGTGTTTTTTTTTTTTGCATAACATCTATATAGTGTTGTCCAAATTTTATTCATGAAATGGTCCTTAGAATAGGAAATTTGTTGTCAAAAGAAAAAAAGATTTTTAAGTCCTGGCTATTAGTGCTCTTACTAGATAGGACTTAAGATCAGAATTTCTCTTGGGAAACATTCTAAACATGCCATCTTGGTGGTTCTCCATTTGTCTCACGGTTCTACTGCAGTTTGTATCCTGATGTATTCTTTGAGGACATAGAAATGTTACCTTTAGCCTCTGGCAGTAAACTGGTCAGATGGGAGGCACTGACACAAGGCTGAAACCAGGATGAGCTTCTCTTGCCTCTTTCATGCCTCAACACTAAGATCCTGTCACTAGCTGGTGTAGTTTCCTATCAGGTCTTTTGCTTCTGATTCAGAATTGTCTTTAGTGTACAAGCCTGAAGGTGGAATGGCTTCTCACACTGAAGTCAGCATCTTCATTAAATTCTCTTTGTTTCTGCCCTTCAGTATGAACTTGATTTTTGCTCTGTGACTGTAACTGTTTTTCTTCTTTTTAATGTTTCTCTTGGTATTGTATTCTCTTGGTACAATTTTCTCTTGGTATTTTAAATATTCTCCTGGTATTTCTCTTGGTGCTTGCATAGAAATCCCCTGAACACCAAGACAGAGGTGACTGTTATCATTTGCATAGGCTCCGTAGGTATCACTTCTCAGTTAGATGCCCACAACATTCCTCCTCCAGATTTACGCACAGTCCTCATTTTTGCTATGCTGTGGTTAATCAGCACTTGGTATACTACCAGCCCTGAAAAGAAGCAGCAAAGTAAGCTAAGATTATTTTCACTTATCTTAATTTATCAAGTTGACTTCTATAATTTATGAGGAATCATGGATTATTTTTTTTCATTTATTTATTAGTCAATTTGACTATTAAGAAGTCCATTTTCAGTGGTTTTAGTTTCTCCACTGGTGGGGAAAAACAAAACTGTCTACTGGCATCATGGAAAGAGTTAATAATTGCAATTATAACCATTAGGTCTGAAGATGCAATGGAAATATCTCAGGAAGTTCTAGTGCTGTGGAAGGAGTTATATGGGAGTTCCATTTGCGGAGGAATGAAGCAAATGCCAGAGAATGCACCCAGGAATTGCTTACCATGCTTACACTCTCCCTTCCTTCTTTTAATTTTGTGGAATTCTGTGGCATAGGCAACCCATATGGGCACAGGTTCAAGTCCAAGCTCTTCCACTCTTGATTCTTCTTCTGATTAACAGCTTGGGCAAAGCAACAGGAGATAGGCCATTGGATGTGAGGGCGATCTGGCTGTGACATCTGTCACCCCATTGGTCGCCAGGGTTGATTCGGCTGATCTGGCTGGCTAGGCGGGTGTCGCCTTCCTCCCTCACTGCTCCACATGCATCCCTCCAGAAGCTGCACACTTGGTCGAAGAGGACGACCATCCCCGTTAGAGGAGGACCAGTCTTCCATCAAGGATATACAAGTAGCAGCACTCCCCTGCTAGAACCTCCAAACAAGCTCTCAAGGAAATAGGCCAAGTGATTGGGCTCTTTAAATGTATGTAGGAGATCTATAACCCATGCACTTCTGGACACCTTATTGTGTGCCTACCCATTGCCCTGAAACCGGGCCCAGACATTTAGCATGCTTTCTGGGAAATGGCTTGGTAGGAATTTTACAAACTAATGGAAGTGATGGGAGTATGGGCTGAAACTGCTATGACAAAAAATATGGCTACTGTGACCCTAAAGGCTATCCTGCTATGGTAAAAAATCTAGTTACTGTGACCTTAAAGGAGAGCCTGTTCTTGCAGCTCCTTTGAGCATGCAAAATGTAGTTGTTTTAGCTGCTTTCATAAATTTTTAACTAGAGGAAATATAGGGTGATTTTACTAACATCATAAAGATACGCTTTTGATTATTGTTTGATTGTTTATGAGGTTGTAGAGCCTGCAGTTGTAGAGGGATTTAATGTTTGAAACTTTCTGTCTTTTCTCTTTTGATGTATTTCTCCCATTAAGTGATGGGTAAGTTGTAGAATAAGAATTCTAGTAGAAGTGTATTACTGATTAAGATGTGTTGTTTACTGACGAATTCCTGGCTGCAACGTCAGAATGGATAATGCCTTGTCTTAAGGTGAAACAATTTGCAGAATTATCTTTGGAAACACTCACTTGTCCATTATAGAGTTGAAACCAAAATAGAGTAAACATGGCTCGTTGCTAACTGCAATTCTTTTTGCCGTTGTAACTCTTGCTTTACTTATTTAGTTAACAAACTGTGTTAGCTTGCAGGCCAAATGGCCAACATGATCTTTAATGCCAATGGCCTCCCAATCCCCATAAACCAAGACCCCAGAGGGTAGAGGTCTGGTTGTCACAGGTGGCGCCAAGGTTAGAGCCCAGACCTGAGGAAAGCAGGCGAGGGGAAGGGGGCTGGTAAGCTGAGATAAGCAAGGAATGTGTAATCCTTCCTCACTCTCTTCTCAGGCTGTTGTAAATTGTGTCCCCCTTAAAGCTATGTCAAACTGTCCCTAGAGAAAACTTTGTAATTGTATTGCTTGGGGCCTCACTGCACTCTGGGTTTGAATGGATGCAACACCATGACTTAAAAGGTCTGTGCCAGAACTTGTGACTGCTTCTGTATAAATAAAGTAGACAGTTATCTTGCATAGTCCACGATGATCTCAGAATTGTAGTGGTCCGTCTCTTCTCTCTATGCCTATTTCACGCACCCTTCTCGAGCTCTGAACTAAGCTGGAGCTGGACTCCAGCAAGAGATAATATCACTTGTAAGAGATTCATGTAATGATTATAACATGGGGGAAAGGGTATAATGTTATGTACCTGGTATGATTCAGTGAAGTAATGTTTACATTTGATCTTGTTCTAATCTAGCTCCCTGCTAATGCATCTGGGAAAGAGCAAAAAATGGCCCACATGCTTAGGCCTTTGCCATCACATGGGTCTCCTGGCTTCAGTCTTTAGCAAGTGAACCAGGGTATGGAAGATCTCCACCATTAACTGTCTCTGTACCTTTTGAATAAATAAATAAATCTTGTTTAAAGGAACTTTGCAGATTTGAGAGATAAGACAAATTGCATTTGATGGTGTTGACTTTACTAGTTGAAACTCTCTGAAAACATGTGCTTCTTCTCCACAACAATGGATTTTTGTTTAAACACAATGGAAACAGAACATTCACAATAATTACTTCTTGCTTACTTGATCTGAATAAAAAAATCAGGTTTGGGTGTTCAAAAGGCTATCTGAATTATAACAAAATGCTGCATGTATAGCCTTTGTCCACATATAGATCAATTTTCCTTGAGACTGTTTTGCACCGTGAACCCAGCAAATGGATTTTTTTCTCAAGTGGATACTGTGGGAGGTGAGATTTAACTATGTTTAATTAAATTACAGGTTTCAATATCATCCTTAAGCTTGGTAACTCACTTGAAGAACTACCAGAAGATGTTGCATTTATTATTATTTATTTTAAAAGGAGAATGTGAGCAACACGTATGAAGGGAGAAAACAGTAAAATAGGGAAATTTGCATTAATTTCCATGTGTCCACTATCACTGGAGTCACCTAGATTATGCTTCATCTTTCCATGGCAACCAGTCAGGGTAGCACATAGGAAGTGTATCAATCAGAGATGTTTTTGAGTCCTATTCATCTTGTGCAAGTGTGTGGGAAGGCTCATTCACATAGGCAGGTAACACACATGCTATGGACCCGCATTTCAGAAATGGGTGTTTTGAACCGATCACAGAGGCAGGAAATAATGCATGAGCAAACTTGTATGTTGTGGATCAAAAACGTGTTGATCAGACAAGATTCTGAGTGATTTTTCATTTAATAGGATTCCCTGGAGAATGTGCTGGGTTTCACCAGCCTAGTCCTGCTGAATTCACCCTTTCTTGTATATATAGAACTGCTGCATTTGATTTTCTCATCCATCTCGCAACTTGCACCATTTTTTGAAAAGTACTACATTGGGCATTTTAGCACTTTTTTTAATTTGAAACCAGCTTTATGCAATATTTTCACACTAACCACACTGATGATTGTATTTTAATATTGATGTATCTTCCGGTTTGCAGGGTTCACTTTTTCTTTTATTCCAAATTCTCATCACCACCTCCTCCTTGATGTGTTATTTTCTTCTTACACCAAGCCCCCTTTTCAGAAAGTCTTCAGAATTACTTCTTACCACTTCTCTCAAAAGGTGTTTGTACTTCATTACCCAAGTCATGTTGGATGAACTGATCTGACCCATGTTAAATGAAGAAAAAACATGGAACTGTCATTTATCCAGTCTTCCTAAATAACTACGTCAGGGTTTACCAATGGGTCTCATTTTCTCTGTTGGCAATTGTAACTTTAAGTCCAAAAATGTTATTATTGTCTATTAGCTCACCGCTATTCACCTGATAGTTAATGAAAAACAAACAAAAACCAAAAAACCTCTTCGCAATCATATCTTTGCTCATTTGCAACATATCACTCTACACTTGTCTGTTACAGTTGCGCAAGCAGTAGTTTGAACATGGTATGAGGATGTCTTTTAGACATATGTCAGTAACAGCACAATTTCCTGGTTTAGGAATTAGTGTTTTTGTAATATTCATTTTTAACTGAAAAATTGCCCTTTTGAAATAAAAGCATCACTGAGGAAGCAGATTTAACATATTCCATATTTTTTAAAAACTCTGGTCCTGCCTGAATTGCAACTAAGTTAACGTGTTGAATCAGCAAGTGATGATTGAAGAAAGATCAAAATCACCCAGGAAATTTTGATAATCTGTTCCATATTTTGCCTTTCTTTTGTCCCTAGGACATCACCAGAACATACAAAATAATTTGTTATTTAGAGGTAAGCGCTGTTTGGGACGATGTAATTATTGATTAACACACTCTCCATTCTAGACAAAGAAATGTGTATTTGTATAAATGCTGGTGTCCATTGGAATGGCTTTGGCAGCCTCAGGGTGTGGATCTAAAAACGTGTACAGCTGCCTTGCATGCAGTGTTTGTGTCAATATCATTTGTTTCTTTTTCCTAAAACTAATGGAAAAATAAAAATAAAAAATATAGATCCAGTTACACATGAATTTGTCCCATTGCCTTTAAGACTGTGAAGTATAGCCTTTCTTAGAAAAATTTTAAAAATTTATTTCTGGTATGATTTTGATGACAAATTTCCTTGTTTTATGTGTGCAACTTAAAGATTGAGATACTGTTCATTCTAGAAACATGAGATTTTTTTTAGAACATTTTAAATTATAATATAGTTAGAGGATTAATGCTTCACTAAATACTTTAGCAAATAAAAGCAGGATGATCACAGGTTGGCAGGAAGCTATTCAAGGGCTATCCAATTATCAAACAAAAAGATGTTTAATCTAAATCATGCAAGGTATAATGGTTAAAATTGTCACAAAATGTTTAAAATTGTGGCAGTATGTACTTCCTATCAGTTTGTTTAACAAGAATTTTAAACAAAGTCTATTCCTCTATGACAACTTTAGAAGGGAAAGTAGGATCTTTTGAGACATTTCTAGTTTGGGATGCCTCATTTGCGTAAGAGAAGGAAATAGCAAAAGACACTGCACTCCTTGAAACCAGGTGGGCTTTTACCTCCCTGTAGTGAAAGTGCAAAAATGTGTTTCCTATTGAATGTCAACCCAAGAGCATGCAAGAAAGTTACAGATTAAAGTCGATTAATTCTGGCATAATGGTCAGATAAATAGTTAAATGTAGAGACATTTAAACATAATTCTTTTGCAGCAAAATAAATGTGGAAGATATTTATAATCATAGATTGAAAAGATTTCCTTTACCTGAAGGTACCATAATATTAATTCAGAAAGCTGGAGCAACACTATAGGTCCCATTTCTTATTTCTAATTGCTTGGTTTCATCCTGTTTCTAATATTTCCCTCCTCTGATGTGTCATCTACCCGATAGCCACAGAGACCTTTCTAAAGTACAAATCACTCACACCTTCAGAGCACCATAATTTTCAGTGCTTTCCTATTATATTTAAAATCCCAAATTCTAACAGTCTTTGACGTGATCTCATGCATGGACTTAATTCTCACTCAGATTCCATGGCATTGCCTTTCTTCCCCACCATGTTCTCTGCTCTTGGATAATCTTCATGTTCTTACACAACAACCAACCACCACAACAACCTACTTGAAATCACTGTGACTTCTACCTGAAGCACTATCACTTCGCATAGAATATTCTTGTTCTTTCTTCAAATAAAAACTGAAATGTTTCTGCATAAGTCTTTTCTAAGAACTTGCCTTTATTTTTCAAGTTAACACCTATTTATTTCTATGTATTGATGCTTATATTCTATATAATTTTTAGTTATACCCAGTCATTTTTCATGTTCATTGTTGTTCTTCCCTTTACTTCTCTGCGATTTATCATTAGAAACCATTAGTCAAGTTTACACACAACTTGACAAAACTCCTCAATGCTATAATCACTGTCCTTTTCCTCAGATCTACTGATAAAAAATGCCATTGTTTTCTTTTACAAACTTTTTTATTTTGCTTTTGTTCATTTCTTTCCTATTCATTTATTAACACTATTCTTTGAGTGCAAAGTCATTAAATTTTGTGCTAGATCCTTGTGATGTATTTTTTAAAAAAGATTTATTTATTTTTATTACAAAATCAGATATACAGAGAGGAAGATCTTCCGTCTGATGGTTCACTCCCCAAGTGACTGCAATGGCCAGTGCTGTGCCGATCCAAAGCCAGGAGCCAGGAATCTCCTCCAGATCTCCCACACGCGTGCAGGGTCCCAAGGCCCTGGGCCGTCCTTGACCGCTTTCTCAGGCCACAAGCAGGGAGCTGGGTGGGAAGTGGAGCTGCTGGAATTAGAACTGGTGCCCATTTGGGATCCTGGCATGTTGAAGGTGAGGACTTTAGCTGCTAGGCCACCATGCTGGGCCCTTGTGATGTATTTTTGAACAGTACATGCAGTGAGAAAAGGAATTATTTTATGGAGAATTAATTCCAAAACAATCAGTAATAAGAAAGAAACAATCACCTAAATGACTCATAAATTCCCATCCCAATATAAGCATTTCAAAAATTCAGCAATTCTAAGATTGCATATAAACTCATCCGCATTCGTGAGAAGGATATAACTAAGAAAGAGGGAGTGTGTCCTGGAGTAGAATGGGAACAGCTCTGCACAGCTTCTGAAACCAGGAAGTGGGAAAAGTGTTTTGAGTAATGGCAAATATAGTGGTGCTAAAACAAAATGGGCAGTTTTACAGTCAACAAAGAGCACCAGGGCTGGCTCCTGTTGTTTGGAGGAGGCTGCTAAGTGAACTGGAAATGTATCAAGAAAGCATGAGATAAACTTACTCAAAGTGATTGACTCAATGCATATTAAAGTTTACTTGCTATTTTTCTTGCTTTTAAAATTTATAGTACTGAAGTAGATGAAGTGTGGATAAAAGTTTAACTTAGCAATGACAAGAGAAATGTGGCTATCATTAAGACTACACTTGTATGGTTCTTTTGGTTAGGACAGGTATTTGCTTCATTCAACTTTCCTCCTTTTTATTTCCAACAAAGTGTGTGGACTATAGCAGCATTGTAATGTGTGTTTTCTTTGTTGTCTTGACTTCTTCTTTCTTTCCACTTCCCAGATGCATCACATTAGTTAGGCCACACAACCAGCTTTAACTCTATGCAGCCTCTCATTCTTGCTGATCCCTGGTAATTTATTAAAGGATGCTCCAAAAACAAGAGAAACCAGTCCTTCATCCGTCATAGCCACTCAAACTCACTGATACACATTCTCAGATTCCTATAGAAATAAGAAAAGGCAAGCACAAAGCGTATGTTGCCCAATTTATTATATATATCTTCTTAAATCTTTTTTGAAGACACCTATCTTCAATTGATTTAATGGGAATTTTCGTATTTACTCATGTGTGCATGTAAATTTGTGTAATAGGTAGATAAAAATCAGCACTCTGTCATTTCCACTCTAATCAATATTTCTTTCCATTTGATTTACCATAAAATCATGATTTTTAAGGCATAGTTACTGGTTCTGTCATTTTTCCCTAAAAGGTATGTTGTACATTCAGGTCACATCATAGTGGTTGAAATAAGGTATAAAATATTGAGAAAATGTTCTTGCCAGTGAACCTGGCGTGAGGCTCAGTTAACTCACAGAATTGGTTATAGTCCTCCCATTATGTCTACATTATGTCTAGGAGGACCTACCAACAGCATGAAAATCTCATTCCTGGAAGGCTTTTCTACTCCACTGGAAGTCAGTGTATCATATGTTGATGATAGCAGGGCACATCTAAGGTAATTTCTTGATAAAAGTATCACAATCCCTTGGCTAAATAAAAAAAGACAAAAATAAAAATTTAACTAATTATATCTGATATTCCAAAATAAATATCCCAGTAGTTGCATTGGATCATTGTTTTATTTTGTTGGAGATTAAAATCTACTCAGGAAAACACAGAACAACAACAAAATTCCCTATCCTAAGACTGTATTAAAGAGTTCCAATTCTCTTGTTGTTCAGTGAAGATCAACTATATGATAGAAATGAATTCAGTTATTTGCATAAACACTATCGTTTCACTTGTTTTTTGAATACTTTGTCCCCTGTCTTGAAAGGATACAAGAATCTAAAGCTTATTTTCTTATTTATGTAAATTTGTGTTTAATTTTTGTTCACAAATGCATTTTTGGGCATTACATTTTCTTCTAGCCTCAAAAAACATAGCAGGCATCAAGGCCACACTCACTTGGGAGGTCTCAGGAATTACTTTGGAAAGCCTACTGATTAAACATATTAAATAAGACAATATAAATAAGTAGAAGTATTTAGATTAAAACAGTTTTAATTTATGAACTTCTTTAAATCTACCCTGACTCTCCCTAAAAATTATAATGTAGGACATAAACTGGAGGAAAAAAGGAATAAGCAAACAAAGTGTGAGGAATATATCTTGGTTTCATTTGTGTCAAAATAGCAATAAACTGGAAAAATGTATTCAGCTAGGGTGCTATTTGGATTTTATTTATAAAGGCTACAGTCTCTGGCCTAATGTTCATTAGCTTTGTCCTTGTTGCCTAGTTACAGATTTGTAATTTTTCTCTCTCTAGTTATTGATGGCGCTAATGGAGAGAGCAGCAACTGATAGTTTGATAAAAACACTTTAAATCTCTATCGGCAACGTTAGCGTGTGTGTGTGTGTGTGTGTGTCCAACCATATGCTACTGCTGATGACAATGATCCAGGAAAGAAATCTTAAAAATATTAGTGTGAAGCAGTCTCAAATGAATTGGAGAGCCTTTTGTCCTTTTAGCTAAGTACATGATTAAAACAGCATTTATTTTACAAAAAAACGATTTTTTGTTATAGTTATTTAACTAGGATGGTAATTATACCTCGAATGTACAATAGATGTTTGCTGTGTGGTGGTGATTCGATGAAAGGGATTCTTACCAGAGTCCATGCTGAGAATCACCTGCAGAACTCGTGAAATAGAGTGATAAATGTTATTTTGGGTTAAAGGAAGTAGTCATAACAAAAATTGTGCTCCAATAGTAGAATATGGATGCTTAGAAAAAAAAATGTAACCATATTTTGAAAACAGCTAGCTTTAGGTATTGAAGAGTCTTTGTTCTGTTTTCTAAGTAGCGTACCCCAAGTATATTAAATTTTAGACCTCAGGAAAATGTTATTTCTTTGAAATAAGCAAGAAGAGTTGTAGACTTTTGGGAGGTGATTTCTAGATCATTGGTCCTTGAAGTGTATCCCTCAGAACAGTAGTTGGCTGCAATCTCATCAGAACTCCTTAGAATTGTATTTCTTTTGTTTTCATCCTGTTTAAATACTGTGAGTCCTAGTGACCCATGTACTAAGAGCAATCTACCTGATACTGTTGCCTTCCCAACCTTGAGAGCCACTGGTCTGGAGCAAGGTCTCTCATCCCTGGCACCACTGACATTTTGTTTCTGTTATCTTCATAGGGAGATGGCATCCACATTGATTTATAAGGAGGTTTATCACTATTCTTGGATTCTACTCACTGGAAACCAGTAACACACATCTCAGTGATGGCAACTAAAATTATTATAAGGCATTGACAAATGACCCCTGAAGGAGAAAGTTATCACTGTGTTCAGAATTATCGTTCAAGATTAAAACCGTAAACTTTAATTAGGACTTGTAAAAGTGGTTTCTGCACTTAACCTCTAAAACATTATATTTGATAAGTATTAAGAAATAACTCTCTAACCTATGGTTTTAACAGAAATGGCTAAGTCATGATTATAAACCATAGGCTGGCTAACAGACCTCTGAATTCATGGTTCTCCAAAGTTTACATTTAAAATCACATTGTATTGTGGATTCCCATGTGTGACTGTGCCTGAGCAACTTTTCCAAAACAGTTTCCTGTCCTGGGTAAAAATTAAAATTGTTTGGTAATTGTTAAAACCAGTGATATCCTGCAACACAATCTCTATGTTTAGGGCTCTGGAGTTAGGAAAATGATCATCAAATTTTGTTGGCGATTGGACATGTATAAGGTTCTTTAAAAAGGGCTGAGACCTGATTTCCTTCTGATGTATGGGTATGAACTCCTGCTTTTAGAGAAGTTTTATGTGCTACAAAGTTCAGACATATTTGTAATTAGAATATCTCAAAAAGCTTTTTAGATTTCTCGTATGCTACAAGAGTGGTAAAAATCTTGTGTGCTAATAATGAAGCCCCCGTTCAGATGGCCAATTCAAGCTCTTATAAAGTGCAGTGAATGATTCCAGTGACTGCTATGAATTGCTACTAGCTGCAGATGTCTGAGTCAAATTTGGAGCTTCAGATGGGAAAAGTCTTCATGCTTCAGCCCTGATAGAGACTTGATAATAACAGAGAATTTGCTATTTAGAAAAGAGAATCCTATACTTTATTGCAGAACCAGTAGTAAAATCTACAGTTTATATAGGTGTAGAGTTGTAGATATCTTCTTAGATACTAATATTGCTCCCTATGCAACCTCATCTAAGTGTTTGGGAATTATTTCTAGATTCCAGTATTTTTGTTTTGTTTGCTAATTTACTTTTTAATATATATTTATTTTTTTGGAAAGTGAATTTTACAGAAAGATTTTCTGTCCACTGGTTTACTCTACAAGTGGCTACAAAGGCCAGAGCTGAACTGATCCGAAGCCAGGAGCTTTTTCTGGGCCACCCACATGGGTACAGGTCCCAAGGCTTTAGGCTGTCCTAAACTGCTATCTCAGGCCACAAGCAGGGAGCTGGATGAGAAGTGGAGCAACTGGGACATGAACCAGTGCCCATATGGAATCCTGGCAAATGCAAGGTGAGAACTTTAGACACTGGGCTATTGCACAGGGCACTCCAGTGTTTTTAAAGATTTCTACATGATTTCTGTGTGCAGCAGTGCTTAGGAACTACAGTGCTGAGGAGTTAGTCCTATTAACAGTTCATAATTTGTCAAAATTTACACAAGATGAACAACTTACTGAGAGCCAGATCTATGTCTTCTTTATGTAATCTATAATCTTTATGTCCTTTCAACAGATTTCTTAGATCAATTAACTTAGATGATTGAGACAATTCAGCATTTCAGAATTACCTAATGCTGCAACCCACTCAGCGGTGTGTAGGGTTGAAGAGAGAGAAGCACATGATTGAGAAAGGAAAAAAGACTCAGAGACAAGATTAGATTTAAAGCATGGGGCTGGAGGGAACTTTCCCAGGAAGCTGAAGGAGAGAATGCATCTCCTGTTTGCCTAGAAGCTTGCATGCTTGGGGAAAGCATTGCCAGCATTAATTTTGACATGTCTCAGGGCCACCAGGAAATGACTGCAGAACATCTCCTTACTGCCTGGCTTTGCCAACTACAGACTTTATCACACAGTATGACCTTGTGACTTTGCTGACTTTGCTTTGTCAGGCGGCATCACCCTGGGAAAATTCCATTCTGAGATTCTGAGGGCACATCTTCGTATTCCATCTCAAGCTGCATAAATCTTTTTGCCTTTAGCACCTAATTTGCTTATGCATAACTCAGCATGGCTATTGAGTCTCTACACAAGGAAACACAACACAGATTTACAAGGGGTACTTTAAGACATTGTTTTGGAAAAAAATCAAATTAAGTGTAATGCAGATTTTTCATGAATTTTTGAAACTCCTTTTATCTATCCATATACTCATGTTTTGTACCTTGATACACATATGTATATATATATATGTGCATGAACATATATGTATCTACATCTCTGTATTGTGTTAGTGGGCATAATACCTCATGTAGTGAATTTTGGATATTGTATGAAAAAAAATGATACAACACACTGCTTTAACAAAGTTTATAATACGTAGTATCTTAATAGCATTATTTTCCCAGTGAGGTCTTTCTATGGTTCTGTTGTGTTCTATCAATACATTATCACATAGTATTAAGATTTCTTCTAAAGTTAAAAATGAAATGTGCATTTGGCCTGGTTGATAAGATTTCATGAATTACCTGGTTCAGTCCTCTACATTACATTCTAATGACAGTTTTCTGCTTATGTGGACTCTGGCAGACAGTGGCTATAGCTCAAGAGATTGGTTCCTGTCACCCACATGGGAGATCTAAATTGAGCTCCCAGCTCTGGATTTTTAGCCCAGTGCTGACATTCTTGTGGGACTTGGGGGAATGAGCCAGAAAATATATGCTGTGTATCTTTTTTCCTTATCTTGTACTTTTGCTTCTCATACATGAATAATTTTTAAAAATATTACACAAAAATTTTAGGATTCATAATGATTTGTTTTAATTTTGTGAAATTGTGAAAATTTTATTTTTGTTACTAATATAGCCATACATTTTACTTTTCTGGCCTGTATTTTCTTTTTTTTTTTTTTTTGCTTTAAATGTTTTTTGAACTTAATACAGTATTACTTTAAATGTACGTGATAGTCAAAGACATACTGCTCTAGTCAATAAAGAGTTCAATAAAGAAGTGAAAAGACCATAGCTAGTGGGAAATATAAGAAAAGATTATAAGTGGTAATGAAATGAAAAGATATTCACCTTGAGTCACATAAATTTTAAAAGCCACAGATCATTTTAATCAACGGCTAAGTGGAATCAGTGCCTGGTTTCCTCCTTTAGTTTTAAAATTTGCAGTTTTTTCCTGTTGGGCATTTTAAGGAGGCTCTTTATTCTCCTGTTGTATCTTGACACCATGATCTTGGGATCACTTTGGAATAACACTTCATGTTAGTGGCAGTGGCAGGGGACTCTATTATTAGAATATAGAGGTTGGGTAAATTAAAACCTTTGTAGAAAATTATTTATTTGTCACATTTCTACATGTTAGTAGCCACAAGGAACTGGATTGTATATAATGCTTATTTAAAATAGTTGATTGAACCCGGCGCAGTGGCGCAGTGGTTAAGGTCCTCACCTTGTATGCCCGGGATACCATATGGGCGCCGGTTCTATCCCAGCAGCCCCGCTTCCCTTCCAGCTCCCTGCCTGTGGCCTGGGAAAGCAGTCGAGGACGGCCCAAAGCTTTGGGACCCTGCACCCACGTGGGAGACCCAGAAGAGGCTCCTGGCTTCGGATTGGCATAGTATCGGTCGTTGCGCTCACTTGGGGAGTGAATCATCGGATGGAAGATCTTCCTCTCTGTCTCTCCTCTCTGTATATCCGCCTTTCCAATAAAAAAATAATAAAAATAAATCTTTAAAAAAATAGTTGATTATCTTCCAGATTTAGTCTTAAGATATACTTTTTTTCACTTAATCATTAATCAAATAAAGACTGGAAAGTTATCCTTAATTAGGATTAGAACCAAAGGTTGGTGTCAACATTGTTTGTAAAGTGATCATAAAATGGTGTTGACCCGTCACTCATTTGGGGAGAGGTTTCCTCCACAAGCACTGTCACACACACTCGGGGTATTTCATTCTGCTGCTTCTTGTATTCCTCCTTTAAACGTGGTGTGAGGGTAACAGTGCAGAGGCTCACATCTAAGATCTCCTAGATCCCCCTGCCATCTTCTGTAAAGTTTCTCGCTGGTAAAGTAAATGGTTTGAACTCAGTGGTCTTTCATTGTTGCTTGTTTTCAATAAATGAAATTCCCTTTCCAGAAAAATCTTACTAAGAGGCTTAACGTAGGAAACATTTCAATGCAACAGTCTGACTGAGTAGGAAGTGCTTCCTACTGCCTTCCTAACTGGACTTTTTCTGCCCCCAGGTGCCTCAGAGAGCACCTGGTCTCAGAAAAAAAAAAAAAAAACAATGGAAAAACATCAAACTTGATTTTGTTCTCAATACGTGTCATGCCAGCATTATAATTAATGCTTCCCATGAGTGATGTAAATCTGTAAAGAAACACCAAGCGGAGGATTTATGTAGATAGACCTGATGCAATTTGGATGGTCCAAGCACGGAGGAACACTCTTCACATTCAAGGCAGACCTCTTGGAGAGATGGGAGATCCCTATCTGCAAGAAATAGAACAGAAATTCCTCTGTGCACTGAAGGAAATTATGCCCTTTCAAATATTAAATGTCATCTATAGAAATGCCAAGCACCATTAAATAGGGAGAGAGAAAATTGGAAAAGATTGCAGAGTTTTATGACTTTGTTTTTTGCAAGCCACTTGTACACACATTTTACTTTAAAGGAAAACCCTGTACCTCTGTACAACAGTTATTCCCTCTGAAGCTGTTGTGACGATATGACAGGCTGGAATACTGAGTTGATTGAAGAGTGGAATTTTAGTTCAGTGTGATTTGTTTGTGCTTGGGACTGCCTGGTTTGTGGCTTTATGGGAGGGTGAGCTGTTTCTCTGAATATTGTCCAGCAAGCTGCAATACAATGCATCTTTAAAAACTATTTGGTGAGAAAGAAATAGCATTCTGGGGCTTCCATTAGGGCCCAATGCAAAAATGTTCTGTGATGAGGTTCCAAATCACAACCTCCCAGAACATACATTAAAAGAAGCAGAGAAAGGTTTTATATGCACCTTGCAGGCTGAGCTAACTTCCTCCATGAAAGAAGCAGGGGAGCTATGGCAATATTCTCATTGTTTACTGCTGATTGTAAGAATTAATAATGGATACCCTGAACATATATTATTTATCAGAACTGATCCTGGACAACACAAACCTATTGAGGTCACCAATGCTATCTTTTATTTAAAATCCAGAGCCAGCAACTAAAAAACATGATGAACAAAGCCAGTTAACTGGATTTACAGTATGAAAGATATAACTATAAAAGCTTCTTTTCTGTGATACATTTTCTTCCTGAGCAACAAATATCGAATAGTAAGTTTTCTTCCAGGAGGGTTTTAGGGGAGGATGAAAGTGGCTTACTGGTTTATGAAGATGACTGTTTTATGTTAATAAGTAGCTAAAGTTCAGCATGTGATGTCATCAGAAGGTAATAATTTTCTTCTAATACTTTGAAAGTGGAAACACTGCTGTAACATAACTTCTCCCATTTGTTTTGGACGTATTTTAAAGAACTTCTAGGGGCTAGGGTGCCTGGCATGATGGCTCAGTCGCCTTGCATACAACAGAATCCCAGTGTCCTGCCTGCTCCACTTCTCATTCAGCTCCCTGCTTGTGGCCTGGGAAAGCAATAGAAGATGTCCCAAAGACTTGGGACCCTGCACCTATGTGAAAGACCTGAAAGAGTCTCCAAGGTTCTTGCTTTGGATGGGCTCAGTTCTGGCTGTTGTAGCCACTTGAGGAACAAAGCAGTGGATGAAAGGTCTTTCTCTTTTTATCTCCTCTCTGTAAGTCTGACTTCCCAATAAAATAAGATTGAAAAAACAAGAAAGAACTTTTAGATTCTCTAGCTGGAAGGTAGACTTGGCAGTTTGGCAGAAAATGCAATTTGGGTTTCAGTATGAGACACCTTAAGTCTTGGTATCAAAATTCAGTACTTAAATAATTCTAGTCTGCTTTTCAGAAAAGAAGCAAGGGTACCGATATATGGATTTTCAGTATGCTTTGTCATGTTTCACCTCTGATAGGGGAATCTGATAGCTACTCCTTAATTACTAAATGATACTCATTTTCACAAATTTAATGGCCTTAAATGCAGCCATTTTACTGAGTCCCTCAAAATCAAAATCTTCGGATCATGGCAGCTGTTTTATTTTTCATTTATTCACTTACTGTAGAAAGATTTTTAATCTTCCACCAGAAACATCAAAATATCTGCCACTACCTTAATCATGCATGCTTCTTAAATTTTTTTCCAAGCTGATTATCACAAAATCTTATTTTAAATGGCCTTGATCTTGCTTCTGATTTGTGTAATTATATTTTTCTTATTACAACTAGAGTAATTTTTTTTTAAGATTTGCTCTATTTTTTATTGGAAAAGCAGGGTTACATAGAAAAAAAGAGACAAAGAAAGATATCTTCCATTCTCTACTTCACTCCCCAGATGGGAAGTAGAGCTGCTGGGACACAAACTGCTGCTCATCTGGTATGCCTAGCGCTTGCAGGTGGAGGATTAGTCAGTTGAGCCATTTTGTCAACCTCTTAGAGCAATCTTTTTATTTTAAAAACGTGTGTTGTTACTTCCTTCCTTATCTGGCAATGCAATAGCTCTTCCTTGGCTCTCTGATCCCAAAGTTCATTAATGGGTCTATTTTTTCCCCCTTTTTTATATTTATGTGCCATCAGTCACCAATTCCAATTTCCGGGAGAAGCTACACTGCGTGGCTTCTTGGGACTTGCTAGGTATTCTTTCACTCGTCGTATTTTTACTGTCTCAAATTATTCTACCTCTTCTCACATGGCTGAGTCCTCGTGGATCTCAAGGTTGATCTTCACAAGTTTCGTATTTTCTTTGGACTATATTCCAGTGGCTTTTTGTTTTGCTTCGCTGTAGCACATTCCCAGCTCCTCTGTATCATTACAGATCACGAAGTGCTTACACTGATAATTTGTTTGTACCCTTAGTAACTCAGAGTTCCTTAAAGCAGGGCTGCTGGTTTGTATCACTACCTTCCTGGCACCAAGAATTGTGGTCGGCACTTTAGCTGTTGCCTACCAAAAGATAAAGCAATATGATGAATAACTACCTTGCTGTCATTCAGATGTGGGACTAGAAGTCAGATGTAGTCATTGTTTGTGCAGGCTTCTTTTTGACACCAGTCAGAAAAAAATGTCCTTTGCCAAAAGCAATATCAACATACATTCATGTCACATGATGTAAAGGTTGCCAACAAGACCTCTATGTATGTCAAACGTCATCTTTGTTTACTGAATGAGTTAAAAAAGACACCAGCAGAAATATAAAATGATTATTTATCTAAAAATGAATTATTCAATATTACATTTACAGTATATGTGTGGAGACTGAAGAAACAACAATACTAAAAGAAGCTTTCCCAGGACCAAGAAAACAGGTAGTACAAAGGACCTTGAGCCACAAAAGCCAGAAAGATCAGGTCAAGAGACAGGAGATGCTGAATGTTAGCTTCTTCTGTTCTGACTCGAGCTTGCACTTTTGAAGCAGATGTACTAGCCTAAATGTGTCTCTTCACAAGCATGTCTCCTCGGCTTTTCTACTTGCTCCTGCTGGCTCTTTAATATCTTTGCCCCAAGGGACTTAGTAGCATACTGATTCTTTTTCTCCAAGAATAATTGTGACACTGAAATGCACTGGTAGATTGTATCTCCATTTGTAACAAAGATGGCCTATGAAAATCAATAATCTGTTAATTATGTAACTGCAAGATACCTCTAGATGATGGATATTTAGCAAGAGTATACTCATTGGAATTGGTATTGTACACAGAAGAGGGCACAGTGATGTCCCTGATTTTGATTCTGTGACCGCCTTGGATTGATTGCCATGATCATTTTTATTTTTACTGCTTCAGATACATTCAGATTTCTTTTATTGTCTTGTTTCCAGTAGTCTTTGTTTTTAAAGAAGTTTAATGTTGGGTAACAAAACTAACAGGAAAATATCTATACCTGCATACTCCCAACCATACAAAAACACAGCTCATGCTTTAAAGATGCATCTTATCTTTCTTTTTTTAAGGTTTATTTATTTTTTATTGCGAAGTCAGGTTCCCAAGGCTATGGGTTGTCCTCGGCTGCTGTCCTAGGCCACAGACAGGGAGCTGGATGGGAAGTGGAGCAGCCGGGATTAGAACCGGCACCATATGGGATCCTGGCACCCTCAAGGCGAGGAACTCAGCTGCTAGGCCATTGGGCTGGGCCCCAGCATCATTATTTTTCAAAGGATGGAATTTTCATTATTTTTTAATCTTAATATAATTTAGTTTGGAAAATAAACAGAATGTACTGTGTTTATTATACTATCCAACAGAGTAGTTTTGATGTTGAATAGCCTCTTTGCTCTAGTTATTATTAATTCCTCTTTTTACAAACCAGAGATCTTGTTTTTACTTAATCCATACTTTTAATTTTTTTTTCTGAATGTTATATAGTTAGAATTATGTAGATAATATTCTTTTTGGATTGACTTTTTCACCCTTAATAATAATAACATTAAAGTCTCCTCCATGAATTTTCATGGCTTGATTCCTTATTTTCATTCAGTGCTGATTAATATTCCACTGTTTAAATGTACCATTGTTTATTCATTCTGAGTTTGCTTCTGAGTTTTGGCAATTGTGACTAAAATTGCTATAAGCACATTATACGGATGCCTTTTAGAATATGTTTTCAGTTCCTTTAGGTAAATACTAAGCATGACTCTCAAATTGTATGGTAAGAGTACGTCTTTTCAATAGTCCTGTGTGTGTGCGTGTGCATGTGCGTGTGTGTGTGCGTGTGTGTATGCTTTTCAAAGTGGCTTTACTAGTTTGCATTCCCATCCCTGATAAATAAGTTCTTGTTTCACTCTGTTGCCAATGTTAGGTGTTATAAGTGTTCTTAGTTTTACCAAGTTTAACAGCTGTGTAGTTATATATCATTGTTGCTTTGATTGCATTGTCATAATGATATATTATATGGAGCATTTTTCATATAATTATTTTGTATCTGCATCTTTTCTGAGGTTTTTGTTAAGGTTTGTTACCATCTCTAATTTATCTGAACATTGATTAATGGTTTTTGTGTATTTGCGATAACATTCTTTTATCAGATATGTCTTTTTTATTGTTATTAACATTGTATTATGTGATACAGTTTTATAGGCACTGGGGATGTTTAGATATTAATTTGAAAGAATGTGTGTGTGTGTGTGTGTGTAAGAGAGAAAGAGGATATATATATATATATATATACAGACAGAGACTGAGAGAGAAAAAGGTCTTCAATGTGCTAGTTCCCATTCCAACTGCTAACAATAGCCAGGGCTGAGTGAGGTTAAAGCAAGACCTGGGAATTCAACCCAGGTCTCACTTGTGAATGTGTGACTGCCAGTGGTGCAATTATGAAAGATATGAAAGATGCGAACTATTGCCCCCAAGAATCAATAGTACCAGGAAGTTGGAATTAGGAAGAGATCCCAGACTTGAGCCCAGATACCCCAATATTACATATGTGCATCCCAAGCACTGTCTTAACTACTATGCCAAGAATCCACCTTAGCTAGGTCCTGAAAATATGTTTTTAAAATTATTTTTTCAGTTGTAATTTCATTGTTTTGGCAGTGTCTTCTCTTGAAAAAATATCTTAATTCAAATGAAGATTCATTTACTTGTTTGTTCATGGACTCTGATATTGTTGTGCTACCTAAACAGTCATCACAAACCCACAATCATGTTGATATTTTTCTTTTTCAGCTGGGTATTACTTATATTATTATATTGATATTTATACTACTTATTTATATTATGATATTAACATTTTTGCTTAGCAGAGTTTTTTTGCATATCTGTTAAGTTCAATATGAAGATTATGAATTTGAGATGTAGGTTGGGAATAACTCATTAAAAACTATGAAAGGATCACTTCTTTTTTTTTTAAGATTTATTATTATTATTATTTTTATTGGAAAGGTGGATATACAGAGAGGAGAGACAGAGAGAAAGATCTTCCGTCCGATGATTCACTCCCCAAGTGAGCGCAACGGCTGGTACTATGCTGATCCGAAGCCAGGAGCCTCTTCTGGGTCTCCCACGCGGGTGTAGGGTCCCAAAGCTTTGGGCTGTCCTGGACTGCTTTCCCGGGCCACAGGCAGGGAGCTGGAAGGGAAGTGGGGCTGCTGGGATAGAACCGGCGCCCATATGGGATCCCGGGCGTGCAAGGTGAGTACCTTAACCAGTGCGCCATCGCGCCGGGCCCGAAAGGATCACTTCTTGACCTTTTGGCTATGATCAAGTGTGGAGACTATGAAAGGATAAGTATGAAATTTTAGCATTAGCTAAATACATTGTACTATATTTATCTCCAAAATCTATTAAGCTATTATTATTATTATTCTCTTTTCATACACATGAAGAAAATTAAACATGAATCTACAGCTAAACCCTGAATGGTCCTGACCTCATCAGACATTGGAAAATTAAATATGAAAGAAATTCAGCAATTTGAGTATGATGGGAAAAAGAGAAGCATTCTTTACGGCTGGAACTGATACCATTCACTGGTCTTTGGTATTCTCCCTTAGAAAATGATCAGCCTTATAGACATCAATGTCAGACTGGAATACTCTGTAGTCATGATAAACCAAGCCTGACTCAGACTACTTGTTAAATACATCTAACCACATATTAAAAAATTAAGATTTTAACATGATAAGGTGACCAGATGCTATTCCACTCATACTAGTGAGTAACTGCTACTTATCAATCTTATTTTAGCTTCTGTACATTCATTTTTTTTACTTGGTAAAAGACATAATTGATAAGCAAATCAAAATGCAGATGTCAGTTTTTAAACTCTGTTAGGGATTTATGTGTTATTGAGCTGGGCATTTAGTGTGGCATTCAAGATCTGGACTGGGCTGCCTTTGTCCCATTTGGGGTATCTGGGTTCCAGCTTCATGTCACCGCAGACTCCAGGAAGCAACAACTGATGGCGTAGATACTTGAGTCCCTGTCATTCATATGGTAAATTTGGGATGAGTTTCTCTCAGTCTTACTGAGAACATTGAGGAATGAAATCAGCAGATGGAAGTTCTCTCCATCTAATAAATAAATAAGTAAATACATTAACAAATTTTAAAACACATCAATTAATAAATGGAAAATTTATTTGATATGAACCTAAAAATAGTTATTAAATAAAACAGTGACTTTTAATTTTAAGTTTTAATTTTGATTAGTTTATAGCACTTAATGTGATTTGTAGAAACAGTCCAAAGAACATAATTATATTCCTCTTCCCCCTCTAACCTCTCCCTTTCTTTTTAGTTTTTTATGTAACATATTTCAGGTTTACATTGTAGAGAAAAAGCTTGATAATTCACTGAATATTAAGCTTAACAAGTAAAAAATAAAAGACCTTAGTTAACTGGGAATATAGACATGGCTCTAAACTACAGAATAGAAAAATTATCATTTCATATGCACAATAAATTTTAAAGTAATTGCAGATCATTTAAACTATAAGCCAGTCCCCAAAAGACAAATATCACACATTTTCCTGATCTGTGATAGTTAATGCCCAGAATATTAAACAAAATTAATCCATTGTGAGATTGACATCCTGAGATTAGGTTCCTGTTTACAGCCTTTGTCTATGCTCCTGAGAAACAGTAGGGATTTTTTTTCTATTTGTTATGTGTTAGTTTCTTTATTTAACAGAAGGTTAAGCCTATGATTGTGAAGTGAAATGAAAATGTACCATTGTAAACATTGGAAAGAAATAGGAAGAAATATGTTGCGTGGAGAATGTAGGCAGGAGGGAGGTTAGGGTGGGAAGTATTACTGTGCTCCCAAATCTGTATTATTAAATAAGTGAAATTTGTTCATTTTATATGAATTTGAAAAAGTTATGATAGCATAACATTTTTTTAAAAGAAACTTGTTTCTCAAGAGTATTACACAAAGACTTTAAACAATAATCATGTCTGGAAAAGTCAATCTCACTCCTATGGATTGCAACTTTTTGTATTGTGTGTATTAGTTACCACAGATCAGAGAAAACATGATATTTGTCTTTGGGAGACTGACTTATTTCAGTAAGAGTAGTGATTTCCAGTTGCATCTATTTTGTTTCATAAAACAGGATTCCATTCTATGTTTATAGCTGGGAAGAATTCCTTAGTTCATCTACATCACATTTTTTTGTATTTCTTTCCTTTTTTGAAAAAAAAATATTTTTATTAATTCATATTGGAAAAGCAGATTTAAGTGCAGTAGGAAAGAGAAAGATCTGCCATTCACTAGTTCACTTTCCAAATCTGTGCAACAGCCGGAGCTGAGCTGATGCAAAGCCAGCAGCCAGAAGCCTCTTCTGGGTCTGCTATGCAGGTACAGAGTCCCAAGGCTCGCAGTCATCCTCTATTGCTTTCCCAGGCCACAAGCAGGGAGCTGGATGGGAAGTAGAGCAGCTGGGACAGGTACCAGTGCCCATATGGGATCCTGGTGCTCACAAGGGGAGAATTAATCAATGGAGCCATTGTGTTGTGCCCACCACACTTTCTTTATTTGTTTAATCCATTTTTGGGCATTTGGGTTGATTCCATATCTCTGCTCTTGTGGACTGAGCTGTAGTAAACACGAATGTATAAATAACTCTCTCATACATTGATTTCATCTCATTTTGTAAATTTTCAATAGTAAGATGGCTAGGTCATATGGTAAATCTACTTTCAGGTTTCTGGTAATGTCCTCCACAGTGGTGTATAAATTAACTTTCACACCAGCAGTGGTATAGATTACATTTTCCTCCACATCCTTGTCATCATTTATTATTTTTTTGATTTTCAGATGATGGCAATTCTACCTGGTGTGAAGTGAAACTGTCTTGGGATTTGCATTTCCCCAATGACTAATGATTTTGAGCACTTTCTCATGCCTCTGTTGACCATTTGAATTTTATCCTTTGAAAATGCCTATTAAGTCATTTTCTGAATGCTTTACTGGACTGATTTTTACTTTGTTGGCTTTTGATCTTTTCATAGATTTTGGTAATGATGCCTTCATCAGTGCATACGTTGCAAATATTTGCCTTCATTCTGTTGCTTGAGGGTTTCTTTTGCAATGCAGAAATTAACTAGTTGTAACATAATTTATTTATTTTTTCCTTAATTGTCACTGTTCCTGTTTTTTTTTTACAAGAATTCTTTGCCTGTGTTTATGTCTTGCAGATTTTTCTTGATATGATATTTTTATCTAGTAATTTGATGTCTTAAATTTAGATACTTCATCCATTGCCTTTGAAGTACGTCTTGATTGTTTAAGATTTATATAAGAAAATACTTTAGCCAGTCTCATAATCATTTATATGCTTTTAAAAAGAAAGTTTGGTATTGAGTAAGATCTATGATTTGCATGAATTCTTTTTGTTATGTCAGCCCTTTGTTTTGACAATTTTCAGTTTACATAATGCAAATTTTAAAGAGTTTAAAACTCTAGAGAAAATGCCAGATATTTGAAAAGTATCATAAAATAATGTATTAATTACAAAATTATGGGGTCACAACAAAGCAAACAGTTTGACTTTTAGTCTTCAGAATCAATACATGACACAGTGGATTAGGTCACTGATTGCCACCTTGGTAGTCCATATTGGAGTTCTGGTTTGAGTCTCAATTTCTCTGCTTCTGATTCAACTTCCTGCTATGTGCCTGAGAAGACCACAATGATGGCCCTAATACTTATGCCCCACCCCTCACGTGGGAGACTGGAACTGAACTTCTGGTTCCTGGCCCACAACTGGCTATTGCAGTAAGTTGAAAAGCTCTCTGTTTTTCTCTCCCCTCCTTATCTGCCCACCCCCTGTTTATCTCTCTCAAAAGCAAAAGACAGTGCCCTTAGTGAGTGAAGGGCACAAACCCTCAAAGATCTCACTACATCCCCATACCATCATGTTGTGGACCAAGTTCCTAATGTATGTACTCTTTGAAAGATAATAGCAAATTCTGTGACATTTCTTTCCTTGACCCCTCAAGGTTCACTATCATCTTCTAACGAAAAATGTATTCATTAACTAACCAGTTATTCCATGTTTTAAGTGTTCCAGGGATTTACTCAAAGTGTGAATCCAAAGATTCTTCTGAGATTCAATTCAAACTTTTTCAGCTGTGAGCCCTTGTAAAATCAGAAAGCAAATTCTAAGATGTAATTCACAGAACATGCACAAATGAGGATGTACATTCTCATTTCAAAAGGGAGGTATAAAGAAGTAGAAAGGATTAATGATTAAGTTCAGTCTCAAAAGGGAAGACATTCAATCTTAATCTCCAAATCTGTAATTTTGTGCATACTATACTGGGGATGAGGCCCCATGACTTTGGATAGCTGTGTCTTTATAGTCTTGCTGGCAACAACACATGGCTACTCTCAGGGATTGTGGATGTAAGTGGCTTTCTTAAGTTGGCATGCACATTACCAAGCCACTGCATTTCTGGAAACACAGCTCAACTCCACTTCAATAGTTGCTTTAATCATAATCTTATTGGGGTTTCCTGCTTGGGATGTAGCGCTGCGGCAAACTCATATTTGACTTTCCGGTCATTTCTTTGAAGATCTCAGTGGAAACTACTGTGGTGCCTGGGAAACTAGCACCAGTCTATGAACAGCAAAAGGTGCACCTCTCTCTTTGATGCAGTTAAGGGATATTTGACTGAAAATCAGAATCCTGAGCCAAAGAAATCTAGATCATTGTAATGAATTTGTACCTGCAGGTCTCTGCATCAGCAATGGGAAGGGACATCTTGGTGTCTGTGATGTTCTAGAGGCATCTGCTCATTCGTCATGACACAAACAACCAGGTCCCTATTATTTGAACAAATCTCAAACATTTTCTCTTACACAGTCTGACGTGTTTGGGTTTATTCTTTTCCTGACTATATGACTTTTCCAAATGTGCCCTAGCTTACTTTCCTTTGTGTTAACACATTTTGCTTCTGGGTTGTGCCATTCATGTCCATTCCAGCTGTATGTAACTAAAACATACTAAATGGGAGCTTGAAACTCTTGCTGATTAGATAGTTCATCCACCAGCTTATCATCTTTATATTTAGCCTTCCCCAATTCTCTTGGGCAAGGGCACAGTTCAGACAAATTCTTTGCCATTGTATCACAAGAGTGACCTTTTTTTCCAGTTTCAACGGAATTGTCCTCATTTGCATCTGACACTGTCAGCATGGCCTTTACTTTTCACATTTCTGTCAGTATTCTCGTTATGAGCACTTAACATCAAAGATATTCTAGTTTTTCCTGATCTCTTTAACTTTTTCTCGAATCACCAGGAAATCACTAGAATAGCCTGTGATGTTCTACTAGCAGTATTCTATGCGTTTGCCTATCTGCTCCAGTTAGTTTGCCTAACTGGAAAACACTTTTCTGTTATCCAGTTAAAAGATTCCTGTGTATTTTCAGGTACGGTTATAGGAAAGACTCCATTGTTGGTCACAAGTATTCTGTATCCTTCTGAGTTTTGTTACCATAGCAAAATGTATGAGACAGGCTATTTTGTAAACTCTGGCTCATGGTTCTGAAAGCCCATGGTTTAGACATATCAACTAGAGATCATCTTCTTTCAGGCAAAGCCCTGAGGTTTTGACACAGAGCATGACATAGCAGAAGACAAGGAGTGCACATATGTCTGTGTACATGCATCTGACCTCTGTCTTTATAAACTTATCAGATTCAATCATATGTCTCCAATGCAATAACTTGTCTAATCCTTATCACTTCCCATAGGTCTATCTCTAAACAGAGTCAGGTTTTCTACTCTCTTAACATCTCATAGCGGAGGTTTGTACTTCATCATGAAGTCAGGGGACAAATGGTATTCAAACCATAGTAGATATCAAAATAGAGCTGAGCTATAGAACAGGAAGGCATTTAAAATTCACATGGCAAAAGCTATGAATAAGGGAAATGTGACAAGTTTAAACCATGGAGCCATCCCATGTGTCTTGAGGCTCTGATGTATCTAAGGGATATGAAGAAGTATTTGTTGTTGTACATTCTTGTAATATACTTTTCTTGTATAGGTTTACATTTTTTTCCTGCCTGTATCCATTCTTCTTGAAATAATGTTTGCTAAACCAACAAATTGGCAAGTCAGGGGACATTAAGCAGGATTTTTAAAAAAAGTAAGACACATTTGATTTCTAATCTGCTGATAAACAGGCAGAAAAAGTCTATAGTTGAGAAACGCAAGTCAGCATGTTATTATTATGAGTAACATGCTTACTTAGCAGTGATAATTCAATTAATTTGTATTTGTTTAAACATAATAGCTAGAATTGTCCTATTTTAAATGTCAGATTCTGGTCTCATTTAGATAGGACAGGCACCTTAATTAGATCTATTTCTTTGTAAGCAAAAGAACACGAGGCAAATCTAAAAGCTTCTGAAATGGGTCTTGGTGTATGTGTGTGGTGTAGAGTTGGAAGATAACATAACAGCATGCAAGAGATAGGAAACTAGTAATGGTTGAAATTGATCAACTTAACCAAGTTTCCCAGAAAGAAGGAAGTACTCTGTTATAAATGAGTAAAATGGGATATAGGCATCATAACTAGCAAGGCCCACATTCATGAAGATGGGAAAACTCAATCCTTCCAAAATTAATTGCCCTAGATCAAATCAAAAGGTATATGAAATATATAAGGTATTTGCATTGGAGTAGAACTCTTAAGTGCTTAATAGAAGAGGGGATTCAAAGGAATTGGATAGTCTTTTCATTTAAACAGCAATAAGAATGAAACATGATGTTAAGCATTAAAGCAACCAGGTACAATACGGTTACTAAATATATTAAAATGAAAAAAGCTTTAAAGATGACTGTAACCCTTCTGACATAAAATGATACTTGTGGCTTTAGAAACGTGAACCTTACATTTTTATAAAAAATATTGAGGCATGTAGTGGAGGGATGATCATTAAGCCTAGAGCTTGTCATAGTGATCTGTATTGTATTTTCAAAGTGTGATTTACATGGACTTGGTTTAGATCAAATTAACATAGATCCTGCTGCTTATGCCTGTACCTCATGTAAGAATGCTTGTATAATAGGTAGATATGCCAATCTTTAGCAAATGTAACCAGGAAACAATGTGCAATAAATCAACCCCCACTCTGAGAAATAGAATGTATTATTTCAGTGACTGTGAAAAAGAACTGTGAATATTTGATATATTTAAATGATACCTCAACATAACCTTTGAAAACATATTCTCACAAAATCCAAGTATGATTTTTAAGAATTAGACTTTAGTTATCTTTTTACATTATCTCAAGAAATAGTTTTGAACAAGTACTTGGAAATATTGCACAATATCTAGGTGAATAAATGATTACTGGGCTCTGGAAAGACACAACTGCCGTTTACAGATGACAGGAGTGTGTCCTGAGCGCATTCAGGCTGACCTCAGGGAGTAACAGGAGCTTGTCAGAGGAACTGATAATTGACTTGAAGCTTTAAAATGGGACGTGTGTTCCTGGCAAAGGGGAGATGAGAAAAGGCACAAAAAAGAAGTAGCTTAGTCTATAGAAGAAACTACCCATGACAGAGCCAGGAACAATGTGGCACAAGTGGTGAGGCCCAGCCAGAGATGGTATTGTGGAGGTCAAACAACAGCCTCCCAGACCATACTTAGGATTCATTTCTGAGACAAGTGGACTATAAAATTTGATTGTGTATATCATCATGAGAAATTTTAAGAATGTGTTTTAATAGCAACATATTTATTTGTGAATGATAACCAAGTATGGTGCCATTATATTTGGAACAGTGTAAAGCATTCACACAAAACTTATTTTTAAAAGGATTTCCATCTACTAAGACAAACAGTAGAAGAAAATTATATTTTCTTCCCAATTACCAAATGTATGGAAGGGAAGGGAAACCACTTACCTTGAATATCGATGTTCTAAATCTTGGGAGTCAGAGAAAAAATGAACTTGATCATTGATGCACCAATGGAAAGAGATGAGACAGCCACGGTTATAAAAAGTAAAAATAGTTAAGGAAGCGTGACAAGTGTAATTCTAGCTAGATAAAGAGCGAATACATTTTAGGGAAGAAAAACTAATTTGAGCATATTAATTAGTGTCTACAGATGACAACTTCAACATTCATATTTCGTACTAATCAAGGGGTTTAAAAATTCAAGGGAGATTTTACCAGTATTTATTATCTATCCAATTAATTTCGCAAAAACCCTGGTAATAAAAGGGGTCCTAATATGCTGTGATTACTTAATAATTTTCTAAAATAAGATGTCTATTTAAGATTTTCCATTAGTTATTTGACTAACTGGAGTGGAAATGCATGACTATTTGAGGCAGAATAAAAGAATGACAAAGGAATACAGCTTGGTCGTTTGTTGTAATGGATTCTCAAAAATACTAATGCGATGCTTATAAACATCTGCTAAGATGTACAGACAAATCATGGGGGAGTTTAACAGAAATAGTTTGGGAGTATAAGAAATTTTTTTTAAAATCCCCTGCTTTTCTAGATGGTTATTAAATGTCAGTGCTATGAATCTGAACAAATCCAAAAAGAGGGGCAGATTTCCTATTTCTGTAATAGTTTAGTGGAATTCTGAAATTGTCTATAGCATTTGAGAAAGCCCAAACGTGCAACCATGAAAGCACTTTTTGATCTAATAATCTTTTATAAGGCTTTTCCCTTACAGAAGATCAAAGTCCTTTATAAATGTTTATTTCACACTGACAGTGTCTTGGTAGCAGGAAATACATGAAGGCAGGTCAGCTTTATTGCACAGGGAAAATAGTAAAACATAGAAGAGTTTCAGAGGAAGAGTTTTGGTTTGGGGAAACTTCTTTTTGTAAAAAATATACAAGGGCCTAGCGCAGTAGCCTAAGAGCTTAAGTTCTCACCTTGGACATGCCAGGATTCCATATGGGCGCTGGTTCTAATCCTGGAAGCCCCACCTACCTTCAAGTTCCCTGATTGTGGCCTGGGGACCTGCACTCATGTGGGTGATCCGGAAGAGCTCCTGGCTCCTGGCTTCAGATTGTCTCAACTCCAGCCGTTGTGGTCACTTGGGGAGTGATTCATCAGATGGAGGATCTTCCTCTCTCTATATATATCTGACTTAACAATAAAAAATAAATGAAAAATTTTTAAAAGAATACACAAGGAAATGACAGAGATTTTAAGATGTTGAAAAAGCTGTATTTTATAACATTTTCATGAGAAAAATCTAATAAATTCTAACTACAGTTTGGGACATGATAGAACTAAAAAGGAATGATAGGTACACCGTTGATCAAAATGTTGTTGATTTCACAGAATCATAGCGCACATATGGCTTCAGCTCATCGAGCCATCCACTGGATATGTAAAATGTAATTATTCTCATTTACAAATGATAAAAAATATGGCTGAGAGATATTAAGTTCCGTGACCACAAAAAGCAAGTTACTAGTGAGAGAACATAAAATTAGACCATGTGCGATTTGTAGCCAAATGTGAGATATCAAGACACATATTTATTGGTACAAATATAAATATGTATATATTCCATATTATTCAATTAGTATTATTTGTATTGATTTCAGAAGAAACTGCAGACAGGCACACACCCCAGAGAAACAGTTTTCATCACTGGTACACGCCCTAAGCGTGCGACTGGGACTGGGAAAGGACTCTAATCAGAAGCAGGAGCACAGTCCTTGTCTCTCATTCGTGGGAGGTATTCAGTAATTTGTACATCTCTCTCGCTACCAAAGGCCTATTCTGTTGGGAATCTGGAAACGGAAGTCATTGGGAGAAATTGACCACCAGTACCATGATCAGATTACCTCTAATTCAGCAACACATGATCACCAATTTTCTAACTGTATTAATCTATTCTACTAACCATATTGATATCTACAAGTCAGATTTCGATCTATATGTCTATATTTATCTATGTATCTCTCTCTCTATATATATACATATATATAAATATATATAATTTCTGATGTTTTCACAGGAGATTACAAAAACTTTTGTGTCTGAGTTAAAAGATAAGGATTAGAAGTATTTACAAACTACTATCTTGCTGTCCTCTTTACAAACACTGTAGGGTAATGCCTTGTCTTATTCCTGATCTCAATGGCTTAAGAGAAAGAATTAACACTGTAAAATATAAGTGGGATGGATTTAAAACTTATAATTGCTTCAAACTGTGGAGAATTTAATACATTTTTTAAAAATAAAATCAGTTTTATACCCAACAGTATAACAATATAGTTATCTAGCAGGGCATCCCATTTTAAAATAAGTTGAGTCCTCACTATGATTCATGTTGTTTATTATCTTATGCCTAACACTTGTTTCTTGACTCATTATAAAAATAAGTTATTGACTAGGCTTTTTTTTTTGATCCAGAACCAAGATGGTTAAAAATTCTTCAGCTTTGAGTCTTTTTTTTTAAAGATTTATTTTTATTGGAAAGGTGGACATACAAAGAGGATAGACAGAGAGGAAGATCTTCTGTCCAATGATTCACTCTGCAGGCAGCCGCAACAGCTGGAGCTGAGCCAATCCGAAGCTAGGAGCCTCTTCCTGGTCTCCCACGTGGGGTGCAGGATTCCAAAGCCTTGGACCGTCCTAGATTGCTTTCCCAGGCCACAGGCAGGGAGCTGGATGGGAAGCTGGGCTGCCAGGATTAGAACCAGCGACCATATGGGATCCTGGCTGTGCAAGGCGAGGACCTTAACCACTGCACCATCGTGCCGGCCCCTGGCTTTGAGTCTTGCAATGTAGCAGGTAAAGCTGCTACTTGCAAGACTGGCATCCCATACAGGCACTCCTTTGTTCTGGCCACTCCACTTGTGCTCCAGGTCCTGATTAATGGCCTGGAAAGGTCAGTGGAAGTTAGTCCAAGTGTGTGGAAACAGTGTTGTAGCTTGGAACAAAATCTGCTTGAGATTAGTCTGTTTCAGTTGAACATAAGAAAATGAGACAATTTCTGGAGGTATATAATAACAAAATAAATGCTAATTATTGTATGGAACTATGAAATTCAGCATTATTTTAGTATTATTAAAAGCTATTTGAAAAAGCTCATGGACACTACATTTTTTTTAAAACTGCATGCATTTTCAAAATACCTTTTCATTCCATATTTTATGAACTTTTTGAAGTTATCACACTTGTACAACTCCATTTTTATCACACTCATTATAACATAGTAGCAATGTGAATGTTTGGGGACCACAAACAAAATTGCTATCACATAAGTCTGTTCTTTAAGATAAAAACAATATTACTGTTGTGCTTTAGTATCTGGGAGATGCATTCCAGGGCTTATTGAAAATGTAATTCATGGGGATAGGCATTTGGTGCAGCATTTCAGACACTTGTGTCCCAGTAGAGTGTTTGGATTTGGATCTTATCTCTACTCATGATTCAAGCGTCCTTCTAATACATATCCAAGGAGGTAGCAGGTGACAGCTTGCGTGGTTAGGTCCTCGCCACCCACTAGGGAGACTTGGAATGAGACCCTGTCTACTGGGCTTCAGCTTGGGCCAGCCTTGCATATTATAAGGCATTTTGGAAATGATCTTTGAGAGGAGAGCTAGCTCTCGGCTTCTCAAACAAACATAATCCAAATATCACCAAGTCTGTCTCATAAAATGGCATAATATTTGCATATAATCTATATATAGCTTTTCACATACTATAAATCACCTCTAACTTACTTATAATGCTAAATACTGTTTAATGTTATGTAAATTATTGGTACATGTATTGCTTTATCATTATAGAAAATTACAAAAAAAACAGACTCTACATATATTCAGTATTTTTTTAAAGATTTTATTATTATTATTTTTTTATTGGAAAGGCGGATATACAGAGAGGAGAGACAGAGAGGAAGATCTTCCGTCCGATGATTCACTCCCCAAGTGAACGCAATGGCCGATACTATGCCGATCTGAAGCCAGGAGCCTCTTCTGGGTCTCTTGCGCGGGTGCAGGGTCCCAAAGCTTTGGGCCGTCCTTGACTGCTCTCCCGGGCCACAGGCAGGGAGCTGGAAGGGAAGCGGGGCTGCCAGGGATAGAACCGGCGCCCATATGGGATCCTGGGCATGCAAGGCAAGGACCTTAACCACTTGCGCCACCGTGCCGGGCCCTATTCAGTATATTTTTAAAAGTTTATTATTTAGTTGAAAGGCTGGTTAACAGAGAGAGAGACAGAGATATTCTAACCACTGTTTTACTTCCAAAAAGACTAACTCATTAGGGTTGTGCCACAGTGCAGTCCAGAGGCTGGAACTCCACTTGAATCTACCATGTGGGTGTCCAGGATCCAAGTATTTCAGCCATTCTCTGCTTTTCCAGGCATTTTTATAGGGATCTACATTGCAAGTTGAACATCTTAATTTCAACCAGGGTTTATCAACTAGGGTTCGAATGATGTGCTGTGCCACAACACCAGCTCCTCAGTGCACATTATTTTCTCATTTACTTTGGGTTTATATTTAGTTGACTCTAGGTTAAAACAACAACAACGACAACAACAACAACAACAACAACAACAAAACTTCTGATTAAAGAAGGAGCAACTATTATTTTGGGTAGAGGATTCTATATTAGGTGATCATAGCCAAAGTTAGAAGATTTTTAGGTAAACTTATAAATACATCAATCACAATTTCTTCCTGCAATTTGGCCATGTGCTCTTTCAGTATTAAGTAAAGAAAACACTGCATTGTATTTCTGTGAAGAAAGAATCTAATTGGTGTGACAGAACTGAAACTGTGAAGCAAATGGAGTAAATGAAGTAGAGGTTGAAGTTTATCTGTCATGTGGTACAGTCGCAGAGAAGACAGGGGTCAGTGCGGACCAGGTAAAGTCTTTTTGTTTTTTTTTTTAGATTTATTTATTTTTATTGAAAGGCGGATATACAGAGAGGAGGAGAGACAGAGAGGAAGATCTTCTGTCCAATGGTTCACTCCCTAAATGACCACAACAGCTAGAGCTGAGCCAGTCCGAAGCCAGGAGCCGGGAGATCTTCCAGGTCTCCCATGTGGGTGCAAAGTCCCAGGGCTTTGGGCCGTCCTCAACTGCTTTCCCAGGCCACAAGCAGGGAGTTGGATGGGCAGCAGGGCCGCCGGGATTAGAATTGGTGACCATATGGGATCCCAGTGTGCAAGGCAAGGACTTTAACCACTACGCTATTGTGCTGGGCCCTGGGAAGGTCCTAGATGGAGACTCAGAGAAGGCTTCTGTGAACTTGCAGGATTCATGTAGCGGACGGATGAATAATCATTCAAGACAGAGGGGGAACAATCTGGAAGATTTATTGATAGGTGGTAAATATTCTAGGTTGATGACAAAGAGTTACACTAACTGTGGATCCAGAGCAAAATGAAATCCATTCGTATAATTTGACCCGCTTTAGACACTGGAGGACACGGAAGCAATATGAAGAGTTGGAAAATGGTTCACATGGAAACAGAAAGACATTGCTTCTTAGGCCACAGTGTGATGTCAGAAATACATAAAAAATTTCTCCAACAGAAATGTTTTCAGTCACTTGAAAGGGAAAATAAAAGTAATAGAATCAAGATGATAGATAATGTCTGTCTGTAAATCTTGGCTTTCTAACCTGAATATCTTTTTCTTTTATCACTGAAGAAATTGTACATGATCTAAATTGATCATTTCCTGTGTCGTGTAAAATTTGAAGTGAGTGAGGAAAACCAAGCAGGATGGGGCAGAATGGTCAGGCAAGAGCAATACTTGGGTGCATCTTGAATTTCATTTGATTTCTCCTTTGAAGTACATTCATTATTTGAGTTATACATTATAAAGACATCTTACATGCAAGGAAATGATTCATTTACTCCATTGTTAAGGAAAATAGAAGGAAAGGTTTTTATCACTAAGAGACTGAGGTTCTGGCTTGCTTCTTTAGTGTTTGGCTTAGTTTGGTTTTTAATATTTTATTTATTTATTTGGCAATGAGAGAGAAAAAGAGAGAGAGAGAGAGAATGAGAATGTCTTTCTTCTGCTGACTTACTCTCCTAAGTGGCTCTATAGCTTGTATTGAACCAGTGTGAAACTAGGAGCCAAGAACTCTATGATCTCTTAAGGCAGGAGCCTAAGTACCTGAACTTTCCCAAATGCATTTGCAAGGAGATGTAAGGGAAGCAGAGTAGCTAGGACTCAAACCAGCAATCTGGTATGGGATGATGGTGGGAAATTCACATACTACACCATTCCATTGGCCCCTACTTAACTCTAAAAGAAGGCTGTCATTTGGAATTCTGGAGAATGAAACTAAAGTCTTAAACATAAATCTCAAAAACATTGTTCATGCTAAATTAGCTAAAATAAAAGTGATTGGCATTGATTCCCAGCAATTAGTTGTTGTAACATTGCTGAAAGCGATATAGAACAGGAGTTGACTGAGGTTGCTTATACTTAGGATATGTGTGCTTATGTGCATGTGCCTGCCATGTGTCTACAAATCGTATCTATATTAAAATTTCAGTAAATTTTCTCAGCCATCATGCCTGTCTTAATGCACCATTATATTCCTAATACATTGCAACTTAAGTTTTTGATTTTATTCTCTTATTCTGTTTATTTTCTTACATTTAAAAAATCAACTTTGAGGGCCTGGCACAGTAGCCTAGTGGCTAAAACCCTCACCTTGAATGAGTCAGGATCCCATTTGGGTGCCAGTTCTAATCCCAGTGGCCCTGCTTCCCATCGAGCCCCCTCCTTCTTCCCTGGGAAGGCAGTCCGGGAAGGCTCCGAGTCTTGGGACCCTGCACCCATGTAGGAGATCCCGAATAGGATCCTGGTTCCTACCTTCTGATTGGCTCAGCTCTGGCTGTTGCAGTCACCTGGGGAATGAATCAATGGATGGAAGATCTAAAAAGAATTTTTTTTTAAAAAATTAAAATAGTATTTAATAGATTCAGTGATTCATAGATGAAATTCCAGGGACATAATGATTTTTCCTTCCTTCCTTCTGTCTGTCCTTCCTCCCTCTGACCCTGCTTCCTTCTCTCTTTTCCTCATTTTTTTTAACAGTTGAGATCACATATTTTAACTTTACTAACATTAAGCAGGTTAATACCTCATAAATTAAAAGTTTAGTATATGTGCTTCCAAAGCAAACACTGAATAAAAAATTTAACAAGTGAAAAGCAAAAAGACCTTAGTTTAGTGGGAATACATGCAGTGCCTATGAACAATAATTAAACAGGAAAAAATGACCATTTTACAAATATATACTAAATTATATCTCCTTAGTAAAATGCTCATTCACATCCCTCATTGAATTCCTCATTTTAAAAAATCTATCTGTATTCCCTCGTCTTATTGAGTTTCCTTATAAATAATTATGGTGAATTTCATGTTTGTATTTCATAGTTTTCCTATATCAGGATCTAATTCTGGAAATTATTTCATTATAAAAGAGCTTTTGGTTTAGCTAGAATGATCACTTGGACTGCTATGTTGGCTTGGGCTCTAGGTTGAGCGCAGCAGTAAAGTCTGAGTGATGTCTGTATGATCAATCTCGGCTGTTTTTCTCAGTGGCGCAGTGATCTAGTCTGCTTCAGCTTGTGGAAATAGCAGTGCGATTTGGTGATGAATAAGCGTTGCCTTTGGTGTGTGTATTTAGCCCAACCGAGTCTCCCAAATGTATGGCAGTATACTGGCCTCGCAGCATTTTGGCCTCGTTGCTGCCTTTGCAGTACATTAAGAGGAAGCTGGATTAAAAGGCCCCCAGGACTCAAGTCAGCACTCTAATATGGAGGGCCTGAGTCACAAGTGGCCCCTGATTGTGCTGTGCCTCCACACTGGCTCCATGACAGAACTCCTCAATGTGACTTCAACACATTTCTCCAGTATTATCACTAATATATTTGTAGAACTAACTATTGGCAAGGTATCACTTGTTGTTGGACAAATACTTCTAATTTTTTGTGTTAGTTATCAGAAGAGATATTTATGATGTCAAATTTGAGCAAAAAATGCAGCTCAATATGTAAATTTTTCTGGGGCTGAAAAATATGTGTATTTATTTATAACCATATGTATATTTCTATAAAATGATTTTTAAAGGGTGCTAATCAGAAAAATTACAATTTACATCTTGATATTGTGAATGTAAACTTTTATAAAATGAAGATTTATTTATTTGAAAGACAGAGTTAGAAATAAGAAAGGAGAGGCAAGAGAGAGAAAGAGAGAGAGAGTCTTCCATCATCTGTTTCATAATTGCCAGAGATGGACCAGGAAGAACCAGGAGCCAGGAGCTTCACCGGAGCCTTTCACATAGGGACAGGTGCCCCACATCCCCGCCTTGCTGCCCAGCACTTGGGTCATCTCCCATGTTTTCTCAGGTGCGTCAAGCAGGTAGCTGCAAGGGAGTGGAGCAGCCTGGAATGTAATGAGCACCCATATGGGATGCCAGTCAAGCAGATAGTTTCCTAACCCACTATTCTACAATGTTGCCTTGAATGCTTTAAAATTTCAAAAAGGACTTCTATTGTAGTTGCAATACTGTAATTTACTCTTTTTTTTCTTTTAAATAAAAGGAATCCCATATGGGATCCCAGGATCCCATATGGGTGCTGGTTCATATCCTGGTGGTCCTGCTTCCAGTCCAGCTCCCTGCTTGTGGCCTGGGAAAGAGTCCCAAAGCCTTGGGACCTTGCACCCATGTGGGAAACCCTAAAGAAGATCCTGGCTCCTGACTTTGGCCCAGCTGAGTTCAGCTCAGTTAGGCTCCAGCCATTGCGACCACTTGGGGAGTGAATCAGTGGACAGAAGATCTTTCTCTCTGTCTCTCCTCCTCTTTGTATATCTAAGTTTCCAATAAAAATAAATAAATCTTCAAAAAGTAAATATTTTTTAATATGCTTATCAAATGAGCCTATAGAGTTGGCCACGTTTTAAGGATTCTTTTTTTGCATGATTGTGGCATATACACTGTACAGATAAGAGCCTGGTGCTAAAGACATTATGTCAATGGTAATCATGCTTCTTCTAATAATTTTTCTGGCTTTGACCAAAGCACATAACGTAGGTGGATATGTTTTCTCATACAAAAATAAAAATAATAATATCCAATAGAGTTTTCTGTGCAGATGACTGCAGATTATCCTCATACATCTTTCTGACTATAAAGAGAATCTGGCAAGCGGTACTCCATAATTATCAGCTATTATTATTATTACAACTCACTGCCACAAAACTATACAAAGCAGCCTTTTTAATACCACCTTGAACTTCTTTCTTCTCAACTTTTCTTTGAAAAAAATGTATGGTATTCACTGTAAAACTTTCTAAAGACCTTTAACATTATGTTTAAGTTAAACACACTGAAGTTTATCAGAAAAAATACTATTATTATATTCTTGTAATTATAGGTCAAGTAAGCAACTTGTGTTTGAATAAAATTATTACTTTGAATACTCTGAAGTAGAATCCTCTGTTTGTTATAGGGAAAAGGTTCCCCAACAGGGTTTTCATGAATTCCAAATTCCTAATCATCATGAATCTTCTACTCCCTAGCAGGGATTTTGAATGGTTTCAAGAGGAAATCAAAAGTTTAGGACAGTTAGGTGCCTGGATATAATCTGTATAAGTTCACGTCGCATTGAGTGTTGCAGATTAACTCTTTTATGCAGACATACTCCACTCAGGCTGTTGGGGTTTCCAAATAAAATAAAATATTACTTATTATAATGATTCTTTTAAAAAAGATTTATTAAGTTTTTTTTTTTTTTTTTTACAAAGTCAGACACACAGAGAGCAGGAGAGACAGAGAGGAAGATCTTCCATTTGATGATTCACTCCCCAAGTGGACACAATGACCCGAGCTGAGCTTAGTAGATCCAAAGCCAGGAGCCCGGAGCCTCTTCCAGGTCTCCTGCACGGGTGCAAGGTCCCAAGGCTTTGGGACGTCCTGGACTGCTTTTCCAGGGCACAGGCAGGCAGCTGGATGGGAAGCGGGACTGCCAGCATTAGAATCGTCACTCATCTAGGATCTTGGTGCGTTCAAGATGACAACTTTAGCTGCTAGGCTACCATGCTGGACCCTTTGATGATTCTTAATTGTTACTACACATCATAATCATTGGAGGTTAGGTTTTTACTGGGTTTGATTATTTGGGAGGGGAGGGTAAACAAAAATTTAGAAAAAAACTCCTTAATTTATGGATGATATTGATGTTACTACTTGGTATGTTCACTTTAAGAACAATTACTCTCAAAATCTTGACTTTGCTTTTTAATTTATTTTTAATTTGGAGCACATTGCTACACTGTTGTTGTGGGCATCGGAGAGAGCTTCAGATTCCACTTGCACGAATTTGAATGGCAAGTGTTGGCATATACTGAAATGTTCCTTGCTCGAAACATTGGAGGACATGGGTTGAGGTTTTTTCAAACCTCATTTCCAGTCGTGCTCATTTTCCAACGTCATGGTCTCCATTCCCTTCATTACAGCTTCCCATTTTCTCTTAACCTGCAATCTAGTATTTGCTAGTGTATCATATCATTTTAAGTTAATTTCAGTAGCTTACTTTTTCTGTATAAGTTGATTTTAAACTGCTTTAGAGTAGGGAAATTTGGCATGTGCTTCTGCTTCAGTGTAGTCCTGAGATGTTCCTTTTCACGTTTCAGTTTGTAAACATTGTTCTAATCAAGCGTTTAGTGATATCCGTTGAACTGCAGCCAAAGTCTGACAAATTTAATGTGATAATTTTCCCTCTTAATTTGATTTTATACTATCCCATGTGCTTGATATGTTGTCTTCACTTTGTTGTTTTATTTGAAGAAGTTTTTATTTTTATTTTTTAAATTTCTTCAACAATCCATTGATCATTCAGAAGTGTATTGTTTAATTAAGCATTCATATCTGTTCTGTTGCTGTTGTTTATTTCTGCCTTTTTTCCTGTATAGTCTGAAAAGCTACATGGTGTGATCTCAATACTTTATAAATTTACAAATACTTGATTTGTAGTGCAAGATATGGTCTGTGCTAGTAAATATTCCATGTGCTCATGGAAAGAATGTGGGTTCTATAGGTGGCAAACTATCCTGATATACTGTTATGAATGTGTTAGGAATTTAAACCTCCTCGCACTCTAGGTCCTGTCAAACTTTCCAGAAAACTCGGAAAATAAGAAATTTACCAAATTACCAATTAAAATAAGCCATTAAGATTGAAATAAGCCTTTTTGTCCCAGTATTTTAGGCAAATCATTTAAATTAAGTGAATGTGTAAAATTGAAGGTTTCTGAGTTCAGTTGCCTTAGGTGGATAGGTTGTAAAACTGAAATAAAAATATACTCTAGTTACAGCAGTTGTCTGGGTAGCCTTTTACCTAGGGAGATATTACACTGCTGGGAGAAAAGCAGCCCAAAGCAGGCTGGTGTTCTGGGCCTAATTCATACCAACTCTGTTACTTGTTCCAGTGTGCCAACATGGTTGACTATTCTTTAATGTTACCTTCTTGGGTGATGACTGGCCTGCCCGGGTGTGTGCCTGCCGTCAGGGCTCCTGGGGTGGCACTAGGAAAGCAGTCCTCTTGCCAAGACCACTCAGAGGCTGGCAGTACGGAGTAGCCATCTCTGTCTTCCTCCAATTTATAAATGGCTTTCTACATTTCCTCCTCTCCCACACATCCGTTCTTAATCCTTTCCACCCCTGAAAACACCCCACATGCACCTGTTACCTCATTTCTTAAATAAAATAAAAACAAATAAACTGAAAACTTATAAATCTAGTGGGTATGGGTAAACATTTTAAAACCTATGTAGTATTTTACTAATTGAAATATTATGTAAGTTATAAAAATTCCATAAATCTATCAAGTAGAACACATGTAAAAGAATGGTGCCTATTAAGGATTACACTATGCAAATTCATGCAATTAGTTATAAAAATGCGTCATGCTCTAAAAAGATGACCAAATCACAATTCAAATATAGTGTTTGATGCACTAATAATGTAAAACTGTCATATAGAATTTAGGTGAAAGTAGGACTCATATTAAGAATTATACTATTAAAATTCACATTTTTAAAAAGATTTTTTTTTATTTGCAAAGTCAGATAGATAGAGAGGAGGAGAAACAGAGATGAAGAGCTTCCATCCATTGGTTCACTCCCCAACTGACCAGAACAGCTGGTGCTGCACCGATCTGAAGCCAGGAGCCAGGAACTTCCTCCAGGTCTCCCATGTGGGTGCAGGTTCCCAAGACTTTGGGCCTTTCTCAGCTGCTTTCCCAGGACACAAGCAGAGGGTTAGATGGGAAGTGGAGCTGCCAGGATTAGAACTGGCACCCATATGGGATCCCTGCGTGTTCAAGGCGAGGACTTTAGCCACTAAGCCACTGTGCCAGGCCCCTAAAATTCATATTTTTAACAATGCAAAAACATATCATGGTCTAAAATGATGCTCGAAAGCCTATTACAAAGGAAAGTATCAATCTCTAACATAAGTTATGATTCAATTCATAACGGAATTATGGTTCCCTAACATGAACATTTTTCCCCAAATATCTAGCAGAAGAGATGATGAACTATATTTAAGAAATTTAAAAACCACAGATGCTTATATGTAAAAGCTCATTATTATAAGCTTGCCATTTTGTTCTTAACATTTGAATTGGAAGCTAAAAACTCTCTTACTTTATTAATGAGTAGGTTGTGCAGTCCTTGCCACCCTTTCTGCTTTTACACCTTTTTGAAACCTCCTAGGACTATCAGTGTTAATCCTGGATACTTTTTCCTGTTACTTGTCAAGCATGCTGTTTTGAAAGTGGAGAAGCCTAAGTGGGAACTTCTAAGGGATGCTGGCATAGCATGTGGCTGTTTAAACCACTCTACTACAGCACTGGTCCCAACAATTTCTTTGTTTTTCAGAATATTCACAATGTTATACATTGATTACCACCATCTTATTCATGACAATTTTACTAATCTTTTTCCTTCAACAATTCCATACTGATTAGCAGCCACTCCTCCTTCCTTCTGATTACTCATTTGTTGCTATGCACTTATTCATATAATGAAATTATACTTTTGGTATCATTTTGTATTTAACTTATTTCACTGGCTATGTTCTCAAAGTTAATTCATGCTGTAGTAAATGAGTATTTATTATATGACTATCACATGCTATACATACATATAATGCATATCATATCATAAAGGTATTTTAGGCCTTTATATGGTTCAAAAATAGTCTATAGATGTACCTATAAACCACATTTGGTAATACATTCATCCCTCAATGGATATCTAACTTTTCCTAATTTTAGTTGGTTATTATGAGTAATAGAGTAATATTAATGTAAATATTTGCTTACATGTTTTTGTGTAAACATGTGTTTTCACTGTTTTTGGATATGTGCCTAAGTTTGTACTTGCTAATTAATATACTTTTGTATTTAACTGTACAATGAACTGCCAAACTGTTTTCCTAAACAGATGACCCTTTATGTTCAGCTTCAATGTATGAGGCAATCAATTTCTGCGAATTCTCCTTTATATCTATCGTCACCTGTCTGCCAGGTTGTAGATAGCCATTGTGTTTCTTTACTGACTAACATTCGCAACAGTCTATATATGTGCTCATTAGTTATTTGTATATCTTGTTTGGGAAAGCATCTAGTCTAATCCTTCATCCATTATTTATTAGGCTATTTTCCTTTTTATTATTGAGTTCTAAGAATTCTTTATATAATTTCGATGATAATTTCTAATAAAATATCTTCAGAAATCATCTATTCATCCTGCTATTTCTGGTGAGTATTAATTTCAGTTATGTACACATTGAAGAATGAGGGCTCTTGTGTACATCCTTGGCTGTGTTCTCACCAACCACACAGAGATAACTTCACTATTATATGAGGCAGGCATCTTGAAAGTGTCCCTGTTGAGTAGCAAATGCTAATTTTTTTTTCCAGAGCCTTGATGAAATTAAAGACATGTAAGTAAGACAAAAGTTGTGACTATTTCCAGATAATTGGTTTTGCAGTTGTTACACAGTATAAATAATCATGAAATTTTGTTATCTAGAAGATTACTGTGAAAAAAATGTTGTGACATAAGGCATTTGTTTGGTATGGAGTAGCCAGAGGGTTCTGAGCACAATATCAGTGAGATCCTGATCAGCCTCAAGGAGACTGTCAGAAAAGGCTTCAAGAAAATTGCTTTTTTTTTTTTTGTAGCTAGCAGGAAAGAATCTTTGCTCTGTGGTTTTGAAAAGTTTGCCAACACTTTTTCCTACAGTTACGCAGCAAATATAAATTATATCCTTAAGACTAGATAATCAAGTTAAAATGATTCAAAGTCAGAGTATATATTAAAAGTACCATCTGGCTTAGTTTGATTTCCTGTGACAAAGAAAGAAGATGGAAGAACCTTAAGGACACTATGCTAAATATGCAAGCCTTTTAGATTTGAAAATATGTTCTCTGTCATGTTGCTTCAGTTGTAACAGAGTGGTTTTGTTAGATTAATAGGAGTCTTAAGCATGTTTATGAAAGATAGTTAAATTCCACATGTTATATAGTGTTACAGTGATCCATGACATTACCTCATAAGATTGTTCAGATAAAATTCGGGAGAAATCTTAAAAAAATCTTAAAAAAAAGGTCATACAAATATATATTATGAAATATATATCTACCTACCTATATATTATGGATTCCACTTATATTTTTCACTATGTTTTTATTCTACTTTGGTACAGGATAGTTTTGGTTCTGTAAGAATATGAAGGACGTGCCTTAAAAATATTCTTTATGTAAAATGCGGATCTCTAAGACACCCAGCAACGTTGTTCCATGGTAGTCTTACACAGAGGTTGAGGCAAAGACGTCTTTTATGTTGAGTAGACGAGTGAGGGTTTTGTGTAACTTAGTGATTATAACTGGTTCTATAAGAAATACACAAAGCATCTTATAAAAATTATACCCAAATGGGTTTGAAGAGACAGAAATGATATAAAATGAAAGACACCTTTAGAGTTCAGATTTCTATTGTAAGGAGGAAGTGTTAGAAAACTATTCAGCTTTCGATGCATGCAGCCAAGTCGTTGGGATGAAATAAAGCTGAATCTCAAGTATTGTGAAACAGAAACTCCTGTTTTCAACCTTTTTGAATGGCAGTGTTCTTTCCTAGGTGTGTGTCTGATGCCACATTGGCATTAACCTTGAATATCCTGCAGAAGAGATGTATTTTTTTGCAATCAGAAGTGGACTGTGGTAGATTAATTTCCCAAGGATTATTAACTTTGTCCTTGGTAGACACATGTTACTGTCACAACCCATCCAAAAGAAAAGAAGTTAGGTTACATGGACTCTGAGTGAATATTATGAATACACCATATATTTTTGTCTTGCTTTGTGGATTTCTACACTTAAAAACAAGTCACTGTATTGTGAAGAAGCCTATGGGGAGAAGCCATAGGGAGAAATCATTTTCAGAGAATTTCACTAACAACTCAACCGATAGCCAATACCACATTCCACCCATATAACTAAAGAAAACTTGAAATTATTCCAACAAATGCTGAGACATCCCTAGCCTTCGAGTATTTGCAGGTGAGGTCTAAAACAATATAGACCAGAAGTAACCCATCTGCACTGCTCCCTATCACTGCACTCCGGATCCACCTGTTTACTGAGTGTACTAAATTGGTTTATCTGTCTGCATTTGGTGTTACTGCTTCTACAGCAATAATACCTGATGAGTATTACCTTATTTATGACATTTTGGTGATTATAAATGCCTGTCCTTGAAACGATGTTTTCTGTTTACAGCAGGTTTAGTTCTCTCATTGTCTGATGAAAAATCATTGGTAGAAATTTCATTTATTTTTATTTTTTAAGATTTATTTGTTTTTATTGGAAAGTCAAATATACAGAGAATAGAACAGACAGAGAGGAAGATCTTCCATCTGTTGATTCACTCCCCAAGCAGCTGAAATGGTCAGAGCTGAGCTGATCTGAAACGAGGAGCCATGAGCCTCTTCCTGGTCTCCCAAATGGGTGCAGAGTCTCAGGCTTTGGGCCATTCTCAACTGCTTTCCCAAGCCACAAGCAGGGAGTTGGATGGAAAGTGGGGCCGCAGGGATTAGAGTTGTTTCCATATGGAATTCCAGCATGCAAGGTGAGGACTTTAGCCACTAGGCTACCATGCCAGGCCCAATGGTAGCAATTTTAAAGATTTATTTTATTTTTATTGGAAAGGCAGATATACAGAGAGGAGAGACAGAGAGGAAGATCTTCCGTCCGATGATTCACTCCCCAAGTGAGCACAATGGCCGATGCTATGCCGGTCTGAAGCCAGGAGCCTCTTCTGGGTCTCTTGCGCGGGTGCAGGGTCCCAAAGCCTTGGGCCATCCTCAACTGCTTTCCCGGGCCACAGCTGGATGGGAAGCAGGGCTGCCAGGATTAGAACTGGCGCCCATATGGGATCCCGGGCATGCAAGGCGAGGACCTTAACCACTGCGCCATCGCACTGGGCCCTAATGGTAGCAAATTTAAAAGACAAGTTAGTATGATTAAAAGAAGAAATAATAGAATTATGAGTAGCCAGTTGGAAAAAAAGACAAAATCTGGGTACATAAATCTTAGGGAATTTCAGATTTCTCAGCAATCTTTAAAAGAATTTTGAACACTTTTACCCTGCATAAATAGCATACTGTAAATTACGTTTACCATTATTACAGTGCAATTTCTGTCTATCTGAAATTTAGTACTTCATATAGATGGAATCTTTCTGCTTGTTTTTTTTTAAGATTAATGTATTTATTTGAAATGCAGAATTTAATCTCTGAGAGAAAGGGTGAGAAAGATAGATATACAAAAACAGAGAGAGAGAGAGAGAGAGAGAGAGATCTTCCATTCACTGGTTCACTGCCTTATTGGCCACAATGGTTGGAGCAGATTAATCTGAAGCCAAAACCCAGGAGCTTATTCTGGGCCTCTCATGTGGGTGGCAGGGTCTCAAGGGCTTAGGCCATCTTGCATTTCTTTTCAGGCACATTAACAGCGAGCTGGATCAGAAGTTGGGCTCTTGGGACTCAAACCGGTGCCCATATAGGATGTTGACATCACAGGCAGCAGCATTACTTGTTATGTCATAATGTTTTCCCCATTGCTACACTTTTTTGTTGCATTATTTTGACTACCATTGTTACTACATTATTATATCATGTTCGGAAAAGTTGCAAAAGCAGTACAAGAAAATTGAAATGATATCGAGGACTCTTTCGATCTGCCTGAGAAAGAAGAAGTGACCCTATGGAATGATAAATGACTTTATATTCAAAATGGAATGAAAATAAATCAGTGGTTGTTGAGTTCTAGTTACATTTTATAGTGTTATTTACAACTCATCTCTATAGAAATACAGGCTACAAGACAGTCTGAAACTTCATTTATGGATATGGTTGAATCTTTGTGGTTCAGCTGGCTTTGACATTTCATGGTAGCCCCAATGATCTATATTTACCATTTGGTAAACTAGGAACTACACAATCTATATACAACTCTGTCCTGCTTCAACACACAATTCATTGACAAGGTGTAGTTACACATGTAAAAGGCTAAAGCTTATTCACATTTGGATGATGCCTTGGGTCTAGACAGAATAGTCACCAGTCTGATTAATTTGCTTCAAATATTATAAAATAAAATCATTGAGTCCTAAAGTGACTGTCCATTTTTTCCATGATGTTCATGTGTGATGAGTAGCTCACATTAGAAATGTCACAACTGACATTAAATCCACAAGAGGTCATCCAGAACAAGTCATTTTTACCCAATCTCCATTTCTGCTCTGACAGATTTAGCAGACTGTTTATGACAAGCATTCAGTAGAAAAGAGCTGAATTCTAGAGGGACAGTTGTCGTAGCCCCTTGAATAGCCTTGTCTCTAACGTGGAATAGACAGAAGGGTGGAAAGGTGGAATAGACTATGGTCCCAGAGCCACTCAAATGGTGCTGATTAACACAGCACTGTCAGTCTGAGTGATGTGTCTTAACATTTGTTTTGGAGGTGTGCCCTCCACCTTTTCCTGTGCATATCGATACTTTAGATGGCCACAAATATATGTACTACTCTAAGATGCAGAATAAATATGCTAAAAGACAGGTTTTGAATCCCCAAATTTTCTTAGGACTGGGATAGAAGATAATTCTAATATAATTTTATAAAATATAGTCTATCAAAACTATAAAGCTTGAAGCAGAAGTAACTTGGGGAATATTAATATCCTCTTTCAAGGATAAGGGTATGTACCCTTAGTTCAGAGAAGAAGAATGTGTGGATATGTCAGCAAATTTGTGTAAAAGTAGATATAAAGATTTTTATTTGGGGACAAGAAAATTTAAAATGCATGCATAAATGGTTGTAAAAATGTGTGGAAAATGTGTGTAACAAAATAAATGCATGGTTTTCAAGAGCTTTGTGTTGCAATAAGCTTAGCTATTAGTTCAATTTTCCCACAGACATCTGAAGTATACTCATAGTTACATACAGACCCAGGTACTCTCAGTGTAGGAACTGTGATTTCCCAGGGGCACATGGAAGCATAAATCCCAGTGAAGGAAACTTGGAGCAGGACAGTTACAAACGGGTAAACATTCCAAGTCTCAGACATGAGATCACATTTTCAGAAGACACTCGCTGCAGGAAGGAAGGCACATGAGCCTTTACACCTGAGGTATTCCTTCTTTCAGGCCCTTAGCTTAAGATCAGTTTCATCCTTGAGGATAATGAAAAATGCAAATTGAAAAGCAACCCTGGGTCCAGCACAATAGCCTAACGGTTAATGTCCTCACCTTGAACACGCAGGGATTCCATATGGGTGCCAGTTCTAATCCCAGTGGCTCCACTTCCCATCCAGCTCCCTGCCTTAGCCTGGGAATGCAGGCGAGGATGGCCCAAAGCTTTGGGACCCTGCACCAGTGTGGGAGACCTGGAAAAAGCTCCTGGCTCCTGGCTCCTGGCTTTGGACTGGCTCAGCTCCAGCTGTTGCGGTCACTTGTTGGATGGAAGCTCTTCCTCTCTGTCTCTCCTCCTCTCTGTAATCCGCCTCTCCAATAAAAATAAGCAAATCTTAAGAAAAGCAATCTCAATCTCCTAAAAATTAATTTTTGTATTTTGATTGTTATTATTTTTCATGATACAGTGTTATAAGGATGGGGATCCCCCACATCCCCTTTCTCCCTCCCAATTCTCCCCAGCAACTATTCCCCCCACCCTGTTATTACAGTATTATAGTCCTCCATCAGCAGATACAAGCTCAAGATTCTGTTACTGAATGCAACATGGTATTATTGGTATAGACATAGGCAGAAACTCTAACATCGTATTTTTGAGGTGTGTTTAACTGTTTTACTGGAGGTGCTCCCCTTATTAGGTTGTAGAAATGCATACTGCAAAGTATTTTCAGTTCCACGTGTGCTAGCTTCCATTACACAGTTCATTTGTGAGAATATATATAATACTTGATTATCTGTATACCATTTAAAAAAATTTGGTATGACTGTTGCCTTTTATCACACAGAACATATAATCTTTGTCCTTTTGGGATTGATTTCTTTCTCTAAGCATGATAGCTTCCACTTGAGACCATTAGATTGCAAATGGTAGAAGTCTTTCTTTTTAATGGCTGAGTATTATTCCATGGAATTGATATGCCAGAGTTTCTTTATCCACTCCTCTTCGGATGATTACCTGGGTTGTTTCCATGTCTTTGCTATTGTAGATTGTGCTGCTGTGAACATAGAATTACAAATTCCTTTCTCATATGTAGATTTTATTTCCTTTGGATATATTCTCAAAAATGGGATAGCTGGGTCATATGGTAGATCCATTTATAATTTTCTTAGCCCTCTCCATATGACTTCCATGGTTGCTATGCTAGGCTACACACCTACAAATAGGCAATAATCTTTCCCCCCACATCCATGCCAGCAGGTGTTGTTAGTAGATTTCCAAATGTAGGCCAAACTTGATGAAGTTAAGCGGATACTCAATGTGGTTTTCCTCTGTATTTCCCTAATAGCTAGGGAGCCTGAACATTTTTTTATAGGTATGATAGCCATTTCAATTTATTATTTTGAAAAATGTCTTCTCACTTCCTTCATCAATTTCTTAGCGGGATTGTTTGTTTTGCTGTTACTTTGTTGCAGGCAGTTTTTGATATGTTTATGAAAGCTTGAAAATGTGAAGAAAAATGCGTATTATGAAATACGATGTCTTTTATATTTTTCTAACAATCTAAACTTGTATTTTAATTCCTCTGAGATTTTGATATACATAAGATCTATGACTATTCCATTTCATGAAAGGGTTAAAAATAAAATTATAAGCAAAAATATAGCAGTAAAATGAAAAAGGAATAGATAGTAATTGCAACTTTAAACAAAGTAGAATATGAACTGCAAAACATTCAATATTACAGGAATGAAGCAAATTAATGATTAACTTTGTTTCAGAATGAAAAAACAATGCATATGGATATCTATCTGCCAAATAATGCCAAAGTCAATTTTATAAAGAAAACTTCTCCAGAAATGCAAAGAGAAATAAGTGGAAAAATAGTAACAGAAAACATTAACATTTTATTCTTAGTAAAACAGATCAAATTATCATTCATGATAATATATTCATGTGTACACACTGTTTATGGAAATTATACATTCTCAAGTGTCATGAAACTACCCCAAAAATCATACAAATGAACATATGTTACCTATAAAGATGTTACCAAAAAACACTATTAGACAACAGTTCAGCTAAACTAAATTAAAAAAGAAAATCTAAGAACAAGTTGGGATAAAAGTAGAAATCATTTTCTATTTTTGATTGGAAGGAAAAATCAGATTCTCAAGGGATGAAGATGATCGAAGCTTTAATTATTGCCTTTGCATATTTCTCATTAAACTTAAATTTAGGTTGGCAAGCTATCACATCCAAATGTGAGGATAGAATGTAGTATGCATCTCTGAAGCCCAGATTCTTTCTCACAGGATCTAATGTCATCGGAACAACAGTCAGGAGCCCTGAGCAGTCCTCAGAAATAGAAGAACAGTAAACTCCCTTCAGGACTTGGGAGAGGAGCTTTCTCTGATCCTCACTTATCTCCAACTTTGGATCCACCCTCTCTTGCAATGACCATGAGGGTACCTCTGGAGCCCCACCCCAACCCGCCCCCCAAAATTAGATCAGATAGACAAAGACCAATAAGGAAAGCTTAGAATAGACAGGAAACAATCAGCTTGGACTCACATATACCTTAGTAGGTAGGACACAAAGATTAGTTACTCCTCATTAAGGTTTTGCAGATTTCTCTGCACACCCCTCCTAAAACTGTTCTGATCCTCAATTGTTAACATATGCCTAGTTAGAGTTATAAGCCTGATTGAACTATCCTAAAATTCACCAAGTTCAGTAAAAATCATGCTTCAATACTATAAGCTGCTAAATATAAAAATGAAAATAGACATGAGACAGCTGAATAGTACCCTATAGCCATTTTAAGGTGTATAGCAGCTGGTTGTGTATAAACTAAAATTGAAATGTCAAGTCACAGGATGTGGTTAAGAACTTGCATTTTCTAACATATTGGTCACTCAATACCATGTTAATTACTTCCATGATGTTGCAAATTGTTGTTGATATTATGTTGGGGCTTTTCATTGGAGGGGATGGTATTCTGCCAGCTCTACTTTCAGATCAGGGATGGTCTCCCAGGGAAACTGTTGAATTTATCTGGACAATAAGAGGCTGTACTCTTTGCATGATACATGCTCACAATGAAAGAATCATGATTGGATATGAATTGCACTACTACAACAATGTGGAGGAATCTAACATGGGGGCAGGCATGGGGAGGGGTTGGAGGAATCCCAGAGCCTATGAAACTGTCATAAAATGGAAAAACAAACAAAACAAAACAAAACAAAAAACCCAAAAGGATTCACAATGAAACTGTTGAATATATATTGACAATGGGATGCAGAACTCTCTGCCATTGTCCATTTCCACAATGATGGACTTATGATTGTTTATATACAATGATACTATTGTAATAACATAGGGAAACTCAGTGGGGAGGTGAATTTAGGGAGGGGGCAATGGAAAGCCCAGGACCTATGGAACGTGTATCTTAAAATGATAATAATAATAATAATAATAGTAGTAATAATAAATGAAAAAAGAACAAAAATTGTTTTGTTTTTCCAGATGAAAGAGTATTCAATCATGAGTATATATCAAAGGGATACATGAGGTGCCAATTTGTGAAGGGAACTCTGTTCATCAAATGTGGAATAATAACGTACATGCATGTATGCAATAAAATTAAAACAAAGTGTGGGTGTTAGTAAATAGCGTTAACTTAAGCATGAATCATCAATGGATGTTGAAGCTAGAATCCAATGCATTACTAGATATTTGTAATCTTGGGGATTTTCATCTATTTATTAATTGCATTATATGAAATTCAAACATTACAGTGGGGAAAATTGTAATACAACAGTTAAAATGATCAAAATTAGTATTGTCAACATAATTGGATGCCTATGGGAGGCGGTGCAGGAGCTCAACAAGTTATTCATTTGATTGCAGCTCTGGCGTCTCATATGGATGCCTGTTCAAGTCCAAGCTGTTCAAATTATAATCCATTTCCCTGCTTATTCCCAGAGAAAGCAGTGGAGGATTGCACAAGTTCTTGGACCATAATCGTTCGTCCCCCTTGGATGCTGCTAGACTTGGCTTCAGAAAGGCTCAGCTCTGGCCATTGCAGGCATTTGGGAATGAATCAGCAGGTGGAAGTTTCTCTTTCCTCTCTAAATTAAATAATTTAAAAAATTTAAATGCATGTAACGTATGTATCTCTTGATAAGAAGCTCTGAAAATTGGTCATTATAAATTTTCACAATGTATGTGCATTGTCTGAAACAAAAGACTCAAAGAGAAAAGATAAACATCATTTGTGTGAAAATAAAGTGTCCTGTTGTGTTAAAAAATATCCATGCATTAAATAAAATTATGGGATAAGGAACTGTTCCTGATATAAGCAGACTAAGCAATCATGATTATAAACAACATTATTAGGATAAATAATGAAACCAGAATTTATTGCTTGGGTATATTAGTAGTAGTATTTTGATAACTGCCCCATGATTAATTCCTATGTTCCCAGATTGAACGTTGAATATATTAGAAATAAAGCCGTGTAAAACTGTCAAATTAATCTTTAGTGTTTCAGGAAAGAGAGAGAGTATGAACAAGTAATCAAATGCTCTGAAGTAGAAAAATCTAGATTAATGGAATAATACAGCTGGAAGATTCCAATTGTTTCCCTTTTTTGCAATTTTTAAAGTTTCTGATATGGAATCATTTTTTGTGTGTCATGGAAAATACATAGTGGCAGTTAGACGCAGAACCTCTCTCTGTTCTGTGGAATCTAGTGTTTTTGAGTTTATTCCCGAATGCTAGTCTTCAGATAAAACTGTAGTTTGTACCTCCAATCCAGTTATTCCAGTTCAGCACCACAGAATTTCTGTGCTAGAAAATTCTGTGTACATTCTTGCTACAATTGTATATTAAACAAAAGGAATAAACATGTTGTGGTTTGCAAGCCTTTTATAGGTATTTACTCTTTGGTAAATAGTTTTAAGGTCTATTTGAAATAGTTGAAGTTTGCAGATACATAATCCTAGAATTTTAAAAGTTGGCAAAGTATCTTATATGTGTACAGCATGTGATTACGTGTCTATATGTGTTTTCTCGGAATCATTTCCAACAAATGTATCTGATTTTAGTATATCTTAAAATAATCTTGCTTAAAATAGTTTGAGAAGACAGTGAGTTCCTTTTGTTTCATTTGGAGAGAAATTCATATACTATTGCTCTGTGAATTAGGGAAAAGGTAAAGTGGAGTAATTTCACCCAGAAATATCGTGTCTAATGTTGGAAATGTGATACTTCAATGAACAAATCCTATACTCTTTATTTCATCTACAAATGGGGTTGATACCATATTAATATAAAGTATAAAATGTCTATAGTATATGATTACAATATATAATTATGCTAATTATAATTGTATACTTTGTAAAGTTATGTAGATTTTATAATTGCACTGTCCAGTGAGATGAAGAGAATATTTAAAGTTTCATCAATTTTTGGATCACTAAAAGAGTGATTACTGGGTTGCACTTATATACCAAAGATTTTGCTGTAGTATAGATCTAATCATAGGAGAAGACAGTCATCAAGGAGCTCAGTGTCCCATAGGTAAAGGAAGAAATGAAACGCATTGCCACAAATGTCATGAAAATAAAATAAGCTTAATTGTGATACAGATAGTTAGAAGAATGTGCTTAGCTAAACAATGCTTTGAATGCAGTTAGAGGACTGCAGATTTTAAATTTTTACATTCAGAAGGCTCAAGCAGGCACTTTAGTAACAAAAACAACAACCTCCTCAACCCACCAGAAAGAAAAAGACATCTGTGACAAGATCTCTTGTTATTATATATATATGTAAGTCTAACAGCATATTTAGAAGTTATATTGACAATAAAGCATGAGATTTAAAATGTCAAATTTAGCAATCCCACATGCAAAAGTTGTTTGTATTATGCAATGTTTTATTCTAATATTTTTCCAAATTAATAGTTTATTACTTTTTGGAGATAGTGGTATTTTAAATCTACATTTAAATTTAGTACAGACTTAGTAGACCTACTAGATAAAATATTCAACAAATAGCCAAAGATGTAAGCAATAATCAAATTTAAGTATGTTGAGCTTCATCCACCTAAAGTACATTTTAAAATATTCACAAAATATATTTCCTATTAATATTTTGAAAAATAGTTAATAAACTTCTGAAAATACTATTTACAGCAAAACTGAAAAATGTTCACTTTAATTTCTACATATACTGTAGTATTTTTCCTGTACTTGGCTTTCTGTGCCTGTCCTACAATTCTAACCATTTTGTGGTAAATGATATCATTTTATTAATTTTACACGTTAATATTGAATTGCTCATGAAACACACACACAACCAAACAGTACTTATCTATTCACATTATGGTGTACACCTTAGTTGAGTCCATATTTTGGTTAGTGTGAACAGTGCTGTTAAAAATATGATGGAGCAGGAATCTTTTACAGTAAGTTCATATCCTTTGGAGATGTTCTCAGTAGTGATTTCTGGATCAGCCGGCAAGTTCACGTTCAGATTTAAAGAAATTTCCATACTGCTTTCCACAGTGCCCGCACCAGCTTCCATTCTTATCAGATGTTCCAGAGTACCCAGTTCTTCCTATTCTTGTCAGCATTTGTTGATGTCTTTTGCATAATAACCATTCTGATGAATTTAAAAGCTATTCGCAGTGGTTGGCTGAGGGCTTGGGCAGATTGCTCATAGGGGTGACGTGAACACAGTGACTTGAGTAGGCCTGTCTATCAGAGGCTGTATTGACAGGCAGGTGGTGTTAGGAACCACAGCCAGAGATCAGACCCAGGTACTCTGAGGCTCTACTAGCCTGGATGTGTACTCTCAGAACTTCAGATTTGATGATCTTTATTCTACTTGACATGATTAGCAAAGTTAAAGCTTCCACTGAGACATCAGTTTAGGCTTCAATATCATCTTTGATTCTTCTAATTCTAACATTCAGTATTTCCAGCAGAAGCGACTTTGACCACAGGCTGAGGCACTGGTGGAGCAGAAGTGGAGACTAGTGGATGGGTAGGTGGCAGTGCCAGGACAGTGAACAGAATGCAAGATAAGTAGTAATCTGTGAGAAATGGTCCACGAGGTTGAAAGAGAAGATTTATGAAGATCAAACAGGGTATTATATATAAAATCCCTTGAAATCATGGTATTCAATCCAAATATGCTAATAATCAGAAAATTGATTATGAATTAAAGAGAACTGAAATAGTCTCTGGTAGTTTTACAAGTAAAAAAAAAGAAGAAAAAAAACCTAAGTACTTACAAATAGGCTCAGTTTGTTAGGCTGAAATTCTCGAGGGCCACAGGACATATATCAGAATCTCCAAGAAATTGTAAGGGCATGATTTAAAATCATATTCCATTCCATATTCTATTTATTTCATTTATGTTTTTGATAGTGGCTATTTTAATTACCATTTAAAAGTAATGCTAGATTCACAAAATATAATTATATATTTACAATTTGGTAACAGGAGTCTAGCATACCAGGATTTGAAGATCCATCGCAGTAGGCATCTCGGCTGCTGAATAAACGGACTCCCAGTCATGCTGTTGAATAGACTTTGTTAATGTGATAACCAGATTTTTAAAAATTGCCTAAACCTACAATGCCATGATGCACTAAAGTAACAGGATCGTGTAGTTGTGACTATGCTACTGTAATAATATGGGGGATAGTAGTATGGTGGAGGAAGGAAGAGAAAGTGGAGGGATTAATAAATATAAATATAAATAAAAAAGAAAAAACAGCAGAGGCCTCAGGGTTAAAAAAGCATTACTAGGATAATTCAAGGTTGACATAAAATACATCATGTGTATTTAAAGCAAATGATTTTTTGTTGTGACATATGAATACATTCATAAAACCTTTACCATAATCAAGATAATATATCCATCATCACACAAAAGGTTTCTATTGTTCTCTTTTATCGTCTTCTGAGTCCTCCTGTTCCCCACTTGGGCCCCGACTGATGTGCTGCTTATCAAGACATTTATGTTTTCCACATTTTATGAAATTATATAGTATTACTCATTTCTTGCCCAGTTTCTTTTACTTAATGATTATTATTATTTTAAAGATTTATTTATATTTTATTGCAAAGACAGATATACAGAGAGGAGAGACGGAGAGGAAGATCTTCCATCTGATGATTCACTCCTGAAGTGACCACGGTGGCCAGTGATGCGCTGATCTGAAGCCAGGACCCAGGAACCTCCTCCTGGTCTCTGACGCAGGTGCAGGGTCCCAAAGCTTTGGGCTGTCCGTGACTGCTTTCCCAGGCCACAAGCAGGGAGCTGGATGGGAAGTGGGGTTGCCGGGATTAGAACCGGCACTCATTTGGGATCCTGGCATGCTCAGGGCGAGGACTTGAGCCACTAGACCACCGCACTTGGCCCTACTTAATGATTATTTTGAAATTTATTCCATAGACTATGAATTCTTTTTTATTGCACACTATGATGTTGTCATATAAATATTTCTCTACCTTTTAGTGTAGATTTCAATTGTCACAGTGTTTGGCTATTATAAATAAAGCTGCATGTTTGGGCACAGCATCCCATATGGGCGCCGGTTCTAATCCCGGCAGCCCCGCTTTCCTTCCAGCTCCCTGCCTGTGGCCTGGGAAAGCAGTCGAGGACGGCCCAAAGCTTTGGGACCCTGCACCCGCGTGGGAGACCCGGAAGAGGCTCCTGGTTCCTGGCTTCAGATTGGCACAGCACCGGCTGTTGCGGTCACTTGGGGAGTGAATCATCAGACAGAAGATGTTCTCTCCTATCGGGGTCCCTCGTCCCGCGAGCAAGACCCCGATACTGTAAAGAGTCTTAAAAAAGTTTATTGGATAAGACTTCAAGCGTTGTGGCAAAGTGAAAGCAGTTACAGCACTTGTAAGACTTATTACAGTAAAGCAAAAGCAGCCTAGTGCTAGCTAGCAATAGCCTTGAAGTGATAGCGATAGCTCTAGCCTTGAAGTGTGCCTGGTGGAATCTCCTCATTAACTATTTTTCACCCAGACCTTTTTACATTACACAAACCAATCCATACACAGCTCCTCACTTCATGCGGTAAGCACACCAATCATGACTTAGGTCACATAGCTTGCCTGCGTGCTCAGCCCAATCCTCAGTAACTTCCCAAAACCTGTTTACCACCTTTGTGCCATGAAGCAATGGTCAACAAGCGCCATCATTGAGGCGTGGCTCCGCTCTCCACACTCTCCTCTTCTCCTCCTTTCTATATAACTGAATTTCCAATGAAAATAAAATAAATCTTAAAAAAAAAAGCTGTGTATGTGACCAAGGCATTGTAAGATCATGTTGTTTTTCTCTTAGGTAATTATCTATAAATAGAAATGTCAGATCATGTGGGGAGCATGTGATTAAGTTATAAAACAATAACTCTCTCTCTATGTATATATATATATTCCTCAGTATATTTTATGTATATATAATTTGGAAAGAGGACTTCAGTACTAGGCTACTGCGCCGGGCCCCAATCAGTAATTTTTTTCACAGTTATATATTCTGATCTACATTTGAGTTAGTTAGTTCTTTGAATATATAATCATTCTAATAGAAATATAGTGGTAACAATTTTTTAAAAAGTCTCATGACTGATCATGTTGAACATCTTTCCATGTGGTTATTTTATATTCAAATATTTTTTGTGGTTTGTTCTTTCAAATATGTTTTGTATTTTTATTGGGTTATTTGCTTACTTATTGAATTTCAAGTTTATTAGTATGTTACCATATAAGATTATTTTTTTCAAAATTTAAAATATTTTCTCTCTATGTAATTTCTACTTTTATTATCTTAAAAAAGTCTTTCAAATAAATGTTTCGTATTAATGAAACCCAATTTATCAATTTGCTTCTTAAGGTTTGTGCCTTTAAGTGTTATCCAAGAAATGCTTGCTCAAACCTAATTTTATAAAGTTTCTCTTTTGTAATTCCTTTTGAGAATGTGTAATCTTAAAGTTTATATATAGAACTGTGACCCAATTAATGTTTATTGTTTGTATTGAGAAACTTATTAATCAGAGTTCCTTATGTGGGTACCAATTGTTCCAACTTGATTTGCTGATAGAACTTTTAAAACTTTAAATGGTATTTAGTGAGGCCATTCATTTTGGTTATCAAAAAATCAGTTGATTTAGAAAATCTTGAAATATAATTGTGTATATTATGGAAGAAATGTTAATGACCAGTCAAAATTTAGGAAAATTCACAAGACAAAGTGGCAACTTTCATTTTTAAAATTATGTATTTGAAGATTTAATTTAGATTGTTTCATTTTGAAGATTTGTAATGTTTTTCTGAGTTTATATGTTCATTGCTCTCCTAGTATAAAATTTGACCTTTGTGATGTTTCCCAGTTCTAGTATACAGTTGTTCGTGTATATGTTCAATTCCCAAAAGACATATAAGATATATTTTTCCTGATCTGTGGTAACTAACAAACCGAGTACCAAAAACATCGGAGAGATTTTGAGGTTCAGTTACTGCTTACAACCTTTATCTGTACGCTTGAGGATTAGCAGTTTTCTTCTGCCTTTTAGTTTTTAGATTCTTTACCTGCTGCAGTGTTAATCTGGTGACTGTTAAGTGAACTGAAAGAATACCATAGCTTACAAAACCAAAAACAATACAAAACAAAAACCTTGGTGGCGAATGGGTTAGGGAACAGAGACAGGAGGTACAGTTCAACGGGAGCTAGCACTATACTCCTAAATCCATATTGCATGTTACATAAAATATATTCACTCTATATAAATAAAATAAGTTATATTTAAAAACCCTTCATAATTGTATGAATGTGTGGGTATTTCAAAAAAGCAGAAAACTTGGGCTAAGAAGAAAACAAGAACAATAATTTATGAATAATTTATGAAGAATTTATATAGAGCTCTTTTTTTATTCAATAAACTTTAATGGTAGTGGTATAATGGTATATAGTGGTATATATAATGGTATTATAGTGGTATAATGGTAGTGGCCCATTTGATTCTTACTTCCTTTCATTAATTTCTGATTCCACAAACAAATGTATGGTCATGTGGCTCGCAGGTATTGTGTTAGGCAGAGGAATGGCTTCAAAGACCACATCTGCTAATTGTTATAGCATTAGGGTAGAAAGACATGATAGAAATTATTCAACTTTTCTAGAAAGGTATGAAAACCTAAATCTGTGAGTGCCTCAATATTATAAAATAAAAATAAATTGACTTTAATTTTAAAATTCATTTATAGAAATAACATTTTAGAAAAAGTGAAAGACCTCCATTATCCCATTCATTTGTAAAAGACACTTTGGAAAGATTAAAATTGAGCTGTGTTATCAGTGGCTTTTAAATAGTTTATTCTTGACTATAATTTATATGTGGATTATAATAACATCTTTAGTTCTGGCATGTATGTTAATCCTTCCATCATTAGGAAAACCCAAAAGGCTTGTTTTCTAGTGTCAAAAATCAGTAACCTATGGAGAAGCATTTGATATGTAGAATCCTAGTCATGGTTAATGGGTTCCTGAGGTCATCAAATAAAATGATAATGACAATAACAAGAATAACAATAATACAGAACTTCAATTTTATAAAAGCTCTATTTGTAGGTGTTAGTTCTAAATGATGCTATTTTTTAAAATATTTATTTATGTTTATTACAAAGTCAGATATACAGAGCAGAGGAGAGACAGAGAGGAAGATCTTCCGTCCGATGATTCACCCCCAAAGTAAACACAACGGCCAATGCTATGCCGATCCAAAGCCAGGATCCAAGAACTTCTTCTGGGTATCCCACACGGGTGCCAGGTCCCAAAGCCTTGGGACGTCCTTGACTGCTTTCCCAGGCCACAAGCAGGGAGCTGGATGGGAAGTGGAGCTGCTGGGATTAGAACTGGCACCCATATTGGATCCCAGTGTGCTCAAGGCGAGGACTTAAGCTGCTAGGCCATGATGCCAGGCCTGATGCTATTTTTAAAAAATACTAAAGCTCAGAAAAATCTCATTACTTTACAAAAAGTTACAAAGTAACAGAACCAGTAATCAATTTCAGAAAGTATGAATGCAGAATATTTATGTTCAGCATGGTCTGGTTCATAAAAAACAGATAAGGATCCTGCCAAATTAAAGCCACAGTTAAACACACACAAAATATCAATATATACTTGGAAGGTAATTTAGGTTGAACTTGTTATATTATGTTGTTATGTTGAAATTATTTTTCTTCTAAAGGATTTATTTGTATGTTTAAACGAGTTACAGAGAAAGAGGAGAGAAAAAGAATTTTTATCCATTTATTCACTCCTCAGATAGTTGTAACAGCTTGGAGCTGTGATTATCACCATGTCTCACAAGAAGTGGGCAGGAGTCCAAGGATGTTGGTCACCGTTTGCCGCTTTTCCCAGGCCATTTGTAGGGAGTTGGACAGAAGCAGAGCAGGACTCTGAGGGATACCCATATGAAATGGTGATGTCATAGAGGGTGGCGTTACCAACTTCACAATGATATTGTCCCCAAATAGCTAGTTATAAACACTTCCTCAATAGAAATGGTTGATCTGCTTGATACAGTCCCACTCAGTTTGACATCTTGATTTGGGGAGTTCTTAAGATTCATAATAGTAATTGATCACTCTTTTCTCAATGCTGGCATTTTGACACAATAGTGGAGACAAACAGAATGGCAGGCTTTGGCCCCAGTAGTCTTCAGAAATATTTGTGTCTCTCTTGCTATTTTATCCTGACAAAATATTCCTGGCGATTTCTCAGGCCCTCTTCCAAATTGTAAAATCATCTATGGTTTTGTGACTTCTTGAACTCTAACATCTCATGGCAGTATGGACTCTGTAACCTTCTTGCATGGTAAAACCCAGAAAGAAGACTTAATTCCTAGCTTTTTGAATCATATTATTTCAAACCCTGATGGTGCCAAACTTAATGGTTAGCACCCTGGAGTGATAGTGCCGTAGAGAATACTTCTTTTTTAAGCCAAATTACAAATGAAAACCCAGCCTCGGTGTTTAGAACTCACATAATCCATTCACTACCATCTGGACGACACTCTGTGTAATGTTCTCTGGGGGAAAATATTCTTTTAAAAGCATTTATGGAAACAGCACAACCCAGTTTTTGTAATATGAAAAGTCAGTCCTCGTAGTCATGTGCTTCTCCAAAACAAAAGTATGCAGGTGAAAATAAAGTATGTCTCTGTGCTCTTTTGTTCTGTCATTGTCTGAGGGTACAAATGCCATTTGATACCCATAGTATGATGAGATGTGTATTATTGCTCCTCCCAATATCCCTCTCCTTCTGCTTCATGGGTACTTGCAAAAGTATATTCATTTCCCCATGTGATAAGTTTTGATTAGCATAAGTTAGTCTGAAATGATATGTGGAATTTGCTGGCTGATCCAAAGAAAGCCCTATGTTCCATTTTTCCTAGTAAGCATGGAATCATTGTTTTGACATGGCAGAACCAACAGATCAAAGTAACTTAGATTGTGTTGTCATAAAATGGAAAAGAACTGCTATGAAATTTGCCTGGAAATACAGTGGACTTAGCATGGGAAAAATAAAATGAGTTGAGATCTTCAGATATAGGGCTCTTAAATTTGGCAGCATAATTTTACTGTCTTACCTAATAAAGATAATAAACTTGAAAATGAAGGCTTGCACACTCAATGTAGTTTGACAGAATGTTCAGGAATCCCATTTCCGAATGTTATTTAGCTTTAGGACCACCTTTCTATTTATGGACTTCTTGAGTGACAAAACACACACACACACACACACACACACACAAAACATCAAATAATAGACTTCATTAGACTTCATTGGTTTTGTTTTAATTAATTTTGTTTTGTGCTTTTTAACTGGACAGATTGCAAAGTGAACACACATGCGTGCACACACACACATACACACACCTCACAAGGCTTGTGAAAAAATAGTTAAGAGAGTAAACATTTTCTGTGACCTTTTTGAAGATTCTTGCAATGTTCTACGTCTTCATATTACTAAGTAACGCAATATAATATGTACATGTGTATCTCCTTATTCATCTTGTGCTTGGAACCCTAGCAATCATTTTATCTCAATGATAGCACAGAAGTATCATCTGAATCTGTGTTTTCATTAGGGACAATATTGTGCTAGATGACTCTGATCACATCCCTGAAATTCAGGAAGTTTTTTATTTCAGTGTAATCTTTGCTGCTGCTTCAAAATTCTTGATTTAAACATGGGTAATAACAATTGCGCAGCATGTGAAAACTTGACCCCTATTTTGAATAATAACCTGCTGTGATGTGGAAAAATACCCATATTCTACTCTTTTTTTTCTGTTGCACTGATATGTGCTTTTTTATTTTCACTGGATAAATGTAAGAACTATCAACGGGGAAACTTGTAAAAAAATGAACCTGTTTGTTCTTTTCTTTTCTCATCTCAAATTCAAGAGTTTTTCAGATTTAGTTTCCTTTTATTAGGACAGATTGAAATTACTTATTGGAATTTCTTTGCACTCCTTTATAAACCCAATGAACAGGTGTAATTGTGTTTTGTTGATCAATTCATCCATAGTGCCATGTCCTGAAAAATATGCTAGAGTTACCAAATAACAGCAAAAATGTCTGGTTGTTTAATTATATCAAGTAAATCCACGCCTTTGATGGAAGTAATCGATCAAAATGAGATAATAAATCTTACAAGTTGGACAGTCTATCCAATTAGTTAGATTTTTCTTTCCTAGGCGCACATTTCAAATTAATGGACATAAATTTACCACCTATATAATCTACTGATAGAATCTTATCAGCATAATGCATGTTAACATCTGCATTATTAAAAATTCTACCAAAGATGAAAATACTAGACAGGATAGACATGAATAATCAGTTAACATTAATTCTAGTGACAAGTTTTCCATCGCAATACAGGAATTCTCCAATTATTTTATTTTCCCTTCCACGAACAAGAAATTCCCTGAGTATTCTACTCAATCATGTGTATGTCAGTGTTAGACCTTACCACTTCTATAAGAGGGCACATTTATCTTCCTATTGACTTTATTAGCTTTCACAGTAAAAAAAATACAGCAGAACTTCACAAACTGCAAAACATGCCATTTAGTGCAACAAATATGCATTCAGGGAAGTCCCAGTATTCTAACGCACCACAGCTTTTCTGGATGCTGTCACTGCATATCTTTCTCTGCCAAACTTGTAACTTAATAAGCAGACCAAATCATGTTTATGTATTCCATTTATTTCTCCACTATTAAAAAAGGTAGAATTTACAAGATCAGTAATATTTTTTGAATGATATGCTGTATAATCTTCATTTTATGTAGTGAGACCCTCAAAATTCTGCATTTGGTGATGGAATGATTAGTTTAAGATTTATTTGTTCATCTGAAAGCCATGGTTAGAGAATGAGAGACAGAAAAGAAGCTCTTCCATCTTGTTCTTCAGTCCCCAAATGGCCACAGTGACTGAGACTTGGCTACAGAATGTCAGCATTTCAAGTTGCCTTCTGTGCCACAACAAGAGGTCCTATGACAGAGTGATCAAGTGACATATATTTATGTTACTATATGAGTGATTAAACAAATCTTTAAAAAGTGACATGAGCTGCTGAGAGATATTTATTTCTAGAGGTACTTCTCTAGATTGGTAGGGTAATTTCTCATACAGCAAGGAGTATTTTTTAAACAATTCTTTAAGAATGCTTTGGCCTTGAGATGAATTTTTGCAAAAATGTTGTTGAGTGAACTATCCACAAAGAAATTGAATGATTTCTCACTCAGTAGATACTAAAGTGTTAGTATTTCTTCAGTGACATTAACTAAAGATAAAAGAATTGTAAAACATTAAAGAATTATACAGTTTTATTTTGTTTAAAAGTGTATGAATATAGTTAAAGAAAAACATGAGCATGATCATTAAAGAAATCATGATAATGATTCCCATTGTTACAAAAAAGGAGATACTGAAAAGGAATACTATCTCGGAAAATACATTATTTTATGAATTAAGTACTGATTGAAGCATGCCATATGACATTTGATCTGCACAATAAGTATTTGTGAATTTTTCTCTATGAGCTATTTCATTGTCTGAATTTTGTTTTAAAGGATAGTATAGGAAATAAATATTTTATGATGAAAGTGATGAGTTCACTTTAAAAATATTTTTTGAAGATTTATGTTTGAATGTCGGATCTTGACAGAGAGAGGAGAGAGACTGAGGTCTCCTGTCAACTATTCACAATGCAAACAGCTGCACAGGAGCTCATTCAAAGCCAGGCGCCAGGAGCTTTCTCAGGAGCCCAAGACTTAGGTCATCCTTCATTGCTTTCCCAATTCACAACCAGGGAATTGAGGAGGAAGTAGAATTGCTGCCTGTATAGGATACTAACACTGGTGGGTGGAAGATTAGTTTGATGTGCTACTACATTGGCCCCTCATTATTTATTTATTTATTTGTTTATTTACATTGAGTTTGGAATGGTGAATCAGGACTTACAATGAAAATATTCATGTATCTATTCATATTATTAAGAGGAATATGCTGGGTACAGCTTAAGGCTTTTGTAGTTGACAAAAAGTGATAATTTAACAATTAGGAAGCATGACCAGAACTTTCTTAGATTGCAGTGAGCAAGAATCTTTTGTTTAGAATTATTGTCCATATATCTTAGAGTGAAAGATTATTAGTAGAATGGAAAATTCAGCCAGTTAAGGGGAATGAGCCAATGTTGGTTTCAGTGTTCACATCTTATTGATGGATCTATAAATAAGGTTATCATAGATGTGGAAATACAAACGGCATGAGCAACTGTGGTTGGTAAATGCTGCTGTGGCATGTTCTGTGATCCACTGGACTCTGTTCAGAAGTAAAGGACTTACTTCTCTAGTGGGGGACAATCTTAACAGTGCTTTGTAAGACTCTGCTTGAAGTCTTTGTCAAATAGTTAAGAATTCTATTCTATACTAATCCTAAGGGTTTGTAACTTAAATTATACTTGGTATGAGTAAAGTTGAGCATCTTTTCATTTCATTATTATGTAATCCTTGCTCGTTTTCCTAGTGAACTACAGTCTTTCCACATTATCTGTGTCCCATATCACCTGTGATATTTAAACTATTGGACACAATGGAAGTAAAACGTTAACTGCTGAAATAATTTATTTTTTGTAAAGAAATAAAGACATTTTATGAAATTTTGCCACAGAATCATCTTTAACTGATGTTTTTGAGCAATTTTAGTGCTGGCATATTATTAAACAAAGTCTTAGTGTCCCGCACCAAAAAGGGAATTGAATTTTAAGAAACCTGATTTTTCGGTTTTTAAAAGACTGGTTTTTAAATTCTGCTTGTTTGATAAATTTGATGAATATATGGGAATGACCATATGCATATATATGATTGTGATATGTAGCAATATCAGTGATGTGCATAGTAGGATGAAATATTAATTTCCAGTCTTTTAACTACTGTGGAAGAATATTGTCTGCTTTGCTCTGTATAACGTCTTTATGTCTTAGAGTAATTTAGTTTATTTTTTTATTTGAGGAAAGGAAGCAGAAAAAAGACTAAAGAGAAAATTGAAGATCAGCAAAAAAAGAATTATTCCCCTCAACATGTTCAGTGTTATGAAAACTAGAAGATAATGTAAGGAGATAAAGTTAGAAGGGATAAAAGCAATTGTTATAAAAATAAGAAAAAGAGATAACGATAGATACAACTGTGGCTATTTTTTACACAAAAGTAAACAATTTAGAAAGATTTTCATACCATCAATTTATTTGCTCTGATATGAAGGAGGAAGAAAACTCTCTGCTCTGTGGACTTACGAATGAAAAGAAGGCTGGGCTAGCATGTTTTGTTTGTTTTAGTTACAGAAGGATGGCACAAGAGAAATATATTTGCCCAAGTCATGACATTACATTGCATTAAATGTGAATTTAAAATGATGAAGTAAGAATTCTAGACTTAATAAACCAAGCAATCAAGAGAGGAGGCTTACTAGACTGATACTAAGACAGTATTAAGTATAAATAAGTACTAAATGGATGTAGATTAAGAGCAAGAGTTCTCATATGTATAAGAGTATAATTGGAAAATTTAATAACTTAGGAGGCAAGGCATAAGAGTTTGAACTTAGAAGAGTAGTCTGACATTATAATGTCATGATCAGATATTACAGAAATACCATGATTCCAGATGAGAATAAAATGTAGAATATTTTGTTTGTAAAACAAAGTTCAAAAGAGCTATGCATGTAAATGTCTGAGAATATCCAACTTTAGTTAGATCAGCTCTCAAAGAATTGAAATTATTGTAATAGGCTGAGAATAGGCAGTGAAAAATTCTGCTTGTTTGATAAATTTGATGAATATATGGGAATGACCATATGCATATATATGACTGTGATATGTAGCAATATCAGTGATGTGCATAGTAGGATGAAATATTAATTTCCAGGGTGCACACTTGTGCACACATACACATGTTCCTACTCATGTTTTATTTGAAAGGTAGAATTATACAGAGAAGGAGAGAGAGAGAGAGAGAGTAAGAGACTGGAAAAATCAGAAAATGGATTGGGTCAAGCTAAAGTCAGGAGTCAGAAATTTCATTAGGATCACCCATGGGGGTCAAGAAAGTATGTACACGGAACAACTTCCTCTGATTTTCTAGACGTGATAGCAGGGAGCTGGATCAAAAATTCGGTGTCTGAGGCTACAACTCCACCCATGTAGGATGCTGGCATTGCAGGTTGCAGCAGCTTAACGCACTACACCACAGCAGTTGGCCCTTTGTTTTTCCATTTGTCCCTGATGTTATATGTTCACTGTGGTCTCTTTTCTTGACTCTTCAGTAAACTAATTATTAATTAATTAATGGTTCCGTTTGCTGCCTCAATTTATTTATTCATACAGTCTCATTTTTCTTCATTGTGTTTATGCCAGCTATTACAAAGTACGGGTGCATGAGTTTGTAATTCATCACTAAAATCTCACTTTTTTCTCTGAAAAGATCTTATTGCAACCTTTCTTGTGAAATACACTTTTTATTTCAGAGTAAAAAACATTTTCAATTTTCATATTCGTGTAGGAAATTCAATGGTTATACTTCTTGCTGTTTTTGAAGTTGTGCTCTTACTCCCTCTGGATGATTATAAGATTTTTTGTAGCATTCTATGTATTTATTTATTAAGAGTATACTGTACTACCTGAATCTATGGATTTTTATATTTTCATTATGTTGGAAAATTCTTTTCATTCTTGTTCTGACTTTCCATTTCACTCTTGTTCTTTTATTCCAATAGGCTTCCAGTTTTATTTATGTGAGACATTTTACTTTATCTAAAATTTTTCGTTTTTGCCAATTTTCTGTGTTTCTTTTTAAAAGTGGCTGTGTTTAGTCAGCATATTTTCTTTTGTTGTATGATCAAACTCATTGATTCACTTCCAAAGATTTATTCTGCTGTGAAACCCCTCCATTGAATCAGTTTCAGTCATTTTGTTTTGGAGTGCCAGAATTGATCGTGTTGCTTGGGTTGCCCAGGGAGCTTCTTCCCTGAAAGGTCTGAACTCCCTTATTGTTCCTTACATTCCATTAGTCCTATGAGAGCTCAGCCTCATTTCTGTAATTACCGGCTCGATTTCACAGCCCTACCTCCAGCTTCTTTTTCTCTCACTCACTGCTTTCCAGTATCTTTGAAGGGAGATACAGCAGTAGCCATTAGCCTCAATCTCACAATTCTTTATTTTTATTTTCAGGACATTGCACTCGAATTTCAGTTTATTTGATGTTTTCATGATGCCTCCAAGCATCAGTCCTGCTTGTTGTCGTAGCGAGTCATTAGGAAAGGCAGAGTTTGCTTCACCAGCTTTGCTTCTCTCAATAACTTTAACTATACATAACCTATGTCCCATTCTAGAGAAGGTAGGATTGTGCTTATGCTAATTTTGTCTTCTTTTTCTCCAAGTAATCAAATTATATCAGATTTAATTTTTGATACCCTTGGTTTCAGTGCTTACCCACTGTACTTGTCATCCATCGGCTCTTGCTTTTAATTTTTCCACTTGCTTAGGAAAACATCATAACACATAATTTGTATGCCTTGATTCTCATTCCTCCATTTATTTTCTTTTTACCCTGACATTCGTTACATTTATCTTACAATTTGTTTCTTATTGTGTAACTCATCAGCTGAAGCTTCTGTAAGTTAGTTTCACAAAAGCTCACCTAAAATAGAAATTCCTTACTGTTATATATATATATAATATATATATGTATAATTTTATTAGTTTACTTTTTCACTTAACCATGTGATCTACATATTTACTGTGTTTGTTTGGTATGCTTGGACACTCTACTATTGTAAGCATCTAAAAAGAATATGCCCCCCTCACTTGGTGTGTAACTTCCTCCGTTGTAGTTAGGGAATGACTTGGAGTATGTATGATCCTTAACATGAGTTTTGTGATCCATTCCTTCCTTTATTCTTACTGCTCTGTATATTTATATTTTTTTCCTGGCTCTTCTTCAAGATACTTAAAGATCTGAGATAAAAGGGACTGAAAACTTACAAGGGTAAAAACAAAGCAGAGTTTTCTCGTTCTATCGGGATTCTAAAACTATTGTCCCACTACGAACTTTCCTTATGGGTCATGTTTTGGCAAGTAAAACAGACTATAAGACAAATCATTTTTTCATGCGATTCCCAAAATATGAGAACAACAGTACTTTTATCAACCATGTTTCTTATTCATTTGCAATATTGACTTTGCCATGAAATGAGAGTAATTCAATTTCAGATTATAGAATAAAGCTGAAATCATTATAGCTCTGCCTGCTAGTTTTACAGTAGTTAAGACTGTATGAGGATCTTTATGATGAATCTTTGTATTTCAGAGTTTTACAATCAGACATTGAAAAAGAAAATAAGTCAAATAGCTTTAGAGACTGTGTTGGTGTATATGAAAAATCCATATCAGGCTTTTAATTCAACAGGATTCACATCAATAATGTAGTCCCTCTGCACACAAAGTTTTATTATTAAATTTTCTCTTGGCACCACTGACACACTTTCCTTATGTCACAGAAGGACCAATTCTAGGAATTATTTATATTTAGCCTCAGAAACAGTATACAATGTATTGCTGTAAAGAGAAGCAGAATGTGTGGGGAAAATACAAAGTTCCTAATTCATTGTCTCATTATGGAAAGGGTACTTAATATTTGTTCATTCTTGTGTCATGAATAAAAAATTAAATATGAGAAAGTTTTTCCACTAACCTGAAAACCAGTGGCTGGATCTTTTGAAATCCTTTGCAGTACTTACCTCTGAGCAGTTTACCATAAAATGAACAGCTAACATACTGGGACCTTACAAATAGGAACAAAGTTTCTGTCTCTGAGTTATATTTGAGACAAATTGCAAAGTCCCAAAATGTCCAGTAAAAGACAAAAGCTCACTTAAAATGTTTATGTAATTTAACGATGAACAGGCTGAGCTGTTAATAGAATGACATGGATATCCTGAATCCAGATCCCTATTAAATACCCATGAAGGACCATGTGTGTGTGATGATCATAAAGAAATTAGTTGTGACTAGTGGACAACTAGTTAAGATTAGAAAGAATCAGAAACTGAGACAAAAGTTGGGCAGTGTTGGAACTTTCTTCATGAAACTACTCAAATTTACGGCGTCTTTATTTTTGCATTGTTCAACTGCTTAGATTTTTAAGTCCTTAAATGGGCAAATAAGGATTTTGCTACCCAGCTAGATCTCAGCAAGAAGATAAACTGCATATATTTCTGAAGTTTACAAGTTAATTTTGAATCATCTATGTAAATTATTAATAACAGTTTTTGAGTCATCTGTTTTTCCTAGATGGATAGCTTTAAGTCAAGTAATTAATGAACATAATTTAAATAATCACAAGCCACCACATGAAAATGTTATTACTGTTTTACAGATAATGAAATGTCTTTGAGAGGAGAAAGAACCTTTCCATAGCTATCTATTTCTGACAGACTTAGTCATAAGATTTAATTTTAGAAAAAAAAGTATTTTTAAGTGGTGTATTTATTTATATGAAATGCAGAATGGCAGAAACAGAGGCACAGAGAGAGGCATCTTCCATCTGCTGGTTCACCCTCCTCCTACAGATGCTGTCAGTAGGTTGGGCTATGCCAAACTGCAGTCAGGAGACAGGAACTCCATCCAGATGTCTCATATGGGTGACAGGACCACAAATACTTATGCCATCCTCTACAACTCTGAAGTACATTAAGAGGAAGCTAGATCAGAAGAATGGGGTAGGTGGGACTTGAACTAGGTACTCTGATTTGGCATATAGACATTCCAGGAATTAGGTTAACCCCCTTGGCCAAAGAACTGTTCCAGCCTGTGCCCTTAAGCCTTATTTTATATAATGCTTCCTAATTAACTAGAATAAAATAATTTAGACAAAACTTTCCCAGTAGGACAGCATGAAAAATGAATCCATAAGTTAAGGAGGGAATGCATTGTTAAAGAAGAACCAGAAACACTCGTATAATAAATGAAGCCAACTAATACAACCATGTGATTTCAATTTCCAACCATTTTACCTACTTCCTTCCATCTATCCCAAGAAACTCTACCTTGTTCAGGTCATTTCTTTTCGTGTAAATAAGTAAGGCAAGCTCAAAGATGTGTTTCATGTACCAACCCACATGTTGGCAAGCCAGGTATTGAGACTATAACAGAGTTCTTGTGTAGGGTGACTTGACTTGTTCACTTAAGGTAAACTGACAGCCTTCCCAGCAGGAAAATTATGCTTTCTTACTTAAAAAAAGAGAGAGAGAGAGAATCCTACATTAAGAATACAAATGTACACACACACACACACACTCACTCATAAAATTATTAGGAAGTTCTCACATTTCCAGCAACATCACCAGTCCCTCTCCACTCCAATGGCACCAGCAGTCACCACTTTCCTGAAATTCTTCACAAAATCTTGCTTCTGGATGTTTAGCACTAAGAAAAGGCTTTGATGCTTTTGTCTTCCGTGTAGACTTTGCAACTTTGCATTGCTAGGTTCTACTCTTCCCTCAGATGATCACTTAAACATTGAAATCCTTGATTGATATCTTTGATTGATACTGATATATTTTCTATCATGACACCTGGGTTGGTGCTTTCCTCTTTGACAATCTTCAAATAAGCATCATTGAAATTTTTTATTCATATGTAAGTTTTTAATTTGTGAATGCTTATTATGTATCAGGAAATATTATTAATGCTAAATGTTTCTCCTGACCTGTGGAAAAATAAACATATACATTTACATATATGTTTGTATTTATGCGTATATTAAACAAAGATAAAATGAATAAAACTAATAAATATAGAAAAACATAGTGAGGATAAAAATAAAAAATGTAGGTTGCTGACTTTTTGTTTAAAAAAGTAACTTGGACACAGGTTATAGAATTAAGTACACTGACAAAGGGTGATAAATATAGCCCTTACTTAGAGAATTCAGAATGAAAAATATAAAAATATCAGATATATATTTCTATGTAAAGAGTAACCTAAATTTAGAAGATAGCTTGTGAGCTTGCTATAAGGTGTAAACACAATTGCTGTATTTGATGAATATCAAGGAAACCTTTGTGGAATAGAAATGGGTGAACCTTGGGATATCAAACTTTGGTTTATGACATAAATCAAGCAGGGCCTTAATATGCTTTCATTTTTATTTAGTGGAAAGAAGGGCCACAAATGGGGTTTAAAGAGTAGCTGTTACCTAGTTTTTGTGCCTAACCTGAAGATAGACATAAATCAACAGGTAGCTGTGTTGAGAGCACCACTGGCTACATTTACTTTTGAGATCATATACAGATATGAAGAAAATAGTTAAGAACTGCAAAAGATTTGATTGGCTAGAATAACTACATACAGTTTTTAATTGGCAATCAAGTTTATAGGTGCAAAATGGGAAAATATTCCTTAAGAGATAGTTACAGAGGAAAACAATCATTAAATTTTGAAAAAAAAATATTTTTAACATTATTTATTGGAGAGGGATGCACACCCATGTTCTGTGCATTAGATTAGATTAGATTTTCTGATTAGAGTAGAGAGGGTAGAGATATGGAAGAAGTTGAGTGGGATACATATTTCAGTTCTTTTCTTTTTTATCTCCTGTGTCCAGAGTGAGAGTAGGGAAGGCGGGGGGCAGGGCTTAGGCATGGGAGATGGTCATTTAATGACAACTTAAAAGTAATGTGAAGGAGGATGCTACTTGAGTGTTCTGATGGTTCTGGGACTCTGTTTGTGTTGCTGCTCCAGGGTTGAGAAAATCTTTCCAAGTTTATTGGCTGACCAACTTCATCCTGCACATCCACAGATCCAGGCATTTCCTGCAGAACATGGCCAGGAGAATTATCCAACCTGTTCTGCTTTCTGCCCTCTAATGAGGCACTCAACATCCTCTGCTGGCAGATGAGCTGACTCTCAGATCTCCATCTGCATCTGGGCGTGCTGCCACCAGACAGGAATCAACAATGGAGAAGGTCCAATTCAGATATGTGCACTCAAGGCCAAACCACATGTTTGTGAATTTCCCTGTGGCCAGGGTCTAATTTAGCAGTCTAGTTGGGCAGTCCCCTAATAAACCTCATCTCTCAGGCCCACAAACTTGACTCTTGTGTACACTAGCTAATTCAGGATCAGTTTGTGTCCATTACCTGCACCAGTTAAGACACATAGCATTGGATGCACCTGCCTGGTGAGTTCTGTCTCTAGCCCCATCTCTCACATGAACCTGTGGTTGCTGTGGCCTAATTCAGTAAAGTTCTTCACAGGCTCAGCCTTCACAAAAACCAGTGAACACAATGAGCTGTTCAGGACGACTCCCAACAAGTCTACCAGGCTTGCCCCCAGCCCTCACCTCTGGATGTGCCAGCATATGATTTGGCCTAGTCCAGTTTGTGTCACACATCTCAGCCTGACTCATCCATAAACATAACCCTCACATGTAACAATAAGTGCTGCTACCTTGTCCAACCTGGATTCAGTCCCAGCCCTGGTTCTCACGCTCATAGGTGCCCACAGTTCCCCTGGAAGGCCCACTCCCTGCCCTAGATCTTGCCCTTGCCAGGGAGTATTGTAATCCAGTCTGACATGACTTGCACCCAGTCCTGGAACTTGCCAGTGGGTGCTATGGCCATGTCAGTGGGTGCGGCAACATAGCTGAGCCTGGCCCTCCCCACCAGTGCCCATGTGGCAGCCAGTGAGTATGACATTTCTGCCCAACCCAGCCAGCTCATAGGCCCAGCTCTCATGCTTACTAATGGAAGCAGCAGCAGTCTAGCAGAAGAATCCCCAGTTTCCCTACCAGGCCCACTTCCAGCCTCAGGTCTAGCACATGATAGCAGGTGCTGTGGCTGAGTCTGGGATGGATCTCCCCAAGTCTCAGCATTTGCCAGCAGGTGTTGCAGGCTGGATTAGTCCAGCCTTCCCCCACCCTCCCCTTCTCAGATCTCACAGGTGTGAGCAGCAGCCTAGCGCATTCTTGCCCAGGCTAGCCCAACCCCATTCTTGGCCCTCACGTGAATAGTTGGTTTACATTTTTTTTTAATCCACAAATATATGCATGACTAAAATACAAGTGGCATTATGTTTTTCAGGAGGTGTTGCTAAATATATTCCATAATAATTACACATCTATTTTATGGTTGAAGTAAGTTTTATTAATTAATGATGTTAAAAATGCCATAAAATATCATTGTTACTTAAAATGTGTTTGTTGGTCAGTAAGTACATTGAAGGATTCGCATTGTGACACAGCAGATTAAATCATGATCTGTGATGTTGGCATCACATATGAGATCACTGATTCATGTTTCGTTTTCTGCACTTCTGATTCAATTCCCTGCTGCCTGGGAAGGCAGTAGGTGATGAGTCAAGTGTTTAGGCCCCTGCCACCCATATGGGAGGCCCAGAGGAGGTTCTGTGCCCCGTTTATGGCCTTTGTGGTCATCTGTAAAGTGACCCAGCAGATAGTAGAGCTCTTTATCACTGTCTCCCCTTCTCTGCCTCTCTCCCTTTAAAACAAATAAAACAGACCTTTAAAAAACATAATTGATAAAGCTTTTAAAGAAGGACATGTTATGTTCCTTCATCCTTTTGGCATAATACATGGTGAAATATTTTTGATGTTCAAATTTATGATACGAGAACAAATTGCCCATCAGCGGATAGCTCCTTCACTTACAATTAAGATCATTATCATATCTCTGCAAAAAGTATGCAGAAAAACATACTTACTGCATACAATCACAATTTACATTGCTTTTGTTTTGCTTACATTACTTTTTTTTTTAGCTTTGTAGGTTGTCTTATTATGTCTTTTTAGCTTCCCATATAGTAAGTATGTTTATGTTCTTCAATTTCGTGGTTGGGACTTTATGGAATAAGGAAACTAAGTAAATTTCCATATTGTAAAACTGCAGCATAAAACAACAATAATTTGCATGCAGATGTGAACCTGTGCCTTTGTTTACTGGGAAGTGGTACCTTGGCATTGAGATCACTAACACATAATGCTAGCTTGGAAACTATACTTTAGGTAAGCTGTCTGAATATAATCATATCCCACTCTGGTTGAGCTTAAATATTTCTCCTTCTCACAACTAAAAAAAACTTTTCTATTTTTCTTACTTTCCACATTTTTCCCTCTCTGATCCCTTATAATGCCTTGAGAATTAAGTCATTATTTTGAAATTATTGTACATTCTGTAATGCAGATTAGTAATTTTGGATTATTTCTCTCAGCCACTGTTTATAACTAAGAAATTAATTAAATAACGAATAATTCTGGAGCTAGTTAAAATTAAGAAAAATCACTATTTAAAATGCTAAGTAACTATAGAACTTCCACAATACATTGTTCAAATCTATATATCACATCCTCCAAGTGTCAGATATCCCATCTTTAAATTAAAAGAGTTATGGTTGAAGACTAGGGCTTAATATTTGGCAGTGAAAAGCGATCAAATACTTCTAAGAGATTTTGAGTCTTTTTGAAGTTTGAGTTTATAGTATCCCAAAACCAGAGATTACAGCACATCTGGAATGTTAATATATTTTAATGTTCTCTTGAATTTAGGCTTTCAAATGAAATTATTCACTGAAATTTTAATCTTTCCAAATTAAATGGCTGAAATGAGCAGTCTTTGTTATGGAGAAAATCTAGATGAAACAAAATATTGATCTAGTACTTGGTGTCTGGCTTCTACTAATGGAAATCGTAGACACTAAGTGTGTAGCATGATGAAGAACTGAATTTGTACACATATGTGAGTTTTCTGCAGCATCAAAGTATTTTCAAATTCATTTTAATAATTGTGTGTATCACATAACATATATACAAGAGGAACACCGGAAAATGTACTCTTAAGTTCTACCTTAAGGAAAATGTTAGAATTTTTACAAATTATATTGATGATATTAATTGACCTTACTCATTGAATTCATGATAATTTTTTATAACTTCTCTGAAGCATTTATATATTTTTCTTTGTCTTCTTCTACCTGAAGGGTAAAAATATTTAAGTTTTTATATAGATTTCATTACCTAAAGGAAGTATTTTGAAAAATTCCAGTTACCAATATACAATATGAAGATCTGAGATGATGGAATATATGGTTGGGATATTTGATATTTTTGTAAGAAGAAAAGGTGTAGACTTGATCTGTCCATGATGGTTGAGACAGGCCTGTAGAATACATGGAAGTCACCATGGCTTTAACAGATTGGAAAGACTTGCAGCACAAACGTTCTTTAGAGTGTTCCAGAGGCTTGTTGGTGCTGTGGGCCTTGTGTTTTCAAGTTCAGACTCTGTACTGTTTTTGCTATTATGTTAGAAATTCAGAAATAATTGTTAAAATTGTGGTATTGTGCAAACCACAGAATGACAGCTCTGACTCACAGCTGTATCTTACAGATGCATGAACCATATGCTACCATTATGAATGTTTTCCAGATAAAAGCAGGAATGTGACTTCTCTGAGAAAAGCAGAGCTAAATTATTAGGTAAATTGATCAGAATTAATATTAGCCTGATTAAGTCTGAACTTAATATACTTTCGACATTCTCATTTTGGTTCTTTTCAAAATCCAATTAACTTACACAGATGATTAGCATTTGCTAGTCTCTGATTTTATAGCCTGCAAATTTCTCTCAGCATAGCCTTCTCTTTCATTTTCATGACTTAAATCCAAATATTACAAAGAGATTCCATAAAGTATTTGAACATTAACAAGCTTGGAAGCTGAAAATTTCATGTACGGCTATGATTAATTATGCTTTCCAAACTGAAAAGAGCATCTTTAAAACAGGCCAGAAAAAGGAAGCAGAATAAACAGGTGCTGAGGAAACATTCCTAGTTATATAGAAACAGCACAAACTCCCATAGCTGAATCATTCCCTCTGTTGATAAAAGTAAGTAAAATTTCAACCCTGCAGTATAACTGTACTTCTCCCTGGAGAGAACCAAAAATAACACACCTTCCTATGTATTACTAAATGGACCTTAGTTTTTGAAGTCTTTGAAAAGAGCTCATGGATTCACATTTTCAAATTAGTTGCAAACACATAGCAGCCACCAGAATAAATGAAAAAAACAAATAACAATGCTGTGTACTTCTTCTAAAGCTCCTATAGGAATAGAGATTCTTATATTTCACATAAAATAGTTTTCTACTCATTAAATCCACAGCCTGAAATCTCTTTTTCTGCCATTCTGGTGGCTGAAGATATTGAAAACATCACCAAACAGAAACTAACTAGAAACTCTCAAATCTGGAAGGTCTAGTAGTTCCTAAAGCAACACAAAAAACAAAGTCCTAAATCAAAATCTCTTTAAACATTTTGAAATTATGTTTTGATAAGTTTCTAACCTTTGAAACTAAATTATCCCGACTGCAACAAGATCTAAGGTTAATTAATCTCAGGATTCTTTACAGGTGGAGAAAATAGGATTCAGGGATATAAAAGAATATTAGAATATATTCATAACTGCAACCTAGTCCCCAAATATTGAATCTCTGCTGTCCAACATTGCTTCTATGCTTATTTCACAAATTTACACAAAGTTGTAGATGTGTTCTTGATCTACTACTGGTAAAATATTGAGACTTTATTTTTTATTGAAGATTATGTTAAACTAAGTAGTTGTAGAAATGATAAGTAAATTCCATCTGAAGAATGCCTTTTTTTTCATAGGAGGTAGATGAAAAATCAAGAGCAAATTAGTGAAACCCTAACAAAAATGTACTAACAGAAAGTGAGTTCAGAGTTAACATTAACTCTGTTATACCAATGTAGATTTTTTTAATGTACCTCCCACTCATTTCATTCACCATCACAATGTACAATGCAATTGATTGTAAAGGTAGACAGGAGAATATCGGCATCCATTGACTGCAACTTATTTGTTTTCCCTGACAGAATTCAAAGAATTGTTGACATCAGCAGACTCAGGGCCGTGGAAAATGTAACAGTCGCTCCTTCACACAAAGTACCTCAATTTTACTCACATACACATTTCATCCTTTAAAAACTTAAATGAATTTATTAATAAATACTAAACTTATATAATGAATTGACTATGTATTTCGGTGCTGAAATGAATTTGTTGGCAGTCATTAAATGTACTTGAATATAATTGAATGAAGTAAATTTGTCTTCCTCCCTATGGTGAGGATATTTTTCTTTGGTATGTTTTGGTAATTCAGATTTGATTGAGTGAAAACAAAGAACCCAAGAATTAACAAGGCTTTACAGCAGTAACTGAAATTACAAGCGTCTTGCCAAGGTTGCCATTACTATCAGTTATATGAAGAACCCTCAGATTCAGTGGATGCATTTATCCACTGATTCTACCAACATTTAGATTTTTATAAGCATTTTTTTTTCATTTCAATTCACATTAAATGAATCCATTTTGATTGCTAGATTATGGACAAGATGCTTGAAAAACATCGGTAAATAAAATGGACAAAGCCCCTTGTTCTGATGTCACTTAGTTTTAAGTGCCTTTTTTTTGCCTTTCTAGTGGACTTCAATTGAAGTCATAATTCCCTAGAAGTGCTTATAAGGCCTACAGTGATCTGTACCTTTCCTGTATCTGTTTATTTGCCAAAGCCAGGGGCACTGGCCTTGTTCATGAGAAGAGCTGAGCTTCCCTCAGTTCTTTTGTATTTAAGTTCCTTGTGCTAGGAATACTTCTGATCTATTTGAAGGGCTCACTAGCCTGATTTAAAACTATGTTTCAGCGACAGGTTTTTTAGGTACAATATTACAAAAAAAACAAAAGCTGCACACCTTCTTTGTATTGTTTCTTTCTTTTATACTGTAGTGCTAAACAACAGTATTTTCCAATAACTCTTTCCAATCTGATTGCTTTTCTTATGACAAAAGTCTTCTCTATCCACATGGGCACATTCCAGACAACTTGAACACAAAAATTAACAGACCCCTGTATGCTATGTTTTTCCTTTGTCTATAAACTTTAATCTCTAAATTAGTGATAGGTTGATAACAATAATAAATGCAAAAATTATGCTTTAATAAAAGCCATATGAATATATCTGTCTCTTTTAAGGTATTGTCCTGTATTTTTCTTTTGATGATGTGAAGTGATAATGTGCCTATGTAATGAGCTGAAATGAAGCTCAATATTTTCTCATGTGATACAGTCATTTCCTATTCATGTCTTCCCAGTAAAATTTGAATGCTTGTTCTACTTTAGCTAAATATTTATTATGCACCACGGATTGAACTTTTTAAGGTTGAGTTATATCAGCAGAAATATAATAAATATATTTTTCTTTGTTATTCTTTTGCTTTGCGGTTAAAATTTGTTTTGCTTATTTGGAAAACAGAGTAACAGAGGAAGAACCATATAGGAAAAGAGATCTTCCATCTGTTGATTCATTGCCCAAATGACCACACAGCCATTTGGCTGGACCAAGCTAAATTCAAGAATATGGAACTCCATCTGCATGTTTCAAGTGGGCTTCCGAGTCCAAGTACTTGGGCTCTTCAACTGCTATTCCTTTTGCATTAGCAGGAACCTAAATCAGAAGTACAACAGCCAGAACTTGAATCAATACCCATATCGGATTATTGCATTGCATGCAGTGACTTAGCCAGCTGTACCCACAACTCCAACCTTTCTTTCCTTATTTCATATAGAGATTAGAGAAGGCTTAACATATAATTTTTAAAAACATTAGTTTATTTTTATTGGAAAGTAAGATAATCAGATAGGAGAGACAGAGGGGAAGATTTTTCCATCTGGTAATTCACTCCCTAAATGGCTGTAGTGGGCAGAGCTGAGCTGGTCCAAAGCCAGAGCCAGGAGCCAAGAGATTCTTCTGGGTCTCCCACGTGGGTGCAGGGTCCCAAGGCTTTGGGCGGTTCTCAACTGATTTTCCAGGCCACAGGCAGGAAGCTGAATGGGAAGTGGGGCTGCCAGGATCCGAACTGGCGCCAATATGGGATTCCGGAATATGCAAGGTGAGGATTTTAGACACTAGGCTGCTGCGCCAGGCTCATATTTTTGTTTTCTTAAGTTGTCAGCTCTTAAATTTTCATTTAAAGAATTGACAGCATTACTGTCTGTGGTTTGCACCATTATTATGACAATGAATCTGATAAACAAATGGATCAGTAAGTGTCAGAGGACTGACTTATATCCAGCAGATACACAAAGTAATGAGTCACATGCCTGGGATGGACCCAGTAAGAAGGCAAGCAATTTCAGTTGTTGAGTAGTATGCAATTGAACTTTTGTGAGTTGTTTATATCTAGCAGTTTCCATTTAGTATGTTCAGATCACAGCTGAACAAGGGATATTGTAATTGCAAAAGGGAAACTGCAGTAAAGGAAGGACTATGGTGTAGGTAAAATTATTCTGTTTGTAGAACTATTTTTTTTTTAGCATAAATTTTTTAAAAAAATTGTTGTTTGTTGAACTATTTGTATATACAGTCTCCTCTGTCTTCATAGATTATAAATTCCTGAGAATAGATCTGTATTCTACTTTATTTTTTTTAAGATTTATATATTTATGGGAAAGGCTGATATAAAGAGAGGAGAGATAGAGAGGAAGATCTTCCGTCTGATGATTCACTCCCCAAGTGGCTGCAACGACCGATGCTACACAGATCCGAGGCCAGGAGCCAGGAACTTCTTCTGGGTCTTCCATGTGGGTGCAGGGTCCCAATAATCTGGGATTTCCTCGACTGCTTTCCCAGGCCACAAGCAGGGAGTCGGATGGGAAGTGAAGCTGCCGGGATTAGAACTGGCGCCCATTTGGGATCCTAGTCCGTTCAAGGCAAGGACCTTAACTGCTACTCTGTCGCACCAGGCCCTCTATTTCTTATCAAAACAATGAATAAGAAAGAATGTATGTGTACATAAAGGATTATTACCAAACTTTACAAGTCCTTGTCATTTATCAAGCCTTCATAGAACATATTAATAAATGTATAAATAAACTAGTAAATTCTTATTAATTTGTGCCTTCTTAGTATAAAAAATCAAGTTAATTTTTTGAAGGCATCTAATTATTCACTAAACTCAAGTGCATTGCTAAAAATAATACAAGATGGGAATATAGCTAATTTCTTTGACAGTTAAAAAAGAGGTGAAAAGTAAGAAAAAAGGCTTATTTCTTATTCTTCAAAAGGCTTATTTCTGAGTGGCTGGAGGTCATCTAATCTTTTCCGTTTTCTTCAGCTTATAAATTGCATGATTATTAGAATTATCCCTGCACATATAATAGATTTTCTTTGCATGGGGATGTTTGGGGAGGTATTTAATTCAGGATTATAAATCACATAGGGAGATGATTTATGCAAAGTTAGAATTCATTAGCATGTGTTAAATTATTTTTCCCAAAATTCAAGCAAATTGAAGAAGTCAAATGGATCAAGTTAAAAAAAAGGAGAGCAATTTGTTAATAATCCCATTACTATGTTGATAAATAACCAGAAATGGATAAATTGCAGGCTGCGGGAATCTTATTACCTTCATTGTAATTCAAATGAGAAAAGGCAAACCTCTTTTACAATAAGTGGCTGACTTTGTGTATCAGCTGATAGGCATCTCGTTGATGATACTGGACAAATGCATATTGTAAAAATGAAAAGAACTTCCATTAACTGCGCTGAAGTCCTATCACTGATTCTTGTTATGGGGAAACTTAAATGATTTATTTGTGGAAAGGAGAAACAAGTAGACTATCAAGGAACTAAATTAGCTCCAAACCCTGATTTTGCAAATTAATAACTTTATCTAAATTTTATAGGATTTTATAAAATGTTGAAATTGATAAATGCTTCCAATGTGATATTATTGTGAAATTCATAATAATGTAGAATAGGTTTAATATATATTATGTACTGTATAAATATTAATTTAATGTCATGTCCAAGTCTATCCACGTTTTGAAGAAAATTTTACCTTTTACTGTCTTGTCTTTTCTGCATATAACCTATCTTCATTTCTGGCAATGAATTATCTGTCCCAAAGTACATTTTTGGGCGTTTTTCTTAAGGTTTATTTATCTGTTTGAATGACAGAGTTAGAAAGGAAGAAGGGAGTCACATAGCTAGGGAGATGTTCCACCTGCTGGTTCACTTCCCAGATGCTTTCATGTGCCAGTGTTGAGCCTGTTCAAAACAAGGAGTTAGGATCTTCTTCCATGTCTCCTATATGGGTATTGGGCATTAGGAACTTGGGTCAACCTTTGCCTCTTTCCCATATGCATCAGCAGGAAACTGAGTCAGAATAGGAGCAACCAGAACTTCACTTGGTTCCTTTGAGTGATGTGGGCTTTGCTTGCAGTGGCCTTATTTGCTGTATCACAGTGTCATACCCCACAATGCAGTTTTATTTTTTCTTCTTCTATTATTATTATTATTATTATTATTATTAGATACAGTTCCATTGGCTCTTGGATTTCCCTTATTCCCCTGCCTCCACACTGATTTACCCTATATTATTACAATAATATAGTCCTGCATAAACAGTCATAAGTCCATCACTACAAGCATGGATAATGACAGAGTCCAGAATCCTGTTGTCAAGATGTATTTAACAACTTCATTGGGAGTCTATCTTTGATCTGGATGTAGAGATGCATTCTGCATTGTATCCTCACATTTGGATATGATAGTCTCCATTACACAGTTACTATAAATGTCCCTTAAATGAAAATCCACAATACAAAATCAACAATATGAAGAAAAATTGAAGTTTACAATGCCATGATGTAGCATGCTACTGAATGACTAATGTGTCACTGAAGAAATGAAAAAGAAAATGAAGAACCTTTTAGGAGATGATGTTACTGTATGACCTATGATTCAGTAAAGAATATAATAAGAGACAAAAAAACTGTTTTGAAGAAATGAAAATAAAAAACATCAGGATCCATGAGACATAGTTTCTGCTGATCTTTGCTGGTGAGATGTATCTCCTGTGGTAGGCAGCACATAGATGGGTTTTGTTTTTTGATCCAGTCTACTAATATATGACATTTGATTGATGGGTTTAAGCCATTTACCCTCAGGGTTAATATGAATGGGTGTAATTTGGTCCTGTCATTGTAGCAATGGATTGTTCATTGTTTGATTTAGTCTTCTGTTGTTATTTTACTGTGATGTTCTTCACATTTGCCTGTAGTTTGGGTACGAGCTATTCCTTTTCTCTATCAAGAGAACATCTTTAAGTATCATTTGGAGGGCAGGTCTGGAAGAGGTGTATTCTTTGAGCTTTTCTTTACTGTTGAAGAATTTTATTTCATTTCCAAAGGCAAAGGAAAGCTTTACTGGTACATTATTCTGGGTCAACAATGTTTCCTTTTAGAATCTGGAATATGTTGCTCCATTCTTTTCAGTCCTGTAGAGATTTCTGTTAGAGGTCAAATGTGAGTCTGATTTCATTCCTCTATATGTCAATTTGATTTTTTCATGTGCACATTTAAGGATCTTTTCCTTATGTTCAACTGAAGAGAGCTTGATTATCATGTGTCGTGGTGAAGATTGCTTTTGGCTAATGGTAAAGTATATTTTTAATCACTTGATTCTGTTGTCCAAAGATGATGTAGGTTTTCCTCATAATATGTACATCAGTTAACATTCTTTACTGTCTTATTTTTTCTTGTTATGGGTCCTAGTATTTTTTTTTCAGTCACTGTTAAACATTGTTGTTAAGCTTAAAGTTTTATGGTTTTCCATTTACAATTATAGGCATAATTGATATATGTATTTCTTAAGCCGACACATTTCCTTGTTCACCTCTTCCTATCATTTTTCTATAAAGCTGGTGTAAAAAAATCACTTTAGATTGGGAGCTGGGACCATTAAAAGCCACTATTGGGTGTTTTATCCTTCTAATTGTAATATCTCTGTGGACAAATGATTTTTTAACACATTTTTGAATTTACTCTAGTAGTTTAAGTCTCATATTCTCTTTTCAAGAATTCAACTAATTAGGGGAGTGGGAGACAATGACAACTGGAGTTGAAATTGAAAAATCTAGATTGGAATATAAAACTTTAATTTTTACTTTACGTTGCATATGCATGTTAGCATTTTGAGAACATATTCATACTTGTAGGTGGATAAGAGTATAACATCAACAGGAGTGTTTACATATATAACACACCTACCATGGTCATCTTTTCCAATGAAACAATTCCTCTCTGTTTATATATTAAAATTAAATATATTTTAGATATGTTATAATTTTCTATGCTTTGTAACTTGCAAGTCCAGGAAAGGCATTTAATCAAAGATAGCATTAAGACACGAGCAGTTCTGTTATTTCTTCATTTATTCATAAGCAACTTAGCTAACTTTTTTTCTTTATTTTATGCCAGAACTGAAATAAACCAGTGATTTTAATTTTCTTGATCATAAGCTATAATTACAAAAGTCCTTTACTCTGTACCCTAGGAAATACAATTGCATGCAAATAAGAATTTAATGAAATTACACTTAATTTAATAATATGCTATCATCCCTATTCCATTTATTTATGAATTGATTTTATTATTAAAGTGATAATTGAAATCTACCAAATTGATTGTTAACTCACTAATGGTTGCCAGCAGGTACTTTGAAAAACACTGATGTAAGGCAGATGGAGATAGTAAGTATCTGATTTGGTTGGTTAGCTGAAATAATCTGGTTCCAGAATTTGACCATTTACTGTAGAAATGACTAATGTTATCGCTGTCCTGAGGCCAAAGAGATTAAAAAAATCAAAGGACAGGATATGGAATAGGAAATTCACCACTAAGTCTTAGAAAAGATTATATTACCTTGGTTTAATATGTTACCATGTAGCAGAGCTTGAGATTGATTGAGGTAGAAGATAGGAAATGTGTATATTGTCAAATTCTAAAATTCTAGAACAGGTTTTAGGTAATCAGGCTCTACTGCCATATAAAATGAACAGAGTGACTGTTTAGAGGGCTGTTTGTGCTAAAAACTCTCAAATGTCAACATTAGGAAATCAGTTGTTTCCAGGTACTCTGGTGCATTAATTCTTTTAATCTGTACAAGTATACTCTAACATAAGCACACTTGTTAATCCTTTAGATATATAGGAAACTGAGACACAAAACAGTTGGATGACTTGGCTAAACCAGAGACTCTAGGGAGTCATCCTATTTTTCAGAAGTAGAGATGCCTACTGCAATGTATCTCCACTTCATGGTATACTTGCCTCCATTATACATATCTTCCAGATAAATATATGTATATACATGTTTACCTATATATCTATTGATATATTGTAGTGACCATTGCTATTCACAATGATGCAGGCCAAAACACTTAGACCACTCTTAGGCTTGCTTCTAGTATAAGAACCTCAACTACTAGACACATGTCAATCACAAATTCACAAAGGACAATAACAACATGTACAAAGAAGGTTTAATCTCCATAAAAAGAAAATATGAACATTCAGATCATGTGGTTTTCAGAAAAAAAAAGATTCTAAATTCCAAAAGAGATAATATGAATAAAATGTTAATGAGAGTAGTGATGGTGGTAATAACAACAAAAATGACAAGGTATCATCTTTCTGGCTGATAATCACTCTCTAAAAACTAGATAAAATATCATTTAACAGATCTCTTGATATATTGGACAGAACGGTCCATCTGTGTCAGATGCCGGGTGAGAGCTAGATTCTAACCATGTGCCAACTCATGATTCTACTTTTCCTCAAAGTTATTCAACATTTAAAAGGTAAAGCCCCTACCCCGATATGTATTTTTGCTAATCTGTTGGCACTGTGGAACAAAAGGGAAAGAACAAGGTATAGTAAAGATAGTAATTCTAGCTTTAGTCTCCAAGAGACCCTGGAAATCTTAGAAAGAACAGAAATAAACCAACAACTACTTGGCTATATGACCAATTTCATGTCATTTACATAACTAACAAAACATTAACTGAAATGGAATTTGAGTTGGAAAGCAACAAAATTCAAAGTATTTGTTTGAGTTATTTCCATGCATAATGGATAAAGAGAGTCAGATAAATGCAGAAACAAAAAATATGAACAAGGGTCAGTATATTTATTGCAAAAAAAACCCCCATATTTACAGATAATACAAATACTTGGATTATCAGACATTCATTTCAAGCAAAGTGATTTACTGTAAATAATAATAGAAGCATAAAACAAGGTCAAATATTCACAGTAACCAAACTTCATTTTTTAAATGACCTAAATATTTGAAAAAATATAAATGCAATTGAAAAAATAAATTGACATGAAGGTTCTAGTTTAACAGCAGATAAAATATAGCTAAAAGGAAATTAACAAAAGCCTATCCCAAAGTTATAATTTAAAAACTATTTATTTCCCTTTAAGCCAGGGTAACAGATAGTGATGGACATGTAGCATAGATTTGAGGCATGTAATAAATTCAGAGAAGAAAAGTAATTAAAACTTAGAAAAAGAGGGAAAAAAATGTTATCATTATTTGAAATATATAATAGATTCAATTATGTAGAAAATTACATAGAGTCGAAAAACTACTGTAATTCAGATTCATGAGTGTAAATCAAAATATGAAATCAGATGCTGTTTTGTACTGGCTATGATCAAAGCGAAAGGATGTTGAACAAAATAGCTTTGTAAGACAAAAATTCTTAGAATGTAAAGATAGGATAACAGTGATAGATTTTAATGAGACATTTTTCTTGTAAAATCATTTCCAGAAAACAAGATGTGTTTCTTGATTTAAAAACAGTATTAATTAAACAAGCTCAAGTGAATTGACATATATAGAACTTCAAATACTTCAGAGTAATACAGATTATAACAATATGGATAATTGAGAAAAATCAACAAAAATTATAAGTGAAAAGTGGTAGATTTACATACTGTGTTCTGTTTACATTACACAAGTCAAACTTTTTATGAAAATAGTTTCTTTTTACAAGCAATTTGTTAATGTAAAGAGATTTTGTGCATTCTATAGATACAGCTCTAAGAAGAAAACTTAATTTTCTTCACTGGCCTCTACTCACATCTCTCTCCTTATAAATCTTGCAAAATCACTTAGAAAAGCTTACATATATAATAACTAAAACCTGAAAATAACAATTGGTTATTAAGCAGCAGAGATGCATTAACACAAAACCTATAAAAATACCAAGATATGTTTAGGATTAAATGACTTTTTTGCAGCAGAGAAGTACTGGAATTTGAAACATTCAAATGAAAAAAGGTCCAGTACAACAGCCTAGTGGCTAAAGTCCTCTCCTTACATGTGCTGGTTTGTGTCCCAGCTGCTCCACTTGCCTTCCAGCTCCCTGCTTGTGGCCTGGGTAATTAGTAGAGTATGGCCGAAAGTCTTGGGACTGTGGACCAGTGTGGAAGACCCGGAAGAAGCTCCTGGCTTCTGATTGGCTCAACTCTGGCCATTGTGGCCACTTGGAGAGTGAATCAATGGATTGCAGATCTTTCTGTTTATTTCTCTCTGTATATGTGATTTTCCACAAGTAATAAATAAATCTTTTAAAAAGGAAAATATGTAAAATATAATATCAACAATCTATCTACAAATAACTATATAATATACATATTGCATTTATTAAAATATAAGAATGAACTTAGACATTAAAAAAGAATTAAAGATGAAAGTAATGAGGTTTTTCTTTTGTTTGCTTCTTTAGCGTGAATTCAAAATTCACTGATAATAACATGATAAGGTAGGTTCCGGAAAGCTCCTCTTGTTCTCCAAGGAGGCTGGATGGAAGCCGTGGCGAGGGAAGATTCTCAGTGCAATGCAGACTAAGTTGGGGCTGAGATTCCCAATGGTAGCCAGTAACCCAATGCGCAGTTCCTTCTTGGATACCGTGTGGATCATTATGTCTCCCCACCCTGTTGCTGTAGGGAAATTTGTTGTCATACAAGGGAATGAGCTTGACAATGTAGTCACTGAGGACAATGCCAGTCCCAGCATCAAAGCTAGAGGAGTCAGTGTGATGGTTCAAGTCCTAGAAGATAACTTGGACTTTGTTGTAGTCTAGGTAATCCTTCGGGTTTCCCAGCCATGCTTCCTTCACTGTCTTCAGGATATCACCATATTTAGCAAATTTCTCTAAACAGATCAGGTCCATCACTGACACCTTGGGCTGATCCCACAAACGCTATGCAGTGAAATTCCTATGTAGCTTAGGGATGACCCTTTGCTAGCTCGGTCAATGCCTGTAGATGAAATGATGATATCCTGAGTCGCCAATGTGGTCACTTGCCAGTTTCCTGTAGAGATCATCCACAGCCTTTTGTGTGGCAGTCCTGGCATCAACTGTGGTGCCGAAACTGTCATAGATGACTTTGGCCTGGGGAACTAGGGTAGGTGGCATATGAGACCTGGTAATTTTGAGGGAGTTATCATGATTCCTATGGGTCACACAAATCACAAACATGAGGGGCATCTACATAGAGCGCAGAGAGGATGAGCCTTTTGCTTTCACCCCTCGGATGAGCCCCTGGCTTCTCCTTGGTGCTGAAGATCTCAGTGGACTCCACAACAAAGTACCAACATCGCCCCTTTGGAAGTTGCATGATCTCACTCCCAGAAGGTGGCGATGGCTTTCCCATTCTCAGCCATGACTGGGCCATAGAGTTTGCTCTATGTGGAATCCAACTGGAACATGGAGCCGACAGCAGTTGTTTACATGAGAGTTCATTCTTGGTGTTTTACCTTTTATGAGATTTGACAAATATGTATTTACATTTACCATTATTAGAGAACTAATAATTATAATTTCACTACTATAATAATTCTCTGTCATGTGAGTCAGTCTTTCGCCCCCCTCCCGCCAGCCCTTAGGATTTACTGATAATTAACTGTTTTCACAATATTCTAGAAGTTCAGACCATCAGAATCAAATATGCAGGCTTTTACTTCTAAGTGGTTTAAGTGGCTCCTTTCTTTTCTTTCTTTTTCCCCCTTATGTCTGTATTTACTATGAATGACACTGTTTAGATATCTGCAGCTTTGCAATAACATGCCTCTCTTTTTAAAATTAACTTATTTTGTTTATATGAGATGAATAAATGTCATGTATCTCATAATACAGACTTAGGAACGGAGTCATACTTCCCGCTCTATGTTCCCTCCTGCCCACATGCTGGAGGATGGAGATTTCCTCCATTTAGTAATTTGTGCTTTGAGTTCTGCCATGTATTTATGGTTTTATGATTTATTTTTAGGCAATGAGTAAAACTCTGCCTTCTGAATATACCACAATTTATTTCCCCATTTTCTTTGAAGGACATCTTGCTTCCTTTCAAGTTTTGTCAATTATGAATATAGCTGCTTTTGACATCTATGTGAATGTGTCTGAGAGGCCATACATTTTCACCTGGGTGAAGTTCAAGGTGTACAATCGCTTAATCCAACCACCCTCTTTGGCTAAAGCCCATCATAGATTTTCCTTAGCATACAGAGAAAGCATCTGGAGAAGCTGTACTTTCTATTTTCATGTGAAAAAAAGGTAAAATATTTTCCTCATAGCTAACTTAGACAGTGGCTTATATAAAATGCCCTGAAGTATTTTACTTAAGCTTCTGTTTTAACAGTTTTTATTAAGATACTTTCTTGCTAACTTTTCCCCCTGTTGTTCATAGCTTTCTCTTCTTGCAGTGAGCTATAGTATTAATACTATTTTGTCAAATGTTTCTTATATATAATGAAGCTTCTAGCAGATATTTAAACTGTAAGTCCCCCTTATAAGCAAATATACAAAAAAACCTCACAGACTTTATCCCTATAAATTATTATGATGATGATTTGACACTGTTTAGTATTGTTCTAAGTTTTCATCTCATATGTCTTTGTACACATAGGAAGTCACTTATATACATTTATTCTTCTGGATCTTCACTCACATGGTTCCAAAAAGTGATACTCATGCTATAGACTTACATTTAATACATATATGTATGCAATAGAATTTGTGCAGAAGGAGATTAAAACAGAAACAGTGCCAAGGGAAGGCTTTAATGGAAATCTGTTTCACTTGACAAATTATTTTTATAAGGCTACAACCATAAATAATACACCGGCTATTTTTATGGCTTTCAATTTCTCAATCTATGGAAGAATCACAATCCGGTAGGACCACTGCTATTTCATCAGTTTTGCAATTTTTAATATTGTTAATGTTACAGTGAGACTAGTCCTTTTTGATAAAACTGACAAAGAGGGGAGATTTATCAACATAGTAAACGAGGTTTTTAATAGGCAGAATGTCTAGTCTTGATGCTGAAAAAATAAGTCATTTAAAAATGCTCTTTATTACTTTTTATATTTTCAATATTTTATCTGAGAAACAAGCCTCATTTCCTACTTTTTTTTCCCTGCTCCCCCTTCTTCCATCTTTCTTCATTATTGGCTTTTCTTTACATTTTTAAATAGCATATTTAGATTTTCAATACAGATCTTAAGGCTTCACCAAATAAATTTGGGGAAAAAAAAGAAAAAAAGATGTTAACTTAGTGAGAAATATAGCAAAAGCTACAAACAATAGTTCAATCGAAAGAAGTATCATACACAGTAAATATAGTAACCAAAATCATTATCCCTACTCTTTTCCATAATTATTCTGCAATTGTCCTTCTCATACCTAGAATTTAATGTTTTGTTTTTACAAAGCTTTCTCTACAGTTTGTATAATTCAAAGTCATCATAAAAGCAAAACCGATACATAGCTAGAGTGTTCACAGTCCTCATCAATAAATAGAGGAGAGAAAAGGAGAAAAGGCTGAGAATGTTGTGGTACAGGGGGAAGTGTTAATGTGGTACACTGGCACAGAAGTAGACAAGTAAATGCCTATAATTGTCTTAGCCCTGAAACATGGGAAATATAGATGGGGGCAGGGACTCCATTAAGGAAAATGATTTTATGTGAAAATTTTAAAAGATTTGTTTGTTTTTATTTGAAAAGCAGAGTTATAAAAAGTGAAGGAGAAAGGGAGAGAGAGAGAGAGAAGAAAGAGAGAGAGAAGCTTCCATCCTCTGATTCACTTCCCAAATTACTGCTAACAAATGAAACTGAGCAGATCCAAAGCCAGGAGCCAAGAACTTCTTCCAAATCTCATGTGGGTGCAGGGTCCTAAGTACTTGGACCATCATCCTCTGCTGCTTTCCCAGGTCATAAGCAGGGAGCTGGATGGGAGATGGAGCAGCCAGGGTGGGAACTGGAAGCCATATGCTAGCAAGCAAAGCCATAGTACTGATCCTATGAAAAAGTTTGCTACAGTGTTTCTCCTAACACTTAGATGTATTTTAAAAGATGTGAGAGGAGATGTTACAGAAATGAAATTCAAACCGCAGAAAACCAATAAGGTAGTTCAATAATATGTGTTAACATTTTTCCTAGCTTGTGTAACCCATAGACTGCAGTGCAAATATATGTAGTTTTATACAGATATTATTACCTTGAAACTGGAAGATTTAACATTGCATAAATGAACAGTAATGAAAGAGCAGATTAAAATATACTAGAGTCTGTAAAACCTTTGAATACTGATACTTATTTCAATCAGCCTTCTTTGTATTTATGAGTTTCCCAATGAATATGAAAGGAAAGGCATTCAGGATTAAATCCGTTGTTTACCTTTTCATTATCCTTGCATTAACAGCACTTCCAAATATTTATGTATTTATTTGAAAGACAGTTTCACACAGACACACACACAAAGAGAAAGAGAGGGAAAGAAAGACAGAATGTAAATCGATATGTCTCAGCTTATGCGTAAATTTTGAAACCAGCTCAAATTGACTGGTAAGAGATGAGGAGACTTGGGTCTTGGCTAAGAAACAGAAATAGAAGTCTTAGTAACGACTTGTTTTTGGCTAGTCAAAGCTGAGAATTTGAATATATGTTTTGTTAGCTCTATTCCTTTTCTTTCCTCTCTAAAGTTTTACACATCAGTGTCCGTGAGAGAGTTATCTATCTAATTTAGTTTGGGGAAAATGCAAAATTTAACTATATTAAATGTGTTTGATATTTCCTATACTTCAAAAGATAATTGCTTGGAAAATGTGACAGAAATGCAGCAGCATTGGGTTAGCACTGGAGCAGTTAGGCAACATATTGGTACCCGTATTGGATGTCAGCACAGCACATGGAGACTTAACCCACTACACAACAGTCCCAACTTCCAGTCAGGCTTTTAAAACCGTGATCTGTTCCAATACATGTCAATTGTGCATTTAAAAATCACATTTCTTGCTATTCTGAGTAATACAGGTTCCGTGTTAATTTAAATTCAGATATGATGGGAAGAAATTGAGGAAATATTGGGAATAAAATGTTGGGAAGAAATTGAGGAAAAGATCATGGAATAACTCTTCCGTTAAAAGTGGCTAAAATTTTAGGCCCGGCGCTGTGGCCTAGCTGCTAAAGTCCTCACCTTGCACACACTGGGATCCCATATGGGTGCCAGTTCTAATCCCAACAGCTCCACTTTCCATCCAGCTCTCTGCTCATGGCCTGTGAAAGCAGTTGAGGACGACCAAAAGCTTTGGGACCTTGCACCCACATGGTAGTCCCAGAAGAGGTTCCTGGTTCCCGGCTTTGGATCGGCGCAGCACCAGCCATTTTGGTCACTTGGCGAGTGAATCATTGGACTGAAGATCTTCCTCTCTGTCTCTCTGACCTTGTAATAAAAATAAATAAATCTTTTTTTAAAAGTGGCTAGAATCTAGGCTGGAAAGCAAAGAAAGTAAACGATCCTTTTGTAGCCTACTGATCAATAAGTTTGATAGGGAAGGAAAAGTGTTAGACAGGTAAGATATTCTTAAGGAGATTAAGATGGATCTGGGCTTTTTCTTGTATATCTGGTGGGTATTCAGTAAAATAGTGTGTATGAATAGTCAAATGTATACAAGTTTTTCCAGTATAAGCAGATATGTATGACAACATACATGAAGTGAATGATTATCTCCATATGTATCCTTTAAGTGGCCAGAGAAGATAGGGAGTGAGAGAAGAATAAGGAAGGAAAAAGAGAGAAGGCATAGGTGGCATTTTGAATGTGGCAAAAGGGGTTGCTTAATTAAATATGTCTCATGATGCTTAAAAATCTCCAATTGAATCTGATGAAGTATACAATTTTAATAATTTTTCATGTAGTAAAGGTTGGGCTGGAAAAATTTGCAGAATTTGTACAAGTGTTTAAAATTTGAAAGTAATCAAACTATAATTCATGTCAAAATACCCACAGCTGATCCATTTTGTATTTATTTTGATGTGAACAATCATATAGCAATGCAAGCATTTCACAATCTACATAGTTATATATCAACAATAGTGGGGAACATTATACTTTGTTAATTATCAAATATCTATTTAAATACATTGTCAGATGTAATGGAATGAAATTGAGAAGATCGTAGAGAAGATACTTTAAGTTTAAAGATTAAAAAAGTACAATACCATGGAGTTAAATAACATGGACAAATCAAAGAAAACAAAAAGGCTTTCTGGAGAAAAAGATGCTAATGTATGACCCATGAGACACTGAGGAATTTAATAATACAAAAGGAACAATTTTGAAGAAATGAAAATAAAAACAAAAATATAAAGAACTGTAAGTTGTAGCAAAAACGGTATATGAAATGGCTGTCAATCCTGTATTTTTGCATGAAGGCTGCCTTATATCAGAGAGAAAACAGTATTTGTCCTTTTGTGGTTGACTTGCTTCACTGAAGATAATGGTCTCTACTTGGGACCATTTGGTTGCAAATGGTAGAATTTTATTCTTTTGAATGGCTGAGTAGTAGTCCATGAACATTTGACATGTTTCTTTATCCATTTCTCTTTGGATGGGCATCTGGGCTATTTCCATGTGTTTGTTATTGTAGATTGTGCTGCTGTGAACATAGGATTACAGATTCCTTTCTCATATGCAGATTTCATTTCCTTTAGATATCTTCCCAGCAACGGTATAGCTAGGTCATATGACTAGTTTATTTTCATTTCTCTTAGCACTCTCCATACTGACTTCCATTGTGTTTGTACTAGCCTACACTCCCACCAGCAGTGAAGGAGGGTGCCTTTCTCCCCAGATCCGTGGTAGCAGAGTTCTGAATGTAGGCCAATCTTGCTGGATTTAGGTGGAACTTCCAGCTGATTTTCACTTGTATCTCCCTGACTGCTAGGGAGCCTGACCATCTTTTCATATGTCTAATAGCCATTTGAATTTGTTCTTTTGAAAAATGTCTGTTCATCTCTGCCCATTTCTTCACAGGGCTGTTTGTTGTCATTGGGTTTCTAAAACTCTTATAAATCCTGGGTATTAGTCCCCTATCAGTAGTGTAGTGTGAAGATTTTCTCCCATTCTGTTGGTTGCTTCTTCACTTTGTTGATTGTCTCCTTTGCTGTACAGAAGCTTTTTAGTTTGATATAGTCCCATTTGTTTATTTTGGCTCTGACTACCTGTGCTTTTTCAAGAAGCCTTTCCCTATTCCTATATTTCGGAGAGTGCTTCCTATGTTTTCATTTAATAGTTTGATGGTTTCTGGGTGAATATTTAGGCCCTTGATCCAATTGGAGCTAATTTTTGAGTGAGGTGGGGGTCTTGCTTCTTACATCTGCAGGCTGTTGTCCAATTGTTCTAACAGCATTTGTTGAAGAGACCAGGCTTTGTCCATGGATTGTTTTCACTTTTCTTGTCAAAAAAATAGCTGGCTATACATGCGTGGGCTCTCTTCTGAGGTTTCTATTCGGTTCCATTGATCTTTTTTAAAATCTGTATATGTGAAATAATTGAAATTTATTCACTTCATATTAGTAAAAATAAAATGAGAAAGGAAGCCTTAAAAGTATTTAAGTATATGAATTAAATTTGTGCATATTGATGTGTATATTATTGTGATACATGCATAGAATGTGCAATGTTAGGATGAACCAATCTGTCTTCTCATTGTCTTTACAATGTAAACATTCAAAATCATTCCTTGTAGTTAATCTCATTAAAATAATATTCAGTATTTGATGTTTGTCTATAATGATATTATCATGCAATAGAACCCCCGGCTTCTGTCTTCTGTCCAGCTATATTTGTTGACATTTAATCAATCTTTCTCCCTTCCTCCCTACTATAATAGCATCTGAAAGCTAAAATTTCAATTGGATCTAGGTATTTTGGGTGTGACAACACGTGATTATAAAAATCAACAAAAATCTTAAATGTGGGATTTCAGAAAATCAAGTCATTGCAACATATGATCCTAGACTGCTCATTAGGGAAATGCAAACTGAAGCTGAGATACCACTTCACGGCTACCAGGATGATTTCCATCAATATCATATAAAACAAGGAACGTTGAGATTGTGAAAAACCAGTGAAATTCTAGCATGATGTTAGTGTGAATGAGAATGTTCCGCCACTAAGGGAAAGAGTATGGTGATGCCTCAAAGGGGAAAGCAAAAAAAAGTTGAGATCACCTTGAAATATAGTGGCTGGGTATATGAATACACAAAAGAAATTAAAGTAGGGTATTTGAAGAAATAAATGTGTTAATGTTCTTAGCAGAGTATAAAGTAGCCAAACTGTTCAAGTGTCCATTAAGAATATAATAAAAACATTCTAGTTTTTACCTACACGTCATGGAATTATCAATCCGTTTTCCAAAGAAAGGAAATGGCAATGTAGATGAAATTTGAAGATACATGGCAAAGGTAGTCTGAGCAAGTGACAGATATTATCTGATTTTGATTATATAAGGAATCTAATCTAAATCATACATAGGTTATATTTGTCCTAATGATGAATTATAAAAACCTTCCTATCTTCTCCATATCTTAAGTTTTGGTTTTCTTCACTTTTTACAGAATTATTGATTTTAACTATAAATGTTATGAAAATATATGTTTAAAATTTGAATGTTATCTGACAGACAGCTATATAAATGCAATAATATATAATGTGTGTTTGTGTGTACAAGCATACATAATATGAAGAGTATTTTTAAAATAATTTAGAATAAGAAGCTCCTAGTAGGAAGCAAATTACCTTCATGTAATGTGTTTAACCATTAAAATAGATCACATTTTATAAGCCAGGTTAAAATTTAAATTCAGCATAAAACAAAAAAATTAAGTTTTAAAGTAGAATATGATAAAATCAATATTGCTCTTTTGAAATGAAAGTATTCTCTTGGAATCAACCAGCTAACCTTTACGGTAGCAGGGCAAAAGTTTCCAAGTAAAATTCCAATAAATTTCAAGGGTTTAATTACTGATGAATTATAAGAAAATGGTACTGTTTAATTCTGGGATGTTCCCAGCCAATTTGTGAGATGACTCACTGGAGAAAAATATCTCTATGTCAATGACTATTCAAAACATATAAATGTAAATCAGACCACTAGGGCAAAGAAAAAGAAAACTGAATTATTTTTGTTTTAATCATTTGCTGCAGGCCAGGGATTTCATTGTCACTAAAATAGGAGCGTGGCTCTTATTCACTGTTGAGGCTAGTAGGGCCAAGTTGATTTTTTTTTTCCTGTTATCTATCTAAGCACATTATTTTCATTAAGATGCAAAAAGTCAACAGTACAATTTAAAATTTTTTTTTTTAAATTGGGGTGGAAACTTTTTTCAAACGGAAATTCAGAGGTTATCTGACTTATGAACACTACAGTTCACAAAAGTCAATTATCTTCTGGGTATACAGTTTCATACACAGAGGAAAGGGCATAATTTAAAATATTTGTTTCAGCACAGAAATTGTTTATCAACCTGTCAATTTCTGTAAATAGCCGCTGTAGCTGAATAAATTATGAGATTGGCCATAAGTCTTAGGTCTTTATGAAAGCAATAAATACATTGATAAGCTTAACATGGACAGCTGTTACAGGTTAGCATTGTATAGTAATTTTGGGCTCAAACTTTGTGTTCAAATCCAATCCATGTTAATCAATGGTTCTTTGACTCCAGGCTAGTCAGTGATCCTATGCAACACTGTCTTTCCTGTAAAATGGGGATAATGATCATGAAAATGCCAGCAATGATAATTTCCATAGTACACATTTCATGAAATTTAATCCAGCTTTGTAAGCTATTAGTATAGTGATAAAATGAAGACAATAAAGTTACCCACTTCACTGAACCCAAGGCAAGCATTAATAACTTAATAAGACACAAATTGTTTTAGGCTGCATTAAGCACTTAGTAATAATTATTTCATAGAATAAAACTAACCATCCCTGTATTAGGAGCTCCCAATACCAGTCAATGACAGTAATAACAGATGTGAATACTTTAAAATCAGCTGTAAATATCTTGAACCTCTCTGTAGAAACTGAAATAATTTTTTTTAAGATTTATTTATTTATTTATTTATTTGGAAAGGCAGATTTACAGAGAGAAGGAGACACAGAAAGGAAGATTTTTGTCCATTGGTTCATTTCCTAAGTCCCCACAATGGCCAGAGCTAAGCCCACCCAAAGCTAGGAGCCAGGAGCTTCTTCTGGGTCTCCCACATGGGTACAGGGTTTCAAGATCTTGGGCCATCCTCTACTACTTTTCCAGGCCACAAGCAGAGAGCTGGATGAGGGGTGGAGCAGCTGGGGCACTAAATCAGCACCCAAACTGGATCCTGGTGGTTGCAGGGCAAGGATTCAGCCACTAGGCTATTGCACTGGGTCATGAAAGAGTTATTTTTTTTTTGGTAAACCATGGCAAGAAAATCATTGGTTTGTTATGGGCAATAAAAACTGCAAATCAGTTGCAAATAATAATTAACGTAGAGTGAAAGGTCATCTGTATGAGTTTTCCATAGCAATGCAAAGAAAATGTGCTTATGTATTGCATCTACTGTCTAGTCTTCCAGGGTAACCCGCAGTTACTGTTTTCATGGAACACCTCAGGTTTATTTGATTCACTCCTATTAGAAATTCACACAATTAGTTTTTGACATCTGGTCACTGCTTCAATAAGTTTTGTTAAATCCTCCAGGGATAATAAATCTATCTTTGCATATCTGGTTATCAGAATCATAATATTGTCTCAAAATATAGAAAAAATCTGAATTTTAAAGTCCTGAGTTAAAGTTTATTCATAAATAAGTAGAAAGCATTTTTAAAAATTAGAGGTAAAGGGCCAGGCGCAGTAGCCAAACGGCTAAAGTCCTCACTTTGCATTCACCAGGATCCTATATGGGCGCCAGTTCTAATCTCAGTGGCCCTACTTCCCGTCCATTTCCCGTCCAGTTCCAGTTTCCCGTCCAGTGGCCTAGGAAAGAAGTTGAGGATGGCCCAGAGCCTTGGGACCCTGCACCTGCTTGGGAGTTCCAGAAGAATCTCCTGGCTCCTGGTTTTGGATTAGTGCAGCTCCAGCCAATGCTGCCACTTGGGGAGTGAATCAATGGACAGAAGATCTTCCTCTCTGTCTCTCCTCCTTTCTGTATATCTGACTTTCCAATAAAAATAAAATAAATCTTTAAAAAAATTTAGAGGTAAAATGCTGCTATCATTTTGGAATTAAGGTATCCCCAGTATCAGTGTGTTAAAGTGTTGGTCTTCAACATCTCATCTTATAACAATATTAATTGTTTTCAGATTAAAGCTGGAGGCCTGATTCAGTTATGGCTTCCAGAAGGACACTTTTGATCTTTGGGGTCTGGAGTTCTCATGAGGGGCATGTTGATATGCGGTGGGTCAGGTCCAGCTGTTCCCACCTCTCTTTTGGTTTGCCACTCCTGCTCACACACACAAGACTCATCTTGTGACCAGTGCAATATAAAGCACTCAGTCATGGACTGTGGAACTCCTTAATCAGGAGAGGAAAAACTGCCTTCTGTCCTTATTAGTTATTTGTCTCATATACTTTATGTATAGTGATGAAAAGCTGGTTAATACAGTAATCATCTTTTCAATTATTTCTGTCAAAGGGAAAAGTTAGGGGCCCATTAAGAAAGGACAGAAGATTTTTGCTCTGTTATTACTGTACCAATATGAGGAAACAGAATTGAAAGATTTATTTTTATGAAAACCTTTTTGAGATTCTCTCCATGTGAGTCATCTTTAAAAATTTCAGGAAATGGAAATTATAAAACAAAATTGTATGTTAACATGATAGATAATTGTTATAAATTTGTGTTGTTGAATCACCATGCATATGTTGGATGGATTCCCACTTGGTCTGTGTGAATTATCTTTTAAATTTTTTTAAGTTTTGAATTTTTTTATTAATTATGTTTTTATGCTACTTGACTAGGATGATAAGGGTCAAGGTCTACAGGAAGGTGGGTGAAATCACCATTTCCACATTCTTTTTTTTTTTCCTTCCTGTGTCTGAGGGAAGCAGGGAGGTCAAGCAGAGAAGCCACATCCAGCCTCTCAAATGCCTCTGCACCCTGGGATGGAGGACAGCCACCTGACACCATCCCAGGTTCCTCCATGTGGCATGCTCTGAGTTTCCTGCTCAAGAGGTTTTGATAGTTCAACAGTTCCAAATTACTGCCAAGATGGGCACTCCAAGCACAACGAAATTGCTCCAGAATCTACTGTTGACATAGTCTTTTTGGTGTGTTCCTGTAGTAAATGAGATAGTATTTTGTTGAGGATTTTTGGATCTGTGTTCATCAGACTTTTATCTGTAGTTTCCTTCCTTTATTATATCTTTCCTTGGTTTTGGAATTGAGGTGATGCTGGCCCCTTTGAAGTTTGAAAAGATTCCCTTCCTTGAAATTGCTTTAACTACTTTGAGAAAGATTGGGATTACTTCTTTAAGGGTTTGGTAGAATTTTGCAGTGAAACCACCTGATCCTGAGGTTTCCTGTGTTGGGATTTCTACAACTGATCCAATCTGTCTTAATTATTGGCTTGTTAGTTTTCTGTGTCTTAGTGACTCAATTTTGGTACTTTGTGTGTGTGCAGAGATCTTTCTGTTTCTTTTGTGTTTTCCAATTTGTTGGTAAATAGCTGTTTATAGTGATATTTGATGATTCTTTCTATTTCTGTGTTATAGATCAGAGTCACAATTTGGAAGCTGCAACCCCTAGACTTTATAATCCTTTCTGTCCACCTATCAGCCAAATGATGCCTCTCCATGACTACCTACTCTAATCTTGGACCTGAGGGGGATGGAGTCATGTAGCCACTCCCCTTTCAAGGTCCTTAAGAGCTCATGCTGAGGAGGGGCTTGGGTTGGTGCTTGCTTGGTCTGTCCTCTCCCTATGGATGGACTAGGGGAACAGAAGATAGAAACTCTCTTTCCCTCACCCTTTTCTTTCCTGGCCAAAACTCCCTGGATATAGTTCACATATGTCTGTATTCTTCACCTTTTGAATAAACCTTGCCACTTTATTAAACTGTATTGATGCCTAGTGCTTAAAATACTTTTAAGTTATAACATTTCTCCATATATACAACTATATATATATAACATATAATTATAACATCATCCATTGTACCATCTCCTTTTGCATATCTGATTTTATCTGAGTTTTCTGCCTTCTCGTTTTTGTTGGGTGAATTGGGCTAGAGGCATATCAATATTGTTGATTTTTTTTTTTTTTAAAAATTTGTCATTTAGCTGAAATTTCATATCATTATTTTAGTTTCCATTTGTTTCTCTCTAATTTTTATTATTTTTTATTCATTCTACTAGTTCTTAGCTGTCTTGTGACTACAGGTCTTGATGCGGCATTACTACATCATTCATTTGATATCTTTCCAATTAATCTACAACTTTTACGTAGCATTTCACCTTAATACAGCTTTTTCTGAATTCCGTAAGTTTTGATATGTTGTTTTGTTGTCTTCATTCATTTATACTTTTCATTTTATTTCTTCCATGACTCAGTGTTCATTCAGGTGTTTGTTGTTCCATCTCCATGTGTTTGCATATTTTATTGAGTTTCTTAAGTTGCTAATTTCCAACTTCATTCCACCTAAGAAAAGAAAAGATAACATGGTATGATTCAGTTGTTTGTTTATTTAAATTTATTTTATGGCCTATCCTGGGGACAATTTGGAGAAAATCCCATGCATTAATAAAAAGAATCTGGATCCTTTAGATCTGTTCACTTTTATAAAGGTAGCTAGTTGCCCTAAAACAATATTATTATCTTAGTAGATTCAGAAAATATATTGGATACAATATAACAGCTTTCATAATAAGAACCTTAAGCAAATTTGTTTTATAAGAATCATTGGAACACAATAATGGAAATATATAACAAACCCACAGCCAGCATCGTATTGATTGGGAAAAAGCTGAAAAAAATTTGCTAAGATCTAGAGCCAAATAAGTATGCCCACTGTCACCATTACTATACAATATTATTCCAAAAGTTTTAGCCCAAGCTATTAGTTTAAAAAAAGAGAGAGAACAAGGAAGGAAGGGAGGGAGGAAGGAAGGGAGGGAAGGATGAAGGAATCAAGGAAGGAAGGGAGGAAAAGGAAGGACAGGAGAGAAGGACAAAAGAAAAGAAAAAGGACATGGATGGAAAAGGGAGAAGTACCATTATCTGTGATTGCAGACAATAGGACTCTAAACAGAGGAGCCCCTGAAGGCACCACAGTAGATTGTTGGAACTAATCAAGGCAGTTTGATAGCTACAGGATGTAAAATCAACACACAGAAATGAATAGCCATAGTGTAGAGAAGCGATGCCATTGCCAAGGAGTGACCTGTAGTATCAGTCTCACAATACTTACAATAACCAAAAAATTAAATGCCTTGAGATAAATTTAACCAAGGATGTGAAAAATTTCTATGATCAATTTTTCTAAGTTTTATTTCTAAGATGGGAACAAAAATATACTCATATGAAAGTGTTTTATAAAATGTTAAGCAGACACTGGAGATTTCTAGATAACTGAAAAAAAACCTGAAAGAAACTGCTTAAGCTAAGAAATATTTTATATTCAACCTAATTTAATTTTCATTCCTGCATGGAGAGCTTTCCATTTGGGAATACTTCAGCTTACAGAAAAATCAATGAGCTGTCAAGTTAAAAAAAAAAAACTAACAAATCATAGACTTGGAATTTTAAACTAGGTTTGCTGCTTTTTAAGATCAGACTTTTAACAGGTTTTAGTTATATTGTAGTGTTTTCAAGAATGTACATGAAATAGATCACACACACCCAATTAGCAAATTTTTCTGCTCATCTTTGCTTCCTTTTTTCCTTCTTTCCCTTATTATTTTTTCTTTATTCCCTTAGAAATAAGACAGAGTTCAGAACATTATATATATGTCTCATAATATATATATTATATATATGTGCCTATCATATATATATATATACATCAACAGATTATATCTAAGAAATAATGAAAAAGATACATTAATGTCAGGAAAAAGAAATTGCTCCAGGAATAAAATGAAATAAAATCCAAGAAAATTTAAGCAAGGTAATAAGAAAACCAAGACAGAATCTAATACTTTTTTAAGAAAGAAATGGAATTGAGAAATAAATTTAACATTTCTGCTTCCTGCAAGGTGAATACCATATTTAATAAAAAAAAAAGTTCTTCTAAGAATCACAAGAAAGTTAGGAAATTGGAATGCCTACAGCCTAAGAATAATCTGAAATAATAGTGGTGATTGGAGTCAAGAATCTAAGCTACCCGTTAGCATTTTTTATTATCATGATTCTAGATTACCAAACCTTATAGAACTGGGAGTAAAATAAAGCAAAACAACTTGAGTCCTAGGATGTAGAGAAAATGAAACTTCTCTTTATTACAAAATTGGTCCTTTGAATATGTGTTAGGTAATGAATGGGCAACATACAACATATGTAATGGTGTAAACACAAAAAATTTTCCACAATGACTCTTCTTGAAAGAAAACGATAGTCAAATGTTGATTCTAATTAAGATTTGTGCTTTAATTTGCACACATTGCTAATTGACAAATGTCAAATTTAATTACAACTTTGAAGTTCTAGGAAAAATAAATCAAAAGTCAATTTCAAGGCAAAAAAAAAAAAAAAAAAATACCTGCCCCTCCAAAAAAGACCCACTGAATTCAGAAACCCAAGTATGCTCACCATGAAAATCAGAAAAACATAACAAATAATATATCGATATGGAAATGCAAGCACCCAGGGAAAAGGGTCAGTAGGAACAAAATTGATCTTGTAGGGAGTCAAATGTAGTATTCCACAGGAGATTATGAAAAAGAGACTAACAGACTTGAGAATTCTGTGCTTCGATATGCTTGCAGGTAGACTGATGGCCATACCTCCTTGGTTGAGTTTCATCTGAATTTTGTCCCTATGAGAAACCATAGCTGTGATTATGATCATATGCTGAGTCCATTGTGTATTTGTAGAAAATTATCAAACCTAGGGTAATCTTTAGGATTCACAAAATCTAAAAAGATTTGACTAAAATATTTTAGGAAGAGTTGCTTGGCCTTGTGGTTGATATGTCACTTGAATCATCCCTGTTCCTCTTCAAAGTAGCACATTTGACACCTTGCTCCTGCTACGGACTCAGGTGTTTTGCTAATATGTCTGCTCAAGCAGTGTTCCTGCCTCCTACATGGAGGTCATGTTTCTGTTCCAGGCTGCTGTCTTTGGCCTGCTGCAACTTCATGTTCAGTGTGTCTATTGGAGATATTTAGGGAGTTAACCACCTGATGAGAGGGTGCTCTCTCATTCCGTGTGTGTGTGTGTCTTTGACAAATACATAATAATGAAAAAATTGCAAGCACAGTAAAAAATGAACAAATCTAAGAGAGCAAATAGGAAGGAGTTATAAATGAAGAGGGCATTAGCAATTAGAGTCATAATCCCTGAAGAGACTAAATCAGTAAACATTTTTTTAAGTGTTGTAGATAGCAGAGAAAAAATTAATGTAGTGGGGCAGTAAGACTAAAGAAATGAATCAAAGCATATTAATTGGTCCAAAGATATGGTGAAGAACACAAAAACAAAATGTTGAATTTCAGAGTGCTTAAGAAGTACATAGTTTGAGATTACCTATGAAGCAGACAGAACCTTCTGCCACCATGGGTCACAGATCATCAGAGGAGGATGAGAATCCTAATCAAATGACATAAAACACGGATTTCTGAAAACTAACAAGAAATAAACTCTCTAAGGGACACCAGAATCAGGAAGCTTGTGTGTGAATGAATTGTTTCAAATCGATTAGATAAAATGACAATCAGTTTCAATTTATGTGTTCAAAAATCTCCCTTTCAAAGATAAAAGTGGTAAAGAAAAACTATGTTACAAGTGTCAGCCATCAGCAGAACATCCCAGGGAAATTCAAGAATATGTATTATTGCAATTTAGCAATAGTTATTAGAGAATTCTGATAAACATGAAGATATGTGAGCAAATAATATTGACTACATAGGGTGGCTGTAACTAACTTATATTATGAGAATTTATCAAGTGGGGTAATATGAATATATATGGACAAATGTTAAGATTTAAAGAATTTATTTTTATATGCCAGAAACTGAAAGTTAAAAATCTGTTACATTATTTATGTTTAACATTTTTTAACAATTTTAATTTATTTTAAATTTTTAACTTTATACTTATTAACATCAAAACAAGACATCACATGTAATGTAAACACGCAATTTACAGTGTCAACAAAATAATCAAGATTAAATCTCCCAAAGAGGTGACTTAATTATTATTTATGAAATGTTGTGAAGAGACATGGAAAGGACATGAATAGATCAGAGAAATAGAACATAATCATTAATATTAAAGAGTAATAAATTAAACCTTTTAATATTATTGAGGTACATAACATTGCATTATAGTAACAATAAACATAAATGACACAAGGGGTTTTTTTTAGTTTTACAGAAAAAAAGAGAAATTGGTCAGGATGATCTTTAAGAAAAAAGAACATTCATTTGCTAAGTTAGACCCTCAGCATCCCCCTGTGAATTATTACTCATGTGCCCCTGTAACAAAGATTTCACTAAAGAAATAGGCAAAGAAGTAAAACTATTCCGTGAAATAGATATACTTAAAATTTGTTGCTAATAATGATTATGCTGGGCCCAGCACAGTGGTCTAGCAGCTAAACTCTTCACCTTGAACGCTCTGGGATCTCATATGTGCACCGGTAGTATGGCCAGCAGCCTCGCTTCCCACCCAGTTCCCTGCTTGTGGCCTGAGAAAGCAGTCGTGACGGCCCAAAGCCTTGGGACCCTGCACCTGTGTGAGAGACCTGGAGCAAGCTCCTGGCTCCTGACTTCAAAACAGCACAGCAACAGCCGTTAGGGTCACTTGGGGAGTGAATCAATGGACAGAAGATTGTCCTCTCTGTCTCTCCTCCTCTTTGTATATCTGACTTTCCAATAAAAATAAAATAAATTTTTTAAAAAGGGGTTATGTTGATGATTACCTGAGAAGATTAAAAACTTTTCTATACATAGTTAAGGGAGCAGTGTATAGGACTGTTATTAAAAATTAAACCCTCACAAACAGGGAAATTACAGAATTAAATGAAAAGCAAAATTTTTAAAGTTCAGAAATAAATCATGGAAGAATTTTTGTGTTAATTTAGGGAAAATTAATTATTAAGAATTAAAAAGGATTAGATCAGATTTAGATTAGTTTAGGACCATAAAAATTCTGATGTAAGATATATGTTCTTTAAAAGAATAGAAGAATCGGGCCCAGCATGGTAGCCTAGTGCCTAAAGTCCTCGCCTTGCATGCTCCTGGATCCCATATGGGTGGCTGTTTGGGTTTCAGCAACCCTCCCTCCCTTCCAGCTCCCTGCTTGTGGCCTGGGAAGGCAATCCAGGACAGCCCAAAGCTTTGGGACTTTGTACCTGTGTGAGAAACCTGGAAGAAGCTCCTGGCTCCTGGCTTTGAACTATATCAGCACCGGGCATTGCGGCCACTTGGGGAGTGAATCATCGGATGGAAGATCTTCCTCTCTATCTCTCCTCTCTTTATATTGGCCTTTCCAATAAAAAGAACTAAATCTTTTTTTTTTTTATTATTATTATTGTTGCTTACATTGTATTATGTAGTACAGCTCCATAGGCGCTGGGGATTCCCCCCACCCCTCCCACACCCCTCCCCCCATGGTGGATTCCTCCACCTTGTTGCATAACCATAGATCAAGTTCAGTTGAGATTCATTGCTTGCAAACACATGCCTAGCATAAAGTTCAGCGTCTTATTGTCCAGATAAGTTCAGTGGCCTCTTGGGGAGACCTTCTATGGTCTGAAGATAGGTCTAACAGAGTAAAGATCCGGTCAGTTAAAAGCCCCAACAAGGCCTCAGTATCATTATACAACATTATGGAATTAATTGACATAGTATTGGGTAAACAATATGTTAAAAATAATGCAAGTTCCATTCTTCGAGACATCTGGGTTGAGACAGTATCAATGACAGGTTCAAAAAATAACAAACAACCAAACAAAAATTACACGTTAAATCAAGGCAAACATGTGGTATCTAATCTTTTGGGATTCACTCATTTCCCTTAGCATTATAGTTTCCAGTTGTGCCCATTTAGCCACAAAGAACTGCATTTTGTTTTTTTTAATAGCTGAGTAGTATTCCATGGAGTAGATGAACCAAAGCTTTCTTATCCAATCTTCTGCTGATGGGCATTTTGGTTGCTTCCATGTTTTCGCAATTACTGATTGTGCTGCAATGAACATAGGGATGCATGTTGGTTTGTCGTAAAACAGGTGTTTTGGATATATTCCTAGGAGTGCTATTGCTGGGTCATATGGTATGCAGATTTTGAGTTGTTTGAGTGTTCTCCAGACTGATTTCCATAGAGGCTGTACCAATTTGCAGCTCCACCAGCAGTGGAGTAGGGTTCCCTTTTCCCCGCATCCTCGCCAGCAGGCGTCGTTGGTGTTCTTGTTTATGTGGGCCAATCTTGCTGGTGTTAGGTGGTACCTCATCGATGTTTTAATTTGGATTTCCCTTATTGCTAGGGAGCTGGAACATTTTTTCATATGTTTGTTTGCCATTTGGATTTGTTCCTTTGTGAAATGTTTGCCCATTTCCCGTGCCCATTTCTTGAGTGGCTTGTTCGTTTTGGTTTTTTGGTTGTTTTGAAGTTCTTTGTATATCCTGGAAATTAGCCCCCTATCGCCTATATCGTGTGCAAAGATCTTCTCCCACTCTGTGGGTTGCTTTTTTACTTTGTTGATTGTTTCCCTTGCTGTACAGAAGCTTCTTAGTTTGATGAGGTCCCATTTGTTTATTCTGTTCTCAACTGCTATTGCTTTTGGTGTCCTTCTTAGAAAGTTGGGACCTACTCCTAGGTCTTGCAGGGTATTTCCTACATTTTCTTGCAAGAGTTTGAAGGTTTCTGGATGTAGGTTTAGGTCTTTTATCCATGTAGATTGGATCTTGGTGTATGGTGATAGATGTGGGTCTATCTTTTTGTTTCTACAGGCTATCAGCCAGTTGTCCCAACAACATTTACTAAAGAGGCCTTCCCACTTGCTTGAGTTGTCATTGGTCTTTTTGTCAAAGATTAATTGGTTGTATTTGTGTGGGTTCCCTTTTGGAGCTTCTATTCTATTCCATTGATCTTCCTTTCTGTCTTTGTGCCAGTACCAGGCTGTTTTGATAACCACTGCTCTATAGTATGTCCAGAGGTCCGGGATTGTGCTGCTAACTTCTTATTTTTCAGGATGGTTCTAGCTATTCGTGGTTTTTTGTGTTTCCAGATGAACTTTTGAATCATTGTATCCAGTTCCGTGAAGAATGTTTTGGGCAATTTGATTGGAATTGCATTGAAAATGTATATTGCTTGTGGCAGTATAGACATTTTAATGATATTGATTTTGCCTATCCAGGAGCACGGGATGTTGTTCCATCTTTTGAGGTTTTGTTCAATTTCCTTTTTAAATAGTTTGTAGTTTTCTTCGAATAGGTCTCCTACGCTTTTGGTTAGATTTATTCCCAAATACTTCATACTTCTCTCAGCTATTTTGAATGGTATCCTGTTGGTTAGATTTTCTTCCATCTTGGTGTTATTTGCGTACACTATGGCTGTTGATTTTCGTTCGTTAATTTTGTACCCCGCCACTCTACCAAACTCTCGTATAAGTTCTAGCAGTTTCTGTATTGAGTCTCCTGGTTTTTCTATGTATAGGATTATGTCATCTGCATATAGTGAAAGCTTGACTTCTTCTTTTCCTATACGTATGCCTTTGATTTCTTTTTCTTGTCTTATGGCCTCTGCAAGTACCTCTAGGACTATGTTGAATAGCAGTGGTGATAGCGGGCACCCTTGTCTTGTTCCAGATCGCAGTGGGAAGGGTTCTAGCTTTTCTCCATTCAGTATGATACTGGCGTTGGGTTTTTCATAAATTGCTTTGATTATGTTGTGGATTTTCCCGTCTATGCCTACTTTGGCTAGAGTTTTTAGCATGAAGAGGTGTTGGATTTTGTCGAAGGCTTTTTCTGCATCTATTGAAACTATTATGTGGTTCTTGTTTTGCAGTTTTTGGATATGGTTTATAACATTTATGGATTTCCGAATATTGAACCATCCCTGCATTCCAGGGATGAATCCTACTTGATCCGGATGAATGATCTGTCTGATGATTTTTTGAATTCTATTGGCTAGGATTTTGTTGAGAATTTTAGCATCAATGTTCATCAGAGAAATAGGTCTGTAGTTTTCCTTCTCTGATGGTTCTCTGTCCGGTTTTGGGATTAAGGTGATGTTGGCTTCATAGAATGAGTTTGGGAGGGTTGCTTCCTCCTCTATTGTTTTGAAGAGCTTGTAGAGGATTGGGGTTAGTTCTGTTCGGAATGTTTTGTAGAATTCTGTAGTGAAGCCGTCTGGGCCTGGGCTTTTTTTCGTTGGGAGATCCTTGATGACTGTTTCAATCTCTACCTCGGTTATGGGTTTATTTAATTCTGCAGTTGCCTCCGGACTGAGTTTTGGTAGGTGGTGGGAGTCCAAGAACTTTTCTATTTCTTGGTGGTCCTCAAATTTGTGGGAATACAGTTCTTTGTAGTAATTTCTAATTATTTTCTTAATGATTGCAGTGTCTGTTGTTATGTTGCCTTTTTCATCTTTAATGCTATTGATTCTCACTTTCTCTTGTTTTTTTTTGGTCAATCGGGCCAGTGGAGTGTCTATTTTGTTTATTTTCTCAAAAAACCAACTTTTTGATTTGTTGATTTTATGTATAGTTTTTTTGATTTCTATTTGGTTTATCTCCTCCCTTGTTTTGATGATTTCTTGTTTCCTATTGTGCGTGGGACTCTTCTGCTGCTGTTTTTCCAGATCCTGGAGGTGTGAGGTTATTTCCTGTATTTGGCGTCTTTCTTGGGCCTTGACATGCGCTCCGATTGCGATGAATCTACCTCGTAGCACTGCTTTGGCAGTGTCCCACAAGTTTTGGAATGTTGTATCAGAGTTTTCATTGGTTTCCATAAATTTTTTGATCTCATCTTTAATTTCTTCTCTGACCCATTGTTCGTTTAATAGCATATTGTTCAATTTCCAAGAGTGCCTATACTTCCTGGGGAGTTTTGAGTTGTTGATTTCCAGTTTCATCCCATGGTGGTCTGAGAGGGTACATGGTATGATACTAATGTTTTGGAAGTTGTTTAGATTCGCTTTATGTCCTATCATGTGGTCGATTCTGGAGAAGGTGCCATGCACCGCTGAGAAGAAGGTATAGTCTGTGGCCTTAGGATAAAAAGTTCTATATATGTCTACTAAGTCCAGTTGTTCTATTGTTTGTGTGAGCTCTGTTGTTTCTTTGTTGAGTTTTTGTTTCGTAGACCGGTCCATTGTTGTTAGAGGTGTGTTGAGATCGCCTACAAGAATTGTGCGGGTGTCTATGTCTTCCCTTAAGTCTGTAAGTAATTGCTTTACGTAAGTAGGTGCATTAAGATTCGGTGCATAAACATTAATGATGGTGATTGCTTCTTGATGGATCTTTCCTTTCACCAGTATAAAATGGCCTTCCCTGTCTCTTTTGATGTTAGTTAGAATGAAATCTATCTCGTCTGAAATTAGGATAGCTACCCCAGCTTTTTTTTCTCGTCTATTGGCGTGAAATATCTTTTTCCATCCCTTCACTTTCAGTTTCTTTGCATCCTTTCTGGTTAGATGCGTTTCTTGTAGGCAACAGATGGTTGGGTCTTGTTTGATGATCCATTCTATTAATCTCTGTCTTTTGATTGGTGAATTTAGACCATTTGTGTTGAGAGTTAAAATTGAGAGGTTGCAATTTTGTCCTGCCATGTGATTGTGTTGTGTGTGTGTTGTTGCCTATGTAATTGTCTTGTTCGTGTGGCCTTTAGTTTGGAGACCTTCTTATTTGCCAACTTTGTTTGTGATTTGCCTCCTTTTTGTCCGGGACTAGCGCATTTCTAAGGAGACTTTGCAGAGCTGGTTTTGTGTAGACATATTCTTCTAGTTTTTCTTTGCTATTGAAGTATCTGATTTCGTTCTCATATACAAATGAGATCTTTGCTGGGTAGATTATTTTTGGTTGACAGTTGTTTTGTTTCAGGACTTGGAAGATCTTTGTCCATTCTCTCCTTGCTTGTAGGGTCTCTTCGGAGAAGTCAGCAGTGATTCTGATGGGTTTTCCCCTGTATGTGATCTTTTCTCTACTTCGTACTTGTCTCAGGATTCCTTCTTTGTCTTCATTGGAGTAGAACTTGAGCACCGTGTGTCTGGGTGAAGATCTCTTTGGATCATATCTGTTGGGAGTTCTCTGTCCATCCTGTATGCGGGGTGGATTCGTGTTCCAAGTGTTTTGGAAGTTTTCCTGTATAATTTCATCAAGCACTGCTTGCATCCCAGATTCTCTTTCTACTCCCTCGGGGAGGCCGATGATCCGAATATTCAATTTTCTAAGGTAATCTTTCATCTCTTGCATCATTTTATTAGTTTTGCTGAGGTTTGTCTCCAGCTGTTTAATTCGCTGGGCACCTTCATTTTGTGTGTCTTCTGTGTCAGAGATCCTTTCCTCTGCCACATTTATTCTGTTGATGAGGCTTTCAATCTTATTATCTTGGGCATCCAGTTTGGTTTTGATTTGTTGTATTTCGGTGATTATGCGGTTCTGGAAGTCTTCCAGCTTTGTGTCCACGTCTCTGAGAAATTTTAGCATTATTTTCATCAATTCCTTTGCTGGTAACACGTCCATGTCTTCATCTCGTATCGTCGATATTGATAATGGCTTTTGGCCCTTGTTTGGTGGGGTGCTGGCTCTTTCATCTGGAGCACAACTCTTTCTGGTGGTTTTTCCCATTGCGTTGGTGTATTCTGGTGGGGCAAATGGACCCGTGTGTTGAGGGGCCGTCGGGTGCTTTCCTGTAGAGATTGGAGCCTGCAGGCGTGGTGTTGCCAGGCGTGGTAGTTTTCAAGGCACCGTTGGTGCGTTCTCAGGGCCCGGGGCTGTAGAGCACCACCTTGGGGGCCCAGTGGATTCCAGGCACACTCTGGGCACCTCTTCTACAGGTGTGACACCCCAGGGCGTGGAGGGATGGAGGCGCTCTCTGGGTGTGCCCCCTGCACGGGAATCCACAGGGCTTAGAAGGTTTTATGTGCTTTCTCCCTGCGTTCTCCGTGTCAGGGACTGCAGGGTCTTTCAGAGCCCACCTGGTGCGTCTCCCACACACGGGACTGTGGGTGAGGCACTTTCCAGGCGTGGCTCTTGTGCAGTGAATCCACCACTCGTGGTGTGTGGGTGTTCAGAGCCCCTGCTCCCGTGTGGCTCCCCCACACAGGCCCTTAGCGGAGGAGTGGCCCAGGCGCCCTGTTATAATGACTTCACGGCAGGTTCGCACCGTGTGAGTATGGTGCTGGAGTTTTCAGAGCTCTCCTGGTGGGTCGCCCACACTCAGAACTGCGGGATGGTAGGCGAGGAGTGAGCAGTTCACTCTATGGGAGTGGTACCTGCGTGTCAGGGACACACAGCGCTACACTTCCCAAATCTCAGAGGTCTCCTGACACCTGACACCTGCGCTGCGGAGGCGGCTGCTGCAGGCGGGGCCGCCCAGTCCGCTCGGTGCAGCGTTCAGAGTCCTCCCGGTCCTCCACCAGGCGGGGTGTGGGGGACTCCAGACCCTTGCCAGCTGTCTCTGCGCACCGAGACGCACTGGCCCCCTCAGCGCAAGAACAACCGAGGCGCCTTCCCAGGGCCCCTTCAGCCACCAACACCACTGAGCGTAGTTCCCAAGGCCAAGACCCGACAGTTTCAGGCTGCCTGCCCCGCGATCTCAGAGGCTGTAACCTCAGCAGGGGTCGAGGAATGCGAAGGCTGCCACGTCAACCCCCCTCCCCCCCCTCCCCGCTCACCAAACGTCCGGCCGCTGCAGTCTGCCTCCGCCGCTGTTGAGGGCCTCCCGCCGGGGACGATCCCCCTGATCTCCCCGCCTCCGAGCTGGCCGCGTCTCCCGTCAGGCCGTTTTCAAAAGTGACTCAGCAGGTCTGGCGTGGGATGTCGGTTTCTCTGCCTTTGCCCTGCTCCGTTCTCGTTGTTCTTCAGAGTTGTGTGGATCTTTTTGGCTCCACACTGTCCCAGGGAGCTTCACGGACCTCTCCCTGCGGTTCCCTGCTGTTCCTCTTTGCTGCTTTTGTAGCGTTCTATCCCTCTCTCACTAGACGCTCACTCACAGCCTTCCTCCTACGTCGGCCATCTTCCTCCCCTCCAAAAGAACTAAATCTTAAAAAAAAAAAAGTACAAGAGTGAGTGAGAAAAAATGAATGTCTAGAATATGTAAATTTTTCTGCAAATTGATAACATATATGACAGTTATCCAAACAGAAAAAGTCACAATTTGGGGGCAAAGTTTTTTTTAATTTATTTTTAAAAAATTCTTTACTTTCATGACACAGTTCACCCTCACCTCCTCCCACTACTGTTTTCTCCTATAGTATAACAATAATTTAGTTCCTTAACAACAGTCACAAGTCCATTTTTCTGCTTTTTAACTGTATCCTGATATTGTAAGTATAGAGATGTCGGGGGTCCCTTGGCCAGCAAGTCAAACCCAGACACTGGTTGTCTTTGTGGAACCTTTATTGCAGAGATGACACGGCAAAACCGGTGCACCGCAGTGGCCACGCAGCAGCCGCCATGCAGCCGCCATGAGGCTGCCACATCGCGAGGCACACAGCAGCTACATCTTGGCAAGGCGTGCTCTCTCCTTCTCTCCTCCTCCCATTTCTCTGGCTCCCTTATATTGGGTAATATGGCCAATCAGCGTAAAGGTCACCTCTGCACGCAGCGGGCAGGCCAGTCCTCACACAGATCACGCGGTGTCCAATAGCCATCCACGCACCCCTGGGCCAATCACAGCAGACTTCCTGAATCTTGTTTTACTACCACAGCAGGAAGCAGCAGTTCGGCGCCGTCTGTCTAGGGTGTGGGCTGCAGGCTCCCTACACAGAGAATGCTGTCAAGTCCAATATTCTAATGTGAAGATATATTTAACAGTTTCATTGGGAGTCCATCTTTTATTCAGCAGTGGAGGTGCATACTGTGATGTATCTCCACTTCATGGTGGGGCAAACATTTTATAAGTCAAATACGTGAATGACTTATAAATTCAGAACACGAGGTACAAATCCACCAGTAAGTGAGAGCATTAAAATTTATATCTGATAAAAAATTCCTTTAGTCTCCCAATAACCTAACAAAAATTCAAGTTTTATATACCACAAGCAAGAATGTCTACTGTTCAGAACTCATACTGCTGACCAGGTTGTAAAACGATTATAAATTGATCCAGAGAAATTTTTGGCACTATCTCTGTGAGGATTACATAGTCCTTTGGCAAACCCAGAATACTTCACCGTGAGAAGCTCTTGTATGTATCTGGAAGGATTACTTGTATAAGCCTGCATGAGGCCTCGCCACGTCCTCAGCAGCCTGAGTCACTGTGGGGTCTGTCCTTTGCCTGTTTCCAGCCATTACCATTCCCTTGCGTCATTAGATGACTCAACTAGACAGCCCGACTGATTGTCAGTCTCCAAAACAGTTAGGGAAGTGAAACGACTTCCTTTCTAAGTAGCGTGTCTTAGTTTTTCTAGTTGTGTGGTTAGTGTAACTACGGGATATTTTGTCTGATATATGTAAAGGTCTTATTCTGTTTAGCTTACTCTATCCATATTTGTTTTTGTCGCTTCATTTTAAGTCCATATAAGCCCCTGAAGCTGAAGTTATTTCTTAGTGGTAGCATACAGTTAGATCTTTTTTTCGTTTTTAAATTTATTGTGTAACTCTGTGTCTTTTGATTGGATGAATTAATTGGTTTATATGTACAGTAGTTGTGTATAAGATCTTATAAGGACTTACTAGTACCACTTTGTCTATTATATCCAATATATAGTTATTTAGTATGTTGAGTCTACTTCCAATAAATGTAAAATTCCTAGTAAATTTTACGTGCTAAGTGAAAAATATTGACTCATTCTGCTTTTATAATTATTTTCTAAAATACAAGATCATAATTTGAAAACACTTATTAAGAATGATTATTCATCAATTTTAAATATGTTTTGTTAAAATATGACAGATTTCTCAGTTAAAGTTCAGTATTTTTTCAGTCCAGTGTTTTTTTAAAGATTTATTTTTATTATTTTTTCATTGGAAAGGCGGATATACAGAGAGGAGAGACAGAGAGGAAGATCTTCCGTCCGATGATTCACTCCCCAAGTGAGCTCAATGACCAATACTATGCCAATCCAAAGCCAGGAGCCTCTTCCTGGTCTCCCACGGGGGGGCAGGTTCCCAAAGCTTTGGGCCGTCCTCCACTGCTTTCCCGGGCCACAGGCAGGGAGCTGGAAGGGAAGCAGGGCTGCTGGGATTAGAACCGGCGCCCAAATGGGATCCCAGGCGTGCAAGGCGAGGACCTTTAACCACTTGCGACACCGCGCCGGGCCCCAGTGTTTTTGTATTGATGTATACACTTCAGTAGATTTTTTATGGAGGAATCAGTCTACAAAATAATTCTTACTTTACCTACTCTTTTGTAAAGATATATTTGTTATTTTTTTTAAAGATTTATTTTTATTATTTTTTTATTGGAAAGGCAGATATACAGAGAGGAGAGACAGAGAGGAAGATCTTCCATCTGATGATTCACTCCCCAAGTGAGCGCAAAGGCCGATACTTTGCCGAGCCTAAGCCAGGAGCCTCTTCCGGGTCTCCCACGCGGGGGCAGGTTCCCAAAGCTTTGGGCCGTCCTCGACTGCTCTCCCGGGCCACAGGCAGGGAGCTGGAAGGGAAGCGGGGCTGCCGGGATTAGAACTAGCGCCCATATGGGATCCTGGGCGTGTAAGGCGAGGACGTTAACCACTTGTGCCACCGCGCCGGCCCAAGATATATTTGTTATATATTTTTATTGGAAAGGTAGATATACAGAGAGGAGGAGAGACAGAGAGGAATATCTTCTGACCATTGATTCACTCCCCAAGAGCTCACAATGAACGGAGCTGAGCCAATCTGAACCCAGGAGCCAGGAGCCTCTTCTGGGTCTCTGATGTGGGTGCTGGGTCCCCAAGCTTTGGGAACTCCTTGACTGCTTTTCCAGGGCACAAGCAGGGAGCTGGATGGGAAGTGGGGCCACAGGAACATGAACCAGCCCCCCCATGGGATCCTTGTGCACACAAGGTGAGGACTTTAGCCATTAGGTTGTGGCGCCAGGCTCTACATACTCTGTTTTTAATCCATCCTATATTTATATTGTTTACATGGCTCCCCAAGTTTCTCTAGTTATTTATTTAAATGATTATATGATATTTTGGCAAGTTATGTTAACATTTATTAACTTGAATTTTATAGGAGAAACAACGTCATCACTAGGTAATGATTTAAAAGGCTTATCAGTTACTTGTGTATCTTGGATCACATATGTGGTCTATATTCATTGAGATCTTTATCATGGGCATTATTTTTAAATGTGTAATTTTGCTGTAAATTTAAATTATTTTCAAATGACTTGAAAGTGAATAATGTTAGCATATTTGTTAGGTTTTTACTTGCTGTACCAAAAAACATAAAGCTGCACACAAAAACAGAAGGATTTATTTAGGTCTTGGTTTCAGAAAAGACTGTGTTGCATGATACTTAGAGTGGCTCTGGAGAGAGGTTTGAAGGAGATGGTGAAACATATAAAGAGTTTTGATTATATGGTTATTCAGCAAACATGGTGATTGGGTTTAAACTGACTGTTAAAGCAACCTTTTCATGAAAACTGAAGAAATCACAGTAGAACTACTTTATAAAGGCCTGTCCTCAGTAACCCGTGGACATTCCGGTAAGATCCATCTCCTACTCGAATTACCGGTTCTGCAGTCTCCTAGTAGTACCAAGGCATCTAAGAATCAAAACTGGCATGATTCTGTAGCTCTTTGTTTAAGAAAAAGAAAATAATTTGAATTTGTATGTCTGTTTTCAGATTTAAAGAATTCCAATTATGACTTTCCCAAATTCCTTAATAACAGACATAATCTAGAATGTACATATTAGTTCCAACCCCTGTAACATTCTAAGGATTACTGAATGAAAATCGCTAGAAGGAAGGAAGTATATACTGTGTCTACACAGTTGTTCCTATATGTTTTTTTTTTACTGTTAGTTAAGAAAACATTGAATTGGCCAGTTTTTCTGTGCTTTTTTAGTATCTGTAACTTCTTATCCCAAGCCAATTGTCTTGGGAACAGATAAGAATTATTAACTTGGCTTAATTGCCTCCTGAACTCTAAGCACAAGTCTACTTTGAGAAGTTTTACTTTAGCACCAGGGAGGGATATTTCTATTTCTACTTCCTTGGGAGTATTAGCACACCACATAATTAAGCTGTCACTTGGGTCCTTGTAAAGAGATTTTAATGATTTCCTTTAAGAATTTTTTTAAAATAATGTTTTCATGAAATAAAGATAGATTGTAAATAGATGATGGAAAATGTATGATGGCTGATAGGAAGGAAGGAAGGAAGGAAGGAAGGAAGGAAGGAAGGAAGGAAGGAAGGAAGGAAGGAAGGAAGGAAGGAAGGAAGGAAGGAAGGGAAGGAAGGAGCAAAAAGAGACAGAACACTCATGCACAACTTTAATCTCAAATCCCTGAAACATATGAGGCTGCTGGGTTAAGGTGAATCCAGGAGCTCGGAATTCAATGTGTTCCATTTGGGTTCCAGGGACTCAAATATTTGAGTCATTACCTGCAAATGTCCTGAGTGTGCATCAGCAGGAAACGGGGATGCATAAAGCCAGGACTTGACCTAGGTTTGGGTTGCTGATACCAAAAGCGGCATATCAACTGCTGTGCCAAATGCCTGCCTCAGATCCTGATGGCTGCTTAAAGGTCAAATAAAATTGCCTCATAAGCTGATTGAGTACTTAGCCTCTGCACTTAGAAGCACTTGTTTGTAAACATATCACACACTCACAAAAAGTAAGGTTGAAAATCATGTAATAATCACTTTTCTTCAAATCTCTCTCTCCCCGCCCCTTCCACCCGTTTCCTCCCTGCCCTTTCCCTACTCTATCTCATCTTCTCTCTTCTACTCTCTCTCCTTTTCCATTTTGCTCTGTGTGTGTATGTGTGTGTGTTTGTGTGTGTGTGTCTGTGTGAACAGAGTTGTGTTTTGAGGAACCTGTGACTCAGAGAAACAAATATATTTTAGACTTTAAAAGTGTGAATCTATTCAGACGATAATAATAATGGTCAGCTAACTGCTTTTGATCTATACAGAGGAATTTTCCATTTTGGTGCGTTTCTTAATTTAATGCATGATAGTTTCCACATTCATATTCCATGCAGTATATTGTACTAAATATTATTAAACGAAGAGTCTCTATCAGTAAGAACCCAGCTGAACTTTTAGATTCAAATCAAATCAACTTGAATTAAATCAGTTTTATAGATTGATCTGACCTGGATGTCAAACAAGATTCTCTCAATTTGGATGGGAAATTGTGCCTTCAAGAGCCAAATGCACTTTTAAGCTTTCCCTGTTTTAACTTCTATTTTTCTAAAGTCAGAATGAATCATATATAGCAGCATTTTCATTACATTAATTTGACCATTTCCATTGACAGATTGTGTTTCAAATTTGAGTTCTACTCTATTAGGTTTGAAACGTTGGAGAGATTTTTTTCTAGGAAGATGATGAAACAGAAATTATTTCTAAGAAAAGTACAAAAGTCTCGGAAGAATCTTTAGTTTTCAATATGTCTTATGGAAAAAATAAAAAACCTGAGTGAGAGGAGCAAATATTTGCCATAAATATAAAAAATTTTTGAATTATATCCATAAAGTTAAGTTGCAATCAATTTGAGCTAACCTTTAGTAATGTTTAGGAAGTGAAAGATTAGGGACATGGGCTTTAAAAACTAAAAATTAAAACATGTATCGTTATGCTCATGGAATAATGAATGTAATTGTTTTGTCAGAGAAGGTTAAATGCATTCTAAGTCTGTTAAGCAAATTTGAAATCATGAATTCCAGGGATCTGTCAGGAGAACATATTTGTTCATTTCCTGTTCCATTTTTCTCAAAGCATCGTTCTGATGTTGGAAATATTTCCTTGATCTCATGGGTTGTGACTCATGGTTCACACTGGCGCAGTTTAATGTCTTCTGTCCTGGTGTTATCGTTGTCATCATTGTCGTCGTCGTCTTCTTCTACAACTCGTAGCATTTGCATCTACTGCTTTTTGTATATACTTATGTGTCTGCATAAATGTGTAAGAGAGAGAAAGTGTCACATTCTTTCATGAATTGGTATTATTTTCTGGAAAAGTTATTGCTATCAGATTTAATCTATTGATGCTGCTAGGCAAAGGAAGATAATTTGGCAATCTTTAAAGCATAGTACTCAGACATATGCCTTCTTATCTTCCGGGCAATAGGCACAGACTTATTTTTCATGGTTTAGTTTTCATAGAACTTACATTTCTATATGGCATTCTCAGTTTAGGTCTGTGAAAGTCACAGTGAATGGATTATTACGTGTACTTTACAAGTAGGAAAATAACAGAGTAGTTAATAGGTATACTCACATGAATTCAGCCAAGGAGAGAAAGAGAATTCAATCAAGCTTTATTTTTTTTCTCTTTAAAATATGGGCATACCAAAAACAAGACCTCCCTCAAATAACCTGATTTTTCCTCAGTGTGCACTCAACTCTTATTGTAATTCTATTATGTTATTCTTCCTGATAATCAGAAATGTGATATTGTGTTTTTTACATTTCAAGTTTTATGGCAACCTATCATTGAATGTATCCTAGAGCATGTGTTCAGTTTGCTTCTTTATGTCATATTTTGGCAGTTCTATTAAAGCTTCAAATGTTTTCATACATATATTATGAAACATATGGAACATATGTATGTTACTATTATAATTTCTTTGATCCCCTGTGAAATAAGTTATAATGTTATAAATGGAACAGCATAGGATAGTGTATATGTGCTAGCCACTCCAGTTATGGTCCATGCCCCTCCTCTCTTATCCCGTGGACTTGTTTATTTCCCGAGGCATGATAATGTTGAAACCATGTCACTTAACACATCTAAGTGTTGAAGTGAAAGGAAGAGTTTCATAGCGTTTACTTTGTGTTTCGCTCTATTAAAAAGAACTTGTTTATTTTCATTTTATTTGAAAGGCCAAAGGAGAAACAGAGCCCATTCATCATCTAATTCACTCACCAAATGATCACAACCTCCAGGGTTGTACCACATGGAAGCAAGGAACCTAAAACCCTGTTCAGTAGGTGACAGGGATCCAACAGCTTGAACTACTATCTGTTTCTTTGAGAGTGTGCAGGAGCAGGAAGCTATATTGGATGTGAAGTTGTTGAGACTTGAACTATTCCCTGTGATAGAGGATACAGATGTAATAAATAGCAAGTCAACTGCTGTGACAAGTGTTTGCTGTTGTGCCTCTCACTAAAATCAAAATACACAGGTTAACTCATTGAAGAAGGTGTGTTGGTTCTTGGATTTGTGGAAAGGAGGCCATCTCAAAACATAAATGCAATTTGAAGCAGCAAGTGTTGGTGCAGAAAATGGCCCAAGCCATTCAAATCTAAGATCACCAGTGCAGCTGATGCATTCAGGGAGTGAACATCAGGTTGAAAATTTAACAGAATGTAGTTCGTTGGAGTTCCTCCTTCAATTTTGCTATCACACCTATTATGCAAGAAGTTGTTAATCACAATTTCTGTTAAAATATCTGGAAATTTACATCTAAAGTAAACAATCATATAATTCCTGTTTTGTAAATCAAACTTCTTAAAGTCTCTCTACTTTACACAACAATATTACGACCAATTTAGAACATCAAAATAGTGTTTTCATAACTTGTGTCACAATTCCTGAGAGTTGAGTCTCAAACTGGTAGCTCAATTTGTAATGAATCCACTTCCAAGCTCTCTTGTTTTTTTATTTTCTTTGCGTCCACGTGACTCTGTGCCTCAGGACAATGAATTCTTTCTGACATTTGACTGGAGTCTGCCCTTGCTTTCTAGAGAGTTCTGAAAGCTTTGTACCATGTCAAGTACAATGGACACTTCATTTTTTTGTGAAGGAGGCTCTAATGAGCAATACAGAGTTTTCAATATAGAAATAGAATTACAAAACTGACATTTTATCATCTTTGTAATAATAACTCACATCTGTGAACTTTGAAGTTTTCAAAGTCCTAAGCGTTCTGAAATATGGAACATTGCCAGGGGGTTCTTTCTGACATGTCCAGAATTGGGGAATAATGCTGGAGAAGTCAATATGTGTACATTGTTTCTGGGATTGAAACATTTGGACACATTATGAATTTTTGCAATGGAGAATTTTGAATGAATATTGAGGAACACTCAGCAGCATGATGGATATAAACAAACCTGGTAAATTAGAAAAGGAATAAAATGTTTATTATTTTCATTAGATCACATTTGTGTTGGTAAATATGATATTTCATTCAGCTGAGAATGATCCCTTTATCTTCAAAACTGTATCATGGAAAATAATAGTAATAAATATTATTATTATAATATAGCAAAAAAGTAACACACACATGTTCTACCATTTCCTTGGGTCTTTCTTGAAAACCTTCCTCCTCATACTGTGTAGGAAGTTTCTATCTTTAACACACACATATAAACAGCTTTAATCAGTCTTGCACTGTTTACTGACAGTGTCCACATGAAAATCCTTTGCTGTGACAAAAGAATCAAGGCTGCCTTGGTCTTTTTGTGTAAAATTCCCTGCAATACTGTTACATGGTATAACCTAATCTAATCTAAATTCTTATCAAAACTACCTGGTTTGTTCCTAAAGAGCCAAACCAGGAACTTCAAATATTATCTCTGCTGGAGTATATCTCCTATATATTATCATTTATTTTGGTTTGCTATCTCCCAATCGAAATTTTATGGAATTTTGTATACCAGAACAATTAATTAACAAATATGCTAAAAATATGATTAGGTTCTTATGGGGAGCCAATCTACTAAGCTGAACTAAAACATGAGATGTCATAGAAAACTTCCAGGAAAACTGTGTGAAACGTCATGGGTAGTCATGGAGCAAGTTGGTTTCTAATTATGGATAAATATATTGAATGGCGATCAAAAAATCAGTATAAAATAGTACATATTTTTCTTAATTTCAGTTGTTTGGGCTCTCTAAAGCAGTCAACATCAAATGCTTTCTCAAATGCTTCTGAATGTGACTTTTTTGTCCCCATTACAAATGTCATAATTTCAGTGCACCCAATATGATTTTATTCTTTAATATACAAGATAACTCTGCTTATGACCTTCCCCAGAGACATACTATCCTCCAGTTTTATCAAGGATATTTTTAAAAAATGCCCCAAAGCTCCTCTTTTCTCTTTCTCTTTCTAAAGGGATTTTTGGTTGTGTTTATTAGAACATCAAGTTACAAAGAGAGAAAGAGATCTTACACTCTTCAAATGAGCACAACAGTCACAGCTGGACCAGGGCAAAGATTCTTCCAGGTCCACACAAATGGATTCAGGGACTCAGGAACTTGGCCTACTTCCCTCTGCTTTCTCATGAGTGTTATCCCAGAACTCAGCTAGAAGCAGAGAATGTTAGAACAGCTGATCATGCCTTAAGTCATGCTACAGTGCCAGCACTGAACTCCTCCTTTCTCCCTAAAATGTTCAGGGTCAGATCACGAAATATGTGGGCCCAAACATTGCAAAGCTTTCATGTGTTTTGAGAAGGAAATTATATTATTTTCTAATGCCGAATATAAAATTATTTGTCATTTAAAATGCATGCTTAAAAACATCCAGCATGACATTAATATAATATTTACTGTAATAATATTGATTATAATATGTAATATTAATACCACCAACATGGTCTCAATTATCATTAATTATATGTTATATTTTATATGTTATATAATTATACATCTAATTTAATATTAATATAATAATAACTAGCAATTCTTCATACAATGCACAGCCAGTGGTATCCAAATTATCATAAATGTTTCCTATTTTTAATATTTTGATTATTTGAGCCAGTGTCAAAACACATCTCATGCATTTCAACAGGTTTATCTCCCTTAAAGAATTTTAATTTGTTTTCTCCTGCTTTCATTCTTGTTTTAATTATGTTTGGGAACATTAGACAGTTTGTTCCCTAGAGTGTCTTACACTCTTGAAACTGTTGATGATACCCATGTTCTCACTGTATGTTGTGTAAACTGATGTTTAGCATTTTCCTTAGATAACCCATCCCTTCTTCATTCCACTCGCCTCTCTTTTCCCCTCCTCTTTTTTGTTTCGCCATGAATCCTCTTTGATTTTATTTATTTTTTCTTGTTTAAAAATATTTTTGCAGTGATTTAGCAAATATTCGAGTACCTTTTATGGGCTAAGCACAAGTATAAACAAATCAGAGGAGAAAACAAATAAAAGAACCAACACAATGTCTGCTTTTCTGGAAGTTTCATCCACAAATATCTTAGAAACATAAAAGAAATATGATAATGGAAATTATAAATTTTAAGTGATTTATTATCTACATTAAAAATGTAAAAATAATGCCCAGTGTGATACCTAATGGCTAAGTCCTCACCTTGCTTCTGCCTGGATCCCATATAGCACCGGTTCTTACCCTGGCTACTCTGCTTACCATCCAGTTCCCTGCTTGTGGCCTGTGAAAACATTTGAGAGTGGCCCAAAGCTTTGGGACCCTGCTCCTGCATGGGATACAGGACTCCTCTTGACTCTGGATTCACATTAGCTCAGCTGTGGCAGTTGTGACCCTGCACTGAAGTCGGAGAGCCAAAGAAGCTCCTGGATCTTGGCTTCTGATCAGTTCAGCTCTGGCTGTTGGGCAGTGAGCCAGTGAATGAGTCTCTCCTCTCTGTTAAACAAACAAAAAAAAAGAAAGAAAGAAAAAGAAAAATAAACCTCTCTTTCCAATGAAAATAAATGTGTTTTGAAAAAATAAATGAATAGTTTTCAGGAAAAGAGTGGCAGGAAAGACAGGTTGAATGAATGAAGCATACAAGGTATAACTTTTGCATATTATTGCAGTGCTAAGTGTATGATATTATTCATTTCTGCAAACCTGTAGAGCTGTACAGTATATAGAGTGATCCATGTTTTATACAACTTAAAAAAAATATCAGTATTGATGGAATTATGCACAACAGGTTAAACAAACACTTGAAATGGCTACATGCCCTACGCTCAGTGACAGAACAGCAGTTTGAGTACACAATCATATTCCATCGTTATACAATTGTGCCTGAGAGGTCAGAAGATAAATGGTTCACACCATCTTTGAGTAACAGGTAGAATTCCTGTCTCCTGACTTTAACCTGGTGTAGTTCTTCCGGTTGTGGGAAGTTTGGAAGTAAACCATGTGGAAGATCTCCTGCTATCTCTTCCTCTCTCTGTGTCACTTTGCCTTTCAGATAAAATAAATAAAACAATATTTTACGATAATAGAAAATTCTGGAAAAGTGTGATGAAGCCTATGATTAATTCAAAACTATCATTGAAGTGAAAAAAAGTACTGACTGTCACTGATAATGACTGGATTTACTAAAACTAAAATCAAAAGCAGCTGCATGTAAACATTGTACTCTATTTTACAGCTGTTTCTCACGGTTCTCATATTTATACCTATATATTGCAAATGCATGGTGGATGGTAGAGCCAGTTCTTAGAACTAGAAAGATATACCTAATAAAGGGTCAGATTGGAAGATATCAATACAAACTCATATTTAGTTTGCTATTTTTATAGAGGGCTATATATGTTAATATTGTAGTTTTATGTTTATATTGGATTAGTATGTAGTTTCAAACAATCATATGAATATTTACATTATTGTCAAAGACATCCTGTGTCACTAAATAAATAATTCAAAAACCAAAAAAGACTACAGTTCAATTTATTTGAAAGGCCAAAGCAGAGAGAAAGAGAAAAATCTTTCGCTTGCTGATTTACATCCCCAAGGCCCATAACAGTCACGCATAGGCCAAAGCCAAACACAGGAACTGAGTATGCAATCCAGGTCCCCCGTCAATGGGTTAGGAAACAAATTACTTGAGACATCAAATTTTTTCTCATAGGATCTGCATTAAGCAGCAGACTGCAATCAATAGCTTGAGCTGAGAATCAAACCCAAGGACACTGATGTGGGACTATTAGCTACTATGCTAAGTTTCTGTTCCAGAATTTGATTTCTCTAGTTGATAAAGGACTAGTCTACTTTCAGCTGTGCCAAATTGTGTTAATTCAAGGATATTTTTACATTTTTCTATACACACAGTTAGGCCAGACCAACATCAGGAGTCAGGAGCTCCATTGGGCTCCTGTGTGAGTAGTAGGAACTGACATGTTTTGATCATCATCCACTGCTTCCAGGGTGTGTTAGCAGGAACCTGAATTGGAAGCAGCACATCTATCATTCCATCAAGACCTCTGAAAACACATGTGGGCTTATGAAACAGTAGCTTAGTCTGTAGCACCGAAAAACCTTCCCTGTTGTAAACACCTTATAGTATTCTTTACTTGTTATTTTCTGTAGGAATATCAGTATTGGTGTGTCCCCCTTCATTTTTGTAGTTCGAAGGGTTGCTACTTTTCTCTTTTTAACCTCTCTTAATATGCGTTGCTAGTGTCTTCTCAAGCAGTAAACTTTGTGTCTCATTGCCTGTTTCTCTGTATATTATATGGTTAATTGAAAATAGGATGGACTTAATTTCCTTACTTTCTCTGTTTCTTATGATAGAATAATTTTACTTATTTCTCTTCCGATGTCAACCTTGCATTTATAAATTTCCCTCATTATTGTGTTGCACAAAAATATGTTGTAATGTTATCTCTTGATTAAAAATAGTGACTCACATAATTACTATTCAGTATGAGTTATTTGATACTGAGTATAAACTTTTCATATTTTCACATTACTTTCCTGTGATCAGTCACTGCTTTAATATCATTTTTACAGAAAACATATTTTGTAATATTTATATCTTTGATATTATTGAGGCATTTTCCCCTGCATATAAGCTATTTTGCCTAATATTGCAAAGGCATAAAAAATATTGTGTATTTTGGAATGGTTATGCTTGGTTTTCTATACAATTATATTGAGTAATGCTGATTGAGAGCGTTGTTTATTCCTTCAGTATATTTATATTTGGTCTGTCATTATTGATTCTGGTGTTAATCAAGTGAAATATTGGATTTATCTCTAATATTCTTTAGTTCTGAGTTGTCTTTCATGTTCTTTGACATGATATTAGGTAAATTCTGTAGAAATTTATGCCTTTAGAATTTTTGAGACAGTTTTCTTCTGGTAATATTCCTTGTCCTGCAGTGCAATATTTTCTTCCACTTTGATAATCATGATTTTTTTTTAATTTTTTAAGATTATGCATTTGTTTTAAAATTTATTAATTTTTAAAATGATCTTACTTAGTTGATTAGGGTAAAATGGGCCCAGGGCTACTGGAAAGTGGGTAATACTATTGTTTCCACACTAATATTTTTTTTTACCTGTATCTGGGGTCAGGGGAGAAACAAAGGGAAAAGCCCTCCCTGCCTCCCACCCATCCCAGGTCCCCAGTGTGAGGCACACTCTGAGTGTACTGCTCAAGCAGTTTTGATAGTTTAACAGTTCTGAATTGTTGCCAATTTCACTGTTCCAATCACGATGAAACCTATTCAGAATCCACTGGCTGACTTAGTGTCTTCATGGTTGGGGTTCTGAGATCAGCAGTTCAGTTGGAAGGGTCTCCAAAGAAACTTCATCTGAGGTGATCCCAAACCTGATTCTTGTGTGAGTGTGTCAGTACAGTGTCTGGCACAGTCTGTCACCCCAATCAGCTTATGCACATGCTGGTCATTTCAGTTGTTAGGTCAGTTCTGTTTTCAGCCCTGTCATCCACTTGAACCAATGGGTATTGTAGTCTAGCTTGATCCTAAACACTTCATACTCGGTGCTCACACAAACCAGTGGGAGCTGCAGGCTAGTTTGGGCGGCTCATTACCCTCACCATGTCTGCTCCCTACCCTGGTTCATACATGCCAGTATGTACGGCAGGCTTGTTCAGTCTCTCCTGCATCCCATTTAGCTCTTGTACATGTCAGTGGGCATTGAACCCTAGTTCAACCCAACCAGCCCTACTCTCCAGCCCACACGCATACTGGCAGAAGCCTTTCGGTCTAGCCATCCCTGTCCCTGTCCTGGTTTTCGTGCTCTCCAGTGGGAGTTGTTACCCATGAGGGAGGTGCCCACTATTTCCCTACTAGGCCACTCCAATTTTTGGATAGTGCACTCTCCAGGTGATTCTGGCATTTAACTTAACAGAATTGGGCTCCAGTGCCAGCCTCTGCTATCTGATGACGTGGCAAGGCCCAACCAACCTTCACCCACTCCAATTTTTGCTTGTACCAGTTGGAACAGTCACTGGTTCACTCCTCTGGGTCTCCCACTTGGGTGCAGGGTCCCAAGATTTTGGGCTGTTCTCTACTGCTTTCTCAGGTCATTCCATTTCAGATTCTGATGGAAGTTGGTGTCAACTCCAAGAAGTTCGCCAATAACATACATTTTTCTGGCCTCTAGCTACTTTTTTGCTTTTTAATTGTGTCCTAATCGCATTTATTATTTATAAAGATAAATATAATTGTTGTATTGAGATCTACTCATTGATTCTTTGATTTCTGTTTTTCAGTACTCTTACCTAGCATTTCTTTCTTGTGTTCTTTTAGATTAATGTTCTCTTTTGGTTTGTTTAGTTCTTTTTATTTTAGTCTATTAGTACATTCCTTCTGTTGTTTGTTTTACTTTATCTTTTTGTTTTTTTAAATATTGAATATATTTATTTTTTTCCATTTTTTATTATATTTGACAATCTTTACATAGTTAATTAGGGTAAAAAAGGTTCAAGGGCTACAGGAAAATGGGTAAGACCATCAATTCCATATAATTTCCTTCATATATCTGAGGTAAAGGGGGATTTTAAGGGAGAAGCCCCACCCAGTCTCCCACCCACCCCAGGTCCCTGATGTGGGGCATGCTCTGAGGGTCTTGCTCAAGTGGTTTTGATAGTTCAACAGTTATGAATCGCTGCCAATCTCTCTGCTGCAAGCACTATGAGGTCGTTGAAGAATCCACTGATAGACATAATCCATCATAGAGTCTCCGTTTGCCCAGTATTTCGCTGCCAACATATAGCTGAGGTGGTTGATTGACTTGTTCTGTCCTCTGTCTTTTCATGGTTAGGGTTCTAAGTCTGGTAGTTCAATTGGGGGGACCCCAAAGAAACTTTGTCTAAGGTGTTCCCAGACCAGATTCTTGTATATATTAGCAAGTACAGGGCCCGGCATAGTCCATCGCCCCCATCAGCTGGTGGTTGCAATTGCTGGGTTGGCCCTGCTCCTAACCCTGTCCTCCACTGGAACCAATGAGTGTTGCAGTCCAGCCTGATTCTGCCCAGCACACACTTGGCCCTCACATAAACCAGTGGGAGCTGCAGCCCAGTTGGAGCAACCACAATAACCCCCACCAGGCCCACCCCCTACCCTGGTTTGCCAGTATGTGTAGCAGACTAGTCCAGTTTGTCCTGCACCCCATTCGGCTCTCATACATGTCAATGTGTATTAAAGCCTAGTCCCATCTAACAAGCTCAACTATCCAGCCCTCATGGATGTTGTTGGGTGTCTCTCTATCTAACCACCCTAGCCCCTGTCCTAGTTTTCATGCCCTTCAGGTGGTTCTGTGGTTTAACTTGACAGAACTAGCCCCCAGGGCCAGCTTCTGCCAGCTAATGCTGTGGCTAAGCCCCAACAACCCTCACCCACTCTAATTGTACTTTGCACCAGTAGGAACAATCAGCCCATGCTGGCTTTTCCCTGATTTAGTCCACATGAGGCCCATAGGTGTTGTAGCCCTGCCTAGTCTGGTCTGCCCCCATCCCAACTCACGCTCTTCAGTGGGAGTAAGGGAACCTCCCAGCAAGGGAACCTCCCCACGTTCCCCCTGCCAGCTTTGTCCCCACCCTTCCTGGTTCTCACATATGCTGGTTGGGCGCTGCGGTCACATCTGGTACAGGTAATCTCACTTGGCATTCTGTATTGTGCACTGGTTTTTGTTGCGACCGAACATGGCTTGACCCACACTATGTTCTGGTGCTCGAATTAGCCAGTTGATGATGTGAACTGATTCAGCCTGGTCTGTCCCCGAGCCATGCCAAATATATGCCAGTGGAAAACTTTTCATGGCCTGTTCTGGGCTGTTTTCTATCCTGCTTCTTGTGCTTACCTGCCAGGTCTGTGTCCTTCAGAGGAGTTGCCCAGGATCTTCCATCAGAACCCCTCCCAATGCCAGGTTTCGCGCATGCAAGGGAGTCTATGAGCCAGCCCTACTCTTTTGATTTGTTTAGTTTTTATTATTTTAGTCTATTAGCGCATTCCTTCTGTTGTTTATTTTACTTTAAAAAAATGTAATTGAAAGGGAGAGATAAACAGAGACACAGAATCTTTTATCCTCAAATTCACTATGCAAATGTCTGTTATAGTCAGAGTACACTATTTCTTCGGGTTTTGTACCTTACTTTTTTTTTTCTTTTACTATTCTATATTTCAATTCAATTGAAGTTTTTTTAAATGACTTTATATTGTCACATATTTCACAGAAAATATCTATTTATACAATATTTGTCAGGGCCCAGCATGATAGAGTAATGGTTAAAGTCCTCACCTTGAATGCTTCAGGATCCCATATGGGCACCAGTTCTAATCCTGGGGGGTTACATTTCCCATCCAGTTCCCTGCTTGTGGCCTGGGAAAGCAGTCTAGGATGGCCAGGATCTTTGGGATCCTGCACCCGTGTGGGAAACTTGGAAGAAAATCCTGGCTTCAGATTGGCTCAGCTTCAGCCGTTGTGGCTGCATAGGGAGTGAATCATCGGACGGAAGCTCCTCCTCTCTGTATATCTGCCTTTCCAATAAAAATAAATAAATCTTTTAAAAAAATACTTATCAATTCACAATAAGTAGTTTTTTAAAAAAAGAGTTATATTTATTAAAGCTGAAAGACTCAATTCACTCACAATATTTGATAAATATACTTTTATATCTAATAATATAGACTCAAAATGTATAAACACAGATTCAAAGTAATGAAAGCAAAAAATGCAAATTTATAAAGATTAGTTAATTGAACAAATAGACAAATGTTAGTAGAGATAAACAAGACCCAGCAATACATAGCAAATTTAATTTAATCTAAACCACTGATTTTCGTCTTCATGTACTGTCTCCAAAATGTCTCTATTTCTGTGGAGAGCGGAGCCGCGCCTCAAAGATGGCACTTGTTGATCTTGCTTCATGGCACAAAGGTGGTAAACAGGTTTTGGGAAGTTACTGAGGATTGGGCTGAGCACGCAGGCAAGCTATGTGACCTAAGTCATGATTGGTGTGCTTACCGCATGATGTGAGGAGATGTGTAGAGATTGGTTTGTGTAATGTAAAAAGGTCTGGGTAAAACATAGTTAAATGAGGAGATTCTCCAAGGCGCTCCGCTAGAGCTAAGGCTATCTCTTCAAGGCTGTGTTGTAGCTGCTATCGCTAGCGCTAGGCTGTAGCTGCTTTCACTTTGCTGCAATAAATCTTACAACTGCTGTAACTGTTTTTTCTTTGCTGCTACCCTTGAAGTCTTAAGAAATAAACTTTTCAAAAAGTCTTTACCGTATTGGGGTCTTGCTCACGGGACGAGGGACCCCGATAACTTCTTTTCATTTTTACTAATAGAAAGAGAACAGTTTTTTTTTTTTTGTTATAATTTGTCAATACAGGTCTACAAACATAATGTTATTTCCCTATTTCTCTCCAGTCTTCTTCCTTTTCTTGTTTGTTTCTGACAATATTTTAATTTACTTTAATGTCCAGGCTAAGTGCTTCCCTACGTAAAACGTTCCACATGCCACACCACAGGTCCCTGTACCGCATTTTCTTTATCCATCAGGTTGAGTAAAAATTATTTTTCTGCATGTACTTAATGGTGTATGCATTTGCTAATTTCAATATTCAGTTTAAATACAGTAAGCTTTACTTTTAAATTTTATAAAGTATAAATTTCAAATTCCATATGGTGAAAATTATGCTTTCATTTTTGCTTGGCTATCTGATTGATTTATTCGTTCTTCTGAGTTCTCGAATATCTTGATGACAGCATTTGTTAAACTCCCCTTGCTAATTCTTCAATCTTGGTCACCTCTGAATCGGTTTCACACATTTTTGTCTGAATTTCTAATACTTTTTAATAGGTACTTGCCATTAGGAATATGAAGTTATAAAAATTCTTGATTTTCCTATTTTCTGTGAATAATTTTTGTTTTTTAACCTACTCAACAGTGAACTTTGGTGGAATAGATCTGAAGTATTTCTCTGTACTCTGCAGACATTTTTTAGTATTCAGAGTCTAGGGATTTTTATTCATCTGGAAATTTTGGTATATATCTTTTGCATGTATAAGTCTTTCAGTAAAGTTTAGCTAAATAGTTTCTGATATGTAATTTTTTTCCCCTCTGGGTATTCCAATACTGTCCTGTATTTCATTGAGCAAGTAGGCAGCAAGCACATGTCTGATTTTTTTCCACAACAAACCACATTGCTTGAAGAGTATCTCCTGGAGAAGGGCTACACAACACAACCCACAGTCAGTATCGTCTATCTCATTTAGATATCAAACACCCTCCACTGTCTGCCTGCTTTGAGCAAGTTTCCAATGCCTGGAAATGCTGAGTTCAATCTTTGGCAGGGCTTTAAAAGTTTATTTGTAGAGGTATTAATATGGTTATTAGCTAACCTGCCATTTCTTGAAGCAGAACTGTGGTACTCATAGTTTTTATCTTAATCATGGATTTGGGATTCATATGTTTTCCTTGATTATTTTAGCCTGAAATACACATAAGTATTTTCTATGTTTCCTAATAACACATTATTAGATTTTAAACTAAAAGACCATGTAATTTTGAATTTGCATGATTTTATTTATTATTAGAATAACCATTTATTCACCTATATTATCTTCTTCACAAGATTATTTTTCAAAACACTCCCATGATTGGGGAATTTCACCATGTTTCCTCAGAAATTGTATCAGGTTTGAAGCAAGAAATATTCATTTCAAAGTCAAAAGCAGAGATTTCATCTTTGAACACTACCAAACTCTACCCTGGGAATATCTGTGTAGGAGTAGAAAGCTTTCTACAGCAGTTGTACTTCATTTTTTTTCCCACAAAAGTGGGCCATTTTGATATCTTATGATTTAAAAAACAATTCCCTTGATGATTATAGGTATGTAAGGCTGGTAATATTCAGAAATATCATGATAAGATCAGTTCTCACAATTTGCAGTCCTCAATGATTATTAGAAATTACTTAAATGACACTGCTTTCAAACATAACTGCATTTATGTGTTCAGCTTTCTCAGGAGTGTTGGTTGCTGCTCTAGGGATATTTCTTCTCTAAACATTTTCTCCTTGAGTCCTAAAGCCCATCTCACATCACTTCTTTCTTTTTCACACCAATTATTGGCAGATAGAGTATGCCTTTCAGTTCTAGATGTTATGGAGGCCTTCTTTAGATGTAAGCCTGTTGACCTAATGAATCATTCCTACTCAGATGGTTTTCACATAAAGCTGTTTCCAAAAAAGCAGACTGTAGTCATTATCCTCTTAAAGCCTTCTTTTTTTTTATTTTTTGGTTTCCTTTTCAAACAACTTTTACTATTTTATTTCTACCTGTGCATTAATTTTAGGCAGCAAGATTTCCCATTTTCCCACTTTTCTGTTTTTTTTTTTTTTTTGTTGTTGTTGTTGTTGTTTACTCATACTGGAAAGCACTTCAGCTCTGGGCTGTTCTCCTCTGTCCAGCAGACAGACCAGCACTTCTCCCTGGGGTGGCTTCCCATCATTACTTTTTTGTGTTTGCTTGTTTCTTTTTTTGTGCATCCTGGTACTCTCTGATGTTTATTTTTCTAAGCATGGTGCTGCTTATGGTAAAGTTGAACCTCCACACCAATACAGGCCTCCAGTATCCTTCTCACCCCATTTTTCTCATGATAATCCAAATGATGCTCGTAATATTTACTGCATAATTCAGTATATTCAGTTTGTGGTGGGGTCACTTGTTATAGTTACCTGGTTAAGTCTCTTGACTGCAGAGTACAGCCCAACCCTCAGATCTCTGAAACTGATGAGAAAAGTCTGTTTTCTTTTTAATAGGATACATTATTGTTTGTGAATTGTAGGTCTTAATTATCCATGTATGGTATAAAAATGTTGTGGTCCATGGGGCCAGCATTGAAGACCAGCAAATAAAGCCTTTGCCAGGGATGCCAGCATCCACCCATGGGCACCTGTTAGTATACGTTTTGTTCCTCTTCCTGTCTTACTTCTTGATAATGACCAGGAAAAAGCAGTGGAAGTTGGCAAGAGTATCTGGTCTTCACCCACTTTTGTGGGAGACCTGGATGAAGTTACTGGCTCCTGGCTTTGGTCTGACCCATCCCTGGCCATCATATTGGAATGAACCAGCAGATGGAATATCTCTCTGTTTTCCCCTCTGTTTGTAACTGCCGTTTTCAAATAAACAGATTTACAAAAAGAAAATGTCATGGCCCTCTTTTGTTTCACTGGAAAATTGGTAGGAAAATGGCGGCAGGAAGTAAGGATGTGGTGCTGCAACTGGCAGAGTAATTCAGTATTTATCCTCTCAAAACACCTTTTTTATTCCTACCCTTCTGCTCAATACCTTTGTATAAACTTTTTTAATTCTGCTAGATAAATTCAAAATAGCCAGCTCATCTAAAGCAGTTACTGCTTGTGGATACTGCTCTCTAACTTCTTAGACCAATTTTGTTCATAAGATCTTTGTAATTTCTCATATACACATACTCTAACTCTTGTATCATTTATATCTATGTGTTTATTATTGTCTTATAAGACCATTGGAGCAAAGAGAAACAGACATGTAACTTTCACTAGACACTTTGAACTTACTGTCATTTTGTGCATGTTTTATTGCTTTAAATTTAATTTGTGTTTTGTAAAAGAAAAGTTGACCCTTCCTATCAAAACCTTTCGGATAAACTGTTTCCATCCTGAATAGTTACTTTTTGAAGAACAAATCTAAATGTTTCATATGTAATCATGTTGAATTACATTTCATGACCCTCTTGTTAACCTTTTAAAGCATTTTTGACTCTGTTTTGTCATCCAAAATATCACATCTCCCTCCCGCTAGTATGCCATCTGTGATGACATATGGTGGCTTAACATCTACAGTGTGATTTGGAAAGGATCACTGCATCACTGTCAGGCTGAATCCTAACTTAGGTCCCTAACTGAGCCACCTTTCAGGTGCAGAAGGAAATTACTGCTTTAAAACAACAGCAACAAAACAGAAAAACCAAGAAACAAAGAAAAAATTTTTCCTTTGTTCAACAAGTTATTTTTTTCAAAAGAATATGAAGAAAAATTAAGAACTAAATGCTAGATGATTTAAACAAATTTTCTCCATTAAACTCTGAAGTGTTATTCTATAACCTTTTCCCAGTATTGTGGACAGATATATTTAAGTGAAAATTGTTGTGTTACTGGGTCACAGAGCATATCATTATTTTGATGAAATGAAGTAACAGAACTCAGTAATTCCACTTGTTCCCTTGTCTTGGCACTGGACAGACAAGCATACAGATGAAATTCCTGGACTTTTAGCACTAATATAATTTTTACTTTCCCTGATAAAGTGATAAATAGTATTACAAAAAAAGATATCTTTGTGCAAATAAAGGAATAACCTACAAAAATCCATTTTTTGTTTTGTTTTGTTTTGCTGTAGCAAACAAAATCCTATCTGAAAAATACTGAACCTCAATAGATTGAGGTTGTTCTTACAAATAGAAAGTAAAAATGTAATGTGCCATCTTTTCGAAAGCTCTTCCAATGATTTTCATTACTAGTTGGAAAGGTGGCAAGTCATGAGCCATACATATCTCCACAAAAGCTATGGAGATACATTGTTGTATAATAACACCAATTGAATGAAATTTTCCTCTTCCATCTCATTGTAAAGCTAATTATTGTAATATTTTTCAGGATATACACTTTTTGATAGCATACTCTCAAATTTATATTATTAACTATCATATATTTCACTTTCAATGATTTTTTTGGAAAATATTTGTTTTTTAAAAGCAGAACTAAAGGCACAGAGAGAGGTAGAGATAAAGAGAAATCTTCCATCTGCTGGTTCCTATCCCATATGGCTGCTATAGCTAGAACTGCAAAGATCCAAAACCAACAGCCCAGAGCTCACACACGTGGGTACAGGATGCCAAGTACTCAGGCTGTCTTCTGCTGCAATTATGGACGCATTATTAGGGAGCTGGATCAAAGGTGAAATAGCTGGGACTTGAACTGGTGCTTTCGTGAGATGCCAACACCACAAGTGGAGGCTTAAAATGCCATATCACAGCAGCAGCCATGATTTCAGCGGTTTTAGTTTTTTTTTTCCATTTAAATCCATGTATCCTTGTTGTAACAATCAACTTTTCAATGTGCAATGTGTACTACTCAATCATTAAAATAAAAATTTACCTTCTGCAAGAACATGGTCCCAACAAAATGGCTCAGAAATGAAAACCAATCCCAAAAGAAAATTGTCATATGTTCTCGATCATATAAGGCAATGTTCGTGCAAAATACAAAACAAATAACTATTTAGGTAAACATGTATGTATATATATACATATGTTATACATATGTACATATATAATAGGTATATTATGTACTGCATAATGAAGATGAACATTCTGGAAATGAAGATGTGTTGCAGTATGTGTCTCTACTCCAGGATAAAAGGTAGACTCCCAATGAAACTGTTAAATATGGCTTGACACTATAATACTAGATTTTCTACAATTGTCTATACCTACTTAAATAGTAGAAGGTTTCTCTTGTACCTGTTGTTGAAGCAGTATGCTATCATAATAATTTTAGAAAAATGGTGTTGTTGGGGCATGGAGAGTGAGCAAAGGGAAGAGGAAGTTTCTTTATCTACAAAATCATGTAATGGAATATAATAGTAATAATAATGCATTTTATAAAAGTTTGAATATCTGAAGATCAGGAATAAAATCATTGAATTATTAGAGTATAAAGCAGGGGGAGTACTGGAAGACTTTTCATAGGGAGAGACTTCTTGAGTAACTCACCAGGAGCATGGAAGATAAAAGCAAAAATAGAAAAATTGTATTCTATCAAGCTAGCAAGCTTTTTTTTTTTACGATTTATTTTATTTTTATTGGAAAGGCAGATATACAGAGAGGAAGATCTTCCGTCCGATGATTCACTCCCCAAGTGAGCGCAACGGGCCAAAACTATGCCGATCCGAAGCCAGGAGCCTCTTCCGGGTCTCCCACGTGGGTGCAGGGTCCCAAAGCTTTGGGCCATCCTCGACTGCTTTCCCGGGTCACAGGCAGAGAGCTGGATGGAAAGTGGGGCTGCCGGGATTAGAACCTGCGCCCATATGGGATCCTGGGCGTGCAAGGCGAGGACCTTAACCACTGAGCCATCGCACCGGGCCCACTAGCAAGCCTTTTCACACCAAGGAAATAAATAACAAAGTGAAGAGGCTGCCAACGGAAGAGGACAATATATTTGGAAACTATACATCTAATACAGGATTACTACACGAAATATAAAAATCTTGAGAAAACACACTTTCAATGTAGGTTTCTCACAATGTAGACTTTTGATGAAGTAGGACATCTTTCAAGATAATAAAACACATTAAATAAATCAGGTATCTAAGGAATAGTTCTTAACAAAATCATGGCAATACGTACCAAACCCACAGCCAACCTCAAATTTGAATGGAGAAAAGTTGGAAGCATTTTCACTAAGATCCAGGACCAGATATTATGCCCAGTTTCACCTTTGCTATTTAATATAGATCTGAAAGGTTTTGCCCAGAGCCGTGTGTTAGTTACTCAAGGCAAGAAAAATTAATCAAAAGGATACAAACTTGAAAAGAGAAAGTCAAACTATCCCTATTTGCAATTTATATATTCTAATGCAATAGTATAGAAACCTCAGAAATCAATCCATTCCTCTATAACAACTCATCTTTGACAAGCAAGCTAAAACCAATATGTGTATAAGGGACAGTCTGTTCAACGAATGATGCTGAGAAAATTTGATCTTTACATGCACAAGTACTAAACAAGATCCCCACCTAAATGTTTTATTTAACAATCAATTCTCAATGGATGAAGGATCTAAATCAGGCCTAATGCCATCAAATTACTAGAGAGAGAGAGACATCAGCGAAACTCTGCAAGACAAAGAATTACTGGATGAGACCTAGGAGCCCAGACAATAAGAGCAAAAAATAGAAAACTGGAATTATATCAAGCTAAAATGTTTCTGTATTACAGAAGAAAAAATAAAACAAAAACAATGTGAAGAAGTAATTGACAGAATAGGAAAAAAAAATGGAAGAAACCAAACAATAGGAAAAACGAAAGTCCAGCTAAGACTTGGGCAAAAGACATAAACAGGGAACTTTTTTCTTTTTTTAAGATGTATGTATTTATTTATTTTGGACAGTCAAATTTATGGAGAAAATCAGAGACAGAGAGAAAGATCCTCCATGTGCTGTTTCACACTCTAGCTGGCTGCAATATCCAAAGCTGAGACAATTTGAAGCCAGCAGCCAAGAGCTTCTTCTGGGTCTCACACAGGTGCAGGATCCCAAGTCTTTGGGCCACCCTATACTACTTTCCCAGGCCACAAACAGGGAGCTGGAAGGGAAGTGGTGCAGCCAGGACATGAGCCAGTGCTTATATGTGATCTAGGTGCTTGCAAGGCAAGGATTTAGCCACTGATGCATCACGCTGGGCCTGAGCATGCAAATTTCAAGGAATGAAATTCAAATGGCCAGTTAACACATGAAGAAATGCTGAGGACTATTCATCACCAGGGAAATACACACAAAAAACACAGGTTTCTCCTCACTTCAGTTACAATGGCTATTCTACAAAAATAATAGTGATAATAGTAATAATAATAACACAATGCAGGTATGTATATAGAGAAAACTGTACATCAATCCTTTGTTGTTTGGAATGGAAACTAGAACAAACATTGTGGAAGACAATATGGAAAAGTCCTCAATAATCTGAAAAGAGATCTAGCATGCGAATTATTCTCCCCAAAACAGAAAATAGGCATTTGAAACAGTTATCTATACATCTATGCTTATTAAAACTCAATTCACAATAACTGAAGTATGGAATTAACTCAGTTGTCCATCAACAAATGATTGAATAAAGAAAAAGTGTTATATATACACTGTGGAATTTCACTCAACTGTGAGAATGAGGAAATCCTGTCTTTTGCAACAAAATGGATGCAATTGGAAATCGTTGGGCTTAATGAAATGTCAGTTCCAAATAAAAAAAATCATGTATTTTTCCCTGATATATGATAAAATGCTACTCTGCCCTAAAAAGAATAAAATCCTGACATTTGTAACAAAATAGATGCAACTGGAAAATGTCATGTTAAGTGGAAAAGCCATATCAAACAAAAGTTTTCTCTTATTTATATAATTAAAATATATAGATAATAAAATTAGTGTGTGATATATAACTTGACCTATAGTTTTATTTCTTGCTTCACTAAATCATAGCACATAGTTTATAATATTCTTTCTCATACTAACTAAAAAGGAATCAGATAAGAGATGACAGCGCAGACTGTTTAGATGTTAATATTTTGTTCTTAAATTTTTACTTGCTTATAAGTGTATATAAGAAAAAGCTCATTTTCTGTATACTTATTTGCATTTCTTGGTATATATATAATATTTGAGTATTTTTTAAAAGAGAAATTCAAGCAAACAAACAAGAAAAAAAAACTAAGAACAGAACTGCTGATGAACTCACATTTCAAACAATTTAACAAATGTTAGAAAATAAAATCCAGCAATACAACAATGATAACACAGCTTGATCAAGTGTAGTTTATTCTGGAAACAGAAATTAATCCACAAATGAGTTACTGGAATGTTCCCAATAGCATAGATAATTTGAAAGACTGACAATTTAAAATGGTGTTTGGAAAAATAGAATCATTTTAGGTAATATTTCTGCACTCTACTGTAAAATTAAAATCACTTATATGATCCAGCAGTTCCATTCTTATGGGTTTAGGTAACATAAATAAAAAGGCAATATGCTCTTAGAGATTTGCACATTAATGCTCATAGCATTTTCATATAAAATCACCATAAAAATTCAAAATGAAGTATCAGTGGATGGATAAACAAATTTTCGTATGACCATAGAAGATAGAACTAAGAAATAATAATAAATGATACTGTGGCAAGCATATGAACAAATCTCAATAACACTTTTATGAGTAAGAAACAATACATTAAAGAACAAATGCTGTTTCCTAATGGTACATTTTGAAAAATTTATTTATTTTATTATTTTATGATACAGTTCCATAAGCTCATCAATTTCCCTTTCCCTTTCTTCAAATCCTTACTCCCCATAGATTTCTCTATAACTGCAGTAATATAGTCTTTCAAATGTCCATCATTCTACTATTTAAGTATATCATCTGCACTTCAGGTGTGAACAATGGCAGAAAGTCCAGCATAATTGTAAAATGTTGATCAAAGATAGTCTAACATTTCGTGGAGAATGCACTTCAAGAATTCTCATAATGGTAGGTGGATTGGTGTTGAGCGAAGGAGTGTAATAAGGAGGTATATTTGAATACGGAGAAATACTCAGCATCACCCTAACCATCTTGATACTTATGCTGCTGTATACGACTTTAGCCAAAATTCATCAAATGGGTGCATTTTCTTCTATGTTACAGTTTATCTCAGTAAATTAATGTTTAAAATATAAGGCCCTCCTCATTTAGTCTATAATATCTCATGTGGGTTTTTGTCTCATTAAGCTGTATACAGAGATATGTTTTGTTTAGATCATATTCAATGTTACACTTTTTTACACAGCATTTTATAAATGTCCATGATATATGAATTTTATTTTAAATGTTGCTCCCAACATTATTTATTGCCTTTAAAATTTTTTATATATGAATAATATATTTTCATACCAGAATCTCTTCTACATTTTATTGAAATATGTGGACATCTTTTCATAAAATTATACATTAGAGAAAAAGGCTTTTTCTTTAGTTACTCCTCACTAAGGTACTGAAGATTTCTAAAACTGTTTTGCACTTCAATTGTTAACATGTGCCTAGTTAGAGTTATAACCCAGATTGAACTATCCAAAAATTTGCCAAGTTCAGCAAAAATTATGCTTCAATACTATAAGCTGCTAAATATAAAAATGAAAATAGACACAAGACAGCTGAATAGTACCGTATAAACATTTTAAGGCATATAGCACTTGGTTGTGTTGAAATGTCAATGAATTAGTCACAGGATGTGGTTAAGAACTTGCATTTTCTGGGCCCAGCGCAATAGCATATTGATTAAAATCCTCACCTTCCACGCCTGGGATCCCATATGGGAGCTGGTCCTAATCCTAGCAGCCCCACTTCCCATCCAGCTCCCTGCCTGTGGCCTGGGAAAGCAGTCGAGGACAGTCCAAAGCCTTGGGATCCTTCACCCTTGTGGGAGACCCGGAAGAAGCTCCTGGCTCCTGGCTTCTGATTGGCTCAGCTCCAGCTGTTGCAGCCACTTGGGGAGTGAATCATCAGAGGAAAGATTTTCCTCTCTGTCTCTCCTCCTCTTTGTATGTCTGACTTTCCATAAAAAAAAATGTTAAAAAAAGGAACTTGCATTTTTTAACATTTTGGTCACTCAATACCATGCCAATTAACTCCATAATGTTGTAAATTGTTGTTATGTTATATTGTGGCTTTTCATTGGACGGGATGATATTCTGCCAGCTCTACTTTCAGATCAGGGATGGTCTCCCAAGGAAACTGTTGAATTTATTTGGACAATAAAATGCTGGACTCTATACATGGTATGTGCTTGCAATGAAGGAACCATGACTGGATTTGAGCTGTACTACTGCCACAATGTGGAGGAATCCAACATAGAGGGAGGGGATAGGGGAATCCCAGAGCCTATGAAACTGTGTCATCAAACAAGATCAAATAAATGAAAAAAGTTATATAAAAATACTTTAAAGGTATAAAAAGGCTTTTTATTACTGACAAACTCGATAAATCACAATATAATATTTAAAATATTTCCTTTATTCTTATCATCTTCCATATCTAGTATATTTTAATGTTTTTGTCACAGTTTCTTATGTGATTGTTACGTATTTCTAAATATGTTTTCATTTGTGGCTATTTGTAACTATACTGCTTGCTGATTTGTCTCCTGGTTTTGTACAAAAAATAATTTTCATTAAGTAAAATTTATTCAACAATTTGCTAAATTGGAAAAGACGTGTTTATATTATGATATGCATATTATATTATGATATGCATTAGCTGTGCTCGCATCCAGTTCTGTATGTAGCTTTTACTAACCACCCCATGGCATAATAAGTAAATTTATATAAGCTGAATAAATCAAAAATTTCTTTTAGGTCTATAATAGATTTGATGACAATACAAACTATTGTCTTTCAAACTGGATAATATAGGGATTCATTTAAAAACATTTGAACATAAATGAAGATGAAAACATCATATATCAAAGTGTCTGGGTCATAGTAGTATAGTAGAGAATTGCTCAGAGAGACACTTATGGCTTAAAATAAGATATCACCTAGAGTTTAACTTTACACCTGAATATAAAATTAAGAATGCATGTAATTAATATCCAGTAAAAAAAGATTATAAAGATTGATCTAGAGACAAACTGAATTTAGAAGAGAATAATGGACTTGAAATTAATTTCTTAAAACATCAACCAAACTGGAAACAACTTTTAGACAAGATTGAAAAAGTGGTTTAAGACAGAAAATGCAAATAATTCCAATGAGAAATAAAAGTGAAGCTATCAATATTGACCTTACAGAAACAGAAGAATTATTTAATAGTAATATGGATACTTGCTGACACATTAGATTTTGTAGAATTGTGCACTAATGCTTAGAAACACACACAAAAAGTTTAAAACTGGGCCCGGCGCTGTGGCACAAGTGGTTAAGTCCTCACCTTGCACGCCCGGGATCCCATATGGGCGCCGGTTCTATCCCCGCAGCCCCACTTCCCTTCCAGCTCCCTGCCTGTGGCCCGGGAAAGCAGTCGAGGAAGGCCCAAAGCTTTGGGATCCTGCACCCGCGTGGGAGACCCGGAAGAGGCTCCTGGCTTTGGATCCACATAGCATTGGCCATTGCACTCACTTGGGGAGTGAATCATCGGATGGATGGAAGATCTTCCTCTCTGTCTCTCCTCTCTGTATATCCGCCTTTCCAATAAAAAAAATAATAAAAATAAATCTTTAAAAGAAAATTAAAACTGACTCAAAAGGAAATAGAAAATGTCAACAGACTTAGAATAAGTAAAAATGATAATGTGGCAAACAAATTACAGAAAAGAAAATTATAAGAGTATATAATCAGTTCGGTGAATTATACTACTTTTAAAGAATAATATCCCAAAACATTGAAGAGGAGCTACTTTCTAATTTATGAGTCCAGGGTTACTCTGATAAGAAAGTAAAATAGTGATATCACACCAGATGAAATTATACATTATTATACCCTATAGATAAGATTCAACAATCCTCATGAAAATAATACCAAGTTACTTGAGCGACATACTAAAAGGATTATGTGCCGTTTAAATGCCATTAATCTGAGTAACACAAGAGAAGTTGTACATAATACAATAAATCAGAGTAACCATTTTGATTAGTAAAGAAAATGAAATGAAAAACATTGAGAAAATACAACACCTTTTTCATAAGAACACAATCTAGATAAAAAAGGTATTCATGAAAACATGATAGTGAACATGACACATAGTGCCCAATGTTGGGTGAGAATGAAAACATTCCCCCTTATTGCCTTAACACAGTGATATCTGGTTTCAACAGTACTATTCTGGAAGTTCTACTGAAACCAATTAAGCAGTAAAGGTTGTAAATGGCATTCGAATTGAAAGAAAATAATTGAAGTTGCCCTAGTCGTGAATAATGTTTTATTGAGTATAATAACTTAAGAATTCACAAGAAAATTACTAGAACAATTAAACAAATTTAGCAAAATGAAGGTTACACGATCAATAACTAAAATCAATTATTTTTACATACACTGAAAATCTTAAAAACAAATCAAAAAGAGATATACTTATGGTAGAACCTAAAAATATAAAATACAGATGAGTTCATTTAGTCAGAAATTGAAATATATGAAGATTGAATTATGAATATTACCAAAAAGTTAAAAAAAATACCTAGATAAATTAAAAGAATTTGTGCCCATGTATTAGAAAGCCTACTGCTGTTGAAAGGTCAATGCTACCTAATTAAGTTACAGGTTTAATACAATTGCTATGAAAATTTCAGATCAAATGCCAATCCTCAAATTTATATGGAATTAGAAGAGATCCTCCCCAAAAAACAAAACAGTTTACAAAAATGAAAAAGAATCAGACTCGTACCTCCAAATTTCACTACTTACTACAAAACTATCATAACCAAAATGGTGTGGTAGTGACAAATTTCTGAATATGTGAATAAGCATAATATAATTAATAGTAGAAAAATAAACTCATGTGACTGTAACCAATTGATATTGACAAGGTTGCTAAGAAATGTTAATAGAAGAAATAATGATCTTAGCAACAAGTATTCAAGTATAATTCAATTTCTATAAAAAGAATAAAGTTGAACTACATACCATATACAAGTATCAATGCAAAAATCAATTAATGACCTAAGAGCTATAGTCCTAAAACTCTCAGGAGGAGAAAACATAAGAATAAACATTCAGGACAATGGATTTTTTTTAAAGATTTATTTTAATTATTTTTTTTATTGGAAAGGCGGGTATACAGAGAGGAGAGACAGAGAGGAAGATCTTCCATCCGATGATTCACTCCCCAAGTGAGTGCAATGGCCAATGCTATGTGGATCCAAAGCCAGGAGCCTCTTCCAGGTCTCCCACGCGGGTGCAGGGTCCCAAAGCTTTGGGCTGTCCTGGCTGCTTTCCCGGGCCACAGGCAAGGAGCTGGAAGGGAAGCAGGGCTGCGGGGATAGAACCGGCGCCCATATGGGATCCCGGGCGTGCCAGGCAAGGACTTAACCACTGTGCCATGGCGCCGAGCCCCAGGACAATGGATTTTGCAGTGTATAAAAGGTCTTTACAAAGTTCAAAACAAATATTTTTAGGAAAACAATTGCATGGAATTCTGTATGGTTTTGAACCAACATAAGCTTATCTTTAAATTATGCTTTCAGTGACACTTTTGAGTCATACTTATATTTTAAATATGATCCCAAAGTTGAATAGCAGAATTAAAAATAGATCACATTAGGGCCTGGCGCGGTGGCACAGTGGTTAAGGTCCTCGCCTTGCACGCCTGGGATCCCATATGGGCGCTGGTTCTATCCCGGCAGCCCTGCTTCTCTTCCAGCTCCCTGCCTGTGGCCCGGGAAAGCAGTCGAGGATGGCCCAAAGCTTTGGGATCCTGCACCCGCGTGAGAGACCTGGAAGAGGCTCCTGGCTTCGGATCAGCATAGCATTGGCCATTGTGCTCATTTGGGGAGTGAATCATTGGACGGAAGATCTTCCTCTCTGTCTCTCCTCTCTGTATATCCTCCTTTCCAATAAAAATAAAATAAATCTTAAAAAAAAAAATAGATCGCATTAGAATTAACAGCTTTCATGCAACCAAATTATCAATAAAATAATTGCTAGAATAGAGAATTATTAGAAATCATCAGAACTACCATAGCAATTTGCTATGTTGTATCCAAACAAATGCTTATTTTCACATCACTCGGTGTCTGGAAATTAAAAATCAAGCTCTCAAAGAGTTTTTTGTTTAATGTGAAGCAAGTCCTTTTGGCTTGCAGTTGGCCACATTCTGTCTTCATATGGTCTTTGTGCATGTGCATACATATTTCACCATAATTTCTTCCATTTCTTATAATGAATTTATTCACTTTGAAGTATAGTGTTACCTTATCACCTTATTTCACCTTATCATCTCTTTAAGGGCCGTAATCACACTGAAGTGCTGGCTTCAACATATGCGTTTAGCTGGCAAGAATGGGAGGCAAGAGACAGATGAGCACAATTCATATTTTTTCATCTTAACATTTCAATAATGAAAACAAATAATTTTAAAAGATAGGTAAACTATGTAGGTACATGTATCTTTCAAAAAATATATACAAATGAACAAAAAGAAAAGAACACTCAATATGCTAATCACTTGAGAAATGCAGGGAAAACCCAAGTAAGATATTCTTTAAAAACAGCTAGGATGAGTATAGTTATTTTTGTAATCACGAAAGATGCTAGCATAATAAAGGTGTGATAAAAATGAAAGGCTTACCTTGCTGGTTCCAAGGTGAAAAGTGAAGCAGCTGTGGAATATAGTTTCATGGTTCTTTTCACATCTAGGCATATACCCTAAAAGAATTGAAATGATGTATTCAGATACTTACATGTCAATGTTCACAACAGTGTCATCTGCAATGGTAAAAGATAGAAACAGATCAAGTATCCATCAGCAGCTCAATAGAGAAAAAATAGTGTATGCATGTGATGGGCTATTATTCTTAGACTGAATATGGAAATTCTGATACATATGTTATAACAATGATGAACCCTGCTGACATTTTGCTAGGTGAAATGGCAAAAACATATGAAAAATAAATATTGCTTGATCCTTGTTATGTGAAATATCCAGGATAGGCAAACCATAGAGAGAGAATAAATATGGATGTTTCCAGGTGCTAATGGGAAGATGAAATATGGAATTGCTATTTAATGGTTTCAAAGTTAAAGATACCAACAGTGATTGTACCACATTGTGAATAGAGTGCCAGCAAAATGTACATTTAAAATTGTTAAAAATGAAGCATTATATATATATATACATGCATCATATCATAACAAAATAATTGTTTTTTTTTTTTCCTTGAGACAAGAGGAGATAGAGAACTCTCCTATCTACTGGTTAATTCCCTAGATGTCAAAAACAACCATGCCCTACCCAGGAAGTGGAACCCAATCCAGGTCTCCATAGGAACATCAGAGATCCAATTACATGACCATCAACTGTTGCCTTCCACAGTGTGCATCAACATGTAACTTTAATGTGCAGCAGAGCCAGGACTTGAACTTAGGAATTCTGACAACTAGATTTTGGCATTACCATAAGCTGTGAGGCATGAACTGTGTTGGGGATGAAGACAACATGCAATTGAAAAAATAAGAAATGAAACTGAGACAATATAAAGATATAAAAGATTATAAAAGTGGGTTGGTCCGATGGAAGTCCATTTGAGTCTGACTTTGGTCTCCAGCACCAACAATCTATGAACTCAAGATTCCAGGGAGAGTCTATCCTGTTCTTTATAAATTAACACTGTGCTTTTTGGTTTTTGTTCATTTTTTCACAAACTGCATCCAGCAGGCATTAAACATGGTCTGCTAACCACTGTGACAAACACTTGCTTCATGGTTTCAGAGTATTTATTTACCTCTTGTTAAAATGTTCACTATTGGGACCAGCCTTGCAGCCTAACAGGTTAAGCCACCACTTGCAAGAGTGGCAACCCATATGAAACCTTGTTCAATACTAGGCTGTTCCATCTCTAATCCAGCTCCCTGTCAATGCACCTGGGAAAGTGGGAGAACATGGCCCACGTGCTTGGGCACTTGCATGCACATGTAAGACTTTGATGATATTCCTGGCTCCTGACTTCAGCCTGGTTATGTCCTCACCTTTACTGCCACTAGGGGGAGTGAACCAAATAATGGAGAGACTTTTCTGTAATCTGCCTTTCTAATAAATAAAATTATTCCTTTTAAAAATGTTCACATTTTTTTAAAGTGCTTTAAAGAATTACTACCAAAAAGATTAAACAGAGCTGAAATATATTATCTGCTTCATCTCCTGCAATTTATAGAAGTGGAAATTGAACCCTAGATGGTCTTAATGACTCAAAATCATACTACCATTTGCTCCAAAAGAATGATCTGGAATTAAGCTATTGTAACATGTTGGGATTTTTGTTAACTTGTGTTCTATTATTTATCATGCAATTGATGGTTTGCTTTGATGACAAGATTTCTAGAGATTATCTGTGAGATAAGGGTTATAGGATTTTTCTAAGATTAAATGTAGGGATTTCCCAAAGGCTTGAAGTATTTCATGAACAATGGCTTTGCTGGTATTGTTTGCAGCCATAAGACTGAAAAAGAAGAGCAGTCCAAGGGCAAAAAATACAATTAAATAGGAGACTGATGGATTGTGGCCCAAGCTTCACAATGTTAGTGATAGTGACACCCAAAAAAATAATTTCCAGATCACTTATATTAGGGTCTTGATTGTTTCTGGAGTGATGATTTGGCCTGAAGGTCAGTGTTGAATTAAATACTTACATCAAACAAATGAAATATCTTCATATTATATGCATTTGTGTATGCGAGTGTGCTGCTGTAGCAACATACCTGAAACTGAGCAGAATTTTAATATTATTTTTGCAACTCAATAGGTTGGGAAATGCGACTTCAAGATGTCAACGTTTTGCTTCAACACCATGTGATGGAAGGCAGAAAGGAAGGAGACAATGTAGAAAAGTAAGTAAGCAAGAAAGGGTCGTTCTTGCAGTTAAAACAAACCCACTTTGCTAATAATGAGCTTACTCCTGTGGTAATGAGATCAGTGTGTGAAGGCTTAGCAGTCATGAACCAATCCCATCTATACTTTCACACATCTCCATGTTGTTGTGCTGGGATTACATTTCTGATCTGATACGTAAACTTTGTGAGACATAGTTCAACAATACCAATGAGTAACATGAAGCATAATCATGGTAGAATAGTAGAATGTCTTTATGCTGTTACAATAATCTATAACAATTCTGAAAAGAGAAGGCATAGCTCTCAATTGCTGAACAAAATTGCCATTCATAGAAGTGTCTTTGAAGGTTCTATTTTATACAGTCGTGGGAGTATTTAATTCATACTTATGTTGTATTTCTAATATATACCAACAGTGAGATATCACTTGATACCTCAGAACCCCCTCACTGGGCCAATGATGCTTAGACTAACATGCCTCAGTACACTGTGGAAGTCCAATGACCAATGCTGTACCCCAAAACAGAGACCAGTAACACCTCCCTAAGCAGTTTTCGCTATTCTAAAGGAATTGTAAAATTCCACGATGCCACATATGGGATTTTAACAATGCAAGTGGTAGTTGTGATTGGACTAATAATCCGACCCAATTTGTAAATAAACTAGGTGAGGCTTTTATCTACCTTACATTTTACACAGCACACTCAAGGTGTAGTTGAGGAAGCAGGAGCTAGTTCAAGCGGTTATCTCCTCTGACAGCCACATGAGAACCCTGGACTGAGTTTTTGGCTACAGCCTGGAGCCAATCCCTGGATTGCTGGCATTACGGAAAAGAATCAGAGGATGGAAGACTGAGTTCTCCTTTCATCTTCTCTCTCTCCACTGACTTATACGTAAGTAAATAAATCTAGAAATGAAAAAAAAAATAGCAGAGCCTCAGCTGGTGATTGGAAAGGTTAGTTTCAGTGAATAGCCACTCAGTGATTTGGAACTTCCAATGATTATACTATGCTAATATTCTCAATGTGTTTGATACTTCAAGAATGCTATTGTGAATAGAGCAATAATCATACTTTATTTTTGTTTATAGGGTGTAAAGTTATCCACTAAGAAGGAAATTATAAGATAAAATCAGTGTATTCTTAATACTTGTTGACTGGATGAGATATTGCATGGCCAGTTATTGTATGCCTTCTAGGTCTCAGTATCTGTGAAGAATTTTCCATCCTTAGATTTGTTGTGTGATGCAAGAGCTTGAAAAATGCCTGTTTAATTACTGTCTGGGTGAGCATTCTATTAATATGTGTTCCAAATCTTCACATTAGCTCACAAAACCACAAAAATAATAGCAGTCTTAATTCTTGATAGCAATGATGAGATAATCCACTTGGAAGTACATTACAAAGATCTTAAAATATTCCTAAACAGTGACTCTTAGTTTTCAATGCTTATTATATCCATGCAGTCTAAGAAATTATTTAAGGTGATAAATATTACTACATGTGAGTCAAATCCTAATTTAAAATAATTGAGGTGAGTTTTTAATATGTTTATTCTAAGTATGCACAGTTGATTTTCTGGATTTGTGTTATTGAATTTGTGCAGGAATTATTTAAGCAACAACTGTATCTTGATTGTTTACACACCCTTTGTTCACAATTGATGAGTAGACACACCTAAATCTTCCTGTTCTGTCACAATTCTTTACTTATTGAATGTTTGTGAATATTGTTCTTGCTCCATTTTTAGGAGTCACACCTGATTATTATTCAAACTATTTCTATTGCTTCAGTCATTTAAGACATGAATGCCATCTTCCTAAGTCTGTGCTGCTTCTTCTTCCGGATGCCAACTCCATCATCCTCAACCAAACAGAAGCTTCACAGACTCCCTGTACTCCAGTGAAAGTTGTAAGGTCCCATCATGCTATGTTAGGTTTTCCTAACAGCTGTTATGGAAAAGATGAGCTGAGTGGGACATGTGAAGTCTTCATAATTCTCCCATCACCTATTGATTTTGTGTTTCCTGAATTCTTCACTTTGTGGCTGAAAATTCAGAGTGCATACTTAAAGTTTCTTTCACTCTCTGTATCCAAGTTTCCTCTTGCAAAATGGGGTGACATTTACTTTTTAGTGTTTTTTTTTTTTAGATAGTAAACTAGTGTAAAAGTATAAGTCCTAGAACAATGCCTAACACCTCATCAGCACTACAGAAGTGTCAACAGCCATTATTGCTATCCACTTGCGTATAATTCTTCCTGCGACAACTCTATCTCTAGAGCAGCTGTCTATATCCATATTGTGTTTGTCCACGTTTGGATGTTAAAACTACTAGATACAAATAGAAAACATCCTCTTTTCAATTATTTATTTGAGAATGTGCTTATCAATACTGACCAAATGGAGAAAGACAGTGAAGGCTACTCAAAATCAATGGGAATGTCAACACACTTAAACAGATGGCCTGCCTCCCTTGTAAGATGCAAAATGAACAAATCAATGAAACATATTAGAAGGTACCCAAGAATAATAAATAATAAAGGGATAAATAATACTTCAAACATAGTTTGGCTCTGAGACCTTGAACTGAAGGTGTCAGAATTGAAAAGTACCTGCATATTCCCTGTAAGATTTAAGCCAAAGTGAAATATATAAATCTTTTCTCAAAGGTCAATACCTTTATAAGAACAAAATGTTCTAGTCAATTTATATGTATGGGTTCTACTCTGAAAATCATTTCTGAAGCAAAAGGATCACTGCCTTGTGCCTGGCAGCATAAGCTCCCTTCTCCCTACTTCCAAGTTAGTGTCATGAAAAGGAAATGCGTTTCAGATCAGAAGTCAAAAGTCCTAGACCATCGTTGTTTGTATTATTACGCAATAAAGAAAATTGTCCTAGGTTGGTGGTTGAGAAAAAAAGCTGATATTTAACTTTTAGAATACAGGTTTATGCTGTTTCTCTCTATGTTCTCTAGAGCAGAAAGAAGCAGAAGAATGCACATTTTATTATATAGTAAAGGGGCCAGCATCAGACAAGTGTGTGGAAAGGCAGGTTTGATCAGTTCAGTGACTACCTGTACTTTTCCTGAATTTTTCTAAATTTACCACTCTTCAGAAAAATAGCTATCACATTCCTGAGAAAAGATTCTTCCACTCTGTTACAGAAGTATCATTCTCTGATGGATTTGAAGAATATGTTACTGAAAGGCATCCTCAAAACTGGGCAGGTTCTGTTAAACTTTTGCCTACAGGTGCATGATGGAGAAATAATTGTTTCAAGTCTCCGTACACAGTACCTGCCAATGGTTATTGGTTTATCTTGGATACATCTCTAAATGAATACAAGAGAGAGAGAAAGAGAGAGAGAGAGAGAGAGAGAGAGAGAGAAAATGAGAGAAATAAAAGTAGAAGATACAGAAAAAACCTGAAAAGGATGGATTCTGTCCTTTATCAAATATTTAGATGAAGTTTTCCTAATCTGAGTTTTCATGTGCCTGTTCAGAAAGGATTATATCTTATATTGAGTGCTAAGTAATAATGTATTCAAATACATGTTTACAAAGAAGCTTATACCTTGCTGTAAACAAAATGAGAGATCAGTTCTTAGAGGTTTTCCTTAAACAATCTGTCTAGCATGATCTAGTTCTTAAAAAAAAAGATTTATTTATTTTTATTGCGAAGTCAGATATTCAGAGAGGACGGGAGACAAACAGAAATATCTTCCGTCTGATGATTCACTCCCCAAGTGACCGCAATGGCCAGAGCTGTGCTGATCCAAAGCCAGGAGCCAGAAACTTCTTCCAAGTCTCCCACACAGGTGCAGGGTTCCAAGGTGTTGAGCCATCCTCATCTGCTTTCCCATGCCACAAACAGGGAGCTGGAGGGGAAGTAGAGCCACCAGGATTAGGACTGGCGCCCATATGGGATCCAGGCGCTTGCAAAATGAGGACTTTAGATGCTAGGCCACCGCACCGCGTGATCTATTTCTTTTGCAGAAGTCAATGATATATGAGAATCAATTCATATGGCAAACTGTCTTGTACTGCCATAGTTGGAGGCATAGTTTGGCCAAAGAAAAATGTTCTGTTTCAGGCTAGTTATTGTGACATTTATAGAGGTTCAAATTTCCCTTAACATTGAAAAAATTAATACTAACAGACTGTGGCTTGAATTGAGAAGCTGACTGTGTTCAAGAAAAGATACAGCAGGAATGAATGACAAGCCTTCTATAAGTGAAAGAGAAGGAATTATGTGGAGGACATTGTGACATAGTAGGTTAAGCCAATATTTGTGGCATCTGCATCCTCCATCAGAGGGATTGGTTTAAGTCTTGGTCATTTTGTGCTTCTGATCCATCTATCTAATACTGCTCCTGGGATATAGCAATGATGACCAAGATACTGGAGTTCCTGTCATTCCTGTAAAAGATTCAAATATAATTCCTGAATCTTGCTACACCCTGGTAGAGCCTGGCCATTAGGGATATGAATCACCAGATGGTGGAAGATCTCTGATGATGTGTGAGCCTCTTTCATTGACATTCTGCTCTGCAAATAAACAAATAAATGCATAAATTAAGTTTTAGAAGAAATAAGGGAATGAAATATAGCATGCACCCCCAGCATTTGTGGTCTATTTTCTGATACAGGAATGCCCAATAACTAAGTGTAGCACTTGAAATTGGTCTATGACACATCAAAATGAGCTATAAAAATAAACATTGGATTGCAATGACTTCATGCCAATATCTTTTAAAATATTTTGGTAACAACTTTAAAATCAATAATAAGTTGAATACTTAGGGGGACTTCCTAGAAAAATTTAAACTATGCATGTGGTTCACATATTTCTGTTGGGTAGAGCTGGCCTACAAAATCTCCTGAGATGATTACCCTGTTGCTCGTGAGTCAAAAGCACGTTAAGCCAATGTATGTTATTTTATACTAACACCCCACTATCATATGCTTTTCTTGGATTTTGTGTGTTTTAACAAAATATGAATACCAGCCTGCAGCCTCACCAGCAGTGGAGTAGGGTTCCCTTTTCCCCACATCCTCGCCAACAAGTGTCGTTGGTGTTCTTTTTTATGTGGCCCAATCTTACTGGTGTTAGGTGGTACCTCATCGATGTCTTAATTTGGATTTCCCTTATTGCCAGGGAACTTGAGCATTTTTTCATATGTTTGTTTGCCATTTGGACTTGTTCCTTTGTGAAATGTCTGCCCATTTCCCGTGCACATTTCTTGAGTAGTTTGTTTTGGTGATTTGGTTGTTCTGGAGGTCTTTGTATGTTCTGGAGATTAGCCCCTTATCTCCTGTGTAGTGTGCAAAGATCTTCTCCCACTCTGTGGGTTGCTTTTTTACTTTGTTGATTGTTTCCTTCACTGAACAGAAGCATCTATGTTTGATGTAATCCCATTTGTCTATTTTGGTATTGATTGCTATTGCTTTTGGTGATTTTTTTTTTAAGGAATTCAGGAACTACACCTAATTATTGCAGGGTGCTTCCAACATTTTCTTCCAAAAATTTAAAGGTTTCTGGATGTTGATTTAGATCTTTTATTTGGTTTACATTTGGTCTTAGTGTATGGTGAAAGATGTGGGTCTATCTTCTTGTTTCTGCAGGCTATCAACCAATTGTCCCAACAGCAGTTATTGAAGAGACCTTCCCATTTGCCTGGATTGTCATCTGTGTTTTTGTCAAAGATTATTTGGCTGTATCTGTGTGGGTTCCCTTCTGTTGCTTCTATTCTGCTCCATTGATCCTCCTCTCTATCTTTGTGCCAATACCAGGCTGTTTTGATAACCACTGTCCTATAGTATGTCCAGAGGTCCAGAATTATGATTTCCCCTTGTTAACTTCCTATTCTTCAGGATGGTTCTAGCTATTCGTGGTTTTTTTGTGTTTCCAGATGAACCTTTGTATCATTTTTTCTGGTTCTATGAAGAATGTTTTGGGTAATTTGATTGGGGTTGTGTTGAATGCATATGTTGCTTTTGGTAGTATGGACATTTTAATGATATTGATTTTACCTATCCAGGAGCAGGGATGTTTCTATATTTTTTGAGGTCTGCCCCAAATTTATTATAGAGTCTAAAGAAGATAGTAATAACTAATATTAGCTTAAGTTTTAGAATGTCCTATTAAGTATAAATGAGGAAACTGAGGCTTACTGTGCTCAGTGCTTAAGCAACTCACCAGTTTTAAGCAGTAGGCAGCAGATATATAATGTATGTGCTTCTTTAAAGATTTGTTATGTTTACCTGCAAGTCAGAGTTACAGAAAGAGGGTGAAACAGAGAAAGAGCTCTTTCATCACCTGCTTCACTCCCCAAATGGCCACTACAGCCAGTACTGGGCTGGCCTGAAGCCAGGAGCTTCCTTGTGGTCTCCCATGAGGGCGCAGGGGCCCAAGGCCTTGGAGAATTCTCTGTAGTCCTGCCCAGGGCATTAGCTGAATTGGAAGTGGAGGAACTGGGACTTGAACTGGCGCTCATATGGGATGCCAGCACCATAGACAAAGGATTAACCTATTTACTACCATGCCAGCCTGGAAATGTGATTTTTAACACTAATAATCTTAGCTAGTTGCTGTTCTATGCCCCCTATCGTAGGCCCATAAAATAAGCATTATATTCAGGACTGTAGTATTTTTGAGGAATCTTTAATTAAACACTGCAAGTTTGTTACAACTGGGGTAAATCATGATTCTGGGGGGCAGGGTGAATGATCTGTAAAGGACTTTAGGGTGAATCTCTCAAAGGATCTGTTTCTTCTCAGTGGAATTCCTCAGTACCCAGGGGTTCTTTTAGTCCATTTGCTATTTATATCAGTGCAGTGGAAGGTGATAAAGATTGCTGCAGAGGAAATGTAGAGATTTCAGTAATGATTCTGGGTGACTGAGTCTCTGTGTATTTATTACTATGTAAGAGTGTCACACATACAGCTGGTATCTCATTTACTCAAAGCAACTGAGGATTAAATACAATATATCACCTATACTATAGTCTAAGGATTAAGGTATTTTATTAATTAAACTTCTGTTTTCCTCCTAAAACTCATCCTTTACTTTTCCCCTAAGCTATGTTTATACCCTTATAAAATTCAAATGTTGAAACCTAGTTCCCAATGTGGTAGTCTTAAGAAGTAGCTAAGTTCCAAGTAATCAGACCATGAACATAACACTCTCAGAAAGAGATTGATCCCCCATAAAAGAAGTGTTACATAGCTAACTTTCCCCATGCTCTGTGTGAGTTTGCAACAAGAAGACATCGGGCACCATCTGGGAGGAACTGGCTTTCATCAAACACTTGAATTATACGAAGTAAGTGCTCGTTGTGTATATAGCACCCAGTCTGTCACATTTTGCGATAGCAGCCCAGAGAGACTTAAATGCCACTTAAGCACATGTCATGGAGCACATCTCTTGATGAGTAAGTAAAATTTTATCTTTGAATCAATTATTTAGGTTAATTGGTGCATAAGCAAATCTTCAAGATCATTAGATTATGCTAACCTTAATATTGGAGGAAATTTATACTATTTTAAATTTTTAACTAATACATTTATGAAATGCTGTATAGTATTTCAATACATACATATGTATATAATAATATATATATAAACTGTAAAATATTGGTCTCCTGTATAGTGTTCATGATGACTCTACTGCTTGCACATGACTGTGTTTTACATTTATGCAAATCATACCAGTGAATGTCTTGATCTGGCATAGTACTACAATAGTAAACTCATAAAAATTGAGAAATACTTATCATTTTAGTTCAAAATAGAAGTCCACAGAAGATACCAAAATATAGGAAACAGTGGTGATGCAATCTCTCAGATTACAGCAAGGAAGCTTTATATATGTATATATGTATATATACATTTGGAGGAGTCTTTCTTTATGTCTTGAAAACTGCACAACGTAGACAACTGTCAGCTCCAACAAGGTAAATGTCTTCGAAAACAGGATGCAAATATTTAGTTCCACAGAGAATGGAATTGTTTTTCCCATTGTGGAATGGTCAAGCCATGTAATTATTGAGGAGGTTAAATAGCATCATAAATAAAGTGTCTTCAGCCATGGCAATTGGGGAAAACAAACATCAATAATGAATACATTCATCCTTACATTTTCAAGTGTTCAGTCTATTGAGATAGAGATCTAGGAGGCTTTCTGATTGGCTATTTTCTTGTTTTTCTCAAGCAAAATAAGAGACAAAGTCATATTTCTCAATTTTTATGAGTTTACTATTGTCATCAGTATAGGGCAGATGCATAGCAAGAGAAGAATAAGTTTAATATGGGAACAAAAAGGAAGTTTCATATCATTTAGACATGCTCTTCTCTATTTTATTTATTTATTTTTTATTTTTTAAATATATAAAATTTTATTTTGACAATCTTTACATAGTTAATTAGGGTAAGAAGTTTCAAGGGCTACAGGAAAGTGGATAATACTAGTATGTTTTCCATATTGTTACCTTCATGTTCAAAGGGGGGTATTAAGGAAGAAGGCCCACCCAATTTCCCACCCTCCCCAGGTCCCGGATGTAGGGCATGCTCTGAGGTTCTTGCTCAAGTGGTTTTGATATTGCAACAGTTATGAATTGCTGTCAATCTTGCCACTCCAAGCACTATGAGGTCTTTGAAAAATCCACTGATTGACATAGTCCATCATAGCTGAGATGGTTGGTTGACCTGTTCTGTCTTCTCTCTTTTCTTCGTTAGGATTCTGAGGCTCTTCTTTATTTTAAAGACAAGGCAAAAAAGAATGAAGGAGGGGACAATTTTTTTTTAACCTTGTACAGTTACCCTGCTAAATTGCCAGCATGTGCTGCTTACTTGGAAAATCTGTGTTCCTTTGCCACCCCAAATTCTAAACAAAATTAGTTTTTTACTAGAAATGCCTGGTTGTCAGGTTGGCCCTTGCCTCTCAGGGCTAGCACTTTCAGGATATTTATAAAATATTAAATTATAATTATTCAGAAAAAACACATTGTTTTTGTTGTGTGGAGTTTTATTTCCAGTAATTTCTGTTGAGCAGGTACTTCCAGTTCTCTTAATAGACTGTTTCCTCCCTAAACTTTGACTACTACCATCTGCTCTTTTTGCCTCTGCAGATGACATATTTTTATCTTCAAAGCACCCTTGTCTTAGACTCAACTCCTTGATGATCATGGAGCAGTCAATACTTTGTTGGCCGCAACCCCACTGCCTTATTCCCTAGCACCTGCATATTGTCGTGGCTGCTTCTTTACCTTTCATCTCTGTTCAAAGTGAGGGAGTAGGAGACGAGATACCTTGATGGTTATCTTAGACTTCACTTCAAAAAAGTCTGCATCAAGAAAGGCATTAAGAACCAGGTGAGTTGCCTTTCTATTCATGCATACAATTAGCTTACACTAAACAATTTACAATTATTTTGAAATCTGATGGCCTGTAAAATATCAGCAGTTCTCACATAAATGGATTTATCCAATGTTTTCCTTTTTAGAAACTTAGATTGAATTCATCCTAGGGATAAGATTTTTATAATGAGAATCAAGCTGACAAAGATGAAAAAAACCAATACTTAAATCTTTGATGCAAAAATGATTAGGCATACTTTCATAATACATTGATGAAGAGAAAAATATGAGTGTGTATATATATGTACTATATATACATATATATTTTGCAAATAATAATGTGTAGTATTAAGATGTGAGTGTAACATATATCAAAAACCCTACATATTTATTTTCTTTTTTGATTTCCTCTGATCTGGGTGCTCCTTTGCTCTTTCTTTTCCCCAACACACACATCCACATGCACACAAAAACACACAACCCATCCATTCCCACACAAAGCATCTGATCATTTTCCCGAAGGTCAGTTCATTTCACAAACTTACTTGCAAACTTGATTGCCATTCAAGTGGCTAATCAAATCAATCAAACTGAATACTTAGATCAGTTGACTTTCTTCCTGCCTTTTCTCCAGTTGTGTGCTGTCTATTATTCCTGTAGCTGCTTGTCACATCTACACGTGATAAACAAGGTACATTGGATTCAACATCCTGAGTTTATTTTCTTTGTCTTCTTAGAAACATAATTGGGTTACATTAATTTGTAGTATGGTAAGTAAGGCTAAATATGAATTTGTAAAACTGCCCCTGTTCCCTGAGTATGATACTGACAACACAGAGAACGACAGATAAAGGCGAAAACTATTAAGGAAGGGAATACACAGCCCTCCTCCCACTCCATCGGATGTGCAGTCCATCGTTAGATCAGAGTCAGAAGTTCTGGTGTCTGTTGCACACTTGAGTGACTACTGTTAGCAATAATGGATTGAATATTTATAAAAAGATAAAAGATTCTTTGGAATATTGTCATCATAAAGAAATGTTAAATGTTTAAAGTAATGTGTATGGTGGTGATGCAATTAAATTGTTACATAATGTTTACACATATCAAAACATCTCATTGTATTCCATAAATATGTAAATTGTTAAGTGCCAAACAGAAATGAAAAGAAACCAAGGACAAGCATCCATGTTCAGTGACACTCTTGTAGAGTATGATGCTCACTAGCACACGTGGGCAAAGTCAACAACTGGTATGGGAAGCAGGGCAAGGAGCCTTTCAGCCTTTCAGGTCATTTTTTCAGTTTTTATACCAGGTGCATAGATATTTCTGCTGAGATAAAAAGACTACTGAAAAATATTCTAGCCTGGCGTGGTGGCCCAGTGGCTAAATCCTCACCTTGCAAACATGGCGGGATCCCATATGGATGCCGGTTTGTGTCCCTGCTCCCCACTTCCCATACAGCTCACTGTTTGTGGCCTAGGAAAGCAGCAGGGAATGGGCCAAAGCCTTGGGACCCTGTATCCATGTGGGAGACCCAGAAGAAAATCCTGGCTCCTGGCTTTGGATTAGCTAAACTTTGGTAGGTTGCAGCCACTTGGGGAGTAGACCAGTGAACGGAAGATCTTTCTCTGTATATCCAATGCACTTTACTGCATTGAAATGAATAGTAGGAAACCATTATAAATTTATATAAACATATCCCATAAACTGAGCTACTTAAGTATAATAGGTGTGTTTTTATTAATAATTTATTATTCTTAGGGCCATATTAAAACATGTTAATGTGTGATTGCAGTATTCCCACCAATGGTGTTCTGTCAATTTCTCTGTCTGTTTCTTGGGAGCATAGGCAATATGAAGATCCAGGGCACTAACAATGATAATGAAATTCAAAGAAGAATGCTGAAAAGCTCCTGATTTGACACCATAAACACATAAGTGGAGATTCTGCCTTGCAATTGAGGAGGAAGAGTCTTATAATTTTCTTTCAAAATAGCACTATTAGAAGGAATAAGCTTTGTCTAGGAGTCTACTCATTTGTTCGGAAGCATTTGAATTCCTTCTAAGTGATGTTCTTACGCAAGCTGAGAAATAATGGGGTGAGATGGTACACACTGTAAACACCAAACCCTACGAAAGATTATACACCTTGCTAGTAACTGCCTTTCTCCAACATAGGGAAATTAAGTGTCCTTTTCCTCCAGGTTCCACTTTTACACAACAGGGGAAAACAATACTCTTTGATCTCAAAGCAAAAGGGTAGAGGAGAAAAATGAGTACGCAATGCAAAAACTAGTGTTTTCCTTTTTTTTTTCTTCTCCATTTCAAACCACTTGCTGTCTTGGAGAGTTCATCATCAGATTGCTGTTGTAATGGGAGAGCTGGAGTGTCCTTAGCGATACTCTAATATAAACCAGTTTAAAATGCAGAGTTTTAAATAAAAGATATTTCTTTTATAAGTTTATAACTGCATCACTTTTTAATTGATGCAGCTCCTCACTATTCCAGTGAATAGTTTATGCATCGTTCTTAAGGATGAGTGTATACTTATTTTTAATAAAGACCTTGAAGCAAGTACCTTCCTTATCTATATTCCACTGACCTTAATAAATACTCAATAAAGGATAACCAGCTCTATACAATGCATATTGAGTAAATTAAAAACTGTTCTAGCTCATAAGGCTTTAGAGATATTTCTTTACTATTAAGTGTATCCTCATTTGGTTCTGCATTATTTGCTCTTAGCTTTGGGTTATGAAATTTCCTTTTATGTAAAGCTGAGTATTTTTCTGCTAGAAGAAAAGATTTGTGTTTCTATTTACTTTATAATCAATTTTTCAGTGAAAAAGTTAAAAGCATAAAGAACAAATACTTTACAGAGAGGCTAGAAGCCTTGGAATCTGTTCTGGTAGTGCAATTAACTCTTTTTTGCTAAATGATACGCTTTCAGTTGCAGGCCACTTAAACCTCCAAACCTGTCTCTTATTCTCTCGAAACACTGGTTAGGTTGCTCTGATGAAAGTATCCACCTTGATAAGAGCAACAGTGCTGTTACCATCTTTTTACACCTGTCACTCGGAACAAGGCTCAAAGCAAGTGATCTGAATTAATTGGATGGTCAGAGAATCTGCAGCAAAATGAAAACATCTAAACTTCTCTAAGGAAAAAATAAATGACTCAGTATATTTTTTCATTGCCATAACCAGAGGAATCAGTGTTGTACAGAAGAGTCAAGTTTTAGGCCAGGTTATTTCAGTACTGTAAGTTCTAGAGTCAGATGCCTTTCAATTCCCAGTTTTATCTTAATTATGATAAGAACATGGATAGCATATTTTTATCTGTCTTAAATCTCATTCCGCAAAATTAGTACTATTTCATTTAGTTTTTGAACGTCTAAAAAAATGACAATATACATGAAGTATGTTAAATAGTGCCATCAAATAGAAATGATCGACCAATTTTAACAATGATCAGCTGTTTTTAGAAGTATCTTCTTTGAAAGGCAGAGCAGGAAGCAAGGGGAGTCAGGACAGAAAGAAGTATGTTTTATTGATCCAGTCCTCTGGATTCTTTATCTTCAGGATTATTTTGTGTAGAGGTCTCATTGATTTAATGAATGTCTAGGTTCATGCCTATCTAGTTACCTCTTCAATTTTGCTTCTTATTGAAATAAGTGTTCACTCACCATTAGGTGATGTCAGTTGCTTTTGAACCATGATACTTAAGTGGTATCCACGTAGGTCTCTGAGGCCCTTCCCTTCTGATTGAATGGAATGTGCTCCTCTCTTTTCCTCTATCCTTATTATTTAGACTTTCCGTATAGCCTGGGTTGCACATGTGCCAGGAGCCTGGAATTCCATCCAGGTCTCACAGTGGGTGACAGGGCCTGAAGCACTTGGATCATACTCTGTGGCTTTCCCAGGTTGTTTGTTTTAGTTTATGTGCCGCCGAAGCGAGCACAGCTTCCCCAGGTTGTAACATCAGGGAGTTGGATTGGAAATACAGCAGCTGGATATGAAGCAGTACTCACATATTAGATGCCATTGCTGCAAGCTGTATCTTAATCCCTTACACCAGAACAACAGCCCCTTCATATTTTTTCTATGAGGAAATTTTGAAAAAGGGGTATGTGTTTTTTCTCTTAGTCTTGTTCTTTTAGAAAGTGGAGTGTAATACTACACTTGGCTGTAGCAGTTCTTTGCCCCAACTACTAGATTCCTTATGCATAATCTCACTTGGTTGATGAAGTTCTTAGAGTTCTGGGATGAATAATCGATTTCTTGTGCCCCAAGCGTTTTTGCACCAAGCTCTCTCTTTGTAACTACATGCTTTTGTTTCCTTTGAGCCTCTAATTTCCATTGTTTGTCATATATCTGGACTTTTTAACCTCTTCCAAGACTGATCTGGGACAAGAAATTCATGGTGGAGAATAACTAATTACTTCAACTGCAATTCCAGAGACAGTGAACTAAGCAAAATGCACAGCACTCCACCAGGAGAATTAGGTTTATTCCTAGACTGACCACTAGAGGGCTAGGTAATTCCAACTAGCACTTAATCTCTGGTTCAAGAGAGAGAGAAAAAAAATCATTTTCAAGGCAGAAATAGCAGACAATAAACTGTAGAGAAGTGACGTGTTTTAAGCATGAACTCATCATTGCTCCCTATTCCTAATTCCTTCTTGAACAAGTCATCAATCTATTTTCCTTTCCACATATAGCAATGGCCCAGCCATATCTGTTTCTGGGGAGTGAACCAGCAGGCAGGAGCTGGAGTATATTTCTCACGCTCACTATGTGTGTGTGTGTGTGTGCGCACACATTTCTATTTATATCTGTCTTTCCATAAATGTAAAGATGTCTATTTTCTCACCAAAAAACTTTAAACTCTTGCATAGTTGGTATTATTAATAATTCTGTTTTCTAAGACATTTTTGAAGACTGAACACATGAAGATGAAACACCCATGTATGATTATTCTCTACTTTTTTCACTGGAAATTTTTTTAAAAAAAATTTTATCAGTAATTGCTTCCTTATCACAGGGAAGTCTAAGTCAATTGTGATGGTGTGACATTCGTTGCTTTGTCACAGAATGTCCATTCAACTCTAAGATTTGGAATGTGTGTGTTTGTGTGTGTAGTGAATGATTCTTGCTTTGTTATCTCAGTTTCAGAAGTACATCACTGCAGGCTAATTATGGGGAAAATATTACAGAAAATGCTTTCTTCAAAGCCAGTAACATCAGGCCACATCCTCAAGCTGTCAATGATTCACACTGATGTATCAAACTCTTACACAGTATCACATGTCTCATTATGGATTTCCTATCTTGTCTATTTGCAAAGTTTCACTCCAACACTGAAAAAAACCAGAATTATACCTCCCCTGATCCTACCTAAGCTACTTACCCTGTACTGAATTCTGTTTGCACAGTGTTTTCATGTTTATTAACCTCTACACTATTCCTATTATTTGAATGCTTTTTGTCCTCTTCAAATTTCAAATTGTTAGAATGTTAATCCCCAATCAGACAGTGTGGGGAGGTAGGACGTAGTTGACTAATGCTTGCATGAATAAGGCTCATTAGGAGTAAGTTCTTTCTTTTCTGTTCTTTACAGATTACTCTATCCCATGTAGTCTTTTAAACAGTGTAACATAGGTGTTCTTTGTGTCAAGATGTTAAGATTCTGTCATGATTACCTAGTGGAAATATCTGTTGTTTTCAATAAACAGTGACTTAACTTTTAAGCACTCAACATCAGTCGTGAGTCCCATACATATTTTCACTAAATGACTCCTAAGTTATACAAGTGCACAGCTCCATGTCTCCAGTAGCTAAAAATTAAACTTACAGGCTGTCTGGGTATAAGGTCAAATATTCTCGTGACAAGGCTAGCATATCTGGCATAACCCCATCTGTCATCCTGTGCTCTGCCACAGGGATAGTTACCTTTGTTTCTAGAGGAAACAATTCCATGGTAAGATCATAAACAGTAGTTGGGAATGATGTCTTCAACAAAGGCAGCTCACATGTAATGGCTGCTGTAGTTATTTTACCCTGATAAAACATAAGGAAATTCTGCCTGTGAGTGCAAAATAATGAAGAGATTGTCACCTTTCACAGCTTATCATGTTTTCGTACCTCTTCTCTATTGGCACTTTTGGTTTACTTATGTAAAGAATATTTGCGAATTTACCATGACATTATCATTTATATGTATGTATTTTAGATTTGAAAGGCAGATTTTTACACAGAGAGAAGGATAGATAGAAGGGTCCTCCATCTGCTGGTTCATCACCTAAATGGCCACAATGGTGAGAGCTGAACTGAGTTTGATCTGAAGCTGAGATCCAGGAGCTTCTTCAGGGTCTCCCAAATAGGTACAGAGGCACAAGATTGTGGGTCATCCTCCACTGCTTTCCCAAGTCATTAGCAGAGCTGGATAAGAATTGGAACAGATGAGACACAAAGCGGTGCCCATATGGTTCCAATTTCTGGCTTCTCACTCCTTCTTCCTAATACTCAGACCCCAAGAGGCGATAGTGATGGATCAAGTAAGTGGGCTCCTTCCATCCAGATAGGAAATCTAGATTCATGTCTTAGGAGCTGGATTTAACTGGGCCCAGCTCCAAGCCACTATGGGCCTAAGGGTATGTGAACCACTATGTGAGAATTTCTTTTTTCCCTCTTTCATTCCTTTTCTTTATCCCTTTCTCCCTCCCCCTCTTATTCCATAATTAGACAAATGCGTACATACTCTTTTTTAGTCCAATGCTTAATACATATCATGAGGGCCTGACATGGTGGCTTAGCGGCTAAAGGCCTCACCTTGAACATACCAGGATCCCATATGGGTGCCAGTTCTAATCCCAGCAGCTCTACTTCCCATCCAGCTCTCTGCTTGTGGCTTGGGAAAGCAGTCAAGGATGGCTCAAAGCCTTGGGACCCTGCACCCGTGTGGGAGACTTGGAAGAAGATACTGGCTTCTGGCTTCGGTTTGGCACAGCACTGGCCGTTGCGGTCACTTAGGGAGTGAATCATCAGACGGAAGATCTTCCTCTCTGTCTCTCCTCCTCTCTGTATATCTGCCTTTCCAATAAAAATAAATCTTAAAAAGAACAAAACAAAAAAACAAAATGACCAGACCACCTGGAACAAAAATTTTATATGAAATAAATGATGACTTATAAGAAGTTTCCTTACTTAGTGTTAGAAGGCATACATAACATTCTTTTATGGATGAAAGTGTCAGTATCATGTTGATCTCTGAGGGGCTGATTTAATCCTGATATCATCTTGGATTCCCTGAGATCAATACTGTCCTTTCCATAGCTCTGGATTCTGTTCCTTATAATTTCATTTTTCATAATGGAATGTTAGTTTTAAAAGATGATTTAATGCTAACAACTGTTGATAGAAAAGTATAGAAAAGTGCTTTTTATTCAATTTCCAAATGAGGGATATAAAATCAAGAGTTTGGCCTACTGGAAGTGAATATTGAGGAATGACTCTTGGCTCCTTTTTACTCCCTTCCCGTGCAATTTTTTTTTCTCACCACAGAACATAGTCTAAGATTTTGGGGGAAGGTTCTTTGTCTGGAAAATTGGCCCTTACAGTCTATTGCTCATTCTTCCTCCTCATCCAATTATGACAAAATCTCTGGGGGACAAATTTTTAGTACCACTGGATAAAACACTCTAGTCTTAAAAAGTACAGTTGCAGAGTACCAGCTCATAATTACTGAACACTTAACATATGCTTGGCATCTGCACTAGGTATGTTTCATATCCTGTGCTGAATCCTGACTCCATCCTACCCACTGGAATTCTGTAATCTCTTTCTCATTGCTTCAGTTTAGAGCAGTGTTGGAACTAAAATGGTCTCACCATTGAGAGAGGTAACCTATTAATTATCACCAATCACTTAGACATTTCAGTGACCCTATCTTGAAAACAGATGTAGATAAAAGCGTGCCTCGAGTGGCTCACTGCATTCATGACCACTCTGCCCGCAAGCCTGTTAGAAGAATGATGTTAATGTATGCTTGTTTAGAAATGCCAGGCTGCTCCCTTCTCTCCACAGCTTGTTCCAGCTGTAGCCCAATTAAACTCAACAATTCACAGGTGTTCACAGAAACGTTTTCGGCTTAAAATCCCAGTTGTCTTTAGGGCTCTTCACTTTGTTAGTGCTCTTTAAATTTGAAATATTCTTCAAACAAACCATCTTTTCAAATGAGGCAGAAAAAAAAAAAAACAGCCCAATGAATGGTGGTGAGGATAATAATAACCATAAAAGTATTCTCACCAACCAAAGAAAATTCTTTTATCTAGAAGAGTAGAAGCCCAATCCGTTTACCCCAAATCTGGAGGAATATACATATATATTGTTTTTAATTGAAGAATATAAAGAAAGAGTGTGACATGTCTTATCAAAATGAAAAGAAAATATAAGAATTTATATGCGATCAGACATTTCTAAGGCATTAGCTCTCTTGTCTCCCTCAGTTGAGACGCATAAATTTTGCAGCAGCTTTTTGTTGTAGCTCTGAAGATTCCACTTGGAACAAATACAGTGCGTGTGGAGTGCCTTTGCTTCAGTCCAAGCTCCGCTTCTGATTCAAGTTCCGTACTTAATGACTCCCACTGTCAACCTAGAGAAGCCCTGGATATAGCAGGAATTTAGTGAGTCAAGCAACAAATGGAAGATACCTGTTGCTCACTTTTTCTGTATCTCTGTATTTCAAAAAAAATATATTTATTCATTAAAAATGAAACACCTAGATGTTATCTCAAGTGCATAAACACTATCATCAATGATACAGAATTCAACAAGAATGCATGCTATGTTAGAATTCTGTTTCTCATTTCTAAACTGTAGATTAGAATTCATTTCTAATCCATAGGGAATGACAAACATTAACTCGATAGTTTTTGAATTGGTACGGATATATGAAGTTTGAAAACTAGTGACTTTCATCCAGTACTCCTGTGATAATTCAGTACATGTCCATTTCATGAAGCAGTCTTTGGACCCATCTGAATGTCAGTCACTTCTGGACAGGAACTTAAGATATGGGAGTTTTGCAGGTATACATCAAGTGTTTATTTTGTGTTCACTATGTGTGAGGTGCTATTCTAGAAGTTGGAGCATTAAAATGACAAAGCAGCTGGAAATTCTACCCTAAGAATTTGGAAGATGAGTAATAAACATGAAATGTTATTAAATAACTATTGTAGTATATTAAATGTTGGGAATGCATAGAAATAACAATGCAAAATAGAAGTCCATAACGTAAATGGGACTCTGAAGTATAAAAGGAAAATGGCATGATTAATGAAAGCAAGAACATTTCATCTTGGAAATTCTTGTTTGTTGGCTGGGTCTTACATTGAATGTATACCATCTTACTTTGCTGAAATTGCAAGTTTTATTTGCTGGTGATGTTGATGATGTTTACACCTCAATTTCTTGAGCCCTTACAGTTTGGCAAACACTGTGTAAAAACTTTTTATTATATTCACTAAACTTGAGCAAGATACTTAATTCTACTTTAATAATAGGGACCTATGAATCAAAGAGGCAAAATATCCTTAGTATCAAAGTTAAAAATCAAATTTGTTTCTTTACATTCAAATCCATGCTACTATTTATTATTTACACAAACAGGTTTATTTATTAGACACATATAAAGCCCAGACATTGTCTTTAATGTCTTATATTGTTAGGTCATGTTAGTTGCTCAAAGAATTATACATGTAATATACTAAATGTTTTCTAAATGTAATATACTAAATATAATACATTTCTACATGTAATATACTAAATGTCTTGCTTGTTCAGCTGAGTAAACTGGAAACCCCTCCAAAAATATAATTGAATAAGTTTCCAAAACTCATCAATATGTTTTCATCTATGGCAAATGGGGCTTTTCTGGATGTTATTAGGTTAAGGATCTTGCAGGTGGGGATTTATTCTGTATTATCCACATAGAACAATCACAAGAAGGGAGAGAGTGGGTTCAGAGTCAAATGATGATATGAAAACATGATGACAGAATAAGATATGAAGAGATTCAGGAACATGGACCAAGGAAGGCAGCAGTCTCTAGAAACTGTGTAAGGCAGGGAACGGATCATTTCCTGCAGTTCCCAGAAGGAACACAATCTTTCCAAACCAATTTGGACTTTTAACCCTCAAACAGTTAGATAAGTAAATCCGTGTTGTTTTATACCACTTGTTTTGTAGTAAATTTCTGATAGCCACTTTAATAAACTCAAGTGTTTTAGAAAGTAAGCATGGAGTGTTCCTGTTCTGTGATATCGCCAATGTCAAAGTGACATTGGCATTAGCTAAAGGAGAGTCTGCAAGAAATAGGAGAAGCATGATTGGAGTCAGTTTGTTCCTCTTGCTCAGATTGTTAGCATATATAAAAATGTTAACGATTCCGCTGGTGAGGATCCAAAAAATGTGAGGAACACACAGTAAGGAAACACTACACCGGCCTAGAGAATATGTGAGTAGCTTAAAAAGAATATTGCTAGAAATATGGACTTTCTAAGCAGTTATGAAGAATTTCGCTTTCTGTTTATATTGAAATAGTAGGAATAACAAAGATTGATGGAAAAATTGTTAAACAGAAAATGTGACCTGATTATTTGGAAAATTACTAAACTTAAGGAATTCACTGAGAGGAAAATGTGCTTGAGAGAGCAAGCAAACGATCAGATATGATTGCTACTAGTTCTGGAAAGGACTGAAATCAGCATACGCAGTGACATAGAGGGCTCAGAACAGAATAAACCTGTGACACTTAGATCCCATTCACATTTCATTAGAAGACAAAAATCTGAGAGTTAGCCTTTTGCTTCTGGGTTGAAATCACACATTATAAAATCAAAATTCAAACAAAATATAAAGTAAATTTAAAATATTTACCTTGTGTTTGTTCCTGTATTACTTACTTTGAAAAAGAAGGGGATGCCAAGAAAATGAATTTTTTGTGAATCTAAAAATTTAAATAGAAGTGATTGTGGAAATAAATAACAACTGATTTACTCTGTGATCTAATCTTGAAGTGTAACTGCAGACAAGATAGACACAAGTGATTTGAGTGCTCCAACAGAGAGGCGATCTTTAAGCTGAGTTTTACAGGTTGATATTTTCATTTTGAGTAGATTTCAGGATAGCCCACAAGGAGAGATACAAGTTGGCTGATTTTGGAGAAGACACCCGTTTGAAATTTATGGGAAATCATGTCATATTTTGTCATATATATTGAAATAGGAAATTTAAGTATTTCTTTGAGGCGTAGGAGGGAATTATGAAAAGGATCAATCCAGTAACATTTTGGATTAATAATAAATGTGTTTTCTTTATGCAAATTAAACTTTATCTTTGATGACTCATAATGTGCCATTTGAATACCTAAGTATATGAATTATGAAACCAAAACTGAAAGGAAGAAAGTAGTCTTCATATCACAAACACATTTAATTATTTTTAGGTAATTCAATTTATATTCAAGTGTGTGTGTGCTTATGCAAATAAAGCAATTGCTATAAGAATTCCAAGTCTGTTTATGAAGGAATGCAGCTAATTTTATTGACATTTCTTATGCAGTTAATTAACCACCAGGACAGTGTCTACCTAGAAGTAAAGTGCATCTCAATTGCAGATTTTATTTGGTCTTGTTTAGCCCCATTTAGTTTTGTACCTATTCTTTTTGTTTCTGAGCAATATTTTCATCATGTTATTTGCTTTCTCATAGATTTATCTTTGCCCAATTATTTTATAATTGCGCTGATATTTAAAAAAATCATGTTATATTCATAGACATATTGAAGATATGAAACCAAACTTGCTAACAAGAGACAGATAATAAGATCATTAGCTTAGTTTCTCATTTGGGATAAAAATACTGTTACCGCTCTTTAAACGTACTAATTAAGCTAGTTTCAGATCCTTAAGGACTTGGAAACTGAATAATCTGATTTCATGGTCTTTGGTTTTCTGCTTCTTAGCCTATTTCTGTATGAAACAGATGTGATCATGTCAACTTTCATGTGCTCAGGAAAGGTATTCTGCTAGGACAGCTGAGCTCTGTTCTCACATATTTATTATGTTTCTTTTTTATCATTGTCTCCTTTGCTGATTTCACTGTACCTGGAGTATTCTCTCCTTACTTCTATTTCATATTCTTCAAAGGAACCATTCTTTTCTTTTTTTTTTTTTTAAAGATTTATTTTTATTATTTTGTTATTGGAAAGGCGGATGTACAGAGAGGAGAGACAGAGAGGAAGATCTTCCATCCGATGATTCACTCCCCAAGTGAGCGCAACGGGTCGATACTACGCCGATCCGAAGCCAGGAGCCTCTTCCGAGTCTCCCACGCGGGTGCAGGTTCCCAAAGCTTTGGGCTGTCCTCGACTGCTTTCCCAGGCCACAAGCAGGGAGCTGGAAGGGAAGCGGGGCTGCCGGGATTAGAACCAGCGCCCATATGGGATCCCGGGCGTGCAAGGCGAGGACTTTTAACCACTTGCGCCACCGCGCCGGGCCCCATTCTTTTCTTAAAGTAATTTTGTGTATCTACTCACATCTCTTCATATTCTTTTAATCAGTATGTGTAAAATGTCAGACATATGAAAAGTTTCATAATATTGAGTTTTGTTTTATGTGTTCTCATGTTCAAAATTTTCAAAAATATTCCTCTTTCTGCATAACTAGTTTACAACAAATGCTATGTGCACAACAATGTGAACAAAGAGTAAAACAGTAAAAGTTTTTTAAAAAGAAAAATAGTAACCAAGCCAGCTAATTTGCATGTTCCTTACTAAAATCCCATATAATAATGGATTTCAAAAAATTAGTTTTTGATAGATGACTTTTAAATGAAGAGAATCTCTAGGTACATTAAAGCCTACGAGATAAAAGCGCAAGTTCACAGTGCGCTAACTGGGAGTATGGCAATTGGTCCAGTCTGCAGTTGCCTGCACAGACAGTCTAGACAGGCCAGTTCTGGGGACAGAGTGAAGACTAAATCTCCTACATGGGTGTCAGGAACCCAGTGATGACCCTTCATCGCTGCCTCCCCAAATCTTCATGAGCAGAAAGCAGAATCAGGGGAATCAATGAATGGGGGCTTTATCTATCTCATCTCAACTACATAAATAAATCTATTTTTAAAAAATCACAGTTAGGGCCCAGTGGCGCAAGTGGTTAAGGTCCTCGCCTTGCACGCCCGGGATCCCATATGGACGCAGGTTCTATCCCTGCAGCCCCGCTTCCCTTCCAGTAAAATATATCTGTAAATAGACTTCACTTAAAGGTAGATTGTAAGGACTAAACACACGTATAAATGGCTGTAAAGAGCTCATGGCTCATCTAAGGATATAATAATAATAATTTGTGACTATCACCACCATCACAATGAATTTCATTTATTTCCTTATTCATGTTTTGAGTCCATACTTTCATAAGTTTCTCTCTCTCTCTCTCCTATTTGAAAAGCAGAGGAAGAGAGGAAGAAAAGGAAGGGAAGGACCTAGTGCAGTAGCCTAGAAGCTACAGTACTCCCCTTTGCATGCTCTGGGATCCCATATGGGCGCCAGTTCTAATCTTGGCACAACTGCTTCCCATGTGCTCCCTGATTGTGGCCTGGGAAAGCAGTCGAGGATTGCCCAAAATCTCAGGACCCTGCACCCACTTAGGACACCTGGAGGAGGCTCCTGGCTTCAAATAGGTCAGATCTGGTCTTTGTGGCCACTTGGGGAGTGAATCAGTGGACAGAAGATCTTCCTCTCTGTCTCTCCTCTTCTCTGTGTATCTGACTTTACGATAGAAATAGATAAATATTTTTAAAAAGAAAAGAAGAAAGGGAAGATGACAGAGAGAGAGACAGAGACAGAGATAGATCTCGCATCTGTTGATTCACTTCCCAAATGGTCTCAGTGTCCAAGCTGAGCTAGAAATCCAGAAAATGCATGTCTCCCATGTGGCTAGCATGGGCCCAAGTACTTGGTTCAATCTTGCATCATTTTCCCAGGCACATGTCCAGGGGGCTTCATGGAAGCAAAGCTGCAAGGACTGAAATGGGACTTCTGATATGGGATGATGACATCACAAGTGGTGACAACAGTTGCAATCTAAGTCTGCATTTTGTTATTAATCGCTCATCTTCTTATATAATCTGGTCAAATTCCCAATATAAAGTTTTTATGAAAACAACAAAAATGAAACCTTTTTAAAGTTTGAAAGAAAATCAAGTGTATGTGTAACAGTTCATATTATTTTCTAATATGATTAGATTTCACAATGATATCAGTATTTTTTTTTGAGACCTAATCAAATGAGAAGGTTACTATGTAGATCAAAAGGTAAATGCTAATCAGACAGGTAAAATTTAAATGAAACCATTGTTCAAGAGATTTATAAATGTTTCTGGTTTAGAAGAAGCCAACATTAAACCCTTTGTAAGTAAGAAAATCTAGCTCAACGTATGTTTTGGTATCTTTGGTTTGGTGTAGTTATATCTATCTGCTTTTTACATAGTAAGCGTACTATACTTTATTAATACTTAATCCTTTCTAATTACCAAAAATTATTTTGAACAAAATGATTCTGCTTTATTATATATTTTCTGTTTAATTTGGAATATTATCTATAGCTTTCATTAATTGCTAAGCTGTTTCCAAATGTCTATGTTGTTTGGACATAAAAAGATGTTGTTTGGATTAAAAAGATGTTTAAGTGTATTCGTAAATGATATTGGGTATGCCCTCCTAGTAGAAACAACTCAGGAGTTCCTGAAACTGTGTTTTGGACACAGTTAACAGCACAGATTGTGACTCCTGGGAAGAAGCAAATAAATTCATTTGGGCATGTCATCACACTGGTTTCTGACTGAGTTTTGCGTGCAGGTCCTTGGAGAAGCAAGCAGAGAAATCATTGTGTAGCGGAGCCAGAGATCTGAGTTGAGAAAGGTTGAGGTTGATCGATTTTATAAGGCAGATTGTTTTTCAAAAATCTACTGGAGCTCACTGGATTTTTCCATTGAATAGTGTTTGTGTATGTTTGGGCTTCCCTACATTGGCCTATAAGTTTCTGCTAACTGCCAGGGAACTGTAAATTAACTAGTTTCTGCAGCACAGCAATCTTCAGTTTCAACTATGGGATATAACAGTTACACTGCTGCATGTCTTCAACATTTTTGTGCTATTTGGACAGTTTAGCAAAGGATATGGGTGTAATCTAGATACTTTGTGTTTCTGGCCAGAGTGAAAAGGCTGTGGAGCATGCCTGTGGGGCTCAGTGCCTCCTGTGAAAGAACTGTGCCTCAGCACCTAGAAGGATAACTTTAAATTCTGCTGTAAGTACTTTTTAGAATTCAAGTGAAGTGTGAACATCACATGAAAAGAAACAAACTATTAACAAGGATATAAAGAAACTCTAATGATGTGAATTCACGGAAAGAATGTAGCAGCAGATTTGACACTCACATATGGAAGAACAGTAAAGTTGGAGACCCAGAAAGATACTAACTATGAAATACCAAGAGATTAAGCCTATTGTAAGGAGAAAGAAGTCAGAGATCTCAGCTATAAATTGGCTAACAGTCTTATTCTTTGGATTCCATAGAGGGGGAAAAAAAAAACAGAAGCAAAGGAAGGAAAAGAAAAGGTAATATGTTTACAATATGCACCTCCAAAATTCTCTGGAAAATGTTCACTATGAAAAAAAGAACTATGCAAGAATTTAAAATATTTTTGCACTAAAATATATTCCATGGTAAGTATCATGATTTTTTTTTTTGTGGAATAATACATCCTTGGAACACAAAATGCCAGTGATTATGTTTTAAATGTGTGTCAATTTTTCACATACTTTTAAAAAAAGATTTATTTATTTATTTATTCCACACACTTTAAAAAAAAGATTTATTTATTTTTATTGCAAAGTCAGATATACAGAGAAGATGAGACCGAGAAGACGATCTTCCATCTGATGAGTCGCTCCCCAAGTAACCGCAATGGCAGGAGCTAAACTCTTGGATCAGCTAAGCTGATCCGCAGCCAGACTCTTCTGGGTCTCCCTCATGGTGCAGGGTCCCAAGGCTTTGGACAGTCTTCAACTGTTTTCCCAGGTCACAAGCAGGGAGCTGGATGGGAAGTGGAGCTGCCGGGATTAGAACCAGAACTGTCACTCATATGGGATCCAGACACATTCAAGGCGAGGACTTTAGCCTAGCGGCCACCGCGTTTGGCCCCTCCATACACTTTTGAAGTCCACCCCTATCTTCACATGAAATACAATCTTTCACATTTAGATATAACTTTATGCAAAAAAGAACAGAATCAATTATGAAACTAGCAAAGAAATGAAGGTAAAGATTTGTGATGTAGACCATTTGGGATTTTGAAAATAAAATTTTAGAAGAGGGAACTAAATTAATTCACTTGAGGAGACAGAATATAATTTTTTAACCATATGGACATTAATAAATTACTTTTAATTAAATCCATTCATCTATGAAGCAATATAGTGAATATCCAGAAAACACTTACAAACTTAACAAAAAACAAAATTTTAGAGAACACCATTTACTTTAAAAATTTTATTTTCTCTATTTTTTTGAAAATGAGAGAAACAGAGACACTTAAATCTTTTCCACTTATGTTTCACTCCCTAGACCCCCAATAACCAGCAGGATTGGACCAGGTCATAGCTAGGACCCTAGATCTCACTAGGTCTCCCACATGGATGCAGACACAGAATGTGGGTAAACAAAAGCTTAAAGTGGCAGTGGATCCCAGCTGGAACTCTGGAACCCAGGCACTCTGGAATGGGGTGTGAATTTACCAAGCAATGTCTTGATAGCAGCACCAAATGCTTGCTTCAGTGGAACCCTTTAAATGTGCTTCTTTGCTTGGCTTTTTTCTGTCTTTGCATGCGAGTTGTAATTCCTACACCAATTTATTCCTGTGTTTAGGTTTATAATAGTTGCCCCTGACACATGTGATTTGAAGAATGGGAATCTTTTAGAAATTCAGTTTACATTATATATTTTCTGATGGCATTTCGTCCATGATATAAGCATGAAATGCATCAATCCTGATAACTGTAGTTCTGACTGAAAGGTAATTGTCACTGTAATAACCACAGTTTTTATTGGTTCTTCTGTGGAGTGATGTCTGTTCCTATTTTAATGTCCTAACAAACGTATTGTAGATACTTGTGCACATGCATGAGGTTTTTCTTTCGCATATTTACTTAGGAATGTTGAGTTCTAGAACACACACATGCACACACTTTTTTGAGATACTTTCATTATACAATATAATGAATGAATATAATGAAAGAGATTGCACCAACTTACGTTTGTTCTACAAATGTGCAGAGCTAAGCTTTCCTTCATAGTTTTAACAATTACTGTTAGTTTTAAAACTGAAAATGGGCCCGGCGTGGTGGTGCAAGTGGTTAAGGTCCTCACCTAGCACGCCCGGGATCCCATATGGGCACCGGTTCTATTCCGGCAGCCCCATTTCCCTTCCAGCTCCCTGCCTGTGGCCTGGGAAAGCAGTCGAGGACGGCCCAAAGCTTTGGGACCTTGCACCCATGTGGGAGACCCAGAAGAGGCTCCTGGCTTTGGATTGGCATAGTATCGGTCATTGAGCTCACTTGGGGAGTGAATCATTGGACGGAAGATCTTCCTCTCTGTCTCTCCTCTCTGTATATCCGCCTTTCCAATAAAAAAAAATAATAAAAATAAATCTTTAAAAAAAAAACTGAAAACAAGATTGTTAGCAACATATGACAGATTATCTTTTTCATGTTATAATTGACAACCTCCTATTTAACAATAAAAATGAGCAAATTTTTTCAGTGTTTGCTAACAGTTCAACTCTCTTTTGCATATTGTTATCTTTTGTGCCTATTTCCTATGTGTTTTGGCTTTGTGTTATAGCTTTTTAATTTTTATTTACATGTAAAAACATTATAATCTACAGTAATAGAAGTTGGCTCAATGCATAGTGTCTTTTTGAACATATGGTTGTGTTTTAAATTTATTGCCAGTGAATGTGTTCTTTTTTTTCATTTTAAATATAGTCAACGTCAGCATTTTATATGAGCAAATTCTTTTCTTTCCAAAGTTTATGAGTATATTACTGCATATTTTATTTGAAGGTTTTAAATTTCCTTAGCATGTAATAAAATAATTCACCAGTTATTATATTTTCTAGGGTGTGAGATTAGAACTTATTTACTTATTGCTTCAAGAACATCTGTTGGATAGCTCATCAGTCTTGCAATGATCTTTAAAGTCAGAGAAGATCATATGAGTCTATTTCTAAAATCTTTACTATGTCACTTCTGCGTAAGAGTTTTAGCTGAACTTCAGTTTATTTTTTGCTGTCCCATCAAGCTAACATTTGTCCTGGAGCATCTGCAACTACACAAGGAGGGTAAGGACGTATCACAATTGTATTTGAAGATGAAAAAAAATCTTTCTTAATTCTCAAATGATGGCTTTTTTAAATCATGCACGTTTTAGCACAGTTAATTCATATTTTTTCCTTAGAGAGCACAATTGCTTTTTCACCCATATTTTTGGTGAGAATTGTAGGTTGTTGCTTCCAGTTCCAAGTTTGTGTCCTAGTTCTGCTATGGCAAGGTGCACATCCATGTCTCCTGACACCCAAACAACTAAAACAGTCTTAGTTTCTCAGCATCTGAATGGACTTCAGAGAAGCTTAAATACTGCTGCATCTCTTTAAATTTCTTTAAAAATATTGAGATGGGGAAAGAGAGTGAGATGATCTTCCATATGCTTATTCATTCCTCAAATGTCCAAACTAGGTTATGCCAAGACAAAGCCAGAAGCCCAGAACTATATCCTAGTCTCTATGTGATTGGCTGGATGTCAGCTACTTGGGCCATCTTCTGCTGTTTGCCAGGTACATTCGCAGTAGAATTATCCTTGAGTGAAGCAGCCAGGACTTGAAAGGTATTTGGTTATCAAACACTGGCATTGCAGGTTGTAACTTAACCTATGATAACTCAATGCATGCCTCTCTCTGGTTTCTCCCTTTTTCATCTGTGGCAAGTCAGATCTAGCTTACTTTCTTGAACAACAAGGAGCAGGACAAAACCAAGCCAAAACAAATCGGCAAAATGTAACAAATCAACAAAATCAGGTGTTTTCTGTAATATTCATTATTTACAGATATTACATAGAGACTCTCTCACCTCTACCTCCAAATTCAGTATCTTTGTGTGCTCTGATACCAGAATTACAAGTCTCCACAAGGGGACATAAGCTGCCACCTGCCACAACTACATCCCAATGGGTCCCGTTTTGAGTTCCTGCTGTTCCATTTCCCAACAAGCTCCCCATTGATGAACCTGGGAAGGAATGGGGAGATGTCTAGAGTAACTGGGGCCCTCCCACCTGCTGTGACACCCAGAAACAACTTCTGGCTCTGGTTTGGCCTGGTTCAACTCCACGCACTGTTGCCATTTAGAGTAAACCAGCTGATGGAAGATCCTTTTTTCTCTTGGTCTCTTCCTTTCTCTAATTCTGACTTTCAAAGAAATAAATACTTTTAAAATGTAGGGAATTATTTCTAGATATTTAGCACACTCGATATCAGAAAAGGGAACTTTCGCTAAATGGCATTTTTCCTTATAATCAACTGTTATTTTTAAAGGAACAGAAATATTTTTTTTGGTTAAAAATGTGCTTCCTTTTTTCCTCAGTTCCATGGTGTCCCTACTATTTTTTATATCTCAACTGCATTTCTAATATATGTTATCTGTCTATTGCCTAAGGGTATTAAAGCTTGTAAAACCCGATTTAAGCATTTGATTCCTTTATATTTTTATCACAATCTTAAGTTTAAGGAGAAGCTTTTAACTTACTGTTGGTAATAGAAGGAAATCTAAAAAGGGGTAGGCTTATTTCTCTTTGACTTCCATAACATAATAGTGACTGCCTCAAGCAATTGGCCTTCTTTACCATTTATTCTCCCAACGAAAACATTGCCTCAAGAAACCCTTTCCTAATATTTAATACCTCGCGGTCCACAGCCTATGCTGTGCACATGTCATCCCCATAATATTCTTCTACAATTGGGTCCTCCTTTTTTTATTCTTGTTTGGCTGTATAGTCACACTGCTGATTAACTTTGTTACAAGACACCCTTATTGGAAGAATTTCTCATAGAACCGCCCACCTGTAAACCTAAACTTGCCCAGCGTATAGCACGCCAACCAGTGACACTGGCGGTGTTGGGTTTTTTTAGGGGGTGGGTGGAGGAAATAAGAGCTTATTTTGCTGTGTGCACAGTGAAAAGGCAGGCAGCTATCACTCACTCGATACCTGAACTCTGAGAAAGATTATGGGTGGTGAATTTGTAGGCAGCCTGAGGCTGGTACTGGTACGGTGGTGCATTCAAATAAACTGCTAATGCTGGCATCCCATATAACTCCAGCTTCCTGCTAACATGACCCCTGTAAGGCAATGATTCGTCCAAATAGTCAGGTTCATAGTACTGCTATAGGAGGCTTGGGGTGAGTCCCTGGTTCCTGGCAATGGCTTTACCCAGTCCTGACCACTTTGGGCACTTGAAGAATAAATCGGTGAGTGTGAGGTTCTCTGCATTTCTCTGTTTGTCACTCTGTCTCTGTCTCTGTCTTTTTGCCTCTCTGAAAGAGAGAGGATGATGATGGGAGAGGCGGAGGGAAAAAAAGCAGTATCAAATTCCTGAATTCTCGGGCTTGTTTACCATGCGTGTTAAGTGACGGTTATTTAATTTGTTTTTTCAGGTTACTGTGGTTGTGGTTATGACTACATGTGCAAATTAACTGTGAATTGCATTCCTATCTAAAGACTTTTGGTCATTAAATCACAACTACAATTTATATGTAAAAATATGTTTTCTAAAATTTATCGAATATAGCTGAACATCCCTTTTCTTTATCACTGTAAGCTTTAAAAGAGTACAGTCATATCTAGATCGTGAATACATTAGTCTTGCCGGTGTTTTATTTTCTACCTCAGAGTTTCAAGAGCTGAAATATATAAAACATTCTTATATATGCAAAAAAAGTTGTCAAAATGAATTTCTTCAGTGAAGTTTATCAAACTAACTAATATTTTATCTGACAATAAATTCTTTACAAAATAGTAATGCGTGGCAAATATTTATTAAAATTGGATTGAAACTAATGTTATAGAATGCCAGGCAGCATTGTGTATACCCTGTATGACCTTGAATTCGGGAACCTCTTCTAATACAGATGCCTATGAATGCTCCCTGGGATGCAATAGGTGATAGCTCAGAATGTGGTAGGTCCCTACCATCCATGTGGGAATACTAAGTGGAGTTCCCTGTTTCTGGCTTTGGCCAGAAAACCACCACCTCTGGCTGTTGTGAGTATTTGGAAATTGACCAGGGATTGAAGATCCTTTCTTTTTCTTTCTGTTTCTGTCTCTTTCTTTGTTGTTCTGCTTTTCAAACAGATGAAACTAAATAAAATATGGTGATTAATTAAAGAATTCAGGAAGAATCTTTACCTATTAAGAACAATGTAATACTTCTTCCTCCCTCTCCAACTCTACAGTAAATGAGTGTCCAGAATTTGGGTTTAAAATGATGACATTGAGGACTTGGCAGGACTCAAGTTCAGTGAGAGAAATTCATTGCAAACTGTCACTAATTTTCCTCTCAGGGGATTAGCAATTACAAAATTATTCCGTTAATAAAATCTGAATTTTCCCATTCATTCCTTGACTGCTGAGAGAATTCATTTTCTTGGCTACTTCATCAGCTTATCATTGTTGTTACGCATTTATTACTGAATCAATCAGTCAATCAATCTATCTATCTATCAATACATACACACACATGCATACATAGAGATCCATAATAAAACTGTTTTTGAGGCTAAAAAAAAAAGTTCAACAGAAACTGAAGCAATTATAAAGCTATCTATATAAACTAAATTACCAAAGTAAATTATTTAACCTTTCACATTTTCCACTTATCCCTTAGGAAAAAAGTGTTTTAAAAGCATTACTTCATATGCAAATCTCTTCACATACAAAGAATGTCAGTGCTGGCTTTTCCTTTTAAATATGAGCTGGAGAGGCTAGACTGTTTTTTTTTTTTTCCTGCCTTTCCAGTCTTTATGTCATTAGTTTGATGCTTAAAGTAAAAGTCATGAGGTGAGTGGTAATAACTTGTTTATGATTTCTTAATGTATGTAGGGCTTTTCACAGTTGCTTAATTGAGTTAAATAAACCATTCAATACATTAAGAAAGGAGCCTAAAATAAAATAAGCAGCTGAAGTATATATTTTCATTAATATTCTAGTTTAGCTGGAATGATAGGCTGCTCTTACTTGAAACATTGCTGCTGAATACTTCTTTATGAAGTAATAAATATCATAGTTTGGAGTGGTAGGTATAACACATTCACTAAAAAGCAACCAACAATGTCTTTCTTATTCCTGGAAAGGTGGATTTACAAAGAGAAGGATACGCAGAGAAAGAAAGTTTTCCCTTCACTGGTATGTGCCTCAAATGGCTGTAGCAGCCAGAGCTGAGCTAACCTGAGCCCGGAAACCAGGGCCTTCTTCTGGGTCTCCCATAGGCAGAAGGTCCCAAAGACTTGGGCTGTCCTTTGCTGCTTTCCTGAGCCGCAAGCAGGGAGCTGGATTGGAAGTGGAGCAGCCAGTATATGTTCAAGAGCCCATATGGGTCACTGATGCCACAGGGTGGAGGATTAGCTTGCAGAGCCAAGGCACCACTCTTTCAACAATGTAATTTAATAATGTGTGAGGTTAAATCTCTCTTCTCCTCGGCTTTCTGATAAACTCTTGAATGGCAGTTTAGGAAGGGAAGTAAATAGTTGTCCAGAGTTAGAGATGCAGTGTCATGAAATAGATGCCCTGAGATGTAACTATGACAAAGAGGGACACCTTGAGCCAGGAAGAAGCACAATAACCCAGGAGGTGTGCCTCCTGCAGCAACTGCTGTTCAGCATGGTCAGCCTCAGGAGCCACGGTGCAGACAGCCAGCTTTCAGCAGAGCCATTACAATCCTTTGCTCACTAAACCGTCTACAGTATTGTACTTTGATTTTTCAAGTCACAGGGCTTTGTGAATTTGGGCTAAGAGTAGCAGTTGTTTCAGACTTGGAGGAACTGTGATAGAATTGAGATCAGACTGGATGGCTTTTACATTTGTCAGATTCTCTAAGCTTGTGAGACTCGAGGAGTTTGGAAACATGGGCCAGTTTTCTAGTGAAGGTTAAATACTCACACAACTGAAACCTAAACTTCAGGACACCAGTGGTTATCAGCACTGAAGGCTTTGAATCATAAGCCTTCTCTTTCTGCAAAATGTGCTCACCCACATAAAATCATTCCTGGTGGAGAGTCAGAACCTGTCCTGCTTTATCTTTATGTGTCATCTCTCTGCCTCTTTCTCTTTTTATGTACCCGGCATTGTCAATTCTACCTCACAAAAGAAGTTCAAATAGTGCCCATTCAGTGCATCTCATGGTGCCTATCTCCGAACAAAGTGTCTTTTTTTTTTTTTTTTTTTTATGAAATGCTACAAGTGCCTTAGTGATCTTCTCAAATCTTGTTCTTTGTAACTTCCCCACAGTTACAAAACACAAGGCAGTTAATGCCCTGGCAAGTTTATGGCCATTTTATCACTTTAAATAAACTAACAATGCATTTATGTGACGTGCAGGTTGTGGCCCCTATATGACTCACCAACCTTTAATCACCCCATGTACTTCAAGCAATCCAGTCACCTAGCTATTATTTCCATGTAGAGTTTTAAGAAATTGAAATCTCATATTTTTCCAGTTCTTCGTTCAATGTTGGCCTAGAAGCTTCCTCTGCCTTTAGCGTTTTTTACTTCCACTCTGCTCATGCCATGCTTTGCTAGACTCACCTCTTCCTACAATTGAGTTTGTAGCTTAGTAGTAGTCTTTTTCAGGTGTTATCTGTGAATCTCCTCATTGAGCATACAGGAGCCTCTTTGTGTAGAAGTTCACGATTTTGTTACACAGCCTTCATTCTGTTTTGTTTTGTTTTTCTGCAAGTCTTTAAAAATGTGACCATCATTCTTTGCCTGCAGGTCTTCAAATTCTGGCCAGGGCAAGATGTGACTGTATTTTGATATGCCACTTACACTATTTTGTTTGTATTTTCAAGAGCAGCCTGTCCTTTCTCTAAGATAGCGCTTACCAAAACTGAAAATTTTTAAACTATTTATTTTAAGTGATTTGATATGCAAATTATTTGATATTACATAGGTACATACACTTATATATAGTGCAAATAATACCAAATAACTTTTCCTTATGATAGCATTTTCTATAGCTTTGGTTCATTGTTAAGAATAAGAAATCCAGCTTGGCATAATACTAATAATTGGGTTATGAACTTATTCTTTTAAAGGTTCAGCTTGTTTATTTCAATGGCAGAGAGAGAAAGAGAGAGATATTATTTGTCCACTGGTTCACTCCTCAATTGGCTGTAACAGCCATGGCTGAACCAGACCACATCCAGGAGCATGGAAATCCATCTGCGCCTCCCAGGTGGCAGGCAAGAGCCCAAGAGCTTGGCCATTTTTCTGAGGCTCATCAGAAGAGAGTTGAATTGAAATAAAAGAAACAGGAGACTTGGACTAGAATTTTGATATGGAATGCTGGCATTTGCTGTTGGCAGTTTAACTGACTGCACCATAGTATTGGCCCGTAGACTGTAAACCTTTGTCAGATTTTATCATTGCAAAGTTTGTTCCTATGTTTTTTTTTTCTTAGTTCCAGGATCATATACAAACTGAAATGTTGCTTTTAGTTATCATATTTCGTTTGTCTCCTCCACTATGTGATGATTTTGTCTTCCTTTGTTTTTTATAACCTTGATACTTTTCAAAGCATTGATCAGCTTTTTACATGTCAGTTTTTTTTTAATGCATCTTATTTTCTCATAATTAGAATGGATGTGTGGATTTGGGGGGAGACTGCCTAGGAGGTAAATTTCCTCTTTTGTCACCCAGAATTAGAAGGCGCATGATATTAATGGTTTTCTCACATTATTCTGTACCTATTGGCTGGTGTAAGAATCACCAGGTTGATATTTGTCAGATTATTGTTTTATTTTCTTCATCATTTTATTCTTTGGAAGAGAATCATTGAATCTCCCTCATGAGCCAGCTCTCAAACGGCAGAAACTAAGATCCTGAGAAAGAGAAGGAAGATGATAAGGAACTCTCCTATCATTTTCATATGTAGTCATTTGACATAGCCCTGGATAAAATGCTCAGAGAGATGAAAGACCAGTTCTGTCTTTTTTTATTATATGTGCACCAGCTTTTGAAGAGTCACAACTGATGGATCTGTGTAGGATAAATCACTCTGACCTCCCATCATTTCTCCCTGGAGTTTGTTACTGGTTATGAGGCAATAGGTCAAAATGTAATTTAACAATAAGTAAAAATAATCAACAAAGAGTCTAAGGAAACAAACAAATCTCTAGTTCAGACTCAGAAGGAATGAATTTTTAAAATCTATTCAATATATGAATTTTATATCTGGGTAAATAATAGCTGCTTTGGAACTTTGAAAGTTTTTGCTGCAAAGGCAGAGATAGTAAGACTAAAATGTCACATAATTTGTAAAGAGATTTATTTATTTTTATTGAAAAGGCAGATATACAGAGAGGAGGAGAGACAGAGAGGAAGATCTTCTTTCCGCTGATTCACTCCCTAAGTGACCGCAACAGCTAGAGCTGAGCCAATCTGAAGCTAGGAACCCGGAGCCTCTTCTGCGTCTCCCATGTGGGTGCGGAGTTCCAAGGCTTTGGGTTGTCCTCAACTGCTTTCTCAGGCCACAAGCAAGGTGCTGGATGGGAAGCGGGTGCACCAGATTAGAACCGGTTCCCATATGGGATACCAGCATGCTCAAGGCAAGGGCTTTTAGCTGCTAGGCCACTGTGCAGGGCCCTTTTCAAATTAAAAAAAAAAAGAAATTAAAGAAACTTGGCATTTAAACAATGAAAGTCATTTTCATGCATTCTATAAATCATTTAAAATTATGTTCAAATTTTCTTGAGTCAGCATTACGATAAAAGCAACTGTGGCCACATTTGGAGCAAGGTATGGGAGTTTCTTTGAAATTCTCTGCATCTTCCTTTATAGGCATTTATTTTGCCAGTGAGCAGTCAGGAGGAAATCTCTATGGTGCTTTATTTTTCAAATGAGTTCTGGAAAGATATAAGTCTGTGTCTCTTTACAGCATTTTTTACAGAATTTATGACCAAAGTGAGTAATGTTTTGCAAAGAAGTTTAATATGGCTGTGCAGTTTTTTTATTCAACAGCTATGAAAATCTAGGGTTTACTTTTTCGAACTAACGCTGCCTTTCTATTCGATTGTGAGGTCACATGCAATCTCTGGAAAGTCTCTATCATAACTTTAGAAAATGCTCAGTCTGTAAATCCTAACTTCTTTATGTAAATAATTGTCACATCTGTCTCCTACGTTTCAATTTAGCTTTCTATTCAAACTCTTTCCTGTTTTGATAATCCTTTGCCTGTGATTTAAAAGCTCAAAAGTTTATTTTGGAACTGACTTCTCAGATTTTTATTATGAAAAAGAGGTGTTAACCCCTTACAGTGAAATTAAATTTCAGAAATATTTTATTTCCACTTTAGAACTTGCTAAAACAAGCTTATATTTCCTTATATGTAAAGATTAAAACTATTAAGAGAAGATCAGGAATGACTCTGCATTAGTCTGTTGGCAAAGAATTGAGCTCAGTCTTGGTAAAGTTCAAGACTAGCTTTGAGCAATAGAGACAAACTAAAATAACAAGTATCTAAAGAAGACCATGCTGAAAAATTAGGTTTACAAGGAAGATAGAACCTGAATACACTAATGTTCTCCTTTTCATTTTTCTTTTTTCTTTTAAAAGGTGTACAAAGTAAAATAACAAATTGAATAACGGATAGCGTAGAAGGACAGGCGGAAGGTCTCTTTGAGTGTGCACATTAAAAAAAAAAGCATGGAGCGGGGGAGAAAGGAACTACATAAAGATCCATGTAGAGTTAATTACTACCAGCACTTACAAGTATATGTATGTGTGTCGTACGCTCCTGCCGATGGCCCCATGCCTGAGAGGTAGACATAAAGATCTATTTCTAGATTTAGATAAATCTAAATTTATATGTATATTTAGATTTATTTATTTTATTGGAAAGGCAGATTAGAATTGTGAAGAAAAGCAGCGACAGAGAGAAATGTTCTGCATCCTCCATCTCTCACCAGTTGTCTCAATAACGAGAGATGAGCTGCTCCAGGAGCCTCTTCCACGTGTCCCATGCAGGGTCTCAAGGTACTAAACAGCAATTTAGAAGAATCAGAGAGAAGCTAAAAGTAATTGGCAGGTGCTGTTGAAATTTATACAGCAGTCAATCAAAATAATGGTGTTTTTCTAGAATACTCAGACACTCTCGTATAGAAGAGACAATCTAGATTGTAGTTTTCGTCCAAGATGAACCTGTTGCTAAAGAGCCATCACAGGTAGCAAGGACTGGGGGTATTGGTGCTGGTGAGAGAAGCACCCCAAAATTGCCTATCTGATAGAGATTTGCAAAGTGTTCTCCATAAACCACAATCGTTTCTCAGATTGCTAGTACAGCTGCTAACTAACAGGATAAAATCCAAGCACTTTACTTGCTGTAGATGACACAGACCTTTGTGGTGTGGCAATAACCATATTCTCCCCGCCCCACGCCAAAAAAGGTCTCCTTTTGCTTCCTGTTACTGTTGTAAGATGCTCATTTGGTTATTTTTTTTAATAGATACCAGTCTATGTGTTATCCAGAGTGCTGTGAAATAATAACTTCTATGTTCATTTTGTCAGTGGTTTCAATCCCTTATGTTATAGCCCAGCTTGTTTACTCTTCCTCATATCCCCCTTCTACTCTGGGCAATCATGGTCCACATTCCACACAATTGCCAATTCTGTGAAGCTTTCATTTCAGGAATGTCAACACATTTTGGCTATCAATAATGTATAATCCTTGTCTTTATACACATATTTTAACTAGTACATATTTCTAAGCATAATTCACTTCAATTATCTATTTTTAAAAAACACTCATATTATTATCAATGATTTAACCATGCATTTATGGATTTGATAGTATGGTAAACAGAGAAGTGAATAAATATGCATTAACCATAAGAGAGGGTAGAGTTGAACACCAGAGGAAAGAAGGCTTAATCTGAATGGGGAAGTAGCGTCCAGTGGGCAATCCTGAAAGAAAGCCAGGGAAGAAAAGTTGAGAGTTTGAGACTTGAGAGATAAAGACAGACCTGTATTTGTGGATTGCTTCAGAATATAGATTACAATATGGATATACAGGTCAGTGGAGGTGTGGCTGTATAAAATTTTAGAAACTATATGATGGACATTATATGAAATGCTGCTAAAATTAAATTCTAGTGATTAAAAAGCCTTTCATTCAATTATTGAAAACATTGGTTTAGGTGGTAAAATTACTCAAAAATATCCCATTATACTAAAATGTTTACCATTCCTTCCTCTACTACAACTATATGTAAAAGTATTTTCTTTATTCACTTAACTGAGCTTTTAATGGATTTAACTGCTCAAAACATTACTATTATGTTTTTGGGCCTTTAGTCATCACATAATTGCAATGTACTCTCTTCCAGCTGTGTATTAACATAAAAATGCTAGCAAGCATTATTTTCACAAATGTTGCATGCCAAGGCCAAAATCAGATTTGATAATCGAGAAAAATGACAAAAAAAGAAACTTTAGAGCTCTGTATAGTTCACATGTTTTGATTATTACTTACGTTTCTCTCTTTCATTCTGTCTTTCTTGGTTGTAATGAGATAGTAATACAGACACGCAAAGAGAGGGAGAAAGATCTCCCATCCTTCGCTTCACTAGCAAAGTGCTAAATCAGAAGTCAAGAAACGTGGGTCGCAGGTGGCAGGGGCCAACTATTTGAGCTCTGATGACTGCCTTCCAGGGTCTATATTAACAAGAATCCAGAGCTGTAGGCATCTATTGAATCCAGACATTCTTATAGGATTTATAGTGTCTCAACTAGTATCTTAACTGTTAGACCAAATGTCTGCCCCTCTTCTTTTATGGTAGATAGCATCATGCATTTAGTTCACTTTTCAGCTCTGCCAGAAAACACATTCTGATTACAGAATTAAAGATAATCTCCTTAGTTACTGCTTAATAGTGTGAAAAAACAGATGCATTGACAGTTTCTGCTATTAAGACTTTAGGTGTTAAGTTCCTTCATGAAAAGCCAGAGGAAGAGGATGTAAACTAATTATTGATAATTGGAAAAATTTTTGTGCACTTACTGTACATTTTTGTATGCAAGTAATTTTACATGTTTCTTAAAATAATTTTGTAATTAATAAAATTGAGTTTGGGTCAAATAACTTGCTCATAACCAGAGGAAAGTTGGGGATCAAAGACTTAAATCTAAGTTTTCAGGTATCAGAAACCCAAACCTTAATTTCCACATTACAGTGTATTGATCCATAATTGAGTATTTAAAAAATGCCTTAGCTCACATTTTAAGATATTTTTATAACATCTGCAATGGTAATATTAAATTTAGTATATGAACTATTGTATCACTGTATTATTCTCTGATTGATTACATCAAATGCTAATGACAGAAGTCACTTAAAAGAACAGATTTTTTTTTTTGTAGCTTCAAAGAAGAGTAGCATTATCCATTGTGTCACCAATATTTCTACTTTCAAGGAATAGTTATTCACACCTATGCCTCCAAAAAAGTGGAAGCAAACTGCCAGAGCGGACTACTGATTGGGATTGGGGGATTGGGTAGTTTGGACCCAGGAGCATCCTCTAGGTCTCCTATGTGAGTAGCAGAGGCCCAAACACTTGGATCATCTTCTGATGTTATCTCAGGCATGCTACCAGGGAGCAGGATTGAAGGTGAGCAGCCTCAAACTGCTATCTATATAGGATGCTGTCACTGTTGCTGTGACTTAGCATGCTGCACTATAACACCAGTTCCTAAATATTCAATGCTTAGACTTACAGTAAGATATTCATATTTGTGTATGTTTGTTTGTATATTCATATCCTTACAGCCTCCCATTTCTTCTTTGCAACCTGTTTTTCCTATTAAGGCATCCAAAAAGGCATGAATAATTAGAATCAATGGTTTTCATTCAGCTGATGCCAAACACAGCTAATTATTTTTCATTTTTTTCATATTTAGTATTCCTGTTTTGCTGAAGTGTGTTCTTATTTAGACGTTTGTTCTAGTCTAGAGAAGATAGCAATTATAAATGGTTTCAGGCAGCATATTTCCAAGCAGAATCACCACCATTAATACCCTGGGTAAACACTTATTGCTCTAGAATAAACAAAAGGATAAATTTCGATCTATTTCAAGAAATCTATTTCAGAATGTCCTTACAAGCAGATTCTCACAATAATTCAAGATATATATATATACATATATATATATATATATATATATATATATATATATATTTCAATCCCCACAAACTTCTCCTGGGTCTCCCACGTGGGTACAGGTTCCCAAGGCTTTGGGTTATTCTCTACTGCTTTCCCTGGCCATAAGTAGTGAGCTAGATGGGAAGTGGTGCAGCCAGGACAAGGACTGCCCATATGGAAGCCTGTCACATGTAAGGTGAGAGTTTAACCACTAGGCCTTCTTACCTGGCACTAAGAGCTTTCTCATTAATTTATTCAGTGTCCTAACGACGATGAGGTTTGTGATTCTACAACGTGGAAATAGGACTTATTCTCCAGGCTACGTAGCATGTTGGATACTGCTGTGTCTATCCTTCTTGGTGAATATTTCCATTGTCTTAGGTGGATTTCTCACATACAGGTATTAATACTTTGCTGAACGTCTAAGAGGGACCTTGTGGACATCTGTGGAATTCTCTTTCTGAATGCTCCTAGAAATTTCTATGCTGTTCCTTCTTTTTTATACTGCCCTTCAAACTCTATCCCACTGTGTCTTTAGTTTCTAAGTTAAACACACTCAAGCTACAGTCTATCATAATCTTATTTTAGAATTTATTTATCTAATCACAAAATTATTTTGTTTGAAAATACAAAAAAAAAAAAAAAGGAGAGACAGGCAGAAAGATTTCCTATAAGCTGATTTACTCACTAAATGCCCAAACAGTAGGGTCTATACCAAGCTGAAATGCCACTGGGACCTCTGTCCATGTCTCCCTGTGGATGACAGGATCCAGGTGTTTGAGGCGTCATCATTGCCTGTAAGGATCTGTGTGGTTGGGAAGCTGGAGTTAGGAACCAGATCAAGGGTTTGAATTCTGACGCTGTGGTGGGGGACATAAACTTACCCTGTATTTTAACCAGTAAGCTGGATACCATCATTCAACAGTAGTTCTTACACAGGATGAGTAAGCAAGTTTTGTGATCCACATATACTTACATATGTTTGTTTCAAATATAGCTTGATGGATAATAAAAATAACCATTGAGTGGGTCTGTAAATACAGTAAACACACCAACATCGCAAGATTCATTCATGATTTTTCCCTTCAACGTGCCCCACTACAGGCTCTAATGGCTATGAAAGTGCTTAAATACAATATCAGTTTGATTTCTGTGTCCAGCTACCCTTGGACATGTGTTTCTTGCCTTTTCCTAGGATATGCTTATCCGAGTAAATGAATTATCATTCCATTTGGACTAGGTCTCTAGGACTAGTGTAGTATCTTTTCCCCAGTATACACAATGATACCTCAATCAGTATGTTATGTATATGGGAGAACTAGCCCTGGTATATGAATGGATATATCATAACACTAATATAAAAACAACAGTTATATATAAACTCCATAGAAGATGTTCTTTATGCACATATGTGTACAGAGTAAACACTAATTTAACTTGTTTTGCTATGACTGCTTTTCACTTCTAAACAAATCATGCTTGAATTATTCCATTTTCCTTCTCCTTACACCAGAGGTTTTTCTCTTAAAACAGTGTGTATGTTGATCTGTGTATTTATTTCTTTTTCTTTATATCTGTGGTAGCACACTTTAAATTTACATTACACTCAAAGGCTTACTATTCCACTAAATGAAGAGTTCAACAAGTAAAAAGAGTTTAACATGTAAAAACCATGAAAATACAATAGTTCATCAGGAATGTTGGCATGTGCCATAAACAATAATTAGTTAAGGAGATGTCAACTCTTTTCATATAAATTTAGCATAATCATAGATGGTTAAAAATATGTTAATGTATCATTCTTTTTTAGTAATGTATCATTATTATTTTAGTAGTGTATTATTTAGTAGTGTATTATTTAGTAGTGTATTTGACAAACATACAAAGTTTCACAGAAATTGTTACACCAATACTGTTATATAAAGGTATTTTTTTTCTTCTTTTTAATTAGCTCCCACAAATAAGGGAGATTGGGAAGTATTTGTCTTTCTGTGTCTGGCTTACTTTACTCAGAATGCTATCCTCCATTTGTAGCCATTCTTATGTGCATGGTAGAGTTTCATTCTTTTTATAGCAGAATGTATACTGCATCTATGAATGTATTACATATATACCTGAACATGATCATATACAAGGAAGAGTTTCTCAAGTACTTTGAAGTGTCCCAATAAACAATGATGCAATCTTGAGAAATATGAGTAAATTCTGTATTGCTGTGCCCGAGCTTTTATTACCACAAATAATACATGGCATGCTCTTCAACACTGACTGTAGATTATTGTGATAAATCACACTTTTAAATTTAAGTAGTGTGATTAACTACTGTTAATAGAATTCATAGATAGCATAACTAGCAGCAATAATTCTTTGAGAAAAAAATCATGTCTGCAGTAACAGGCAATGTGGTAGTGGCAGGAACTGGTGGAGAGATGGATGGGTGTGGTGAGATATTAAAGGGGGGATCACAGCACTAAAGGAAGCAAGATGTTTTCTTAAAATTTACCTATGGAACACATAAAACCTATTCTGGATACGTCTTGTTAAAAATATGCTATTTTATGATAATCCTGATTTTTTTCAAAAGCGACAATTCATTTATATGGCTCATATTTGCGATTCTGTTGTGTCTGCTAATTTGAGCAAAAGAAATTGATGTATTTTCCCAGTTTGTTAGAGGCTAATGTTTTAATCAGATATGGAAAACACAGCTGCATTTCATGCCAGGATTTCATATTAGTTTTGCACATTGCACCAGCCATGCCTGCTGATTTTGTCGTTTTCAGTCTTTTTCTTCCATTTAAACCTCAATTTTTTTCTCTTCTATCCCTTCCTTTTTTATTCTTTTCTCAGTTTTCTTATTTCATCATTTCTGTTAATGTATCAACCGGTAAGTATTCATAAAATAGATCACTGTAATGAAGCTTTTATGATGTATAAAATATTTGTGTAAGTCTAATTATTTTCAAAACTATCACTTAGTTTTCATTTAGCAATTATATAACTGAGCACAAAAGAAATTGAAGTGTGAAAGACTCAGTTTTCAACAGCTGTCTTTATATTGTTCGTCCTTCTACAAAATTGTGGAGGTTTTTAAATCAAAGTTCAATATATAATATATAAAAATGTGATAAAAAATTTAATATAATTTCGAGGCACACTGGAGGATTTTCTCACCTCAAAGATGCTTTTGTATTCTATAACTCTCAGGTACTAAAGGCAACAAAAAGCAAATCATTCAGTTTCCCTAATAAAATAACATCATCACACAGTGGCATCCTAAATTTCATATTTTTCACTTTATTCCCTTCAAATCCCTGTACTCATTCCTGGCAAACTGTAACTGTAGTTTTTATGCATATGCTACATTTATGAGAATTCAGACCTTAATAATTGCAACTTAAACTCGCTTCATTCTCTTTCTAAAGGACATTGATTTTACCTATGAGAATAACTACATTTGCCAGCTCTTGTCAGATAGACACCTAATTGTCCTCTTTTCTGTCCTTTAATTTCCTGATGCTTCTACAATACAACAGTTACCATTCACTAAGTATGTTTGTCAGTGTGTCTAGTTAAGCACAGAGGGTAATTCCATTCATTACCATTTCTGTTAGTCCATGTATAATGACATGTTTTGGTTTTGTATTAGATTTGCATGACCATGACAAAATGCCTTAGATAAGCTACTTAAGTAAGTGGATTTTGACCCACAATTGTGTAGGTCATCATTCAGGATTTTGCAGCCCCTTTTTGGGCTCTTAGGAGGGTGACAGAACGCAACAGCACGGTGGCTTCAGAGACTTGCATGAAAAGCCAGAAAGTAGGGAAAGCAGCTGTACATAGCTTAGCTTGCATATCCTCTACCTTCCAACGAATGCCCTTGGTGACATAGAGTCCAACTTTTGAACACCACATGAGATTAAATTTCCACCTTCTCAGTTCCCTCAACCTGTGGCTTGTTTTGTTTTATGCATGAATTTGGAAGTAAAATCTTGTTCTGTGGCAGGTGTTGTAGCAAGCCACTTGCGATGCTCACATCCTGTATCAGATTGCTAATTTAAGTCCAACCTCCTCAATTTCCAATCCAATTTCCTGTAAATGCGTTTGTGGAGGCAGCAGGTTATGGCTCAAGTGCTTGAACTTCACAGCTCAAGTGGGAAGTTGGACGGATTTCTGAGCTTGGGGTTTGACCTTCACCAGAGCTGGCTGGTTAAGATATTTAGGGAATGACCAGTACATGAAAATTCTCTCTGTCTCTCTCTCTGGCTTGCTCGCTTCTGCTCTCTTGCTTGCGCCGGCTCTCTCTCGCCCTTTCATTTTTGCCCTCCCTCTCTCCCTGCCTCCCCTCTCTGCCCCCTTTCCTCTCTCTGTTTCTTCCTCTCCCTTCCTCACTCTCCCCACCATTTCTGTCTTCTTTTCAGTCAGTCTGCTTTTCATGAAGATGTAAGTAAATAAATAAGCTTTCAAATCATAGCCATCTTAAATCAGTGAGAAAACAAAAATTTAAGCTCATTGAAATGGCGTTGCTATTTAGAGAGGTACATGATTTATCAGGGGAGACTGGAGTGATAGGACAAGTGAGAAAGTTCCGAAACTGGCAACAATAAAAGATGTAGAGGTCATGGTGGTTTTTCCATTGTTCTAATGTTGTTGTAGGTTTACTACTTCAGTCTGCTGAGTCTGATTTTCTTTATCTGCTGAGTGTAAATAAACATTCCCATCTTATCTTCCAGCCTCAGAGACTTATGACCTAGAAGTAGCAATTATAAGATTACAGCTACAAATAAACTGCACGAAAAGAATCTGTGCAATGGTTTAGGACACAGTGCTTAGAGGTATTCCTGAGAGGTACTCCTGAGTTATATACTTTCCTTTTCACTTAACTTGGGAAATGACCTTGGACACTCGCATCCCTCCAATACCAGAACAAGCCTATTGGGAAAAGCCTGGCTATGAAATACACCCGGAGCCAGAGCACTGGACTAAACCCTGGGGCAGCCTGTTCAGGCAGTTAGTACAGCGGATCAGAGCCTGAGACGGATGATTTCAACTTGGTGATAGGCCAATTAGGAGACCAAGTCCACACGTCTGGTACCTGGGGCTGTGAGCCCAGCATGCCACCAGTGCAGACCTGGAGGCATTGTCTACAGGTGCTGGCTTGGAATCTGGGATTATGGAGCCCTGCCAAACTTTGGAATTTACTGAGATGCACCTAGTGCCATGGATGGAGGTAAAGTCTTGTGTTTACTTTTCCCCTTTCATGTGAAGTTCTCTTTGCACATGCTGTGTGGCTGAGGCAAGTGGAGAGACCACAGGATATCTTCTTATTGTGTCTTTGTTGTATATGCTATCAATGGGTGTGAGCTGAAGATACGTACAGCCTTTGGCATACACAGGTTCACCAATTTCTAGCTGAATCTACAGACAATCTAAGCAAAAATCTACCTCCAATAAAGAAGAGACACCGTATATACCAATTACAAGACAGTCAGTACTTGTAAGTGGTGGAATATTACTTTTTAACACTTGATGTGTTTGCAAGACTGTGTAGGATCACAATTGCTGTTTGCTCCCCAAGGTGTTCTTAAATTGCAGCTTTTCTTAGATTTTGAGAAGAAATCATATCAGTTTTGTTCATGACTATGTAAGTTAAGTGTTTCCTTTAGACATATTCACTAACCAGACCATTATATGCATCACTATTTCTATGAGGTTTTCTTTTAAAACATAAAATTGATATCTTTTATTGAACCATGCATTTTGCTTTTAACTGAACTATTGGAAGGAAATTTGAGATGATCAAAATGTATACTGCCATTACCATTTAGAAATAGCAAAAAGTGCTAGCTAAAAAGTACATTTACTAGCATCTTTTGTCAATGCATTTTCTTCTGTAGGACTAGGGTATCAAATGGTTAGCAACTATAGAAGCAGAAATAATACTTTAAAAATATTATAATCGGGCCCGGTGCGGTAGCCTAGTGGTTAGTCTTCACCTTTGCATGCGCCGGGATCCAATATGGGCCCCGTTTCCAGTCCTGGCAGCTCCACTTCCCATCCAGCTCCCTGCTTGTGGCCTGGGAAAGCACTCGAGAACCGCCCAGTGTTTTGGGACCCTGCACCCACATGGGAGACCTGGAGGAGGTTCTTGGTTCCCGGCTTCAGATTGGCACAGCAATGGCTGTTGGGCCACTTGGGAGTGAATCAGCAGATGGAAGATCTTCCTCTCTGTCTCTCCTCTCTGTATATCTGACTTTGCAATAAAAATAAATAAATCTTTTTAAAAATTATGATTTTTTCTTAATTTTGGAATAAAATGGGAATGTAAAAATAAGCTGTACCAGATACACTTTAATTGGCTTGATTTGCCTTGTCATTTTAATAATAATTATCAAATAAATCATGCTAAATCATTTCCTCTTTTGTTTGAAAAATGAGAGGGAGGTACTTGTAAGCATTTCAAATTTTTAATAGGATTGGTTCTTTTCTTATAAGATTTTATTTTTATTGGAAAGTTAGATGTACAGAAAGGAGCAGAGACAGAAAGGAAAATCTTCCATCTGATGATTCACTCCCCAAGTGGGCACAATGGCCAAAGCTGAGCCAATCTGAAGCCAGGAGTCTCGAATTTCTTCCGCGTTTCCCATGTGGGTACAGGATCCCAAGACATGTTGTCTTGGACTGCTTTCCTAGGATACAAACAGGGAGCTGGATGGGAAGCAGGGCTGCCGGGATTAGAAACAGCACCCATATGACATCCTAATACATGCAAGGTGAGGACTTTAGGAACTAGGCTACCATGCCTGGCTTAATAGCATTGGTTTTTATTTGGTATTCTTTGCGTATAAAATATATTTTCAAATTTTCTTTCTCCTTGTTTCAGGAAGGCGGGGGCAGAGATAATGGGAGAAGGCATACCCAGCCTCCCTACCATTGCAGAACCCAGGGATCGAGAATGGCCACTCGATATCAAGCCAGGGTCCCGATGTGGGTCATACTCTGAGGGTTCTGCCCAGGTGGTTTCCATAGTTCTGAAATGTTGTCAGTCTCACTGATCCAAGCATGAGGGAACACTTTCAATGTCCATTGGCTGACATAGTTGACCTCAGAGTCTCCATTCACTCAGATATTTGCTGTCATTGTTTGGCTGCAGTTGTTGACCAATTTGTTCTGTGCTCCTTTCTCTGGGATGGTACAGATGTCTCCTGCAGGGCTCAATGGACAGCCATACATGAGTCCCAGAGGCTGAGGGTCTGGCAGGGTCCGTGTCACCTGGCCCAGGTCCTTGGCACACTTGAATTGTGGTTGTCAGGCCTATGAGCCCTGGGGCCTGGGGGGTCCAGTGGGGCATGATTCACCTGGTTAAGGTCTTTGGCCCACCCGCAAGAATTGGTTCTCCTCGGTGGAAAAGACAGAGTGGTGGACAATTGTCCCAGATCCACATGGAATATCCTATTATATTCTACTCTAAAATCAACAAAATTTGGAAAAAAAAAAATAAAACAAGAGAAACTTGTCCAGAGGAACAATGGGACTCAATGGAATACCTTAAATTAACCCTATTAGTACCACTTCTGTCCTTCAATTTACATTGTCATTTTCTCCACTGGAACTCTACCTCCATCAAATCAAATGTAAATATGCTTATCTAACACCCTAGACTAAAAACATCTAGTTTTCCATAATCCAATCTGTTTCATTTTCCATTACTCTGTAATCATGAATTATGAAGATAAGCTTTGTTTTGCATATTTTCCTTAATAGATTACACTCATTGATATGCTCAACTGTTTGAGATCCATTAAAATATTCCTGTAAAATATTGATTGTGAAAAACTATATGAATTTCAAAGATGTTATGCACCAAAATAATATTATCTTTTTTTTAAATTTTTTTAAAGATTTATTTTTATTATTTTTATTTTTGGAAAGGCGGATATACAGAGAGGAGAGACAGAGAGGAAGATCTTCCGTCCAATGATTCACTCCCCAAGTGAGCGCAACGGGCCGATGCTATGCCGATCCGAAGCCAGGAGCCTCTTCCGGGTCTCCCACGCGGGTGCAGGTTCCCAAAGCCTTGGGCCGTCCTCAACAGCTTTCCCGGGCCACAGGCAGGGAGCTGGAAGAGAAGCAGGGCTGCCGGGATTAGAACCGGCGCCCATATGGGATCCCGGGCGTGCAATGCGAGGACCTTTAACCACTTGCGCCACTGCGCCCGGCCCTATAATAATATTATCTTTTAATTCCGCCTTTCAACAAGCTGTTGGAAGTATCCTCAGGCACTTATCTACTCTTTTAATGAAAATATAGTAACAGTGCCCAGCACGATAGCATAGTGGCTAAAGTCCTCACCTTACATATACTGGGATCCCATATGGGCACTGGTTCTGATCCTGGCAGCCCCACTTCTCATCCAGCACCCTGGGAAAGCAGTTAAGGAAAGCCAAAAGCTTTGAGACCCTACATCCATGTGGTAGACCCAGAAAAATCTGCTGGTTCCTGGCTTCAGATCAGCTCAGCTCCGGCCATTGGGCCACTTGTGAAGTGGATCAGTGGACAGAAGATCTTCCTCTCTGTCTCTTCTCCTCTCTGTATATCTACCTTTCCAATAAAAATAAATAAATCGTAAAAAAATAACTTGCTGACTTTAGTTACATAAACACTGTCAGACAGTGTGCATACAGATTAAGAACTGATTTTGTTTTTATTTACATGAACAAACATACAAATAATTGTTCTTAAAATTATAGGACTTAAAAAAAAAAAAACCCAAAGCACAGTTTGCTTATAAATCCTTATCCACACTTGTCTTCTTTCCCTACCATCAAGTGTATTTCCACTTAGAATCATGAAATAAGATAATGAAATATAATAGTTGAAGTTATTCTAAGAAATGCCAAAAATTCAGGTGATTTTGGACAGTAAACTTCAGACAAAGTTTCAATATATTCACTTAGAGAGGACATAAAAAAATCAAAGACATATGGAAATATTTTAAGACATCTTTATTATAAGCTATATTCTCCCATTTTTTCTATGTCACATTAAATATAACCTGGAAAACACTATCCATGTAGCGACTCATTTGGTAAAAATATGTAGTATAAACCAAATGCCTTGCTCCAAATGCATTAACTAAATCACAAAGTGAATTTCATGATTATTATCACCATGTAAAAGAAGTACTGTTTTATTGTTTTGCTGCTGACAGTTTCAGTGTAACAATGTGTTGATGTTTAATTTCATATATGAGATCAAAATGATTGGATCTATAATTCTGCAACTCAAATTCTGTTATATGCATACATATGACAAGCAAGTATAGATGAACAGATTTATACATTGATACAATATGGTTAAATAATGATTTCATTTCCAGTTAGCAGCTGCAATGGAACTGTTCTATCATGTGCCTCAACATGACTTTCAGGTATTTTCAGGATTTAGAAAGTTGGCTATCCTTGATATTTTGCCAAACTATTTGTATAGACTAAATTTAACACTTGGTGTAAAGCAAAGGTCAGAATAAGGTCATAAGAATTCTGTTAGGATCCTCACTTCTAATGCTTGAGGTTTGAAAAGAACCTCAAATAGGGATCATCTGTCTTTAGATATAGCAACACTGAACAATAGTAAAATGACAATAATAAAAAGAACACTCATTATAACTCATAGTACATTTTATTTGTGAAAGAGAGAAAGACACATAGATATCATCTGCTGGTTCATTGTCCAAATGTTTGCACTGGTTAGGACTTGTGACTTGAAGCTAGTCAAGATCTTAAATCAAGACCAGTGTGGTGGTATATAGGCCAATCCTCTGCCTGTTAGTGCTGGCATCCCACGTTGGAGCTGTTTCATGTTCCAGCTGCTCTATGTATGATCCAGTTGCCTTATTATGACCTGGGAAATCAGCTGAGGAGGGCCCAAGTTCCAGGGCCCTGCAATCACATGAGAAACCCAGGAATTCCTGGATCACAGCTTTGAACCAACTCATTCTGGTTGTTGGTGCCATTTGGAGAGTAGATGGAAGATCTCTTTTGCTTTTCAGTCTCTCTGCAAAACTTCTTCTTAAATAAAATAAATACATTTTATTAAAAAAAATGGAAGCGCTTAAGCCTTGTGGATACCCGGAATTCAATCATTTGAGTTATCATTAATGGCTTCTAGCATGTTCAGCAGCAAAGAGCCTGAATAAATAGCTGTAGTTGGAAACTGAACCCCATCCCTGAAGTAGGACATAGAAACTTTAACTTTCTTTTTTTTTCTTTTTCAAGATTATTTTATTCGAAATTCAGATTTACAGAGAAGAGACAGAAAGAAAGATCTTCCATCCATTGATTCACTCCTGATGGGACCACAACAGGCAGAGTTGAGCTGATACCAAGCCAGGAACCAGGAGTGTTTTTTGGGGGGAGGGAGGAATCTCCCAGGCAGGTACAGGGCCCCAAGGCTTCAGGTCGTCCCTCCCTGCGTTCCCAGGCCACAAGCTGGGAGCTGGGTGAGAAGTGGGACTTCTGGGACACAAAACAATGCCCATATAGTATCCGGACAGATGCAACGTGAAGACTTTGGCCACTTGGCTATCATGTTGAGCCCACCTTAACCACAAAGTCAATCACCCACTCTGCACTTGTAAAATCCTACTCTGAAACACAAAAAAAGACAGACTTACTCATTTTACAAGAACTCCATCCAAGTGGCAATGATGTTTCAGTGCAATGTCATAGCTAAAGAAATTTGAATAATTATATCCCATTCCTCCTTCCCATCACAGCAAGTTGTTTTCTGTTGGGTTCCTTTTTCATTCATGGAGACAACTGTATCTTTTCATTCATGCACTATTTCATCACTCTGCACAGTGATTTAACTATATGGCAGGAATTTTGATAAAGAAATCAGTTCAGAAATTTTGTCAATACATTGGACCATGCTATTAGTAAATGTGAATTAATTTTTTTTTGTTTAAAATTATGTGTCTAGCTTCATTAATAATTGCAGGTAACTTAAGGAACATGGATGATAGCATAGGCAGGGCATGAGTGATAATTTATTAGTTTTTAACAAATAAAGAGTCTACCATTTCAAAAATATTTTTATTTTTATTTTCCATGATACGATTTGTATATTTAGGGATTCTCCCTTCTCCCTATCACTTTTCTCACCATTTTCCTCCATATTATTACACTAGTATAGTCCTTTAGTTACAGTTAGAAGTTTAACACTCTGATATTTAAGTGCACCATGGCGTTGTGAATATAGGCAAAGGTAGAAAATCTAGTATCACATTGTCAAGGTACATTTAGCTGTTTCATTTGGAGTCCTCCTTTTATTCAGGAGTAGAGATGCCTGTTGCAATGCATCTTTACCTCCTGGTATGCTAGTCTCCGTTATAAAGGTCATCTATGAGAATGTATGAGAATATTCTTGTTCATCTACATATACTGCTTGTTTTGTAGTTTCCACGAAAGTTGTCATATCAAAGAGAATACATGATATTTGTTCTTTTGGAACTGGCTTATTTTACTGAGCATAATGATCTCCAGTCGGGACCATTAGGTTGCAAATAGTAAAGTGTCATTCCCCTTAAAGGCTGTGTAGTATTCTACAAAGTAGATGGTTCCATTGTTACTCTATCCAGTCCTCTCTGATGAGCATCTGGGTTGTTTTTATTTCTTTGCTATTGTATTAAAAAAACTGAAGGTCACTTTCTCATATGCACATTTTACTTCCTTGGATGTATTCCCAGGAGTGGCAAAGCAGGGTCATGGGGCAGATCAATTTTCAGTTGTCTGAGTCCTTTCCATACTGACTTCCATAGTAGATGTACTTGTCTATACTCCAACCAACAATGAAGTAGTGTCTTTCTGCCCGCATCCGTGCCAGTAGGTATTGCTGGTAGATTACTGTATGTAGTCCATTCTCAAGAGAGACAGGTAGAAACTCTTTGGTTTTTATTGGTATATCCATGATACATAGAGAAACTGAACATTTTTCATCTAATAGTCTTTTCAATTTCATTTTTTGAAAAAAATCTGTTCATGTCCTTTGCTCATTTCATAACAGTGTTGCTTGTTTTGCTATCTTCGACTTTTGAAATCCTTTATGGATCCTGGATATTAGTCCCTTATCTGTTGTGTAGTGTGTGAAGAGTTTTTCCCACAGTCTGTCGATTGTCTCCTTGCTTTATTGACTGTTTCCCTTGCCATACGGAAGCTTCTTAATTTGATGCAGTCCCATTTTTAAATTTTCTTCTTTAACTGCCTCTGCTTTTGGTGTCTTTTCTACATAGTCTTTGCTCAGGTCTTACACAATGTTTTCCTCCTTAATTTGGTGGTATCTGGGCATAGTCTTCGATCCCTTTTTACTTTTGTAAGTGATATCGAGTTTTGCCAGCATTTGGTGCACCTGTCTGCTGGTGGAGCTCTGAGTTTTGGATCTCTGCTGCAGTGCCTCCATGGTCTTTGTGCTTCTCTGCATCCACGGGTCCCCAGGCTCACTCTCCAAACACCTACTTCCAGGTGTTTCATTGTTAAAGTAAAGAGAGTGAAATAATTTGAATTATTAAGCTACTATAGTATTCAGTTATATGAGTATAGTACAGTTATTACTGATTTGAGTATTGGAGTCACAGAATCCAGATTTTGAATTAGAATATCAGCATCTTCCCAGCCGAGGACATATGAGCAAGTCAATAGATATCAATAACCTTGAGGGAAGTATCTAAAACAGTGAAATAATAATCATATCTTGAGAGAATTAAATGAAATACTAATGTTAAAACACTTGGCAAACTACATAAATCCTAGTTGAAACTTAATAAAGATTGTTTTTAATTACATATAAAATAAAAGCTAATGACATTATTTATTATATCTGCCATAGAAAACTCTTTAAATTTATTATCTCTTAATCTTTGATAACCAAATCATAAAGAGTTATTATGAGGAAAGAAAAATCACTTGCTGTGAGGGCTCCTACGTAAAGAAGTGCAAGTATGTGGTAGGGCAGGTTTCTCAAGTCATATTCAAAGATTATTCCTAACTCTCCTCATCATTCATGCATGGACAATAAAATAACAAGCAAATAAATCCCTCATTTTTATTAGTACCAATTTGAATACATGTCATATTTTGTTTACTATGAAACCTTTATATTAATGATCATGTATGGCTAAATTAAATGCCACACAACTAATGTTGATATAAGATTGATAGCAAATGTTAGTATAATAGTAACACATTATATGTTTGTTTCTAATAATATTAGGTGCGGTGTAGAAGATCCAATTGCAAATGACTGAGGGTAGAAAGTGAACCTGGCAAATATTCTAAGAGTACTATTGTCATCATAACAGGACTGGAAGTACAACAATGAATAGGATTGTATATCCATGACCAACAACAGCTTTCAGGTTCAGTCAGTTGAATGTTTCCAGTTTGCTTTCAGAAATTGGGTCTTTTGGAAACTTAAGTCTCAAATAATGAATGAGACTATTAGTCATTGCCATTTTATCAACCTTTCCTGTCTCAAAAAAGACAACAATAAAAATTCACAAATTATCATGGTAAAGTCAAGCACTAGCAATGAATATAAAATTATTTTGATAGAATTATTTTGTGTTTTGTTAATATGGTAAAAATCAAGAAACTAACATGCAGTGGTTCCATTTGAATATTCTGAATCTGGAGATGTATTAGGAAAGAACAAAACTCAAAGGGTTTACAGTATCTCAAGAGGTAAATAATAAGAATTCTAGTATGTTAGCTTCAATGATGGGATGTTCATATTGAGCAGAAAGTCATTCTGGTCTCAGATGTCTTGTTATATAAATACGGTAAAAATGGCAATTCAACATAGTCTGGATTCATTGTATGAGAGAGGATTACAGAATAAAAATTTCTCAAGGAATGGTAAAGTGTATGTTTTGGCTAAAAGAGAAATATTAAAACTTGTACTGTCATTGAAAACATTATATTTGGTTCATTATATTCTTAGGTATTGTAATGTGTTAACAACCAATAGGTGTTTGAATATAAAATGCTTAAACTTTAGCCACAACTATTCAGTTCATCAGCCTATCAACGGTATGATGAAACCACTGGCAGAGAATGTCCATCAAGTGACTTGTTTGGGGTCAGAACAGATGTGCGCAATGGAGTGTTTGTTCTCTTGTTGTGAGTTGCAACTTGAACTCCACATTTGTAAGTTGCAGTTATTTGTCAAGCTTACTAGCATCACACTTTCATGCCAGTAGTTCAAGAACACCATGCAATTCTCAGATGCATTGTTATCCCCCAATGCTGGGTCACGGTAAGGAGAAACATATCATTACTCTCATTCTGGTGTAAATTTTCAAAATGATACACAATTATTGAATTGATCTGGCAAATTCCCCTATGGAAATCCACTCCTTAGAGTGCTCATTAGCTCTTCAGACTTCAGCACTCTTTTATTTCCTTTTCTTTTTAAATTGCAGCACCCCTAGGGTTCAAGTAATATGTTGCTTCATTCTTAAATTACATTAGCAACAAGATTTCTGTATGATAGGCACTGAAGGTCCAGTCCATCTCATCAGAGGCTGACAATTTAATGTACTTGTTTTTGAAGATTTGGACATGACATTTGCTGTTGTAATTAAGGCACTGCAAACTCCTTCCTTGTGGCATTCTCTATTCCTTTATGGAAACTTTGTCCTTTCTGTCCTGCTCATTCTCTCACAGATTTTGTTTATTATCTCAGTTGCTTTCCACTATAAATATCTATTAAGTGCTACCTTCATAGTGTTAGTCATACTGACAGGAGAATATTTTCAGTAAATCACTTCTCTGAATTATTTGACCTTATATTTGCCAAAATCGATGCCAGTACTTCTAGGTATACTATAGTATAAAGAATATATGCATTTATTCTCAAATTAAATATGTTGATAATGATAATAACAATAATAGCAAAAATGTGTTCCAAATCTGAATCAAGTGGAGCAAAATATGGACCATAAACTTCCTGCTCTGTAATATGGAAAAAAAATTTGCAAAATGTAGCACATATTAGGGAATGGAAATCATGTAGTATGAAAATTTTGACCTTGCATCTGTAAAGGGCAGATTTATCTAACTGGGCTTCACAGATACCAAATCTGTCAATTGATAAGAAATAAAAACACTGAATTAGGAGGAAAGGGGCTGGGATTGATGCCATGGTGAAGTGAGTTAATCCTCTGCAGTGCTGGCATCCCATGTGAGCACAAGTTTGAATCCAGACCACTCCTCTTCTTATTCAGCTCATTACTAGTGGCTTGGTAAAGCTGTAGCATACATAACAAGTGCTTGGGCTCCTGCCACAAACATGAGGTACCCAGTTGAACCTCTTGGATCCTGGTTTTGGTCTGATCCTTGCTTTAAGTATTGCACCCATTTGGAGAATAAACCATCATGAATTTTTTTTTGTTGTTGTTTATTCATTTCTTTTCTTTTTCTTTCTTAAAAAAGGAAAAGATAATCTTTGGAAATCATTTCTCTACTTACTGAAGTCTTCTTGATCGGATCATAATGATACCTCCCTCAGAGTTTATCCTGAGAACATGCATTTGTGGAGTTCATGAGTGAACTTAAAATATGTTATTAATCTTTCTCATTTGGTCATAAGCTTGACTGCGACACCAAAAAATATACATAGTACTTGAAATATTTGTTTTCTGTGTGTGTGTTTATAGTGTATAAGCCAAAAAAAAGAAAAGTTATAGATGAAATATAATTTTGGGAGAGACTGTTTCGTAAGATTGTCTAGATAATCTAACTTTACATGAATAATCAGTTATACTACAGCTATTACTACTATGTATAAATACACATGTAAAATTTAACACTTGCATATATATGTTTTCAAATTGCAATTTTTGAGCTAGATATTGGAGCAATGTTGCTATCTCAATAAATATCAGAGTAAGTATATGGATATATTTTTTTCACATTGGGACTTTTTTTTTCAAATACCATGATGTAAAAATGTTGTCATCATGCATTTCATCCTGTGTATATTAAAGAACTTCAAAAGATTTGCAGAAAATAAAACATAATGATTTAAAGAGAATATTACTATTATTTCTCTGCATAAATAAGCTCCATGAATTTCAAAAAGATATTTGTAAATGATCATAATAGTCATTTAGTTCATTCTTAAAGAACTGAGCATAGTATAGTATTTTAAATAATACTTACTGAATAAATTTGTGACTCTTAAACATTATTTTAGGGGTAGGAAACAAAAAAGAAGGAAGAAAGTAAAATTAGGATAAGAAGGATGTTTCATGAAGTCTCAGTGTCATTCTTAAAACAAAACAAAACAAAACAAAACAAAACTGCTTCTCTTTGGTAAGAGGAGTAAACAGAGACCGTTGTTATGTTTGAGAGAGACTCATTTTGGTACAAAAATATTTGAAATTCATGCATAGTTTCTTTGTTCATATTATGCATTTTCCATGAGCTCAGTTGCATTTTTCCTACTGAAGTCATAAAATCAAGCCGAAATTTATGGCAGAGGAAATATACTATACCTTCAGTACACAAGATGCAAAGTCAATTTAGATTGTCACACACACACACTCACACACACTCACACATTTCTTTAAAACATAATTTGTGTATCTAAACATTTTGGGAGCTGGAACTGTGGCACAGCAAGTTAGGCTGTCACAAGGGGGTTCTCATCATTTCATATTACACTGCCAGTTTAAGATCCTGTATCTGGGATATTAGTGGAAGATGGCTATGCAGAAGACCTGGATAGAGTCCTGGGCTACTGGCATTCACACGTCCTCAATGTGACTTTTATGGCCATTTGCAGAGTGAACCATTGTATAGAAGATAGGTCATCCTCTCTTTTTATCTGTCTTTGCCTTTCTTTGATTTATGTATCCAGGCATTTTAAGTGCTTATCACCCAAGGTTTTTCGTGGTTGTTTTTTTTTTTTTTTTTTTTTTTTTTTTTTTTTTTTTTTTTTAGTAACAGTGTCCCGTAATTTCTGTTTTTCAGATGATTTTAATGTCATGTCTTTGGACAGGTGTTTTCTTCCAGAGAGCTCTAAGTCACTGTCACTGGAGTGTAGTAGTACACTCTACTAATGCATATGAAGTAACATATGATGATGTCATGGCGTTAATACTCGTGCCTCTTATCCTTATTTGGGGTGTCTTAACATCAGTGTTGTTCACAGTGGGCACTCTTTAGTTTAGCTGGAGTTGCTGGTTAACAAATCAGCCCCTCACTCGCTGTAATATTTCAGAAGCAGATGCATCACATGTGGCTAGTGGTGACAGTTTTGAATGACATAGATTATCATTACAAAAAGTACTATAAGAGACAACGCTGAGCTGCAATATCTTGTTTAGGTTAGGGAAAGTATCCCAACGGGCTTTGTTGTTAATTCTCAAATGCATGCTCTGAGATTGTAATGAAACACTTTGAGATGAAAAGAATAACTCATATCTTGTGCTTAGATCTTAGACAATAATATCTTGTGGAAGAAGTATCTCACAGCAACTCCAAGTTGATAGAAATCTGACAGTTTGATCAAACCCTCAAATTGTTTCAAGTGAGAAGAGACAAATTATGATGGGGAGAAACTGAGCCTTCAGTGGGCCTTTTTCTCCACAGAGGAATCATGTGCAGGTGGATTTACTAGAATCTGTAAACACAGTTGCAAAGTGCCTGGCACTATGATACCGAGAAAATGCATTTCCACCTCTGCAAGTGCTGCATGATATTCAATTATGTAGTGGTGCAGAACTGGAAAAAATAAGATGGCATCAAAAATTCTTACAGCCACAGAACCATTCTCAGGAGTCTTTGCCTCAAGATCAGATCTATATTTTCAGAGCTGGATCACAGACATCTCTGGTGTACAATTCAACATTGTAGTAAGTCAACCTCTAAAATCTGCACAGGCTGAAGCAGCCCAGTCTGTTTACATGCCATTGCCAATATACATGCTTTTAGACCATTGATAGCTATGAAAATGTCTGCATATTCATAGAGTTATCCATCAAGTGGGGAAGACCAATTTGATTCGGTAATTATTACCATAGATATTCAAGTTAATGTCAAGATGGTAATTTAACATGCACACCCAAGGTACACTCTCTCTTCATTTACCCAAGTCTTACGAAATACTTCCTTTTTGAAATGTACATTTTTAATAGTTTCAACTGAACAGTAATTTGTTTGCAAAGCCCACTTTGGAGATGTTTAGTAAAAGTAGCACGCATGTTTGAGTACCCGTGAAGACAAACACACTTATGTATTACTCTCTTAAGATAGAAAGTGAACTAGTAGCATTTATCAACAGGAAAAGATGTAAAATTTTCAAGAAATTTAGCAAGCCTGATGATTAACTTTCACAACTTTATGACAAAGTGCAGCATTCACAAATCTGTTGAAGTAAATCGAAGCTTTTTTCTCTTTTCCTTCCTAGCTTTTTCTTTTAAAAAGAACTTCCTCCCCTTCCGTTTCTCCCTCCCTGCCTTACATCTTTTCCTTTCTTTACTCATTCCCTCCGTTTCTCTCTTCCTTTATTTCCTTCTTTCTTTTTTCTTTTTTCCCATTGCTTGCTTCTGAGTTAAACAAAATACAGTGCAGAACAAAGTTATCCAGGTGAGTTAAGTAGGGAGAAGGAGGGAAAAGCGAATACGTATTGAAACTTGGCATCCCATTTCTGGAATGTTTGTTTTCCATTCATCAGAGCTTTTGGTAACAGAGCTTTTTGGTTAAGCATTCCTTATAAGCATTTATTCTTGTGTTTTTAAACAATCACAAGGCATTTTCATATTCTTTTCAGGAAAGTTCACAAAAAGTAAAAAATGACCAACTTTCTGTGGAAGTAATTTTTGGTATTGGAGAAATTGTTTCTTAGTATCAGCCTTAATTTTCCTTTGAGTTTATACTGTAGATATTGTCTGTTAAATCATGAGCGTCCCTCCTTTTCTTCAATCTTTTTTCCTGCTAGTGGTACTTGCTTTCCTAATATTACCTATGGAAATAGAGAAGGTCTTGAGATGTGGAAAAAAATATATGCATATTTTACATATGTATTGTACATAATGTATATTTAAAATCAGTGCATACAGTTTCATAATAAACATTTCTGCGAACTTTTTGAAGATCTCTCACATGAATGGAGTTCATGTTTTTGGTACTAAAATCAATATATCTTGTAATTTCACTTTCCTTGAACTTTTTGAGGTTAGCTCTTTGATAAAACTGTTTTTTTTTGTTTGTTTGTTTGTTTTTTGTTTGTTTTTTTTTTTTTTGTCAAACTATCCCATTCCAGTATAAATTCTGGGCCAAATCAGCAAAGCAAAATAGATAAAGGTGACAAATGAAAAAGGTGGAGGCAATGAATTTGTCACATGTTGAAAATCCACTGATTCACACAGGAATACTGCATTCCAAAAATCAGTATTTCTGCCTGTCAAATTGTGTGCGTCACATTATTAAAGCAGTCACCAATACCATTCTTTTTAAAAATAACTTTAATTTATTTGAAATTCAGATTTACAAAGAGACACACTGGAAGCTCTTCTGCCTGCTGCATCACTCCCCGAATGGATGCTGCAAACAGAGCTGGGCTGATCTGAAGTTGGAAGTAAGGAGCTTCTTCCTGGTCTCCAGGTCAGTGCACAGGCCCAGGATATTGGGCCAGTCTCCACTGCTTCCCCAGCAGAAATCTGGATTAGCACTGGGGCAGTGTATTTGACATGTGGGAACTCTGCTCTCAGCCCTTTATTGTACTGGCTTTTAGTGTATAGAGGTCCCAGATTCTGCTAAACATCTTGCATTTGGGTTCCTTTTCCTGTGATGACAAGTTATGAAGGCATGGACAAAGAGGAGTGAGTGAACAGTGAAGCAAAGTTTAATGATGTGATCTATACCAGAGACCAGACAAGCATCTCAGGAGAAAATTTAGAGACCAGTCTGTATTCAGACTGGGGTTTTATGGATTTGAGTATAGGCATTCCATTTCTCTTTCTTCCTCCCTACATATTATGTCACTGGAAGAATGATTTCCTGTGTGTGGAACTCCTGAAATTTCTCCCAAAACTTCATAATGACTACTAGTCTCCCTGATACAAGGCAGAGGATATTATGTTAAGCTGACCCCAGCAACTGTGATATGTAAGGACTGAATTGGTTGCACATTTCTTCCCTCAGTGAACACAGAGCAATTTCTACAGAAAATTTCCCATTTTCTTTAACCTCATACACATATAAGCTACATTAACAGCACCAGTTCTGCTTTTTGTTATAAGCTAAGTCGTGTCTTTAAGTCTTATTTTCTTTATTTATAACGACTAAGTTTCATATCATTACTGACTATGATTATCTAGGATCATAACCCTATAGATTGAAATGCCGAATTTATACTAATAATGTAGGTTACAGCTTTGAGGACCTGGGCAGCATCTTGGCTTAAATCTTTAGATTTATGTTTTGCTAATAGTATTAATGCTAAAATATCATGGTATCATTTCTCTTATATATAGCATTATTCTATTTTAAATATTATTATATGTACATGATGGGTGTGATGTATCATTTATGCAATAAATAATTTCTGTTCTTTTGTTCTCTCCCAGTGGAACCTTTAACCCTTATCAGTTTGTGTATTGGCATCCCTTTGATGAATGTCTTCTAACTAGGAGAAACACTGCTAGGTTCAATGGATTAAAAACAATGATATAAATAAGTATGTGAAATGAACTTTCATAGTATTCCACAAGAATGGAAATATATTTTTTTCCAAATATTACCTGATATAAAGGGCAGAGATAACCTCAGAAAATTAGTAAACATCCTTAACATTTAGAAAAAAAAATATTTAGGGGAAATATGACTAAGGATGCTTTATTGCAGAGTTGGGATTTAGGAAAATGCAGATTTCCCCCTAAAAGATAATAAAATATTTGCATGAATATTATGCACACTTATTAGTTTAAAAATATGGTATATACTCCCAGCCTAGAGTAATAAACCCATGGAAATCAAATCTTTTTCAACATGATTGCTTTGTATCCTCATCAGAATTGGTGCTTGAGTTGATGGCACTATGATGTTTCAGAAGGCATGTTTGATGCCACTGTATACCTTCACGGCCTCATTTCTCAAAATTCTGCATTTACAGTTAGTGTTCCTCCCATTGCAACTCTTCTCTCTGTTTTTGCAACTGTTTCACTACGTCCCTAAAATATCTCTTTACTTTTGTCTACTTGGAGATGTATAACTTCTATATATTGAGACAGTATTAACATTTCCTTTGGGAAACACCCATTGACCTTTCGGTTTACATGAAGAAATGCTATTTTCTTTATAAATAGCTGCATGTGATAGTTTGCATTGCATTATTATGATATGATAATGTCCCTATGGGTTTTCAACATAACTGAAGACTATACAAAATTAACATTGACAACTGAAAATTAGATATACATGAATGTTTACATGAAGTCTCTACATGGGAAAATTAATACTATATTTGTTAGAAAATCTACTTAATCTTATTGAAAAAAATGCCCAGCAAAAAAACCACATTTTAATAGATTTATTTATTTATTTGTTAGTAAGCATCATTGAAGGAGAAGCGGAAGAGATCCTCCACAGCTATTGCACTCTGTACTGGCCCCAACAGCAGCATTGTATCAGACCATAGCCAGGATAAGAGGAGACTCAATGGAGTCTCCCATGAGGATGGCAGGATCAGATGCTTGGCCATCTGCCAGTGGTTGTTCCAAGCCAATAGAAGGAGCTGCGTTAGAAGTGGGGGAACCAGGCACCCATATGGGATGCTGGCATTACAGAGGGTGTCTTCACCTCCTGTGCCATAATAGTGCCCAGAAACAACAATGTTAGTATAATATGCTTTTTATTTTCTATAGAATACTTGATAATTCAATTCATCTCATTGTAGAGACTTTGCACCGCAAATATGAATTATATCCACTTTAAGGAGAAAGATTCCCACCCTAAACTCAGAGAAAAAAAAATTTCCTCTTGTTGGGCTTGGTATTGGTATATATTAAATTACAGATATGCTAATAGAGAATTCCTAGCTTACATGAACTAAAATTATTCCCTTTCTCAAATAGTTCATGCCTAACTCTCCGATTTTCATAACATTGTTAATTCCCCTGTCTACAAGCTTTTGAATACTTTAGCTTATTTTTAGCTAGCTGATTATTCAACTCAAATTCAAAGTCTAAAAAAGAAAAAAGAAGAAGATGATTGCTACTATAGGAACAGTATCTGTCTTACTTTTTACTTTTAATTAAACTGAAACTATCTTAATGTTGCATTAATGCAAGGAAAAGAGACTGCTTGCATTTAATAGTACCTACAGGTTTTTTATCTGTCACTTAGCAAGATCTAAACATTTTACACAGCATGATTTTAGAGAACTTTTGACCTTTTTAGATTTTATTTTATACTTTTAAAGTTTTGTTCCAAGTGTCAGAAATCATCAAAGCACTTGTCTTAAAGGAAAAGGTCACCCTGAAGGAGAAAGTTAGCCCTGAGTTGAGTGACAGTGTTTCTCCGTTGTCTGACACAGGCAGCCAAGCACTAATTGTAGAACGGCTGAATGGAAGCTTATTCTCTGCGCTGGAGTTAGGTTGTAAGAATCTTTCAGGAATGTCTGCAGCTATTTCCAACAAGAATCCAGTGAAAAGTGACAAATATCCAAATCCAACTGTCATGGTAAGTGCAAGTCAGTGTCTTGAAGTACATGGTTCTTTGTGAAAGCCAGTTATATATCAATAAATGTGGTATTTCTATGAAAGTGACTCATCACTGGCCTAAGTTGTCAATACACAGGCACTGCTATGAACTAACTGCCATGTAGGAGTATGGTTTTTGCTTATGAACAATATGTTCTCAATTGAATGCCAGTTTTCTTGCAATTATATGATTGATTAAGTATATAAAAGCACTTTTTTTTCTAATGAAAGAAAATAAAGTCAAGATTTCTCTTAAAACATCTCATAGGATTATTACAATATTATAGAATGCCATTGTTGTGAAGAACTCTGTTGTTTGTTGTGAAATTTTGATTTTAGAGAACAAAAACATGGAGACAGAGGGAAGCTCAAACTACAGATCTCATTCAGGAAGTACAATTAATTACTGTTAAACCAGATCTAGAATTCTTTCTTGATATGTTTTCCAGAACATTTTGCTCCCATGAACGTAAAGCCTATTACAATCCACTAATCAACTAAATTTTGCACCTTATTATTTGAACAAATTGTGAAGATCAATTGGATTCAGGAACTATTTTCAATCCAACTTATCAATCTAAGTATTAAGGTCTTTTTTTTTTTAAGAAAAATTCAATTTGAAAGAACTGAGATTTATTATTATTATTTTAAATATTTATTTATTTATTTGAAATGTAGAGTTATAGTGAAAGAGAGAACTGTCATCCACTGGTGTATACTCCTAAAGTGGCTTCAGAATCTGGGGTTGGTCCAGGCTGAAGCCAGGAGCCAGGAGCCTTTCTTGGGTCTTCAACATCAATACAGTGGCCCAAGCACTTGAACCGTCTTCCACTGCTTTCTGAGGTGCATTAGCAAGAACCAGGATTGTAAGAGGAGCAGCTGACACATAAGTCAGTGACAGCTTTATTTTTCCTGTCACAGAACTAGCCCTGGTTACAGCTTGGCAAGGATGAGCACAAACCACACCCTGCCCTGGTTCTTGTCCTCCCCAGCAGGAGCTGCAGCCTAGAGGGGAGTTCCCCAAGTTCCTCTATCAGGCCCACTCCCAGCCCTATATCTCACATGTGCTGGTGGGTGCCAGTATGATCTGCCCTCATTCCTAGCATTTGCATGTTGCAGCTGGTGCTGCAGCCTGACCCAGCTCAGCTTTCTCCCAAGACCCAGCTCCCAAGAGTATCACGTGAGTTCTACAATCCAGCCTGGCTCAGTTTGTCACCACTCCTACTTCTCCAAGAGAACTGGGTGATGGGTCCTGCAGTCTCACAGAGGGGAGCCCGGGAGTTCCTTATAGAATCTGCACCCAGCTCTGGATCTCTCATGTTGTGGTGGTGTTGTGGTCCTGCTTGACATGACCCACCCACTACTCTGACACTCAAAGATAGGAACTGTGGCCTAACCCAGCCAGGCATTGCTTCCAGCCCCAGATTTTGCATGTGCCAGCAGGTAGTGGGTGATAATATTTAGCCCAGCCCAGATCTCCCAAGTGGGTGGTGTCCTGGCATGACCCAGACATGCCCTTGGACCTTCCTGCCTCAAACTACCCAGTCTCAGCTCCCTCTCCCATCTGTGATTGCAGTGGCCCTGTCTATGGAAGATACTAAAAGTCTCTTCCGCACTCCACTGCCAAACATGCCCTCAGCCTGTCCCACTCCAATAGGTCCACATATCTTCCTCCCCAGGGCAACCCGAAGCCCCTATCCCCACCACCCAGGGACCAGGGTGGTAGGTCTGTCCCTATGTTCCCTGCCCTTCGCCATATCTTAAAAAGAAAAAAAATAATAATAACAGGCAACTATGCTGGAACACTGGTAAAGTTAACACAGATTTGGTATTAACCAGACCCAGAATGCCTGCCATCCATTAACTGCTTTTCTCCCAGCAATGTAACACTTGCCTAGGTACAAGACAACCTAGGAAACTGCCTACAGCTGGGGGGGTCTGTGATTGTCGATCCAACAATATCTACCGCCCTACTAACAAAAGATGTTCAGTTTGCAACATATCTCTTGGTGTAAAGGGGCTATCGTTTTGGGGAATGCACACATAGAAATTAACATCATATGAGAGTTTTTTAAATCCCAAGAACTCGTATGTTCTGCTCCACTGTATATTTGTAAAGGGGTTAGCTATTATAAACTGTTTTTTTTTTTTCAGGGAAAATTGTCTCAGGGAACTATACATAACAAAACCAGCGAAGTCTGGGCACACTTCAGTAACAGACTGATGAAATGATGAGTCCTTATGAAGGACTAAACTGTTGTAATAATATGGGGAAAATCAGTCAGCAGGTGGAAACTTGGGAGGTAGGGAGCCCAGACCCTATGGAATTGTACTATGAAATTCAAAATTAAAAACAAAAAAGAGAGAGAAAAAAACGACTAAATGGATGTGGATGTGTGAAAATTTGCATTTGTAGTTTGTTATCATATGGTTCTGATGCAAACCGGCCTCGAGACCTTAATGATACAGCTTAAACATTTTAAATTAGACTTTTTAAAAAAAGATTTCCAGAGTCAGAGAGATAAACAAAGGCAGAGAAACAGAAAGTTCTTGTAAAGTAGCTTACTCCTTCAATGTCCATAATAACCAGTGCTGTGCCAAGGAAGCCAGGACTGGGCACCCAGCCGAGTCTCTTAGATGGCCAGAACTTTTCCAGTTCTCAACACCATAAGCATTCTCAACAATAAAGTCATAGAGGGCTAGAGCAATTGAACAGATAAGATATACTACTCAAGCCTGGACCATTTTCTTTAAAATAAGAAATAAATTGATTCTTGTAACCCCTTGCAATAACCTGTCTTTGCTCATGCTCAAGACCCATTTCTTTTTTATTTTTTTAAAGATTTATTTATTTTTATTGGAAAGGTGGATATACAGAGAGGAGGAGAGACAGAGAGGAAGATCTTCCATCCAATGGCTCACTCCCCAAGTGACTGCAATGGCCAGTGCTGAGCCAATCTGAAGCCAGGAACCAGGAGCTCTTCCAGGTCTCCTACATGGGTGAAGAGTCCCAAAGCTTTGGGCCATCCTCGACTGCTTTCCCAGGCCACAAGCAGGGAGCTGGATGGGAAGCGGGGCTGCCAGAATTAGAACTGGCCCCCATATGGGATCCCGACACGTGCAAGGAGAGGATTTTGACCACTATGTTATTGTGCCGGGCCCTCAAGTCCCATTTCCAAATGAACATTATATTGCCTCCTAGCAAATCAGCATTATTGTACCACATTTTTGTAATTTTTTTTTCTGTATTACAAAGACTGAAGTTTGATAAAATCTATTTCTCAGATTCGTTCCCAGCATGGCTGTGGTTTACGCTGCACCAACAAGGGGCACTAACACAAGGTTCGGAGGCAGGGTATATGAAAAATTAATAGAATTTCAGACAGTGGTGGCAAGGAATCTGGCCCCATAAGAACAGGCATCAGAAATTTGAAATAGGGTAGACAGGGCAGGTTTGAACGCTTTGATGGAGAGCAGGTGTATGATCTTGGCACTGACTCCCTGTTTTCACTCAGTTGAAAGCTTGACTTTAGATGCTCTAGTTTGCAGCTAACTCTCCCATGTGAGCAGAGGCGGTGGGGGGGGGAGTGCTCTCACCATGCACTTGCATCAGCGGTGATGATACCATTGTGGATGGGTGGACAGGAGGACTTCATGCAACTGACATGATTCCTAGCTGTTCTCTGCAAGTCAAAATTGTTCTTTAATTTCTGAAGCTGATCAGAGCCTTTCTTAGATTCCAGAAATTATTGCAGACCACATTTTAATGGGATTGTTTCTTTAAATGTCACATTTGAGAAAGTTCATGAGCATGTTTGCTGTGGGCACAGTGAAGGTGACAATATGTGTTACAATGAATCAACACAAAGAATGGAAACCATTAGCATCTTCACACATTTTTTTCTGTACACACTAAATCTTCAGATGAGCGTATATTGAATTCAATATTCTTCAACCAGCTTCCTATGATGTACATTATGACCTAAATTTCCGAACAAAGGATAGCCAAGGAGGGTATAAGGTGATATGATATACTTGGATTCTGAGTGACTACGGATATTCACTGGAGCCTGTTATCCACTGGTCTCATAATCCTGTACAGCTCATAACCAGAGAAACTGGCTTTTGTTCTGCATTCTCAAAACATGTATGTAGTTAACTGTCTTAGGGTGAAGTGGCATATCCAGTTTCCATCTAGACCAAAATGTAAGTTTTCTTACAGCCTTGGATAATACAAATTTTGTCTTCCACAAGACAAATGACAAGCACTTAGTTTCCTTTATGAGATTCTTTTTTAGGATTTATTTATTTTTATGGGAAATGCAGATTTACAGAGAGAAGGAGAGACAGAGAGGAAGATCTTCAAACTGCTTGTTCACTCCACAAGTGGTCACACAACTGGAACTGAGCTGATCCAAAGCCAGGAGACAGGCACTTCTGGGTTTCTCATGCAGGTGCAGGGTACCTACCAAAGCTTTGAGCCATCCTCTACTGCTTTCCTGGCCACAGGCAGGGAGCTGGAAATGAAAATGAAGCAGCCAGGATGTAAATCAGTATCCATATGGGTTTCTGCTGTATATAAAGCAAGGATTTAGCTACTGAGCCATTGTGTCAGGCCCTGTAACAAAGAGTTGTTAAATTCCTGGGTCATTGCCTACAATGCACTCCACTTGTGTGTAGGTATTATTTAACTTTTTTGTATCTCCTTGTGGAAATGCAGGCTCCAGGAATTCAAAAGAATGCTGTGAAATGTTTTACTATAATTACTGTGATTAATGAATTATCTATCACCTCTAAACCCAGAAGTCACTTCTTTTTGCCAGTGTCATTGAAGTTATGGCAGATCATTTAGCATGCAAGTAGATTAAAAAATGAACAGTTCTTGTAAATGTGCATGAGTTCAACATGCTTTATGCCTTTTAGTGTTTCGCCGTGCCCGTAAGAGTATTTAAAGCAACCATTCCACACCTGTTGCAGGTTGAAGAAACACACATGTGATTTTTATTTCAAAAGTCTCCTCACAAGGGGGGAAAAAGGGACAAAATCAAGCACTGTGATAAAATACACCTGAAGATCCTTATGTTCATTTGAACCTAACTGAATATCATAATCATGGTACTACAGGTTAATGCTGATGTCATACAAGAGGAGACTGGGAAGCAAATGAATATATTCTACATGTGGGAAGGTTAGAACTGATTGCAGATAGAGAACAGACCCTGGCAGTTTACATTTTCCAAAGATGGATGCCACATCTCCCACACTGCAGGCTCCTCCAGAACCCAAGGACATCGTTGTTAAAGGTACTTACATTATTTTTTGTTTAATATCAACAGGAGGCTTGCAGAACCATAGATTCTAATTGTTTCTTGTGTCTTCCAAACAAATACTTTAGCTTTTATTTCAAAATGAACAAAACTTTCTCCAGATCAGGACCCATAAAGGTCTTGATGTCATTATTTACAAAAGGCAATTTTATACTTGCATTTAATTTAATGACCATGGAATTAGTTTCAGTGCATACATTAGCGGAAACATTTTTTTTGTCATTACACTAAGTATTAGAGATATAGGAAATACTGACTAAAAATGTGCCTTATTTAAAGAGCTTGTAGGCACATTGATTCTGGCAGTAGGTATTATACTGATCTTAAAGACAGCACATGACAAAAGAAAATCAGTCTTAGTTAGAATTGTCAGACAAGATCACATGCAGGATAGAGATTGGTTGATATCTGCCATGGAGCATAAATGAGCAGTTTGGTGATTGGTAAGTTGTTTGAGTGCTCCTTAGACCTAGTAAATTCAAGCATGTTGCTTATGGAGGGTTAATTCATTCTTGTTAACGTGTACTGCACACATGTGCTTTGAGTTCCATTTACTTCCAAAACGGCTATGAAATTAAACATTCCGCTTTATGCACCAACTCTTTCCTATGGTTACTGCCATTTCTTTGCAAATATTAAAGCACAGTAAGCAGATCATTCTCATTTGCTGTTTTTATACCTAATCATGGGTGGCTGGCATAGATGAGAGTTAGGAATAATAAAATAAGTGTGAGGAAGATATAAAATCTAATCTCTTTTTTGCTCTATCTCCTGATGCTGTTTTAATGTTTGTGGAACACCACTACTTCATCTTTTAGCTCTCTTTCTACTCCTTTTTTTTTTTTCTGTCTCCCTCTAAGATGTACACAAATACACCATGCTCACATTTTGTGATTATTGAAAATTGGTTGGCAATTTTAAGAAAGCCTTTGTAGTAGGCGTTCAAAAACACTAATGAAATTGAATGTCACTTGTGAGTTTACTGTGTGTTGTGCTAAATAAAATGATGTCAGAAGCCATGAATTTGGATTGAGCTCTGCAGTGAGGGTAACAGACCGAACTAACACTGAACTTCATCACAGTAACTAAGCTTCTTCAGCTGCAGAGCGCCTGGAGCCAATGAACTAAGCATAAATAACTACTTAAGCTGTAACCAATTGACTGGCTGATTGACTATATTATTGACAATTAAGATGTTTTCTATGCCTCACTTCTGTTTTTCTATTAATGCTGCCTGATTACATTGTTGCTTGGAATTCTCAGAATATGATCTGGTTCTGGAAGCGTCTTATTTGCAAATCACTTTTGTTTTGCTAAGGTAAATAAGACTTAATTGGCCAAAAGAATTTTCTCTGAACATCATGTATTCTCACATAGATTACAGATTTATTGAGGGTGTGGTTAACATCTCAGATTCTGTTGTTTCCATTGCACATACTCTAGGTTCTTATGTACATTGAGCTGGCTCTTTTTTTTTTTTAAACCAGATAAGAGCAGTTTGTAAATAATAAACTATGTTTCTTTTTCATGAAGATCTTCCATTATTTATTTGTGATCATGTTACAAACAGCAAATCTGATATTCCCACTGGATAGCTCTGCTCATTACTTAAGCTACCTTGAAAATATTTGAATTTCACTATTGAAACAAATAGACATATACATACATTAATTTTATACATTGTTATCATTTTTCATTCTGTTGCAGTTAGTCCATATGTTATATTTGGTGATTATTTATGTTCCTCAAATTGTAATGATTTTGCTTGATAGCCTATTTTATTTTTAATAGCCAGTTCTCTTTCATTTTATTCACCCTGTGAACTAATCTAATATTATTTTTAATATTCAGAGTATACAGAGAATGCTAGAACATTTTATTAATTCTCTTTGTAGTCAAATTCTGGTGTTATCAGTTTTATTTGTACTACAGAATACAATAAATGGTTTTACTTATACTATATAATATAATGTAAAATACTATTCAGTTTTACATGCACCATGGGTCTGTGTTTATATGTGCAATTTGTGCCTTTTATAAAATATTTAAGTTTTGAAGAGAAGTATTATAAATTGAGGATGTAAAGATCAAAACTCCTGAAAGCAGGGAGTTTTACTACTTGACTTTGAATACATTGAAGCTGTGCGGAGTGCTCAGTAGATACATAAGGTACTCCTATATCCTTCTTTAACGTTGTTTTTCACTGAATTGTAACTTAATACATTATTTGACCCCATGAGGATCATGAATCCTTTCTTAACTTTTATTATTCAAACTAGTTTATTGAAAGCCCTGGAGTAACAGAAAGAGAGGGTGAAAAGAGACATAAATCTCCCATCTACTTCCTGTGTGGCCAGAGCCGCTGAGGCTGGGCTCAGCCAAAGCCAAGAACTTCTTTTCTGTCTCCCGTTTGTGGGCATAGGCTCAAGTCTCTCGGCTATCCTTTGGTGTTTTGCTGGGTGCGCCAGCAGCCAGGATGCAAAGCAGTGCTGAAATGCGAGGCCAGCATCATAAGTGGTGGCTAATCCACTGCTGCACATGCCTGATCCTGTGAATTCTTAAAGCACATGGAAGGATGGAAGGTGATCCTGCTTTCCTGTGTACTTCCTGTTGAGCTCCAGTGCCTGGTGTATGACAGAAGCTCTGGGAATACCTGTTGATTACATTATTTTCTGTATCACTGTTTATCTACATGATTGAACATATGCATTGTTTTTAGGTTTATTTTTGTAAAAAAAAAATTATTGGAAAGTCAGATTTAAAGAAAGAAGAAGATACAGAGAGAAAGATCTTTTGTCTGGCTGTGATGGCCAGAGCTGAGCTGATCCAAACCCAGGAGCCAGGAGCTTCTTCCAGGTCTCCCAACACTGATGCAGGGTCCCAAGACTTTGGTTTGTCTTTTACTATTTCCCAGACCACAGGCAGGGAGCTGGATGGAAGTGGAGCAGCCAGGGCAAGAACTGGGACCCATATGGGATCCCAGAAGTTGTGAAGTGAGGACTTAGCCAGTAGGCTATCACACCAGGCCCAAACATACATTTTAATGTCTCCGGTATTCTACATTCTTTAGTAATTATTAGGCAAGTCAGTTTTAATGTCATCATAAGTTATTGCATAGTCCTTAAGATACTTCAATAATTTGAAAACTTCTTGTGTAATAGTTGATATTTTGTAGCAGTTAAATAAACATTTATATTTCAGTTAGGGTAAAGTGTTGGGAAAGGGCATTATAAAGTTAAAAGACATTAAACAAAGTGTGCTTCTGAATCAATGAGCTGTAAGATTACCAGGCCACCATTTACTTGAAAAGTAAAATTACTTGCTGATTTCATTTCCTTTCCTGAGCAAATTCTCAGGAGTAAGTATGAAGAATGTAAACCTTATGACTCAGAGACTTGAAGAAACAAATCAATTATAGGGAGAGGAACAAAAGAGATTTAGGAAGGTAGTATATAATTAAAGAGGTACAGATACTTAGGACCAGGGAAAGGAAGTTGGATTTTTTTCTCAGAAGTGTGGAATTAGACACAATGAATATTGAGGGGAAAAGTGTGGAACTTACAGCATTCTATGTAGAAAAAAGTTCTCTTTGAGAACCACTTTGAGTGTATAAAATAGGCGTGAAGGCATTTCGCAAAGAACCCAAAAATTGACATCAAATAGATGGAAGAAGAGCAAGTGAACAACCCTGAGTAAAGACTGAGTAATGTTAGGGAAAGTTCAGTTTTAGAAATGGGAAGCCTTGAGTATGATACAAATGTGCTGGCAAAAAATAAATCATACGGGGATAAAATTGAATGTGCAGTGGAAGAAGAATGGATGGAACAAGTTTTCAGAGTCATTAAAAATGAGTAAGACAAAATGAAGTGTTCAGGTAGTAGATTTTACAAAAAAGGTAGACATTATTCTGTGACAAAAGGAGAAAATATGTTGAGAATGGAACTGTTAGAAAGAAGAAAAGGCAGTTTTTAAATAGCCTGTTGGCATTAAATCTCTGGTATACATTTTTATTTTAAATCTGTTCTGCAGGCAACTTGTAGTGCTCGGACGAGCAATCAGATTAATCAGTGAACACTATTGTCATTTCCAGATTCACTTGTTGTGAGAACTTAAACACATTCACTTTTTGTTTTTAAAGATTTATTTATTTTTATTGGAAAGGTGGATATACAGAGAGGAGGAGATACAGAGAGGGAGATCTTCCATCCGATGATTCACTCCCTAAGTGACCGCAACAGCCGGTGCTGTGCCAATCCAAAGCCAGGAGCCAGGAGCTCTTGTAGATCTTCCACATGGGTGAAGAATCCCAAGGCTTTGGCCTGTCCTCGACTGCTTTCCCAGATCACAAGCAGAGAGCTGGATGGGAAGTGGAGCTACTGGGACTAGAACCGGCCCCCATATGGGATTCTGGCGCATGCAAGGTGAGGATTTTAACCACTATGCTATCGCGTCGGGCCCAACACATTCACTTTTCAAATCTCCCTGATTTGCCTGTCTATTTTAAAATGAGTAGTGATGGGGAAAAGGCATATCAGATTTTCTTGAAATCAAAAGTTGTTAATTCTGGTCACCTATACAGGTAGCAGTCACCTGTCAGCTCCCTAAAAGACGACCTAGGTTGCATAAAGCCAACTAACTAATGATCAAGCAATTAAAAGAATTTTTTTTTTTTGTAATGACTAAAGGAAAGGAGCTTAAAGCTCTGGCAACTTAAGGTCAATGTTAGACAATCTGGATGGAACATAACTAATACTGTAGTGCCAGTTCATTGTATCATTAAGTGCTCTGCTTCTGATCTAGTTTGCTGCTAGTGCAGTCAGGAAGGCAGGCAGTGAAGATTGCCCAAGAGCTTGGGGTCTCTGTCAGGAAGGGAGGAATCTAGGATGGAGTGTCTGACCCCCTCAGTCAGGTGGTCTACCTATGATTATTGCAATTGTTTGGGGAGTAAAATAACAGATGGAAGAGATCTCTTGTTTTCTCTGTCTCCATCTCTCCTTTTGCTGTAGCATTTAAAACAAAAAAACTTTAAAAAGTCAGCATCCATTGTACTTTGCTTTAAAGTCACTTCTGGTATACCCAGTTTGTCACTCAGGTTTCTGTGAGGATTCGATGGATGAAAGTGAATATGAAACTGTTTGCATTGATCTGGTGTTCATAGGCAGTACAGATTCTAGTTTAAATCTATAGATTCATAAAAAAGCAGAATGCATTTTATCAACATAAACAGTTATTTGGTAGTGTCCATCTTATAACATTTTTTGTAGTTCAATAAATTTTTAAAAGATTTATTTATTTATTGGAAAGTCAGATATACAGAGAGGAAGATATTCCATCCGATGATTCACTCCCCAAGTGAGTGCAATGGCCAATGCTCTGCCAGTCCGAAGCCAGGAGCCAGGAACTTCTTCTGGGTATCCCACGTGGGCGCAGGGTCCCAAAGCTTTGGGCCGTCCTCGACTGCTTTCCCAAGCCACAAGCAGGGAGCTGGAGGGGAAGTGGAGCTGCTGGGATTAGAACCGGTGCCCATATGGGATCCTGGGTGCGTTCAAGCCGAGGACTTCAGCCGCTAGGCCATACTGCCTGGCCCAAGTTCAATAATTTTTCTAGTAGTATAAATGAGTCATTTGAAAGTATTCCTACATGACCCACTCTGGATCACATTGAAGAAGGAATTATAATAGCACGTGACCATAGTCTAGGTTCAGGACTGTCACTATAATGAAAAGTCAGTCTTTGTTTAGACAGAAACCAGTCTGTGTGTGGGGTCTGCAGCTATTCTGAGCATGATGAAAAATTAGTTCATAGCCAGATGCAAGGAGTTAGCCTATGACCAAGGTCAGTGTGAGTTTCATGCAGGGAGAGTGAGTAACTATTGCTTCTAGAAACGAGAGGTAAGGAACTCAATTGCTAAGGTTCCTATACCAATTTCAATGTCATACTTACCCTGAGATGCCATTGTTATGGCTAGGGGGATTTTCTTTTCTCTTAATCCTTTGGCTAAAGATTTGCTGTCATAGCAATCCATTCACATGTGGTGTGTAGTGCTTCGAGAATTGCAGCTCCCTGAAGTGAATGGAGATTCATAGCTGATAGCAACCATTTTCGAGAATGAATTCACAGTGGCAAAGCTGTAATTCCATTGAGAAGACCAACGGTTCACTCTGATAGTGTCCTCCTGAGAAGAATGAGTTCTCATTTAAGGACCAGGTCGTGATGAGAGGATACGAAATAGTTGCATTGTCAGTATTTCTCAATGGATGTTCTTTGGATAGCTATGACCTACCTGTACTTTATAAATCATCTCAAAAGTTAACTTTTGAGTTCATGTTGCAATACATCTCTGCTGAAAACAGTCTGCCAGTAGTAGAAGTTAACACAAAACACATCTGTTCACTTTCAGTCCAGATAATGTTCTTTTCTCCCACTGGCTTGCTTTGATTTGATTTTTCCAAACGGACAAAGAAATAAGTAAAACATCATTTCTGATGCTCTTTTGTATTTCTTGCATTCATTGTACCTGTTTCATCCTTGTTGCATGTTATTTATCATTTGGTTTTATATAATATTTGATTATAATATATACCACATATACCACAATACATGTAAAAAAAAAAAACATCATTTCTGGTAATGAATGCAATAGGGAGAACAAACACTTATTAAGAAAAAATGTTTAAATAAACCAGTAAATTTACTTTACTCTTACTACAGATGAAAACTTGAACTTTATTTACACAATGATTAAAAAATGTGTCAAATAAGTCAAACTGGTTTATTGGAAAATGGGATGATGAGAAAAACAGATCTATTTTATGTTTTTAGTAGGCATAACAGTCCCACTGAAACAAATGGAGTGAGCCAAGTTTTTAATAACTGATACAAACTCCTGGGTGCTTTTGTTCAATAAAAATTTAAAGCCCATTCATTTCATATTTTCTGTTTATATCATTCTTTGTTCAGCTGTACTGACAAAATGTATATAGCAAATGGTTTATTGTATATGTTTAAACATGTTTTAATTTATTTAGTTAAAATCGTATATATTGAATATTAAATTTCTCTCCTGTCTAGGCTATATAATATTTCCATGAAAGGTAAGCTTTGTTACAGGGCTACGCTAAGCATCTACAAATGAGTATAGGCAGTTTCATTCATAAGTATAATTCAGTTTTCTCCATATGAATAATGATATACTATCAGTTCTACACTTTGTTTTTCTTAAGATTTATTGGAAAGGCGGATTTACAGAGAGAAGACAAGACAGAAAGATTTTCCATTTGGTGGTTCACACCCAAGTGTGGGTACTTAGCTGGTCCAAAACCAAGAGCTAGGATTCTTCCTGGTCTCCCACACAGTTACAGAGACCCACGGCTTTGGTACATCCTCTACTGCTTTCCCAGGCCACAAGCAGGGAGCTTGATGTGAAGTGGAGCCATCAAGAAATAAGCCAGTGCCCTTATGGGATCCCAGTGTATACAAGATGAGGATTTAGCCACTGAGCCATTACACTGGGCCCTACATCTTACTTTATAAACTTAATTATATATTTTGAAGGCAAAAGGAAAAAAAAACACCTCATTGTCCATAAAAAATAATAAAAATGTATAAAACTGTTACTGAGTTTAATTTACAACTAAATTAATCACCTAAAGTAATGGAGCGTATAAGATATAAAAGTCATTTCAGGAATTTAAGCATTACTCCACTTGAATTGACATGATTTGAAGATTGTCTTAGCTACTCCCTAATAATTCAATGAGATGAGAATTTTTCAACTGTTTCCCTGCTTTAATTTTTCCTTTTTCTATGACAGTACTCCATGCACTGGGCATTCAAGTAGGTGGTGAGGATTTGAATAAAAAGGCAAATACACACATGTGTGAGTGTGAAGAGTCCTACACAAGCCAGAAAACTGCTGAGGGGCTCAGCGGGGATGGAGAGGAGAGCCCGTAGGAGCACCTGGAGCAGTGGGCTGTGGTGGTCTTCTCTGTTGTCCTCTGTTATGAGGTAGAGGCTGATGCCTGCAGTTGCATGAAGCTGCTTGGAAATCATACAATGCCACCCTCAAGTAAGATACTTTATGGTGGGCCCCCACCTCTGGGTCTTTTTTATTATTATTATTAATATGTAGAACATTACGTTAGGAGCTTGCAAGGGCTTACTGTTCACTGCGAGTAAGTACCTAGTTATATTGCATCAGTATGATGAACCCAATAGTAAAAGGAGGATTAGATTACAGACAGTTCAAAACAAACAAACAAAAAAAAAAAACAAGAGAAAAGGAGACCAGATTAAACTGCAAAGTATACATTTAAATTTTTTAAATTTATTTTTTATTGGAAAGGCAGATATATACAAGGAGAAGGGAGACAGAACAACCCTCTGTCTACTGGTTCATTCCCCAAGTGGTAGCAACAGTCAGAACCTGGCCGATGTAAAGCCAGAGGAACCAGAAGCTTCCTGTGGGCCCCTCCAGCAGGTGAAGAGACCGCAGCCCACGGGCCATCCTCCACTGCTCTTCAGGGCCACAGGCAGGGAGAGCATCAGGACACAAAGTGGCATCCACATGGGATCCAGCATATGCAAGGCAAGGACTCAGCCACGAGACCATCACACTGAGCCCAATGTAAAGTACATTTTAAGTACATACACAAATAAAATATACATTATATACATATCTATATGTGAGGATTCTCCAAAGAAAGTAAAGGAAAATGCATACTGCTTTATAATTATACATACATTTCAAAAGGTTTTTTTTTAATCATATGATTAATCATTTCAAAATTAATCAGGTGGATACCTGACTATGAGACAAGCTGCACCTGGATATAACTGCTTGGGGTTGGTTCTGTCAATAGTTCAAAGTTTGTATCAATAGCTATGGTAGAAATGAAGATGGGAAAATAGCAAAGTGTATGTATTGACCAGATCATTGCTTTAAGAATATTCAAGGGTCCAGCACAATAGCCTAGTGGCTAAAATCCTTGCTTTGCATGAACTGGGATCCCATATTGGCATGGTTCATATCCCAGCTGCTTTGCTTCCCTTCTAGCTCCTTGCTTGTGGCCTGGGAAAGTGGCAGAGGATGGCCCAAATCATTGGGACCCTGCACTTGCATGGTAGACCTGTAAGAAGCTCCTGGCTTGTGGCTTTGGATTGGCTCAGTTTCAGTCATTGTGGCCATTTGGGAAGTGAACGAGTGGATAAATCATTCTCTGTGTTTCTGTTTCTCTTTGTATAATTGCCTTCCCAATAAAAAAATAAAACATTTACAAAAAAAGAATATTCCAAATCCCTACTCTTTCTGCTCTTAATCTTTCATAGCTCAAATTGTACTCTACCACATCTAACTACAATACTCTCTGGGAAATATATGACTTTATTTCTATTTATTTTTCTTCATATACTTTTTAAAATGTTTGTTTACTTAAAAGTCAGAATTACAGAGAATGATATCTTTCACCATCTGATTCACTTCCCAGATGGCCACAACAGTTGGAACTGAGCTGATCTGGAGCCAGCGACCTGTTCTGAGTTCCCATGAGCATACATGGTCCCAAGGCTTTGGGCTGTCTTCCACTGCATTCCCAGGCCACAAGCACAGATCTAGATTGGAAGTGGCATTTGAGGGACACAAACTCACAGCTGTTTAGAGTGCTGGTACTTTCAGAAGGAGGACTGTCCAGCTGAGTCATTACACTAGCCCCATGATTCTTTTTCTAAGTACTAGGGTTAACTTAATAATTTAAAACAGTAAAAGAAATAAACCTTCCAGTGTAAGTTAAGTGGCCTGGTTATGTGAATGTGAGCAATTGGGTGTGGAAAGTCCAAGTAGGTCATTATAGCTTGAGCATCACTTTATGACTTTCAAGATATTCAGATACAGGATAGCTAAACATTTTACAATGCCTGTAATGAGTTCTATTTTGGGTTATCACTGAAAGCAGTTGTATGTAAATTGAAAGATGCAGGAGTTCATATTAGGATGGGAAACCTTAATGAGAAAGTACTATACTGTACTGTTATTATCAGTGAATTCCAATTTAATTTGATTTTTAATACCATTTTAGCAGTATTCATTAAAGCAAATAAAGCAGAAGAAATTGGACCTGTTACGGAGTAATCAGAATTGATATCAGCAACAAAATAGGTCAAGAAGGGGTATGCCACAGTCTGTGTTTCTATGCCCTTGTCAAGGAGCCCTAGGAAAAGTTCCTTGGAATCAACTACAGTACTATGGCTGGGTAGAGTTCTGTGCAAATGAATACAAGAATTTGTGAAGCACATTTATAGCCCTCATCTCAATATTCTGCTGTTTGTGTGCTCTCTAAAAATGTAGATAACATCAATATTTTCATCCTTCAGATTATTAAACACTAATAGATGTCTGAAAAAGTATATCAATTCAGCAGATATCTGTTGAGCACCACCCAAGGACAAGATTATATCCAAGCCCTTGAGGTGCCCACACCTCTAAGACAGATCCCTAGTGAAAACCGATTTTTGATGTTTAGTCATTCTGTACATATTTGGATTGGACAAAGTAACTCAATTTAAACAATAGAATGTGGCAGAAAAAAAAGGATTATCACAAATATATTGAAAGCAATTTCTGTTGCCTATTTGGACTAAATTTAGATAAGGCAATTGAAGCTTTGAAGTGGCCCACATATTAATGGCTCAAAGAAGTCTGGAAGTCACTGAACTGAATTCTTCCAACAACTGGGAGTGCTTACTAACTTACTCATTTGAACCTTAACACGACTACAGCCTCAACAGATGTTTGGATGACAGCGTTATGAGAAACCCAAAGAAGCAATCTACTAGAGGTGGCTGACTTTGTGGCATAACAGGTAAATCCTCTGCCCACCACAGCCACATCCCATATGGGCATCGTTTTGAGTCTTGGCTGTTCCACCCCTGCTAATGAGCCTGGGAAAACAGTGGAAGATGGCCCACATGCTTGGGTCCCTGTACAGATCTGGGAGACCCAGAAGATATGATTCCTGAATTCAACCTGATGTAGTCCTGGTCTCTGTGGCCACATGGGAAGTGAGCTAGTAGGTGGAAGGCTCTTTTTCTAAAATTGTCTCGCTTCTCTCTGTAAGTCTACATTTCAAATTAAAAAAAAAAAATTGATCTCTTAGAAGGACCTGCCTGAGCTGTATGTGCTGTTTTATTGCTGTATCAGGGTGCTTTATTTGCAACATTATCTATCAGATTTTCAGTGAAGTAAAAGATTTTATCATTTATAAATTTTCAGGATGGATCATGAAATAAATGATATTATTTAAACAGAGTTCAAGATAAAACATTAAAGTGCATATATATGTGTGTGTGTGTATTTGTGTATGTCTAATTACTTTTGGAAGCACCAAAATGTTTATCAGATCTTCTAAAAGCTAATGGAATATAAAAAGTTACTGACACAAAATTCTTATTCTCAAAGAGTTTTCTAGTTGAGTAAGCAGCTAATATCAATATGCTTGTAAATGGAGAGAAGAGCCAACATGCGGTGAATGTCCCCACGTACAACAAAGCAAGGTGGGAGCAAGCCCTCTGCGTTGTGAAGAATAGGCCCTAGGGAAGCGGTGATGATCACGGTTGATCACCCTGTCAGGCAGTGAACTGAGTGCTCTGTTAGAGCAGACACCGTGAAGGGAAATTGCAAGAATTGTGCGAGAGGCTCCGAGAATAAACGATTGACAGCAAAAGAATAAAATATTCCTGATATAAAATTAATTTCAAAGTCTTACCTAGTTTCCTACCACTTACTTCTCTTGATTCTAGACCTGCTACCTGCATTTCAATTTCAATACTAAGACTGAATCTATGCCCAGATCTTGGTATTATTCTAGCTTATAAATTCTTTCTGAACACAATCCACTATCGTCCTCTGTTCCCTTTCTGATTCTTTCTTCTTGTTTCAGATTTCTGTATCTGGAATACATTCTATTTTCTCTACCCTGTGCTTGTCTGCCTCAGAGGCCACAACATCTCTCAGGGGTGCAAGGAATACATTCAACTTTACAAACAGACCTACACCAATTTAACTCTTGTCTTTGCAGTATGAGTAACCTTGAGTAAATCATACAAATTCCAAAAATATTTTGAAAAAAATATACCTAAAAAACATACTTAAGAATACCCACTTCCTTGTTTTGATACAAGCCAAATATGTAAAAGTTTAAGATGTATTTCTCTTGGGTTTCAACTAGAAAATGGCTCCATTTTTGAATGGGAGTTCTGACACACATATCTCAGACGAATTAAATTTTGTTATTCAGGAAACTGATGGACTTTTAGAACTTCACATTTACTTTTGATCTTATTACTACAATAATAACCGAAAAGACCTGGTATTTAATCCCCTAGATAGATAAGGTAATAGAGATAATAAAAAGAGTATTGTTTTCAAGCAATTTTAAGTGAAAGAGAGTTGAATCTAAGGCACAGGGGAATTTTTGGATGTTGAAATTATACTGATTATTCTGTTGGGTACTGCACATCTAGCAAAAGTCATATAACTTCCTGGGTGGCCTGGCAAAATTAACTTTGATTACTTTTTATTGTTTAATTGGAAATAATAGGATATCAATAATTTGTTCAGAATGAACAATATTGCAAAGAAGAACAGAGAGCTTTTTATGGTCATACATTTGTAGTTAGATTAAATAAAGAAATCCAAAGGAATAAAAATGACAAACTAATCAAAATAAATGTGCATAAGTGCATATATATAAAAGATTTGCTTTTTTATTTTGAAAGAGTGAAGGCAAGGGTGACAGAAATCTTTTATCTATTGGTTCCCACCCCCGCCCCATGTCTGCTATGACCAACACAGGGCCAGGCTGCAGGCAGGAATCTAGAACTTCATCTAGGCTCCACTTAATGGGTGGCAGAAACCCAAATGATTGGACTGTCTCCCCTGACTTTCTAGGTCATCAGTGGGAAACAGGATTGGAAATGGATCAAGCAGAACAGGAAGTGGTGCCCTTATGGGATGCTGGAGTCATGAGCAGTGACTTGACTTGTTATGCCATAACAACTTAGTTTTATGTTTAATTTTCTGTATCTTTTATTTTGAATGTAGTTTTCTTGATTTGAAATAATTTTATATTATAAAATGTAATACTGCAGCTCAGTTATAGAATTTTCTTTCATTGTAAATGACACTTTTTCTTTATTTGTTATGCCCTTAAATCTCAAGTACCTCAGGATCTATTTGGTTTTCTGTTCCCACCACAACATTTCCTCCAAAATGCATCTCTATGTTGACTTGCTCTATGATGAATAATCTCACTAGCATTCTCAACCACTTCTCTTAAAATTTCCCCTAGCCATCTGACTTTAACAAAAAGCTAGCTGTCTTCTGATGCAACAAAGCATCTCTTAAGAGGCAATTTCACATTGTTCCACATTTATTTCACAGTGAGGACCTGGGAGTAGAGTCATCTTTGCCTCTATAATATTTTTTAGATTTTATTAGTATTTTTATTGGAAAGACATTAGGGAGAGATGGGAAAGCCGAAAGTTCTTCCATCTGCTGTTTACTCCCAAGTAGGTGGAGCTGAGCCAGTTAAGATACAGGTACGAGGAGCCTCTTCCAGATTTCCCCCGTGGGTGCAGGGTCCCAAGGCTTTGGGCCATCCTCAACTGCTTTCCCAGATCACAGGCAGAGAACTGGATGTACAACATCAAACCATCATGAAATCTGGCTGTTTTGGTTTCCTTTTCAATTTTGATAGCCTATATGGCGTTCTCTTCCTGAATTGCTCTTGATGATATTTAAGGTACTATAATGAATAAGAATGGTGAAAGTTGATATTCTTGCCTTATTTCAGACCTGAAGGGAAACTACTTTCTGCTTTTCTGCATTCAGTATGACATTGGATGCAGTTTTTTTTTAATAGAGAGACTTCATAATTATGACGTATGCTCTATGTGTAATTTGCGGAGAGTTTTTACATGAAGAAATGCTGAATCTTAACAACTTTTTCCTCTATATGTTTTGAGATGATCAAATGATTTGTATCTTCATTCTGTCGATCTGATATTTATTGATTTCTAAATGGTAAATCAGAAATAAAGACAGACAAAAAGCTCAGATCTGCTTTTCTATTCCCCAGATACCTGCAGTGGTGGGACTGGATGACCTAAAAGTCAGGTGCTGTGAATTTAATCCAGGTCTCCCCTGTGGGAGGCAGAGGTCCAAATACTGGGGTGACCTCCTTCTGCCTGCATGCTGTGTATGATGAGAGAGCTATAATGAGGAATAGTCAACATTCAATCCTATGTATTCTGATATATTGGAGATGGGCCTCTCAACCTCTAGGAAAACTCCAACATCATTACTGTAGTTCTTGCTCTGCTTCCGAATTATATATTGTTAAAAGAAATGATCTAACATTCTCAGTATTTATTTCCTCACTGACATTCACTCTTCAGGTAGTGTTTCTACCCAGAGACACCAAGTTAACAGCCCAACTGCCTGCAAAAAGCCATAGCTCATTGACAGCAACCAGTCATAGTACTCATAACTCAGGCTACCGACTGCTTTGGTGATTACCTGATTCCCTCCAGATCGTCTCTTTGGAAGGCTGGAGGACCACCATAGCAGTGTCGGGTATGCAGTACTGGATCCATCTGTGGACCATGCTTCTATAAGAATCAGTGGGGTCCCATCCTGATGTAGACTAAGTACTGATTCTATTGTACTGGGCTTTGGGGAGCTTACTGTCAGTTAAGTAAGTTGCAGAACCCCCAATTCCTTGTAACCCTGCTTTCAGTAAGCTTGCTTTTAGAACTTCCCATTGTTGCAATTAGGCTCCCTACTTTGTGTGGGGTCAGATGAAACATGTTGATGGCCTGGAAGTCTTGTACATTCTGATTTGCTACTATGAAGGCTGCTTTCTCTTTCACCCCATTCCCACCTGACACCCCTCCATACCAAATGGTTCAGTAGTCTCAGAACTTGTGTCAATTGTTCAGTGAACACTCTCAAGACCAGATTGAAGCTCCCGATCTTGGCTTCAAATTGGCATATCTTTGGTTATTATAGCAATTTAGAGACCATAAATAGAATATCTCACTCTATCTCTCCTCAATCCTCTTTAACTCTGTTTTATATAAATAGATAGCCTTCTCTCTCTTTCTCTCAGCTCTCTATCTCTATCTATAGAACATATAATGTAAGTATTATATATACCATGAATTGAATTTCAAAAATATAAATAAGGTCACAAAGAAGTGACCATAAATTAAGATGAATAAAAATCCCAATAAATCACTAAGTTCAAGCAGGCCAGAAACCAAAAGGATAAGGGAGAAAAAGATTGCTACCGCTTTAACCATATTAGCTTGTTAAAATCCTGGCCACACCTTCAAGTGGGTAATATAAGAATGCCCAGCCATTTCCTAAATGTTTGGGAGACCACTAAAGGGGAACATCTCAGCCTCAGGTTGCCACTGAAACAGGGAGGGGTCAGGGAATGCTTAAAATCCTTGGACCCTTCTAAAACCCTTTTGTCTCTCTCCCTCTCTCCTTGAAGAGAGGAAGATACACCTCTACATTGTTGCTGGTCACAGCACATACAATAATTTCCACCGCTGGAAGTTTCATCTCTGCAGTTCCACTAGGCAATTCATAGCGGAAAACCTTGCAATGATTTTTATCCTGTGACCTCAATCTCTCTTAAGGCACCCTATTTGTCCACAATATCCTGAAAACCTAAGTATACCTCTAAGCCTTGTTGCTTTTGCCCATGCCCTGAGGCTACACATTGAAGTCTGTGGCCCTTCTTGGGCTGGCTGCCACCCTACTTGTAGCTTTTTGTGGTAGGTGTCTGATGTCAGTGAAATGTCTACTATTGTGCAGTTCTCCAAAGTCCCTCTCTATCTGCATCACCACATATCTCTCCATATGAGCTCCAGCCCTGCGACATGACTTTTCCTAATTTCATAAATTTGATACATTAGTAGAAACTTTCATGACTCTATAACTATACTCTGCACACTTGAAAAGCTACCATATGTGAGCAGAGTTAACATTTGTCACAGAGGGAAGCATGGGTGGACACAGTAAGCCAGAATCTGGAGCTTGTCCAAACCAGGCAAGGCACCCTGGGGCTACATGCTGTTGAACCCATTGCACTCTCCAAGTGCCCACCCTAGTCCTTGTCTAGGCCTTCAGCTGGAAGCCAGGAACTCGATCCAGGAAGCCTGCACTGGTGACAGCAACCCAGCCAATTAGGCCATTACCTGCAGCTTCCCATGGAACACACTGACAGGAAGCTGGACTCAAGAGTGAACCAGAACTCAAACACAGATACTTGGATTTATAGCACATGTATTCCAACCAATGGATTAAATGCTAGTTCCAATGTTCCTTTCTGGATTCGTAACATTGAAAGTTCTATTTCCAGAGGACTGCCTTTTTTCCTCCAGTAATCTATTTTGCCAACTCCGTTATCTGTCAGAGCCCAATATATATCTGTCAATTTATGAGCTTCAACACTGCCAATTGTTTAATTTGTATAGGTAAAATTTCTCATACCTGCCGGGGAATTTGCTGCTTATGACATTCTATATCAGTATCTTAAGATTCATAAAAGCCTTATAAAAGAGCATGGGTTTACAATCAATTTATAGAGCCGATAATTTTGTTTATCTTTGTTGATAGGTTCAATAATTGTAATGCAGTCCCTTAGTGATGTATGTACCTTCTTCATCCCAAGCTTCTTTGTGTTTCATACACAACAGTCTCCTTGTGCTCACTAGGCAGAGGTAAATCTCACCAGTGTACAGAAAGATTTAGTGTTAATTTATCAGATTTTCATCAGAAACTTCTCCTTAAAACCTGCATTTATTTTATTGACAAGAAGGTATTTGATTTTCTTGTAGTCTTATGGAACCATATTTGACTTTTGTCAAGATTTATTCATTTTTATGTGAAAGATTTTATGTGAAACGTGAGACAGAGATCTTCCATCCATTGATTTACTCTCCAGATGGTTGCAATGGCCAGTGCTGTGCCAACCTAAATTTGAGAGCAGGGAGTCTCCCAAGAGAGTACTGGGGCTTAAGAATTTGAGCCAGCTCTATGGCTTTTCCAAGACATAAGCAGGCACCTGGATCAGAAGTGGAACAGTCCGGACACAAATTAGTGCCCATAAAGGATGCCAGTGCTTAAAGATAGTGGATTAACCAGTTGAGCCACTACGTTAACCCCAAACATGTTTGACTTTAAAAAATAAAAATACAATAAGAGTAGCTGGTCTTCATCCAAAGAGAAAGATAGATCCAGAGACAGAGATTTTCCATCCAGTGGTTCACTTCCCAAATGGCTGCAATGGCTAGAACTGAGCCAATCTGAAGCTGGGACCCAGGGGTTTCTTCCAAGTCTCCCATGTGGATACAGGAGCCCAAGGAATACCATGTTTCACTATTTTCTCAGGCCGTAAACAGAGAGATCAGAAGTAGATCATGCAGGACTTAAACCAGCCCATATAAGATACCCATACCAGACGTGGAGGTTTAGCTTGCTAGGTCATGGCACTGGCCCTCATGATATCCTTGTTAGCAAATTATCTGAACACACTGAATTTAAAAACTTATGAATTTCACTTGTTTTTTTTTTTTTATAAGTAAGAGTCTGAATTTCGGAGTGAATGGTGTTGGATTATGTATATTTTTGTCTAAGGGTGTGTTTCATGTTATTTTTAATATACTTGAGCTGATCTGATGTAAATCCCATCGCTTTTCATTTAATCTCTTTTGTGATGTGACATCAGAAATATTTTCCAAAGCATATTTCAGGATACAGATTCCATGTGCTAAAATAAATGTTTTTGTTTTTTTTTTTCCAATCACCTATTTTGGTTCTGAATTCTCATTTTATCTCTTCCACTTTAGGGTCTAAATCCTATATTACAAGCATTGTGAACACAGGAAGGATTAAAAAATGTCATTTCCAATCATAACTCTTTTTTTTAAAGTGGTACTATCTGAAACACAAACAACTAACTTTCCATGAAAATAATTTATTTTTGGCCCTCTTATATATGTAAATCTAACATCCAGAGCTCTACAAATTTTAAAGCACCTTCAATAATGTTCCTTTAGTACTCAATGTCCCTTTGTTCTTATTTCTCATGTTTTCTGAAAACTAACTTGTCTTAATGATTTTCATATTTCTGTATGTTGTGATTTTAAAAATGTATTTATTGAAAAAGCAAAGGTGAAACTAATAGCATGATGTAGTCACTTAAAACATGAAAACATTGATGAGTGCCAATAAGTATTGGAACCTTAATTCTGCCACCACCCTTCTGAAATAGTTTGCAACAAGCTAATGTTTTGTCTTTCGTTCTTTAATTTAAAAAATAGCGAAAGCAAAAACTTCATAACATGGTTGTTAAGAGAATGTTGTACCTGACCATAGAAGACACTTCGTTACAGATAAAATTTTACACCCTTAAAACAACACTGTTAAAGTCCAAATACCCAATTAACCAGAAGGTGGTATATTTGAGAGTAGTGTTATTGTAGATGTGATCATGTGAGGTCTATGATGGTGATGTTGAGCTTTTAGTCTAGGTTGGTTGGTGTCACAGTAAGGAGAGCACATGGACATGATCACAATGGAAAAAGCCACATTGGCAACATAGGTAGATACCAGTGTGTTCCTATTGCAGACCAACATAGGCCTGTGGTTACTAGAAGTTCACCAAAGTGTAAGAAGAGTAAAGAAAATATTGGCCTCCATGCACTTTCAATGCCTTGCTGATAACCTGATTTTACATTTCTGGCCTCAGAAAGAACTGTGAGACAACATATTTCATTTGTTTCAAGAGACCCAATTTATAGTACTTTGAAACCCCAGGAAACTAATGTAACACTCCATGAGTACCATCTTTTCAATTTTCAGGAACATAGTCATGTTCCTTTAGTGTCTGGAGAAGTAAACCAATTGCAACTTTGCTTCACAAGCATCACCAGGCAGAAGATGGACAGGTCAAGGAGAAATTTAATAAACATGCCTTACTACTAAGCTTGCATTGAACATCAAGGATTCTCTAAAGAATAACATCATGATTCCCCGTGATACTGGAAATTCTACTAATATTTATTTTGAAAAGAGAGTGATAAACCCTTGTAATATGTTGACTCACCCTTTCAAATTTGTGTCAGACAAGTTGCTGGTAGAGTACCAAAAAGTGCTACTTAAGCCTTAGAAAAGTTTAGTGTACTTTTCTAGTTTTTTGTACATTACTGAGATAAAATTGACCAACAAAGATGAATAGATCTAGTCAAGGTGTATAAAATTATGCTTTGATATATATAAGATTATCACCATGTAGTTGATTCACATGTGTGACCACAGTATATGTGTGTGTGTGTGCCAGGAGAACATAGGATTCTTAAAATTTCTCTTAAAGTTTTTCAGGTAAATAATTCAACTCTTTTAACTATACTACCAAATGCTATATGTTAGTTGTCCTAAACTTATTACCTGAAAATTGAATGTCTGTACCCTTTGCCCAACCTCCCCTCAATTCCATCTATCCATTTCTGGACAATCACTATCCTATAGTCTACCTCAATGAGTTTAATATTTTTCAGTTTCTATGTACAAGTGTGAAATTAATCCTGCATTATACATTTGTTTTTCTGTTTGACTTATTTTCAGTGCTATCATGCCATCTGTGTTTATCTAGGTTAATGCAAATGGATTCCATTCTTTCAAAGGAAAAAATAGCATCCTGTTGCATGTAATATACACATATATCGCATTTTCTTTCTTCATGTGTCAATGGAGTCTTAGGTTGTTTCCATACCTTGGCTATTCTGATTAGCTCTACAATGAGCAGGGGCATGCAGGCATCTCTTGATACTACATGTGGACATGTGTTCAGACATAAGATTCGTGAATGATTCTACATTTAAGTGTTGAAAAACCTCTTTTTCCTAGAATTTAAATTTCTAGCAAAAATGTATAAATGTACCAATTTAAATTTCTACCAAAAATGTATAAATGTTCTTTTTTTTTCCTTCACGTTAACACTTGTTTTGTATTTGGATGGCAGAGAGAATGAGGGAGGAAAGCAGTGAGGGATGGATGGTGGGGGAGAGAGATCAGATCTGCTGCTGCTTCACTCCCATGGTGACTATGGTCAGGAGCTTGAGCCAGGAGCAGGGCACTCAGTATAGATCTGTTATGCAGATGTGAGTAATGCAATTACTTGTGTATTCCGGGAGGCCATATACACTTATTTATATTTATACATATACATACATATGAGTGATTTTAGGTATTAATTTTTTACTTTAACTTTTATATAGCTCAAGATAAGTGTATAATTTTTATTTTTGCATTTGGATATCCCTTTTTTGAAACAATATTTGCTACCATTATCTCAGTTTGTGTTTTTTGAGAATTTGTTGAAGACTAGCTGACCATGTATGCATACATTTATGTCTCAGCTTATTTGAGTTCTTTGTTCAGTTCATGGTCTGTGTGTCCCTTGTTAAGCCAAATTCTTACTGTTTTGACTACCATCCTATAACTATGAGTATAACATAAAATCAGAAAGCTATAATGGTTCTAGTCTTGAATTCCTGGGTCAGCATTGCTTAGTATTGATTATTTTCCACAATTACATTTAAACCTAGTGCATCCAGCAATTGTCAATAATGCTTCTAAATAATGTATTTTCTGCAAGAATGATTTGGGGAAAATTGCTATTTGCTCATTCCTTTTTTTCCTTCTTCCCAGCTCTCATTACCAAACATTTGTGAATTTAAATGTTTTTAAAGATTTACTTATTTTCTTTGAAAAGTAAACTTACTGAGAGCGGGAGAGATATAAAGGGAGAGAGATCTCAATTTGCTAGTTTACTCTCGAACTGTTCAAAACAGCCAGGGTTGAATGAGGATGAAACTAAAATCCTGTAACACCATCTGGGGTCTCCCAAGTCAATGGCAGGAACTCATACCTGTGGGTTCCCTTTTGCAGCTTTCTTGGATACATTAGCAGGGAACTGATTGAGAATTTCAACAGTTGGAAACTTGCAGCAGTCCCCATATGGAATGCCAGTATTTCATATGATGGTTTAACTCTGTGCTAGAATGTCAGCCTGGTAAATTTATACTTGAAGAGTTTTCTCTCAAATGGATCAGCTTCTCATGGTGACACACCACATTAGCCTCCAATTTATACTCAATTTTTCTTATCTATGACAGCAGCTTCTTAATTTTTGCATTGTCCTTCAATTTTGTTACTTCATGTCTATCTATCGTATATTCTGGGATTAGAGTAAACATTCTGAAGGTGTGCATATGTTCATATTTAACTTGCAATTAGAAGTGCATAATGCCGGTGAAAACGGAAACACTTTAATACAGCCTACAATGCCATTTGTTGTTAGGATGCTATTTCATTATCTAGTTTAGTTTTTTGTTCTTTTTGATCTGGACTCTATTTCTGTTACACATTTGACACCACTAAGTATAATGTAACTGCCCTGCGGTCATTATGCATCTTGTTAATGTCTTTGTTGTAACAATCCTCACATTCTAGTTACAATATATTGGCTTCATTTTTGCACCTAGTTTAATAAAAAAAATTTTTAGGAATAATATCACCTAAATTATCGGCTGCCTTGGTACATAAAAAGCATAGCATTTGCTTCGCAGCTATGCTTAATTGATGTTGTATGTGAATGATTAAATCTCAAATTTCCAAATACATATCACCATTCACTTAATGAACAAAAAGGTTTGATGCATTCAGAACTAAAACAAACCAGAACACTTGGAAAACTTATGGCTTGGAAGAGAATAAGAATAGACATTCAGAATGATGCTAAAATTAAAGTAGTACATTATCTAGTAGTTAGTGTGCTAATAAAGAGAACTGTATCCTGAGTTCACTATCAGGTATAACTCCTGACTACAGTTTCCTGTTAACGTAGATTTTGTTTTGCAGTGATGACTCAAGTGTTTGGATTCTTGATCCACATGTTGAACTGAGTCCTCGATCGGACCATGGTGTTTGCTCAGCCAGCCGTGCCCAGCACTTGGGAATTTGAAGAGTAGGTTAAAAGTTCCTTCTGTTCTTCCTCTCTCTCCCTCTTATTATAAATAATTTTTTTTTCAAAAGCAAGAACACAACTTATATTCAGCACTATTTTGTCTCTGTGACTTAAAACTATTACCAAGTATCTGCTCATATAAAATTTATTTATATAAAATTAATGTAAATTTATAGACAATTAAAGTAAGCAACACATACACACATAAAAGATTGGTTTTTATTTACAAGATCCTCTCTGGTTCTTGTCTAAGCAAAAATATCACAGGCATTGGGATGCTAATTGCATTGAATCTATAGATTGCCTTGTGTTGGCATGGATATTTTTATAATATTGATGTTTTTGACACATTAAATGGGATATTTTCCCACTTATTTGTGTCTTCACTAGTTTCTTTGAATAATATTTTGTAGTTTACATTGTATGAATTTTTGCTACCTTGGACATATTTATCCCTAAGGATTTTATGATTTTAATGCTAATGTAAATAAAACCACTTCTTACATGCCTTTTTTCCCTCTACCACTTCAAACATATCTCTGATTTTTAATAGTTGCATGGCATTATGCTTTTTCTCTGTGTATTTGGGAAAGTTTCAGTCATTATTTATTTAAACATTGTATTTTTTTTTTTTTTGTATCTTCTCTTTTGGACTCCTGTGCCCTCACCTTCAGCTTTCTTGATGATGGCTGTTCCTTTTTGTTTTCTTTTTCTTCTCAGACTGGATATTTCAAATGACCTGTCTTTGAGTTCAAAGATTTCTTGTGTTTCATTTAATTAGCTATTGATGCCTCATCTTCCTTTTTTTTTTCATTCTTATTCTTAAGCCCTAGCATTTGCTTCAATCATTATAATTTCTGTCTCTATATTGGACTTTGACGTTTTAGTAAATTTTTTTCTGATTTCTGTTAAGTTACCTATTTCTATTCTCTTATACCTTAGGAAACTTTCTTTGTTCAGCAATACATATGTCACCTTTTCTATTTGGTTGGATACTGGTTTATATCTTTCCTTCAGTGACATCATGCTTCCTCAATTTTGTTGCATTCTTTGAAGCTTTGCTTCTCTCTTCATATTTGAAGAGTGACCTTCTTTAATATTTGCTGAATGTATTGGGAGAAAAACATCTTCATTAAAAAGCCAAAGTAGGTATTTTGAGGCTTTTGCAGATGATTAATGTGGATAATTCTGCCCCACATGTCTCTGAAGGTTGTATCCGTTTGTTAGACCCTGCAAACCATAGTTGCAAAATGTGTCCTGATTTGTCCCACTAGAACAATTTCACAAATGCACGAATGTGTGTGCTTGGAATCCCCATTGTTGAACTAGCTTTTTTATGAGATAGCTCTATTCACTGTCTATGAGAGCACGCCACAAAAGCCAGTATGAGAGGAGTGGATGGGGTAAGTGAAACATTTGGAATGCCTATTTACCAGCTGATGTCGTAGACTTGTTTCTTGATAGAATTTGGTAGCAGTTAGCATGATTGCTTGTTCTCTTCTCTGCTCCCACTCTCTCTGAACCACGAAACAGTACAGTCATCTTAATCTTTGGGTTTGGACAAGGGAAACAGTGAGAGTCATCTGGTAGCGTCCTTTCACTTTTTGCCATGAGAGAAATCACTGTATAGATTTCTCTTAGCCTTGAGCTATGCCCCTTTGTGGAGAATTGACATTGTTAAAGTGAAACTACGTCAATGCATCTATTCTAAGATTTCCTTCTATCAAATGATATGCTGGGTCTGATAGACGTCCTTCACAGGTGATCTTTTCTGTGAGTTAATGTCAAAGCTGGTGCTTCTAAAAGCACCAATTCACCAAATTGCTGGTATCACACTTAGCTTTTCTTTTAAACCCTAAAAATCACTTTGAAGGGGAGTCCTAGTCCTTTTTCTAGGAGAATTTTTTCCTAGGAGCCATTGTACTTCATGAAATAACCCAGTTTCAAAAAGACAAGTGTCATGTTTTCTCTGTGACAGTTTTTATATAAATACAAGTACTATGTATCTATATATCTCTCTCTATATATATGAACGAAATGGTCATTTTGGGATATGATTGTCATGTTTATGTTCCAATGGTTCTGTGGTCTTCCTGTTTATTATTGAATATTATGATTATTGTTGAATTAAGGCTGTGAATATAAAGTAGATTAAACTTACGCCTACAACCGATGGAGAGCACAGAGAGGAGGATTCACAGGAAGCAAGGATGGTGGGGGAGGTGTGGTTATCTTCTTGAAATGGTTCTGTGGAATGCATAAAATCAAAACAGCAAGATGTTCCAGGTAGGATTGCTCCAACATGGCATCTTAATTCCCTTAAACATTTGGAATTAATTCTCTACCTTTATGAAAATTCTGATTGTGGAATAAAATTCCTCTGCTACCAGTAGCTCCATCTCATCATTTAGCAAAGACCTTAGTGTTGTTGCTCTTAGACTGTAGAATTTATTCCAGATAATTTATTCAACAAGAAAAATAATAGTTAACATGAACTGCTTGAATATTAGGGGAGTGGAAGACACAAATTCTCTAATATGATCTTTTTTTTTAAAGATTTATTTTTATTATTTTTTTATTGGAAAGGCAGATATACAGAGAGGAGAGACAAAGAGGAAGATCTTCTGTCCGATGTTTCACTCCCCAAGTGAGTGCAACGGGCCGATACTATGCCAGTCCGAAGCCAGGAGCTTCTTCTGGGTCTCCCACACGGGTGCAGGGTCCCAAAGCTTTGGGCCATCCTCAACTGCTTTCCCGGGCCACAGGCAGGGAGCTGGAAGGGAAGAGGGGCTGCCGGGATTAGAACTGGTGCGCATATGGGATCCCAGGCGTGCAAGGCGAGGACCTTAACCACTTGCGCCACCGCGCCGGGCCCCTCTAATATGATCTTAAGAAATGATTCCCCCAAACACATAGTGAGCTATAACTCATTGCAACAATAGGAAGAATAAAAGAATAAGTTCACGTCTGCTACTTCCAGAAAAATATTGCCTCTGCAATAATACTCTCCAGAAACTGAATTCTGACACTCTTTTCTCTCTAAAGTATTTCAATTATGAATCTCCTATTTCCATATGCAACTGATGAGAGGAGTATAAATTATATTCAAATTTTAATTTCAACAGAAATTGTTGAGTCTAGTTTTCAGCTTTCCAGCTTATGAGGACAAGAAGGCTGAAAGAAATGAGCAGTGGCAATTGACAAAAAAACTATAACAAGAAATTTTAAGCTTGCTATTTTAAAATTGCAATCTGCTCTTTATGAACTAAACTCTAATTTTCAAATATTTACTTCACTTATTAAATCTCCAATCTATCATAGAGTATCTGTTACATGGTACCTAGTGAGCATTTTATTGATTGAGGTAGTTCATGAAAATGAAAAGGATTAGTCAAATAACAATTGTGAACACCTTAAAATTATGTAAAACTGCAGAAATTTTGCTGTACCATTACTGATTTTTCTTTCATTGTTCCCTTAAGCAGTAGGGACTGCTGCATGCTTTCCCTCTACTTGTATGGCTATATAAGTGTAGAATAAAGTAGGCCATTCTCTACTCTCTTTTATTTAAATCTTTAAAAATAACTGCCTAATTTATTCTTTATTTAAATGAAATAAAATATAACGTGTGAACCACAATTTTGTAGTTAGGTAAAACTGACACATACTTATCCAAACATGCAAGTATGTCATAAAAGTCAGAATATTGGATCATTTGGAAAAAAAATATCAAAAATATAGAGTGAAATGATATTATCATGACAGGAGAGTTCACCTGGTCCTTGACTTCTTTCAACATGAAAATAAGGAAACATATGAGAGAGAGAGAAACGAGAGAAAAAAATGTGAGACAGAGATGTTGTATCTGCTGCTTCACTCTGCATGTGACTAGGGTAGAGCAAAGTGGTATGCAGAGTTTATGTTTAGCAACAGTAATACTTAACTACTTATGTTTTATATTTATTTATGAGAACTTTTCATGTGTAAAATGATAACTCGATAGACTCAGCCTCTTTTCTCTTTATCCCAAATTCCTTACTTTGGGAATCACCAACAGTTGCAAATACCAATGTCAGATTTATGGTTGAGTCTTATAGTAAAAATCATTTTAGGTAGTGTATGAGAAAACATGAGACCATGGACTTTATATTCCAATGAAATTGAGACAATGAGCTACCCAAATCCGTATATCACATATCCTTTAGACTCCTTTTCTGTCTGTTGAACTTGCTGTTCCTTTTTGCCATATGATGTCTAAGACATTCGCTATGTGGAGAGAAGTTCCTGAGTCATGGCCTGTATCTTGTTTTCTAGAATAGCCAACTACCAATCCACACAGATGGAGAGAATAGCATTGGTAACTAAAGCAAAATAGAGAAGTTTCCAGAGTTATTTAAGATTAGGAGACAAAAACAACAACAAAAAACCAGAAGGAACCAATGAAGATTATAAACTAGATGCCTCACGATCTATCATGAACCGCTGTCTTCTTTGAAGAAGCATTGCTTTGATGCAGAAGGATCTCTGGTGAAGTTTCCCTGGCAGTTTTCTGTTCAGGCTTCCATCAGTTCCTCTCACCACGAGCAGTTGTTGCTGTCCTTTGGGCTTCCAGAAAGCAGAGGAGCAGCTGCCTTCACAGACTGTCCCTGTGTGTTCTCACAAGGCCGGCATGCTCATGCCTTCCCTGGACCCTCTCTGCCCCTGCACAGCCATCGCTTCGGGCATCCTTTGTTACCAGAATTGTGCGGGTGAACCCGTGCCTCATCTCCTGTCAGGATTTTTCAAATAAATGCTTCAACATCTTGATCTCACTTGTTTAAGGATTTCTGTTGAGAGCTCTGTTCTCTTGAATGCTGTACTTCGAGTGAAATTTTGCCGAGTTTTAATTTTTCTCTCAAAATTTTGTTAGCTGAACCAGTTGAGAAGTCCATGGAAAGCTATATTTTCTATTGCTAATCAATAGAAAATCCTCTTCTCTTAGGCAATAAACATTTTTTTTTTTCAAAATGATGTGAAAGACTGCTGCTGTGCTCTTTATCCTTAAAATTCTAGGATTTCTTCTTAAAATGAACTGTTTGTAATCTATTTCATTGGGGACATAGTTCTTATTAACTCTTTGTAAGGACTTCAGCATTTTTCCACGCAGGATTTCCACTGAAAACATGAAGGTTGCTCTTGCCTTCAGTTTTATAAGAGTTTCTGTTGCTTTGACAGGGGCTGCCTTCAAATTGATGTGTTACCCTCTGAGTGCCTCGAATGAGATTCTGCTTTAATGAGTCCTAACAAGTTACTATGAGCGTATTTTCATGCAGTTTTTTTCAAAACGTACACTTTGCATGAGTGCATTGAAGACCCTGCATATGCTCTTCGAGCTAGGTGGGATGCACATATAGTATTTAAGTAGTACTGATAAAATTTATGGACAACTTGTTTGGACCTTACATTGTTTTCGGCATGAGATCTACTTTCTGAATTAAACTGTTACCTGCTTTCTGTGTGATGTGGGGAAGGCTTGTAACTTCACAAATCTGCTCATCTCTCACAGAGATGCATGTATGTACCTTTTAGGATTATTGTGGAGGTTGAATACATAATACATTATAAATATTTAGCATGCACCACACACAAATTAAACATTTGCTAGTGTCTAATTACTTTCTAGTGACTGGTATTCTACTTGGAGTCAGAAAACAACTAGTTTCCTTCACTATAATCAAAAGTGTATGCTAATGTATTTTCATTTTCACACTCTACTTAAAGCAATTAGTTTTATCTTCAATTTGTTTCACTTTCTCGGTTCCCTGTATATTCCTGATAGGCTTTGGAGTCACATTGCTGGACACCTAGGAGATAAAATTTCCATTTCAAAATAGAAAAAAGTCTGAGCAATTTTCAGGGTTTAAAAAATTTTTTAAACCTAATTAATTTTTCAACAAATTTAATATATTTTATACTTACATTATGTTTTAACTGAAAAGTCAGATATAGAGAGAGGAAGATCTTCCATCTGCTGATTCGCTCCCCAAATGGCCACAATGGCCAGAGCTAAGTTGACCCAAAGCCAGGAGCCTCTTCTGGGTCTCCTATGTAGGTGCAGGGTCCCAAGGTTTTGAGCTGTCCTTGATTGCTCTCTGAGGCCACAATCAGGGAGCTGGATGGGAAGTGGGGCTGCCGGGATTATTACTGGTGCCCATATGGGATCCCAGTGATTTCAAGGCAAAAACTTTAGCCACTAGGCTACTGTGCTAGGCCCTCAGAGATTTTTTTTTAACATTTGATTCTATATCAGACACAGAAGGATTACTTATTCTTACTATTATATTTTTGAAAAATGTGGTTCTACAGACTCCAATTAAATAGTTAACTCTTCTCCAAATCCATTTCTTCTGATTAAAAAATAAAACAAAACAAAATAAAACCCAGGGGTCAGTGTTAGGGACCACTGAGTTAAGACATCACTTGCAAAGACAGGGTTCTGTAGCAGACTGCTGGATTGAGACCCCAGTTGCTCTGCTTCCAGTCTAACTCCCCATTAATCTACCTTGCAAGGCAGCAGATGACAGAGATTCATGCAGCCTTGCCTTGCTGGGGTGAGACATGCAAATGGATTTCCTGGCTTTTGCAGTCTGGCTCAGGCCCAGATGCTGTGGCCATTTCAAGACTGAAACAGTAGATGAAAGGCCTCTTTCTCAGTATCTCATTTTCTCACCCTCTTCTTCTTTCTCTGCCTCTCAAGTAAGTAAATACCTACGCATATAAAAGAAAACTTATAAAGATGACAAATAAGTTTCTTTTGTATGACAAGCACACCCAGATCTAATTATAGCAGAACAGTGGAGGTTATCTCTGACCCAAGATCTCTGGTATCCCTGCCAGAATTAGATCTATAAATAAGCACAGTAATTGACAAGCTTCATAGCGTAGCCCAGAGAGGTCTATTCAGCATCTAATTTGTTACTTTATTGAGCCTTGAAAAAAATCACTGTCAAAATTCAAAACTTCTTCCTAGCAGAAGGCATCATGTACAGGGAAGTAGGCAGGAATAAATACAGAGACTATTTCTATAACATGAAAAATTAAAACTTTGGACACTTGTTTAACATTTTGTACTGAAGCAAATCTTCAAGAGTCAAAAGGCATAGTCATAACCTCGCTGAGGACTGAGGTCAGATGCATGTGGTACGTGATCAAGAGCACAAGTGCCTGGAAAAAAAAAAAAGCAGAAACTGATGCCTAGTTAAGATGACTGCTCTCTCTCCAATGTCATATGGACGATGATGAGGAAGTGGGTTATAACAAGGGGATGAGGAGACTAAGCTGAAGCTCTGTTCACAGACAGGTGCTTCTACTTCAATGAAGCTACTCTAATTGCATTCTTTGCTCTATTGAATGCATCACACTGTCGTATATCACGAACAGTGAAGGACACTGGCAACTACAGAGTCTTATACACTTGAGGTGTTGATTTGTATATATTTAAATTTTTAAATTTTATGTATTTTCATATCTGAAGGCTAGTTATCCAGTGATGTGAATATCTGAGAATTCATGGTTCTGTTTCATGGAATCCCCATCACTTCTTGAGTGAGATATGTTTACATAATTGGTTTTTTTTTAAAGATTTATTTATTTGTATTAGAAATACAGATTTACAGAAAAAAAAGGGGGAGACAGAAGGATCTTCCATCGGCTGTTTCACTCCCCAAATGGTCACGACAGATATAGCTGAAGCAGTCTGAAGCTGGATATAGATGTTCAAGGCTTTGGGTCATTCCCCACGGCTTTCTCATACCATTAGCATGGGATTGGATTGGAATTAAAGCAGCTGGGAAACTAATCAGCATTAAGTGGGAGCTTGCAGGTGTAGCATTAGTCTATTGAGCTATGGAAGTAGCATTAGTCTATTGAGCTATGGAAAAAATTAGATTCTTGGTTTTTATTTTTCATAATACAGTTCTATAGACTTAGGAACTTCACCTTTCACCTTCCCCATAATTGGACTGTTTTATTCAATATATTTTACTATCTGTAAGGGCATAACTGGGTTCTAAAAGCTGATCTCAGCTTCTTACTATTTTGGAAACTTTTATAAAGTCACAGGACAGTAAGCTTTACAATATAGCAGTGTTGTATTCAGAGTTTGCTAAATGCATGGTTTTCAAGTGAATAAATGAACAAGATATTTTGCTATCAATTCAATGTATGTAAGGTGTTTGAGTCAATATAATTCCACTTTTTTATCCTTTGGAGAATTTCAATGAAGATCAAACTTAAATGAGACAGAATAAACAGCTGTTTCATGGACTTCACTTGGGGGCTTTCACACAATGCATCTTCAAAAATCAAGAGAGCAACCAAGTTCCCTAAAATAATCATCCCGAAGAATAAATAACATTTCTCCTTCAGACCTTCATCTTTTGGAATTCATAAATACTTTTTCTTCACTCATTCCATCTCCAATATCTAAATATTTCATGCTATTTGAATAGGTATTGAGAAATACTGTTAAGATGTGAAAATCAAGAGAAAACAAAATGGAAGAGAGCATAGTGTTAATGAGAAAGAGAAAGGATAAAAGGAGATAATGTTCAGGTGTTTAGTTGTATTAGTATTCAGAGAGGTTGTTTGGTTTTGTTTGGTTTTGTTTGGTTTGGTTTGGTTTTTAAGGAGCCAGACAGCATCAGTCATGAAACAATACTTGGAATGCATGGTTTAATAATTACACATTAACACTATTTGATAAATAAAGAGTACTGACAGCATTATATTTGGAATGATTCTGTAGTCATGACTGCCTCTATGTTGATTGTTGATTAAACTAATTAATGGGAAAATGGGAAAATAGGAGTATAAGGGTGGAGTATTGACTGTTATTGTAACGAATGAATATGTAGCATTAACAAAAAGATGCCATAACCCCAGGATAGTTGAATTGAAATAACATGAAAGAGAGTACAGGGTGGGAGGGCAGTCTGCCTTTCTCTCGCTAGTGACCTGTGTGTCCTTCCCCAGGCAAACAACCATGCTGCAAAGGGTGCAAGCCTGCCACCAGGCGAGATTTTGCTGTGATGAATTGTCAGGCGAGCTACAGCCATCAGTTTATTTTTACTTCTACCTTTTGTATTCAATTGCACAACCTGAGGAAAAGGATTCAGCTTTTTATCTGGATGTGTATTGGGGTTTGCTAAGTGAAATGTCTTCATTATTCTCAAATAACCTTTCCCTTGAATGTAGAAACTGTCACCCTCAACAAAACATAGCAGTCCAAAGAGATCAATACTCAGTCTCCTTTCCAGATGTTGTAAAGAAATGAGTTCCCAGAATGCTTCAGATTAATTTCACAGTGAGGTGTAAAAGGAATATATATATATAATTTTTTTTTTTTTGGCCTGAGCCAGCAATCCGGTAAAGTTCTGAAGAGCAAGACCAGATATTCTCCCACAATGCCTTTTGTCCTCTTGACTACCATGTTCATTGTATTCATATTGAGGGCAATGACAGCCTGTTTAGCCAACCAACCAATTTTTTATGTGTTTTAAAACTTGTTGCAGGTTTGAAAAAGTCAGGGTAATAACAGTTCGGGAAGAGGACTTTTCTTTGTCTCTAACAGTATAGTATTGAGTCACTTCATAGGCAGAGATGGTATATCTTTCTTTTATAGTTATTCCATATCAAAGTTATATCAATGTTAGTGCCAACAAAGACCTCATAACTCATCTGGGTGGTTATTTGTAAATAGCAGAATATAACTCTCCCCTCCTCTCCCCTTCCTCTTCCTCCCCCTCCTCCCCCTCCTCCTCCCCCTCCTCCCCCTCCTCCTCATTATATTACCCAATTATATTATTTATTGACATAAAAGTTTCTAATAACCAAATAGTTACTGTAAATCTAAATCTTTTAAAAAAATCTGATGTGCTTATTTTTATCAGACAGGCAGATCAGATTTACAGGGAGGAGAGACAGAAATATCTTCCATCCACTGGATTTACCCCCCAGTGTGAGGACTTAGTCACTGAGCCATTGCACTTTCTCTGTGAATTTAACCCTTATATTTAATCTACTTTTAAGTAAAGAAGTGGAAAATATAGAAGAGAATGTGATTTTTAAATATAGGCAGCAAATGTTAAATGTTATCAAAAGTCTTCTTGAAGCCTAAGAATATTCCTTAAAGTCATATGACTATCACTGATGTTTATGTGTTACAGAGGACATAATGTTTGATTGTTATTGCTTAATGTCCCTAAGAATCTGTATGTCTACTTTGTAAGTTTGCTTTATCTGAGTGTGACAGCAAAAGATTTCCGGAATTCACCTTCATGGATACCTTTCATTGTTTGGATTAAATATGGAGGACAAATACTGGGTTTTTGTTTTCTACTGTTCTTATTCTAATCCACAGTTTCTCTACTCAAAATCTGGAAAGGATGAAAGGAATTGGTAGCATGACTTGGATTATGTATAATCATGGAGAGCGTGTGTGTTTCTCTGTCATCTTCCTAAATGTGGCATTTATCTTCCTTTTCACTAATGTTCTCTATTTGCAGAAAGATCTTCCCTGGGTTATTGCCACTCAAGTGGTACAAGCTGATTTTTCTCTGTTATTATTCTGGCTTCCTTAGTTGCCACTGCTCATAGCCTTGGAAATTTTTCCTATTAACACTGCCATTGAAACTTTTGCTTCCTGGTTCACATGTTACCAGCATAAAGTGTACCGTTATGCTTCCTTTGTTCTATCATTTCGTTTGCCTCTTTTTTTATTGTCCATTTTGCAAGTGTTTCAGAGCCACAGCATGCCTTACTAAAGGAGAAAGAACTCTCTTCTAATCATTGTTTTAAGATGTATTTATTATTAATGTGAATGGCAGGCTTATGGAGAGGGAAGGAGAGAGTCATGGGGGGATTGCTGTCTTCTAGTTCACTTCCCAAATTGTTGCAATGACTGGGACAAGTTGAAATGACTGGGCCAGTACAAAGCTAGGAGGAAGGTGCTACATCTGGGTCTCCCATGTGGGTGCAGGGGCCCAAACTCTTGGGTCATCCTCTGCTTCTTTCCCACGCATTGTAGTAGGGAGCACTGGAGACTTGAACCACTACCCGGTATCTCAGGTGGAGACTTGACCCACTACACATGCAGCTAGGCCTTTCATGAATTGCTTTACCAGTGTTCAGAAATGCCCCATTTTCCCCCTTTTCAAATGAAACTTCTAGGGGGACAAATAACATACTGATCTTGGCCACTCACGTTTGATTTAATATTTGTGGCTATATTTTCAACATATACTTCAACATGTCAGAGAACATAAATTGAAACTATACTTGTAAAAAAAATCTTCCACATTAAAATCAATACTGAGTGATCAACTCTCAGTTAATTATTAAGACATCTCATTCTTTTTGGTCTCCACAATGTTTTCCTGCTCTCCAAGAACACCATTTCTAAAGGCCTAGAAAATATTTATGTACCAAGTTTCATTTGGGAGATATTTCTTCAAAGACCCACTACATATTCCTGGCATTATTCTTCATAATTTTTCCCCAAAGGTCTAAATGCTTGTGTAGAGAACTAATGTTACTGCTTTTCCTTTTCATCATCCCCTGAGAGCAGATGCACATTAGTTTCATCTGAGAGCCCCACAATTCTCGTTCTGGCCAGAGTGAAACAGAGTCAATATTTTAGATAATTACCTGATTTTTTGTGTTTCATTGCAGTCCTTCAGTTCAGCCATTAAATACGTTTAAAACTACGGCGACAGAGATGCATTCCTCCATAGCAATAATAGCCATCTTAATAAGTTTGAGGAGACCCTTCAAATGAGGTTCTAAGTAAGAGATTCAAAAATGGGAAAGGCAAAGACCATGAAGCTCTTTACAAAGCTATTATGGAGGATGAATGCCATTTTGGTAAGATAGAACTTAGAAGAGAATCTAGCGGAAGGTCTAGCTGAAAACTGAGCAACAGTGATGAATGAAGAGAGTGGAATAAACTATCAAGGAAACTGAGCCTCTATAGCGCCTAATTGACAGCATATGAGTTTACCATGCACTCAGTACCTTAATCTGCTTAAGGAAGTTCAACATATTTTGGCAAATTAGTGGAGCAGATACTGTTTAGGGTTATTGAGGGATAAAAAGCCAGGTTAAACAAACCAATAACTTCCTAGAACTATCAAAACCACTCAAGTAACATCCTGAGAACAGTCTTCCCACATCAGGGTCTCTAAGGAAACACCAAACGACCATCCCCCATCCCAGGGTACTAATATAGTTTGACAACAAGGAGACAGCCCCTCCCTATCCTCCCCTCTGGACAAAGGAGAAAAGAATGAAAACATTTTGGGTACCTTCTCCATACCTGACCCTCTCCACCCTGATCAGAGGCACGCATGGGCATGCATCCCTCTCAACTATGTAAAAAATATTAAAAACAAAGTTTAAAAAAAGAGAGAAAAATAGGGGCCAGTGTTGAAATGTATCAGATGAAGCCATCACCTGCAATGATGGCATTCCCTATGGGCACTGGTTAGAGTCCTTGCTGATCTTTTCCAGCTACCTGGTTCCAATATAATTTCCTGCTAATGCACCTGGAAAAGTAGTGGAAGGTGGACACAGTATTTAGCCCCCTGCTGTCCATGTGGGAGACCTGGATAGAGTGCATGACTCCTGGCTTCTGCCTGGCCTGGCCTTGGCTTTGTGACAATTTGGGGAGTGAACCAGCAGATGAAACCATTTCTTTCTCTTTCTCTTCTGACTTTAAAATCAAGTAATCTGTCAGGCAATTAAAAAGAGAGAGAGAGAGAGAGAGAGAGAGAGAAAGAGAGAGAGAGGAGAGAGAGGAGAGAGAGAGAGAGGAGAGAGAGAGAGAGAAACAGAATTAGGTAAAGGACTCAGAAATACCCAGCTTCAAATCATGTTGTACATCCTCATTCATGTAACATAACTTGGATTATGTGAGCTTTGTTCTTTGTTGATGACAAACGACCTGTCTGTAGGACTTCTGGGAAATCTGAGTGTGAAAGTGGAAGTGTTTCATTCAGGCTCAGCATAGGTTAACACTGAGTAGATCAATGCTTTTACTTGAAATAAGAGTTCACTGTATCCATCTCAGAAAACATTGTTTGAGTATTTGCTACCCTTTTGAAAATATTTCTTTTAAATATTCTCTCTTCATTATTGTTGTTTTCTATCAAAAGTGTGGGATTTCTTTTCCCCTTAAACTAGAAAAGTACCAGATTGAGAAAGGAATCAGGATGTCAGAAAAGTGCCGTTTCCTTTTTTCTCTATGTGAGATTCCCCTGAGTTCAAATTGTATTTCCTCTTCTCTCCATAGAAGTAACACCCAAATGGTAGGGGTTGGAAATAGCATAGAAGGAAGGAACCAGAGAATTCCTGATTACTTTCAGAGAAATCTCCAGGAAACCAAAAAGAATGAATGAGAGTAACAGAGTTGTTAAAGCACTTGGTAAACTACTCTGAGACTCTACAGTGTCACAAAATTGTTCTTTTAAGACAGAGGTCTAGCCAAAAGTTAAACATTTGGATTTAAGGGAGGAGCCCAGCATTCTGGAGCATGGAAATGATTTCCAAAAGAATTGAGACAGTTTGCTCATCCAGCAGCATGACAAAATATTGGACTATATCCTTGATTAAACTTTTTCAGAGTAATTATGCATGAATAGTAATTTGTATCATGAAAATATTTTTTTGGTATTATAGATTAAGAAAGATTAATACAATACTGTCAGAATAAGAAACCTATGTGTAGTTGTTATTTTTGTTCACCCGAATCTAACTAATTAGACAGTACCGGGATTTTCCTCCAATTTGACTTGATATTTAACCAACAGAGAAATCAAGCTGGATGAATATAAATGCCTGCACTGAAAGAGGTAGCTTCTAGAGAGTACTAATTTTATTCAGCATGTAATGATGTGGATTATTGTACTAAGAGATAAATGTATGAGGAATAATGTTTTTAAATATTTATTTGTGAGTCAGATAGAGCTCTAGTGTGATCTTGATTGATTCCATCTACTGGTTTGCTCTCCAGTTCCTGGATTATTCGGCGATGAGCCAATGATTTCTAAGGTTTATTTTATTTATACTTGACAAGTAGAGTTACAGAGAGAAGAAGATAAAAACAGAGAAATAGCTAGTATTCACTGATTCACTTACTAAATGGCTACAATGACCAGAGCTAAGATGATCTGAAGCCAGGAGCCAGGAGCCACTTCCAGGTCTCCCACATGCAAGGCACCAAGGACTTGGGCCATCCTCCACTACTTTCTCAGGCCATAGACAGGGAGCTAGATGGGAAGTGGAACAACCAGGACATGCATCACAGTGTATATAGGATATTGGTACTTGCAGGTAGAAGAATTGCTGGGTGAATCATTGCATCCATCCCCCCAAGAGTGGAAATATTATCAACAGATATTCTGGATGGAAGACTGAATTTACAGAGGCTTAAAAGACTCTCAATTCTAACATGATTGTCATGAAGCACATTTTATATCTAGAAATCAAATCAGTTTTTTTTGTCAGTACTCACCTAGACATGATCACAATACACATTTTCCATGATCTGAGGTCCTCTCTCATTTCAATGATACGCACTTAAATATCTTCTAAATATCTCATCATTATCAAATGGTGTATCCATTTATTAATTGCAAAATTATTTTCTAATTATCAAAGTTGTTTGAAGATCAAATTATAATCCCGTGGTTATAAAAAGGGACTGAAACAATTAAGATCATTAAGAGTAAGCAGTTAGCTTAGTGGTTATCACATCCACAGCCTATATTAAGTGACTGGCTTCAGTACCTGGTTCTGCCTGCTGGCACTGGCTTTCTGCCAATGCAGATCGGCAGAGAGAGCAGTGACAGTTCAAGCGATGGAGTTGCTGTCCCCCATATAGGACATCTACGCTGAATTTTGAGGCTCTGTCTTTGGTCCAGCCCTATTCGTTGGCATTTTGGAATATTGGAGTTCTGACTTTCTAATAATTTAAAAAATTCACAAGGAGTAGTATGATCTTTTTTATAGTGACTTATAAGTATAAAGTAACTGATTTTATGAAGTTCTTAGGTCACCATAGTGAAAACAAAATTGCCTTCAAATCAAAACTAATTATAACTTTTAATGTATGGTTTTATTGAAATTATTTTTGCAGATTTTAATTTTTATATGCCCTTCACCTCTTGAAGAAAACAAGCATTCTAATTTTGCTCCTTACTATTGAACATTCACATTTTTTGACATAATTTTAAAACCATTCTTGTATCATGGGATTTCATGATAAAATTTGCATAATGTCTTATTTTTCTTTCTCTTGATTTCATCCAACTAATCACAGCTTCTGTACCCTGTATTTTCACTATTCAGATATCTATTTCTTTGGTCAAGAACTGGGATTTCATATGTGTAAGGGAGTGTGCATATTTACCTTTCCACACACATAACTACAAATACGTAAATGGAAATTGCATACTTTACATGAATTGCCGGTCAAAGCCAATTTAAAATACATAGAACTCTCATGCAACCAAACAGACCTACTAAAATGTGTAAGTGAAATGTCTCTCAGTGGATGTGATCTTTAACACATTTTCTACCAAAGAAATGATGCTAACTTGCTTTCTTGGAAATCAGGTTTATTAGGGATGTAAAAACACATTTGTGTATATCTTGATTCAGAACATCTTATTGGGTATAAACATAGGATAGCAACAAAGCACACAGTTTAAATAATAAAATTGTAGTCAATCCAATGAGAAGAAACCATGTATTTCCTTCTAAATGAAAAAGGTTTTAGTGATTTTTGTAGAACTAGTTTTTAGAATATAATGTAGGAATAAAATTAGGGCAACTAATTTGTTAAACAGAACTTTCTCTGTTATTTACTTATTTAGAGACTTATGTAGAAATTTACTTTGATTTAATTAAAGGCATAATTGCAGAGGAGAGATGGGCACAGGAATTTCCCATGGTTGGCTCACTCCCCAAGTGGTCTCAATGGCCAGAGCTGATCCAATCTGTAACCAGGAGCCAGGAGCTTCATGTGCTTCTCCCATATTGATGCAGTGTCCAAGCACTTGGCCCAGCTTCCACTGGTTTCCCAGATGTCAAACAGGGAGCTGGATAGGAAGTGGAGCAACTAGCAGATATACATCTGTTTTCATATCAGATGCAGGTAATGTAAGCAGAGGACCAACCCTCAATTTCACCAAGAAATTCCCTATTTAGTTGGTTTTGAAATTGAAGTTACACAGAGAAAGAAGAAAAAGAAAATGCAGAGATCATCCATCCACTGATTTACTTCCCAAACGGTTGCTATGATCAGAATGGAGTCAGGCCAAAGTTAGGAGCCAATAGCTTCAATGTGGAAGGCAGTGGTCTGAGCACTTGTGCTGGTTTCTGCTACTTTCCTAACCGTTTAGTAGGGAGAGAGGCTAGAACAACTGTGACACAAACCAGTATCCACATGGGAAGCTGGTAGAATAGATGGCAGCTTTATATGCTACCCCACAACTCCTATCCAGAACACCGTTCCATAAAGTAGCAATCAGTCTATTTGTTTGGGTTTTTTTTTTCTCTTTTGCTGTGGTGAATGACAATATTTTTATCAACTCTCTCTGTTTCTCTGTTCACCTATTTTACTAGCATTAGATATATTATAGACATAGCTCTTTCCTTAAATCATAAAGCTGATTGTAGACTTTTAGACAATAGGCAAACTGTTGTATCCCAGGCTGCTGTGAGTAGTCAAACTCCATTGCAATTGGAGCTTACTTGTCATATAGATCTTTTACATTGTTTTTCTTTCTAAACAAACAAACAGGATCACATCATAAAGAGTCAGAAATGTTTCGCCATAGAGCTATCCCATTTTCCTTCTGTACATTATGGTGCAGAACCATAGACTGTGACACAGAAAGAGTGGATTAGATGAGGCTTCTTTTTTGAAAGTTATTGAAATTAATGTATTTTATTCTAATTACTATATTTCTTATAAAAATAGCCATGTATTATTCAATTGTGACAATCATCAGAGGACTTCACAGATCTACTCAAAGTACCTGTCTGTGTTTTCATGAGGGGAAATACTCCTCAGCATTGGAATCTAAAAGGAAAGAGAACTTCTCGATTTACAGGGTTAGGGATAGGATGCCATGAAACCAAACTGACTGACGGAAATGGCTGGATTTGGAAATGACAGTAGAGTGATCCCATATACTTAGTTAACTGTGTGAAGTCCATTGCTGAGGATTAAATTATTGTATGATTAAAATAAATTATATTAACTATGACTAAGTTAAAAAGATTAGAGAAAATTGCTTAAAAGCATAGGGAAATGAGGGACAGTGGCTGAAGTACTATTAACATGGAAGAAAAACAATGCTCTGACACATTAAGAATAAGGATTTATGGAATATTTGCCTTTATGTCTCCATTTGAGCAGAACATTGAATACTTGACTAGATTCTAAAAAGTTATTATTATTATATTTTTTTTTATTGGAAAGTCAGATTCAGAGAGAAGCGGAAAGAGCTTCCATCCTCTGGTTCACTCTCAGTGGCCACAATAGCTGGAGCTGAGCTGATGCAAAACCAGGAACCAGGAGCTTCCCTCTGGTCTCCCATGTAACTGGAGGATCCCAAAGCCTTGGGCCATCCTCAACTGCTTTCCAAGGCCACAGAGAACTGGATGGAAAAGGGAGAAGCCAAGATAGGAACTCACATCCATTTGGGATCCCAGTACAGGCAAGGGGAGAACTTAGCCACTAAGCTACTGTACCAGGACCTGAAAGATTAAAATTTAAAAAAGATTTGTTCTCATTGGAAAGGCAGATTTTATAAGGACAAGGAGAGACAGAAAGATCTCCCATCTGCTGGTTCACTCCCCAAATGGCTGCAACCACCAGAACCAAGCCTCTTGCGGTCTTTCACATGGGTGCAAGGTTCCAAGGCTTTGGGCCATTCTCCACTGCTTTCCCAGGCCGTTAAGCAGGGAGCTGGATAGGAGATACAAAAACTGAGACATGAATTGGTACCCACTTAAGATGTCAGTGCTTGGAGGTGGAAGATTTGCCAGCCCCTAGAAGGTTAATTTTAGAATACTTTATTTTTTAGACTGTGTGCAGAAGTAACATTAAATTGTGTATTTCTTACTTTGGATACTGTTGTATGAATTAGCACTTAGAATTTATTCAAATTCATTGTTGCTGTATAATCACTAGTTATTTCCCATTGTTGTCACTTTATGTATTTAAATGGCACAACCAATTAAGAAATAATTGTTGTGGGCCAGTCATGATGGCCTAGTAGTTAAGCCCTCGTCTTGTATGCACTAGGATTCCATATGGGCACCACTCTGTGTCTGTTCCACATCCCATATAGCTCCCTGCTTGTGGTCTAGGAATGCAATAGGGGACGACCCGAAGCCTTGGAACACTTCGCCTGAATTGTAGGCTTGGAGGTGGTTTCTTGCTCCTTGCTTCAGATCAGCTCACCTCTGGCTGTTGTGGCCACTCAGGCAGTAAACCATGGATGGAAGATCTTCCCCTCTGTCTCTCCTCCCTGTATATCTGCCTTTCCAATAAAAAAATAAAATAAATCTTAAAACAAAATAATTGTTGCTTCTAATTCCTGTAATTTTAACTTTCCAATGTGATAAACTTTTGATTTATTTTCCTTCCTACAGAACATGTTTCCTGATCTTGTTTGCAATTTTATATCCACATATCCATAAAATTGCAAATTTTAATGATATCTAACAGATGAACCCCCTGATGGTAGCATGATTTTGATATTATAAGTAAAAAGTATATATAAATAAGTAAAATGTATAAATAATATATATTCCAAAAAATTAAAGTAGATAAAATTATCTTTTGATTCTGATTTTACATAACATTTTAATATACCAATAAATATGAAAATTAATGTTTTACAAAGAAATGATTACTTCTCACCTTCCACTCCTTCCTTCCTATAACACTCACTGCCTGCCTTCTTCCTTATTTCTATTTTTTTAATAATTTTTATGATGGCGTATTTTCATTTCATAGTCATAGGCTTAACACCGCATTAGGTAAGCTATCCACACGTAGCAATAAATAAATAAATAAATAAATAGCCTCCTACCCCTGTTTAGAATGGACAAAGACTGTAAGTAATGATTAAATTCCAACATCAAGTTGCTTACATAATACATTTTTTTAAGATTTATTTATTTATTGGAAAGTCAGATATACAGAGAGGAGGAGAGACAGAGAGGAAGATGTTCTATCTGTTAATTCACTCCCCAAGTGAGCACAATGGCCGATGCTATGCCGATCCGAAGCCAGGAGCCAGGAACTTCTTCTGGGTATCCCACATGGGTGCAGGGTCCCAAAGCTTTGGGCTGTCCTTGACTACTTTCCCAGGCTAGAAGCAGGGAACTGGATGGGAAGTGAAGCTGCCGGGATTAGAACCGGCGCCCATATGGGATCCTGGTGTGTTCAAGGTGAGGACTTTATCCTCTAGACCACGGTGCCGGGCCCAATAATACATTTTTTTTTGTACTCTATGTATAGTTATCCCATGGGAAACATGACATTTCTCTTTTTGGGGCCTGCTTATTTCCCTGAGCATAATGGTTTCCAGTGAGATCCATTTAGTTGCAAAAGGCAATATTTCATTTTCTAGGTGTGAGTAGCATTCTACAATGTTATATACTCACTACATTGTTTCAATGCAGTATCAGTTGGTGGGCATTTAGGTTGATTATGTGTTTAAGTATGATAAATTGAGCTGCAATAACCATAGCTGGAACAAATATCTCTTTTCTATGCCAAATTTTATTTCATTTTAGTAAATTATTTCCTGGGTGGCTGGGTCATATTGTGAATCTATTTTCAGTTTTCTGAGTAAGCTTCACATTATCTCCTATAATGAGTATATCAATTTGTATTGCAAACAATGGTGGTTTAAGGCACCTTTGGACCTAGACATTCTTACCAGTTTGCATGTATCTATTTGTTTATTTTTATTTCCACATAATAACTATTGTAACTTGGGTGAAACCTAATTGTGTTTTTAATTTGTATTCCCATGCTAGCTAGTGAAACTGAGCTTGCATTTCTGTTGACCATTTATATCTCAACCTTTCAAAAATGCCTGCTCATGCCTTTTTCCCATTTCTTAACTGGAGTATTTGTTTTGCTGTTGTTGTTGTGTTTCTAGAGCTCTTTATAGAAGTTGGGTATTCATGCGCTATCAGTTGCCTAATTTTCAAGTATTTTCTCCCATTCTTTTAGCTGCCTGTTTTCTTTGCTGATGGATTCCTTTTACGGTGTAGAAGCACTTTCTGTTGATGTGATCCACTTGTTTACTTTTATTTTAACTGTCTCTGCATCTATCATCATTTTCACGGGAAATACCTGCAATTATGTCTTGTTGAGTGTTCCTGGTGTTTTCTGCTGGTAGTTTGATATTATCAAGTTGCAGCTTTAGATCCTTGATCCATTTAGAGTTGATTTTTGTGTAGGGTGAGGATCTTGTTTCATACTCCCACATCTGTTACAATTTTCCTAAAACAATTTGTTAAAGAGATTTCCCTTTTCCCCGGACTGATTTTGGTTTGCTTGTGAAGTATCTGTTTGCTGTAGATGTGTGGATTCATTTCTGAGATTTCTAATCTGCTCATTGATCTTCATTTCTATCTTGGTGCCAGTACAGGCTGCTTGGGTTACAAATATCCTGTAGTATGTCTTAAAGCCTGGCCTTGTAATCCCTTTTTGTTGTTTATTAATTGTTTATGTTTAAGATTGAATTGGATATCTGCAGTCTCTTGTGAAGTAACTTGTTTACAATGCTGTAGTGATGCTTTCTTAAACCTTTCACATTGTTCAAATGTGGTGTTATGGCCGAAGTGAATAGGATGCATGAGAAAGCAGAGCTTGCCATGCCAGCCATGTGGTGACATGTCCTTCACGTGAAGGTCTGTCTGTCCCTTTGGAGATAACCACTGTTAACACTTTGTATGTTCTCGCAGTACAAATTGTCATCCTGGAGGTAAAATTCTCATTTAGTCATGTTTATTTTTATTCAGAATTATTGCTAAAATCTTTCCACTTCTGTTCCCCTCTGCAGTCGTGAGATGCTATCATTTTTCACCTGGAAGACTGCAAGAGTTTTTTTTTTTTTTTTTCACCTGGTCTCGCAGCACCTATTTATGATTCCTTCCAATCTGTTCTCTATACTCTGTTTCAGCTGAAGGAACATTTTAGTTTAAAAGTCCATATTTAGAGAATTTCACAGTTTTCTACTGCTGTGATGATAATGTTAAAATATGCAGTCTGATTTCATATTTTCCTAATCTTGCTCTTGTCTTGTTCACAGTACCCTGGCCACCACCAGTAGTTTACATTTTGTAATTTGCCATGTCCTCTTTTATAGCAGGACCATCATATGTACTGTTCCCTTTGTTTCCAGCATGCTTTTGTCCCCTCTTGCTTAGCACACCTCTATTATTTCATTTCCTCTCTCAGACTTGCTACATAGGGTAGACTTTTTGAATGTTTAAACTATCTATTTTCTACTCTAAAATGCCTTCGTGATTTCTTTTCACTCTTCTTCATAACATTACTTTCAGTTAGTAAAAGTGATTCAGATGCATGAGTGACCATTTGATTAATATCTCTCTTTACCTCCATATTAAGTAATAAACATGTGGAGGATGTACCTCCTGAAATCAACATTTTCTGGTTCATTGCCAACATAGAACCAGTGTTTAATAAAGATTTGCTCTGAAAGACATACACAAAGTAGGTCCACACACATTATATTTGGGAGGAGTTCTGAGTTTGAAAAATGAAAATGAGGACAACTTTTAGGAGTGGATTGGAATGGAATATGATATACCCCAAAGTGCAAATAAACATTCATTTGTTTGTAGGAGGGAAAAAAAAAACAGAGGACAAGGACTATACTATCTTAGTAATATAATGGAAAACAGTTGGAGGGGATGAGAAGGGGAAGGAGGAAGAAGAGCTGGAAGGGGAATTCCTATACCTATAAAAACATTTTATGAAAAATATAAATTTTAAAAAGAGGTGTGTAGTTCAAATAGAGACTATATTTTAGAAGTGGCAGAATGGAGGTGGGGGATCCACAGAGTGTGTACAAAGACTTGAAAGCATACATCACAATATTCGAGTGAATGTTTGAACTACAGGATGAAGTTGGTAACATGATGTGGACTGAGCAAAACCGGAGGCAGAAGTTTCATGGTTATCTTAACGATAACTATGGACAGATGTATCAGCGTGAATGTCCAAGTAGAGAAGTGCTGGAATCTGTAAACCAGCCAAGGTAACAGGTGCCGAGCTAGAGTAAATTGTATCCACTAGGCCTTGGATTGGGATTTTTTTTTTTGCATTTTCTAATGTTAGAAGCAGGATTCATTATCCTGAGGTAAATCTTTGGAGTTCAGTCTATCCTGGTGTTATGCTGGAAGATTGTCTGATTAACAAACATGCTTTAACACTGTTCACGTAGTCATTGTGATGCAATGGCAGTCATGCTCTCCAAGGAAATAATTTTAAGTTGACTTAAATTCAAGGATAACTTCACAACATCTATATCAGAGAGTCTCTGAGAATATAAATTGTTGGCATTGATGTTAGGCTGTTTGAAAACAGTATTCTAAGCACGTTAATTCAATGTACTTAGCATTTTTTTATGTTGGAAAAGAAAAATGTTAAATGCTTTTTATTTTGTATATTAGTCTTAATATTTTTCATTGCTTCTTTCTCAAGAACATTTAATCCTGGAAAGTAATAACAGTAAGAAATATTTAATATTAAGAAATAGAATCAGCATGGTTCTAAATCTATTCCCTTGCTTATTTTCCGGAAACATCTTCAGTCATTTGCATGTGTTACTTTGCCTCTAGTTTCAAATAAAGTCTCCTGATTTGGGGGACTTTATTTATAATGTTCTTTTGCAATAATATATTAAGTCTTTTTATGCATGATTTTATACATGACATATATCATATCATTTATATCATATGAATGCATGATATATATCATATATACATTTTATACATGATATCTATTATAATATAAAGATCTTAGTTTTTGAATATGCCAGTTAGTGAATAGAATGGTGCTTCTCAAAAGATACAGGCTAATATTGTGGAGTAGGATTACATAGTATTCCTGAAAGTGCTACTTTACACTGAGATTATGGGAGATGAGGTGCTGCCTGTTCCCTCTTATGGCCTCTCATGAGGTGAGGGTCGAGGCATGCATGCACCCCTGAGAGTGTGACCAGTGTACAGCATCATGGTTAGAGTCTTTCATTCATTCTTAAGGATTCACTTGCTGCTCATACACTGAGTGCATCAAACCTCTGTATTTTACCCTCAACCCCATGTTGGAAGTCCAGGTGTCTGTTCACAGATAATCTGGATTTTCTAAATGCTGATCTTGATTTGTAGTTGCTAATGTGACCCCTAACTTCCTGTTACTTTCACCCTTGTACATTCTTAATCTCTGGAATAAATTGTGTCTGGCAAAAGCTTTGCCAGGTTGTATGCCTGTAGGCTCTCTTTCAGTTCTCATTCACCTCAGTTTTAGAGGGAGCAATATTGCAAGCCATCTCCACTGAGAGACTATGGCCATGTGATTGAGCTCACAAATCACCTTACCTGATACCCAGGTAGGGGTTGCCACATCTTACTGTGGCTTCGGGGCACTATGAGGTCACTCTCCTAAACCCTTCCTGGATTCTCAGTCTTCAGAAAAAGTATAAATTAATATTTAATGTTTAAGGTACTAAGATTTGGAGTAATTTATTATTTAACAATAGCTAATAAATACAGCATCTACCACTTAACATTGCTAAAGCTGGAATTATTTTGTTGCTTCTTTTTCTGCATTTTCTAAACAAATCAGCCCTGTGGACCATAACTATTCTACCATTTTCCTTCTCTCTCAAGCTACTGCATTTAATAAAGTTCCAAATTTACAAATTTCCTATTCTATTTTGCCCCTTAAATTGGTTTATCTTCTTTTCCATTGCCTTAAGTCTTAGAACTAAATTACATGATAAACTCCTTGAATTCATATTGTATTAATAATTCAGTACTCACTATGCTGTTAGCCACTTGGATAAACTTTATTTTTCTTTAAAAAATATTACCCTTTTAAATTTAAGATACATTCTATATGTTATTTGTATGCATTAATAGGAAAATAGATGCTGAAAAATTATGGCAACCTTTCATTGATTTTGCCTTCTATAATATTCCTTCATTATTATTATTATTATTATTATTATTAATGATTTACTTATTTTCATTAGAAATGCAGGTTTACAGAGGGAAGGGGAGACAGAGAAAGATCTTCCATCCACCACTTCATTTCCCTAGTGGTCACAGTGACCAGAGCAGAGACATGCTAATGCTAGGAACCAGAAGCTTCTCCAGTTCTCCCATGTGCGTGCAGGGTCCCAAGGCATTGGGCTAGTCTCTACTGCTTTCCCAGGCCACAAAAAAGGAGCTAGACAGGAAGTTGAGAAGCTAAGACATAAACCAGCGTACACATGGGATCTCAGTGCTTGCAAGGCGAGGATTTAGCCACTGAACCATCACGCCAGACCCTACAGATTCTATATCATACAAAATATTTTGTTTATATGGAGAATGTAAAAGTGAAAATTCTATGTATTAAGAAAGTTATTATATATATATGTGAACATTAAGCTTCAGACTTCATGAAAGTTACATATAACTAACATTTTAGTGAACACACACTAATATTGAACAATAATTCTCTACAGGAAAGATGCAATATATTTTCAAAAGGAAAGAGATTTTTATTTTATTCTATAATATTGATGCTAGCAAAATTTCACAATACAGGAGTGAAATATATGTTGGGGAAGTTATCATATAAATCTTTTTGTATAGATAAAACCTAATTTTTAACTATAGATTTGCCTTATTCTTTCAAAAATGAGTCACACCAAACAACAGGATGAGCAAGAAAATTGTATTGATCTTTGAGGAAGCAAATAGGCTTGTTGTCTCCCACCCGCTGTGTCTCTCACATAATCTATTGAACTTGCTATGTGAAAAGACTTCGGGAATCACTTAACCAGAGCCATTTCCTTTATAGAGTCCCTGGGCTCACAGCTCAAAGTTAGATAAAAAGCAAACTGGAATGGTAATCTTGAAGCACACCAATTTTCAAATACTTGAGCACATAGACAGAGAATGAGCATAAGGAGAGAGAGAGTGTGAAGACAAATTTCCTCTTGATATCAAATACCCCAAAGTTATTCCTCCATTTTCATCCATGAATCAGTGTCTTGAACTTTTTCTCTGATACTCAAATGTAAACTTACAAATTTCAGTGTAAGCTCAAATGTTTACTCTGTTCTTGCAGCAATGTTCTTTGCCTCTTATATTTTCTCTGCTTATCACCTTCCCTTTACTGCTCTGAGGTACTTACTATATTTTTAGTTTTTATATAGATTCCATGGTATCTAATCTGTAGTAGAAGTTCAGTAGCTGGGGAAGTCAGTGGGCTTGAACACTGAAAGAACTGTCAATTCAAAGAAGTCTTTGAATGTTTTTATTGTGATATTCTTAAAATATATAGAAGAAATAGGGGAACCTTGGGCATGTGCATAAATATCCAAGTCTGATATCAGTCATTTACTGAGATGCCCACTTTGTCTATCAGGTGCAGAAATTTCTATTTTTTCATTTTTTCACTTTTTCAAATAAAACATGTTAAAATCTCCTTTTCATCTGCTTGTTCGTTGGCCACTCAGGGGGTATTTACTATTAATGATGTCTTTGTGAAAGAATGGCTTGCACAACACTAGGTTGTGGTAGCAGCCAACTTTAAAATGTCCATCCAATATTTTCTTCTGTCTTTACTTCAGCCATGGCCTCCATCCTTCTTGAAAATCTTCATGAATGCCCGTTCAACACTGCTTCCTGTCCTCTTTTATCTCTCCCTGCATCCTACAGCTTCTTGGCATCTTCCTCCTCCTCCTCTTTTTCTTTTTACATAGCTTCTCAAATCCATCTTCTTTTTCTACTTTAGTTTTATAACTGTTGAATGTGAGAGGAGCCACCCTGTACTATTTCTTTTTCTTGACAAGCAGTTGCTACTTGAGCTCCTGAATCCATATACTGCTTCGTTATATGACTATTTCTTCCTTTTCCCTGGAAAATGGCTACTCACCTATGCAATTAGGCAATTTGTGTTATTATCTTTATAATTTTATAAACATTTCTCACTGCATATAAAATGTCTTTTTTGTAAGTTTGTGCTACTACAGCACATACTATAAGGCCCATGATTGCCCTTTTTGGCTTCTGCTGCCACCCCTTCTTTACTTGCATGTGACTAAGGTAAGGAGATGTTCCTGTTTTTATTTGTGACTTGAGTTCTAAAGTACAGAACCTGGCTCAAGGGGATGAATTTGGGAGAAAAAAAACACATATCAAGTACATTTTTGAACTACAGTCTAGGTTTCCTGATTCTCCCTCACATATACCACTCATCTGAGAATAATTTATAAAGTCTTCAAGCTGTAATGTTGAAACGTTAGTTTCACTGTAGGGGGTTAAACTGTGTCATAAAATTCCTGAGTGTGAGTAAGGCAGCTGTGTAACAGTTCAATTTTATAAAGCATCTTCACTATGAAAAAAAAAAGTGTCTGAAGGAATGTGAGTTGTTCAGGCTGAGTGAAATTTTAAGTGTAAATAAATTGCGATGAAAGGAATGAAGAAAATAAAGGTGTTGCAACCAAGATGAAGAGGGCAGAGGTACCTGGCTTGTGGTTTCAAGTCAAGGGTGTTGGAGAGGTAAATGGAACCGAGGATCTTAGCAGGTTCTTGCAGAGTAAGACTTTAGAAGAAAAGAGTAAAAATGTGTGGACAGGTAGAAAAATGGTACAGAAAAAATATTCTGAGGAAATAAAACCACTGACCAAAATTTAATGTGGTTGATTCTATGTCTAATTTACCATCAAGTTTAATATTAAACATTTTAGGTCAATTGAAATTTAAAGACTAAAAATAAATAAATCCTGCGTACATTTTTTAAATTATTAGTTTGTAGATCAGTGAATACAGTCTCAAGTAAATTTAAAAAAACCAGAAATCAGTCAATGCTGTCTACTGACTCTCATCCAAGTTAATAAGTAGTCTGACCCTTCTGGGCATCAATTACTAGCAGTTTACCATTAGTCACTAGGAACTTTCACTCTATTTTGGAAGAATTTTTTTCCTTGAACTTCTTTCTATTAACTAGATCAGGAATTGGTTGTAGATCAATTTTTTTCTTCTTACTTACAGATATTTACAGATAAATATGGTATGATGAATAAAGGAAATGTGGGTAATCTTAGATGAAGAAATTATTTCTATATGATTTGGTCTATTAACACACTGCCTTGTGATTAGCCACAAAAATCTATCTCTTGACATTTGTTTTATGATGATGATATACATTTGTTCAGCTACCAAAAACTATTGTCACTGACAGAGATTTAGGTGTAAAAGTCATAATAAAGGATGATTTTACCTAAGTCATTAGTTAAAGGAAAGAAAACTGAGGTCTCTAAAGATTGAATGACTTAACTCTAGTATCTGAATTAGTTCTTACTATACTCGGGATTAGCACACAAATATACAAATACGCTGATTTTTATTTTTGTGTTTTATATATATCTATACATTATCTTAAGTAGTCCAATTCAAATTGCTAAGTGATCCTCTAATGCCAAAGATGACATTAATCTAAGCACATTGGAGTAATATGAAGGGTGCCAAAACAAATCTTCACTCCACTGAAATGAAATCAATTCCGAAATTAATCATAAAAATGACTTGGTTTTAATGGAGTTTTTATTTAGGATTTTGAAAAAGAACTTCAGAAATAGCCCTTTCAAAGGAAACTCTTTCATTGTAAATAAGGAATTCATTAATAATTTAGGTAAAATTAATTTATCAGATCTCAGTCTCTAGCCCAGAGAAGACTGAAAAGAAGAATGTGTCATTTGATGGAGGAGGGTAGTCATGGAAGGACCTAGGGTTTGAAGCTTTGTTCAAGAATTGTTTCACTGGAAGCACAGGACTATGATGGCTTTCCTACCTATCAGATAGACTGACCTAGTATTCTGATTTCTTTCCCATGTTTTTAATTGTCTACACATCAATATACTGGTTTTCTATTTTCTGCTTTGAATGTCTTATTTTAAAAAGGTTTTGTGAACACATTTCTCTAGACTACCCAGAGAAAGTGTGTAACATTAGGGGATGTAGGGGTCAGTCTCTAAGATGGGCTCCTCCAGGCTGCCACTGGCTGTCTTGCCTAACTTTGTGTAGTCTTCTCCCAAGGCATTCTCCAAATGAGCAATAACACATCAGAGAAGTGAAGAAACTCTGAAATTAGGTTTTAAAAGTATCCTACTTCAGTCTTGGGCTCTCTGCACCCCTACTTCTCTTGTTCTTACGGTCGGTCATTCTTTTTCTTCTCCATCTCTTAGTTTCCCTGTTCCACACGTTTACACTGAGGAAGCCAGCTGCTGCATTTGTAAGGACTCTTAGGAAGTTCTGAACACAGGTGTGAATTGAAGGGGACTGAGACGTCTAGCTACTAGCCAGTCACAGCTGAGAGGTGTGTATGTACCATCTTAGAAACATATAAGTGAAGGCTAAAAGAGATATTACAATTGCAGGCAAAAGTTTGACTGCAACCCAGTGAGAAATTTGAGGTATAACCACCCCTTCAGAATTCTCAATATTGAAGCATTTTATATGAATTTTGTTGTTTCACAAAGTTAATTTTATACAGATAGACAACTATTATGTATGCATAGTGAATGTATTGTCTTTAATGCAAACATCATTCTTAAACAAACATGAATTAAAGACTTTTAGTTAGCCAAAGATATCTGAACTTAGCCCATGGCAACATATTTATAGCTTTTAATCGAACTTCAATGGACTGAATGTTTGTGCCTCCACTCCAAAATTTAGTTGCCAAAATATCAATTCACTTTGTGCAAGTTTTACAAAATGAGGCATTTGGGAGTTATGAGAATGTTGTCCTCATTAATTAGGTTAGAATGATGTACATATTACCCTGGGAAGTTTCTTACTAGTATATTAAGAGTCAAAAAGAATGTGGCTGACCAGAAACCATCCAGATAGCAATCTGCTATCAGATTTTCAGTCATCAGAACTGCCAAGAAATAAATCTGTCACACACACACACACACACACACACACACACACACACACAAGCACTACAGTCCAACACACTTCATTATAGCAAAAGAAACACAGTATTGCCCCAACTTTCTCTGCATTTTGTTTTGGTATTTAACCAAACACTGGTCAAAGGATTTCAAACAGATATACTGTTGCAACTTCTGATTCATTTTCTTCACAAAGTTTTAAATATTACTTGGGGCAGTTATTTCTTTAGTTTCCCATGAGATGGAACATAATAGGCAATACCAGAGTTTTATATTATGTGGAAAGTGAATCTTTAGAAGATAATTTGAGAAAGAACTCTTAGTAAGGGACTCTTAGTAAGAAATAAGAATCTTTCGTAACTCATCATACGGGCAGACATCTCTTTTCAGTGAATCAGTCTTTATCTGGATAAACACATTTTGCAGAATTAGCAAATGAAAGGGGCACTATTATTTGTGAATTGGAAATGACAAGATGGAAAAGGGACATGAAAAACCTATTTAGGGTGATCATTTGACAAGGAAATATTGAATTTAGACGTGAAATTCAAATGAACTCAGTGCTTAAAAGCTACTCAAATGCAGAAAAGAATGATTCAAAGCTCATATCTTACGGTAGTTATGTGTTGTTTATAAAGAAGACCTTCCATAGGATTGCATCTCCAGAGGAGCCATGGACTATTCTGGTTACTCAATGCAAAATGAGACTGAAATAGTCTCTTTTATATCAACCATACTTAATTTCAGAAATTCTGCATTCTAGGAAGATTTCTGTCATTTACTCTCCTTCCACCAGCTATTTTCATCTTATCTTACACATGCAAAATATGATTTCATGTTTTTATCACCTCTCAGTTGAGAATACAACTGCAAAGTACATTTCTGTCCTCATCAATTGTAACTTCTATTTTTCAATTCATTTTGTAAGGGTATTTTGTTGGTTTCTAATGACAAACAAGAGTAATTTTATAAAGAAGAAAAGGTAGAAGATGTAGGAGGCAAGAGATACAATAGCTCGAAGTGCTGAAATTAGACAACAAAGAGCATAAGCCTTATGTTATAAAATGAATTCACATTTTCTCTTCAAGTAATGTCTCCAAACCAAAACACATAAGAAAAAAAAATCCCAAAGTTAATTTTATGAGTACATGTTCTTATAGAGCTGCAGCTTCCTCATTGATTGAATGAAAAAGAAGCAAATTTCCAACTGTTACTGACTAATAAAATGAACTCTTGTAATAATTTTTAAAGATTTTTTTTTTCCTTCACCGTGTAGTTCAATATATCTCTGGTTAACTTTGAATTCAAAAGAAATATTTGCTGTCTTGTTCAATTATTTTTAATACATCATTTGTTTCTTGCCTTAACAGCAGGGTAGAATGTAATGATTTCATAAGACTGGCTAACTTTCACTGTATTCTTGAGTAAGTACAAAGACCTCACTCAAATTTACCTCTGTTTATAATCACTTTTCTAGAATCTTTAATCAACTTGACCCATAGGTAAATATACGTATCTCAGGCCAATAAAATTTCTTTCATATTTTAAATTGCAGCCAGTCATTCAGAGCTTGCCCATAAAAAAATTTTGGCATAATCCGAAGACCAGGTGAATATTCTCAGCTCCTCTCTTTTTCCTACTTAGATTTCTTTTGCCTAAATTATATAACTGCTTGCCTGCCCTTGGAGTTGGAGTGGTATGCATGATACCCTTTCTGTTCCTATGCCACCTCTCCTAAGATTACAAACTTATATGGCAGGCTTTTAAAAGAGTTGATTGGTGTTGCTGAGGACTATACTGTTTTCATAAAATGGGGAAAATGGTAGGAATGGGTGAGAATGGGTGGGGAACAAGGGAAGGTGAATTGGGGAATCATTATACGTACAAAACCATATAATGGAAAACAATAATTAACACAGAATTACAGGAAAAACAGTTGATCCAGATGACAAGTACAAAAAATGGGAGGAAGCAATTAGCTAACACATTCAAGTGGGATAAGAATTTAAATTAAATAAAGTATGTCAATTCTTAGTCTTCCTGACTCTGATTTTGATATAGAATGATAGCTGGTCACCATAGCAATATTTGCTATGGCAGTCTATGTCTCCTTATCAGAACCTCAAGTGAGTAGTTGTTTTTGTTTGTTTTATTTTAAAGGACTGCATCACTTACTTATCTCAGAGAAAATAGCAATGTTCTGAGCCCTTATCTGATGTATTAGAATTCTTGCTAACATTGTTACAACTTTGAACTCTTAATGAAGAAGACTCATAATGCATCCTATCACTTAGATGGTCCTACATTTTTGTTGATGGATAGTTAGTCTCTAATGTGCTTACATATTTGAGATCGTATGATTCACAAATGCATCCTTATGAATTAACCTAATTTCTGTGAGGATCAGAAATACACATTTCTCTTTTGATGAAGGTGGAAAGACTAGCACATTACAGTACCAAGCCATAGTCTAGCACCGTGAGGACTTGATCACACTGACTTCGCAAGTTCAATAATTGAGCTCCCAATTCACCAAAATGTGAAACTTACCAACTTTGAGTACTTCAAACCTTTTACTTGAGAACATTAAACAGCCACTTGTCCTAAGGTTAGGAAATCATTTTAATTAAAAGCACATTAAAATTAAAATCAAAATTCTACTGGGGCAATGCCTCCAAGCATTAGCAGGCTCCATGAATGATGGCAGTGGTGCTCAACTACCTTTTCTTTACTCTTTAGTTACAACTTTTTGAAATTTTTGAAAATTACCTGTACTTAGACTTTTGAACTGAGATTCAAGAAACAAACTTTCAGTTGAATTTGACAAACTCAAGTGTAATTCCAAATACTTTGCATGTTCTAATACACAGGAGAGAATCCAGAGAAACATGACTAACCTAGCAAGTTATAACCGGGAACAGGGACAGAATGAGTAATGTAAAATCCACAGTCACTGGTCATTTTTTTTTTCTTTTAGAATTAGTGAATACTGGAAAATTCTGTTTCTGGAGAAGCTGGACTACAACCATAAATTATTATTGAGGCAGTGAGATAGAGGTTTGACGTTATTATGACAGAGAGGTATTTATGCATTCAGCTGTTTGAGGTACTATTCCCACATTACTTGAGATGAGATTTTTCTATATTTCTGAAGGTCAGATGAATTGGATTAATTTTTCAGAGGCTATTCTTTATATGTAAATGATATGTATATGTGTAACACTTTGTCTTTTCTTAAGCATTTCAACTATTTTATTGATAGTACTTGGAGTCTTAGCTCCAAGAGTTTTTAGTCCTATGGGTGTCCTATGGTCTTACTTCTATCCTTGTAGGAATCTGGGCATAATACATACCTGCTTTAGAGTATTGCTTCTGTAAAGACTGCTTAGAGATAAGCATGATCTAAAATTTTAAGATGAGGAAAAGCTGTTAGAATGTTGTGTATGACATGAAAATAGTCTTCATTTCTTTACATATTGTTTTGGATCAGCATGGAAAAATAGTTTCCAGGTTTAGGAAATTTTGGGATTCTGTATTTCATTAGGATCATTGCTTAATGGAACACTTGTTAGAAAACAAAAATCACTAAAACATTCAAAGCTATGTTCTGGAACCTTCAATTTTTCTCTTTTTCTTTCCCTAGATTTATTCAGTGCTCATTATGTGACAGTATCCTGTGGACTGGGAAAAACAACTGGCCAATCCCTTGTGCTAGTGGGACTTAGACTATGGAGAATGAAATTCGATGATACAAGAAAATATTGTAAGTTCTGGTACTTATACATACCATGATTTAAAAAATGTAAAAGGAAATGGGGAGAGGAAAGTGTATCTGCTTTAGATACATTAGACAGAGAAGAATCTTTAAAAGGTGATATTTTAAATGTCCCAACAGTTGGGAAAGTGTATTGCATGCTGGGATAATGAAGAGAGACATTGTGCAGACATTTTCTACAAGTAGAAATCTTTGAAGCATTTTATGCTGAATGTTTTAATCCTGATCATGTCTTTTTGTGGTAGATGACATTATCTGGTAGGCTAGGTGAAACCCTCTAGGACAATTTCCAAATTAAAGTAACTGCTTTTATTTTAATTCAACTCGATCTTTAATTCAGCAAGTCAAGATTGAGGGTCCACATTATTAGCCACTGCTCTGCTTTGCTGGGAGAGGATGACGCTGGGCTGAAAAAAAAAAAAAAAACAGCAGGAAGAAGATTCTTAAATCCCTTAGAAACCTAGAAGCCAAAGTTCTTTAATCTGCACTGAGCATCTCAGTGTGGCTGAGGAGTAATCGGTGAGGAAAACTGAGTTAGATAAAGTCAGAGAGGGAAGGGGATGTGAATAATGGAGCTGTATAGACCTTATTTTATATCATGAGAAATTTCATTACTGGTTTTAGATTTTGAGAAAGTCACTGTAGCTATTTTTTGGTAGTTGGATCTTAGATTAGCATGTCTGAAACCCGAGGATAATTAGAGGAATTCTACTACAATCCATCGGTGTTTGTTAGCATGTGGATAGGATCATAGTTGTGCAATATGTAGATAATGGGATATATTTGAAGATTGACACATCTTAATACTATAGATCATGCGTGGGAGGAAGAGAGGTAAAACAAAATCACTGGAATATTTTGGATAAGTTGGAAATGTGGATTAAACATCAAGATCATTTGCTAAATCACTCCATTAATACTCCAAAAGAGGCCTATTTTCAATAGTTCTAGTATAAACATTAACACCTCATGTTTCATAAGTGTATAAGGTCTAATACACTTTTCACACACAATCTAAAATTATTATCACATTCCTTATAAAATTTTAGGTCTAAGAAAATGTTACTAATTGAATTTGCCTTTCACTTGAGATAAGTTATTAGGAAAGTCGCATTATTCCTTGACTTTTTCATGTTAATATTTCTCTCTTCTGGGAGTCTCTACCAGATTTTATGGTAACTTGCTGAACTGTAACACATTGTTTCTTAAATATTAATTTCATCTGTTTTATGCTTTCAGTAGAAGTTTCTTTTGTGCATACTTGGTATTCTATAAAACACTCACCTTAGAGTTTAAAATGGCATATCTAGCTGGATCAATTTTTCATGATTAAATACAACAGATGTCACTAGAATTTTCTCTATTTTTAAAAACAAAGTGGCAAAATCCAGCCAATATTTATTTCTTAAGTCTCATTGTTTTGTTGAATATATCTCTATGAAACCATGTAGAAATATCATCTATGACATCAAAATGCCAAAAGAGCAAAACGAGAAGGGGAAATGATATTTAAGAAAATGAAAACATTACTGGATAAAGAGAGAAAAACTTCTTCAATAAGAACTGAGCTCTTCATTTTAAATTGTATTTATTTGTTCCAAAAGACAGAGAGACAGAGACAGTGAATGATTCCCCAAATGCAGATAAAAGCCAGGATTAGGCCAGGACCCCTATGTAGGTACATGCGAATGACCAGCACCAAAGTTCTTGATATGCCATCTTCTCCCTTTCAGGGTGATCAATAGCAAGAAACTGGAATCAGAAGTAGTAACACATGCTAAGCTTCCTTCTGTGGTATCAGCTTCTCAAACAGGTGTCAACTGAAGTCTGACCTGTTCTACATCTAATCCAGTTCCCTGCTAATGTGCCTGGGAAAGCAGTAGACAATGGCCCAAGTCCTCAGGCCTCTTGGGAGACCCAGAAGAAACTCCTGGATCCCAGGCATTTGAGGAATGAATGCATGAAATTTCTCTGTCTTTCTCTGTCTCTTTCTATGTAACTCTCCCTTTCAAATAAATAAACTTTAGAAAAAAAAAAGTGGAGCCTGCCTTAGAACTTAGTCAGTCCCATAGAAAATAGGGGTGGCCCAAGTGTCCTCTTGATCACTATGCAAAGTATCTACCACATTGGAGTATCTGGGTTTGTTTCTTGGTTCCAATTTCCTGCCAAATACAGACCCAGGCAGGCAGTTTTGATAGCTCACTTAGGAAACCTATATTGCATTTCTGGCTCCTGATTTCAGTCAGGCCCTGGCTTTGGGGGGCATTTAGACAACAAACCAGTGCAAGGGAATATCTTTGTACCCATCAAAGAAATAAAGAATTTTTGTTTTAAATACAAAAGAGGTGAAACATAATATTCCACTCATTTATGTCATTAATTACCATCATACCATACTGCTAATTATGTTAAAATATGGGTACCATTTTGATAAATAAAATGCAAGAAATAAAATGAGAGTTTTCTCCTCAAGTCATTCTCAACCATTAAATTGATACTTTGTTACTGATTCAGAAGCTACTCCCATATTGGATGTGGATACCCTAACTGCGAGGTCCAATACAAGGTCTGGACATAAATTGTAATGATTGACACAGAAAGAAAAGAAGTTGCATTTTAAATATACCATATTAACATAGCATCTGATAATAAAACTAACTCAATTCCTGCCCCCTCAACACTTACCTAGAATTCCTAATGAAAATAATAGAGTAACCTTGCCATTAAGAAAGTGGAGATAGGGTGTAGGTTAAGTATGGTGAAAGTAGACCATTGTAAAAGAGAAAATACATAATATGTATAAAAAGACATTATGCTAATCAGGGTAGCCCTAAAAATAGATTTTGATGGCTAGCATTAGAGTGTGGACAAGTGAAGTCATCATCTTCAACACGAGCATCCCATACAGGCATCAGTTCATTTCCCAGTTGTTCCACTTCTGATTCAGCTCCCTGGTAACATACTGGAGAAGAAACATAAGATGGCCCAGCTAGCTGAGTCCCTGATACCCGTGTAGGAGACCCAGATGGATTTCAGCCTGGCTCCTGGCTAGCCTTTGCTGTCATCTTGGGGGTGAATTAGTAGTAGAAAATAGACATTGAGTTAATGTGGAATCACTTTGTATTATTAAACAGTGCAATATGGATCTCAAGATCCTTGCTGGCATAGATAGCAATTTTCTCTAAGCTCATTTTTGGTGTCAGTAAAGACGTACACAAAATATTATTGTATGAGGAGTTGCAGAATGGTATAATAATTCAAGGAAGAATGGATGATATAATTTGCCTATACTTAAATTGCTATAATTGATTATGTACAATTTTAAAGTAAGCTAATGTAGAAAATAAACTTATGAAAAGGAATAGGTTTTGCCTCAGGATCTATTTCAAGTATTGCTCCCCGGATAAATTCATTTCTGTTTACGCTTTAAATTCTGGCAGTAACTATTCCTGCAGTCATCCCTAAACAATGAACTTATACTAATATAAATCGATCCGTGTGTTTACCAGCTATTGAATTTCTATTATGTTGAGTGAGGATATAGTTTACTTGTCCCATATCATTAAAATAATGTTTTCCTTAATATATTGATTATCAGTGCATGTCTGTGACATATTGTTTCATATGACAACATCCGTTTCTCCCCTTTAAATTTTTTTTAAAGTCTTTCTTGTAAAAAAGACATTTTATCCTCCTCGTGACCTCTCCTTACATCGCCCATGTTAACTACAACCTCTGTTAATTATTTATCTTAATAGTTCAAGGCTTATTATATTTACAGTCTGTTTTAAATCTACAATTACGCTTCTGTAATTTTGATCATGTTCCTCACTGTGGTAAGATACAATTCTATAGTTACCTATGATATTCTTTTGGTTATTTTTTTCCCCATAGCATGTGTGTGCTTCTTGATTGCATTCTGTCTTGACCATAACCTAAAGTTTCAGATTCTACAACACGTGCTGTAGTTTATGGAGTGTGTTGCCTTAGGAGCCTTCGTCCAGAGGTTCCCCCTGCTGTGCCTGCATGTCCCCTCCAGCCAGCTACACAGAGCTGTCTGGGCTCCCAGCTAGGCCATATGAATGATCTCACTCTTTCCTGTGGGACACGCTGTCACTTCTCTTAAATTGTCCTGTTCGTCCCACATTCTAATCAAATGTGTCTTTAGATGAAATTTTAGAAATGTATGTATCAACAAATACGTCATTATACTCTCTCACTGTGGTTATTTGTGTGGACATTCATTTGTGGATTCAGAATCTTTCCTAAGTCATGAGGAAATTCCCACATTATTTTCTGTCAAAGTGTCAATCAAATCTCTTTTCTCTATGTTTATTTTATTTTCATATTGTTAAAATAAGTTCCTTGCTTTCTCCAGTATGGGCAAATTTTTCAGTATACCAAAATTTGAAATATGGGTCTTTTATCACTTGGTTTATTTACAATTTGGTAAGATTTTTCTGTTTTTAGATATAGATCTCTTTTCCACTTTGGAAAATAATTTCACGTTGTTCTTTTGAGGAATTTCTCTTGCTTTCTCTGTTCTTTACCTTTAAATTTCCTCCAAATCAAGCTTCAAGTCACCCAAGTTAATATGTATTGTAGTATCTGCTTTTCTATTTTTCTAGGCCTTGACATTTGTTTCACACTTAGAAAAAATATTGCTCCACGTTTATTTTTAAGACCTATCTGGTTGTAATTATTTCAAAACTTAGACTTTCTAAGAACATTCTTTTTTGTGCATTTTCATAATGCTCTGTTGAGTTTTTATGCTATTTTATAATTTTCTCAAAAGGTCAGTATTTTCAATTTGATCTTTTCTCTCTGTTTTCCCTATTAGTATAGGAAATATCTTTTCTTGATCTTTGTCTTCCAAATGTAAGATTATATTCCAAAATTGGTTAATCTCAGTCTGTATAGAAATTTTTCAATAGAACTCAGAAGACAAAATAACTTGTTAAATGATACTCTCTTTTAAGGAAAGAAAGAGAAACAATTTATGATACATGTTCCCACATATTCCAGGACATAAAACATTTTGCTCTGAGGCTTACATGTTTACTCAGTATCAGAGATAACTCATTACATTTATAGGGAAAATAACAGCTTGTTGCGAAGGGTTATCTGACAGATTGAACACTTTTTATTGCTTTTATGTAGTAGACTTTATTTTAGAACTTGGTGTTAAAATTGTAAGCAGAAATAGAAACTTCTACTCTGAGAAGTAATGAAGGAAATAAATAATATACAAAATCCATTTGCTGCTTTGAAGTTTCTAAAGGAGAAGGACATAAGAACTGAATGTGACTTTGTGCCTGGGAAGCCCAGCAAATGATTTGTTTTATTGCATTTTATTTTCTCTTCTCATTGTTTGACAAGAGTTTTTGCTTACAGAGCAAATATTTGGTTAAAGAGTTATTTCCTAGAGATAGATCGTTTGTATGAAAACAGGTTGTTCTTAAAAATATTCACAGGGCCCAGCACAGTAGCCTAACAACAAAAGTCTTCACCTTGTACCCACCAGCATCCTATATAAGCACCTATTCTGATCCCTGCAGCCGCTTTCCATCCTGCTCCCTGCTTGTGGCCCGGGAATGCAGTTGAGGATGGCCCAAGGCCTCTGTACTCTGCACCCATGTGGAAGACCCAGAGGAAGCTCCTGGTTCCTGGCTTCAGATTGGCTCAACTCCAGCTGTTATGGCTGCTTGGAGAGTAAATCAACGGATGGAAGATCTTCCTCTTTGTCTATCCTCCTCTGTGTACATCTGACTTTCCAATAAAAAAAAATATAGCCTTTTATATAGATACACACACACACACAAACCAGGGGTAATGGCTCAACTGCCTGCTTCACTACTTCTAAGCACTGTCATACCACATGGGCACTGCTCCACTTCCCATCTAGCTCCCTGGTTATGGCCTGAGAAAGCAGTAGAGGATTGCACAGTGCCTTAGAATCCTATACACATGTGGAATACCCAGAAGGAACTCCTGGCTTTAGATTGCCTCAGCTCTGGCCATTGCATCCATTTGGGGAGTAACAATCAGATGAAAGATTTTTTTTCTCTGTCTTTCGTTCTGTGTACATCTAAGAAAAATAGATAAATATTAATATATATGTTTATCTCTATATATTTATATGTAACTAAATATAACTAGTGACCTGATCAATCATTTTGGGTTAGAATAATTTTGATAATCTTACATATACCTATTATTTGCATATTGTGCTCATTCTTCACATTTACCCTATGATTCAAGTACAACTAATGATTGCTACATTGATAATAAGACAGCTGTTAAACTGAAGACTACAGAAAAGGGTGAGACTTGTGTCCTGTCCATTTGAATATTCTCCTACACCTCGAACAAATGCTACCCCATAAAGACATATTCATTTTTGAATCACATTCCTTTGCTGGTATAATTTATTCACATATTAGATGTTTCCAGTATTGTCCAAAACTGAATTTAATAGATTTTTTCTTTATCTTAAAGAAGCCCATTTGATTAGCTCATGCCTGCCATTATCTAACAGAAAGAGGAGAAATAGATTCTAAAACAGTATTACTGAAAGCATACCAGTAATCCAGATTTGATTTCAGCAGGATCCTGAGGCTTTAGCAGTATTATTCCAATACCTGTGGATGAGCAAAATGCCTGCTGCACTCAAAATGTATCAGTGAAATACAAGGAGGCAAGAAAATCAAAGACTTATTTGAGGAATACTAAGTCAACCTGCACAGAGCAGCATTTTTAGAAAAGAACAATTAAAGAAACCTGAAAAAACGGATTAAACAGTGCAATAGAGCTTTCAGTTCAAGAATGAATAGACTATCCTCTAACAGTGGGAGTTGAGAAAATGTTACCAAAGTTGTTAGAGAGGCGAGGCAGTGCTAGTTTTAAAATGTCACTAGTTTCCTTAATAATAGCACAGTTATGAAGCAACAGGGTGAAAAGATATCTTAAGGATTTTTTACAGGAAACCAGCAGTATCTATCTAGTGACAGATATAAATACACACGCAAATAAAACACATTGAATATGCTATATATCTGCTATATGTAGTACATATTATATATAGACATGTATATTTTAAGTGTCAAAGGGACAGAGGGTCAATTCTTTCTCCCTTTTCAACATTCTTCCTATTGCAGCAGTTTTCTTTGACAATACCAAACTTTAAAAAACTCAATCAATCAATAAAAACCTAATTTCTCAGTTAACATACTGCAAGACTGAAACAGGTACCCAAAGCCTTGCATTGAGTAAGGATGTAGCATGGAAGTTTGATTTCCGAGTTCTGTTCCTGGAGCCAGTTTTATATGACATATTGAAACAGATCTATACCTCCAGTTATTTATTAATTTGAAGGAGAGAAAAAGGTGGAGAGCCCTTGTATCTACTGATTCACTTATGAGAATGCATACAACATTGAGTGGTAGGCGTTGCCAACCCCGAGGACCCAGAACTCAATCTGATTCTCATTTATTGTTTTCAAGGACTCATAATGATCCATCACCGGATAACCCCTGGGAGGCACATTAGTTGGAAGCAGAATTGTAAGTAGACCACACTCAAACCTGTGCATTTGGATTGGGATGAGGACCTTGATCAATATGCTAAATGGCTTCTTTCAGCACCTTAGGACAGACATTAAAAAAAAAAAAAAAAAACTTTCCTGGGCCTAGCACCATAGACTAGCAGTTAAAGTCATCGCCTTGAATGCTCCAGGAGCCCATATGGGCGCATATTCTAATGCCAGCAGCCTCCTTCTTCCTATACAGCTCCCTGCTTGTGGCCTGGGAAAGCAGTGGAGAATGGCCCAAAGCCTTGGGACCCTCCACCTGTGTGGGAGACCCGGAAGAAGCTCCTGGTTTCTGGCTTCGGATAGGCTCAGCTCCAGCCATTGCATTCACTTGGGGAGTGCATCAGTAGAAGAAAGATCTTCCTCTCTGTCTCTTCTCCTCTCTATGTATCTGATTTTGCAATAAAAATAAATAAATCTTGTAAAAAATATTGCTTTCCTTGGGGCTTCATGTATTTCTTGGCTTGATCAGACTATTCCATTCCTCCTTCCCAGCTAGTTAAAACTCATATTTTTAAAATCTGTTTTAGTAAATGGATTATTTAAAATAATCATCACACACATATGTAAAAAATATATTATCGGGCTACTGTTCTAATTATTACTTAGGATTTTATTTCCATTTTCATGATTTTGTTTTTATACACTGCCCATTCTTTTGGGCTAAAGTGAGCTAATATCATAAAATGCATTGAGTGGTTTTATTTTTTCCATTTTTTCCATAAAATTTTGCTTAAAATTAGAATCCTTGCAGCTGACATTTGGCCCAGCTGTTAGGACACCACAGTGTATGCCCATATCCCATGTTGGACGGCTGTGTTGCAGTTCCAACTCATTTTCCAGCTTCACCTTTCTGGTAATGTGTTCCCTAGGAGGGAGCAGCTAATCTTGAGTACCCGTATTTCTGAGATGTAACTGAGTTCCTAGCCCCGGTTTTATCTTGGCTCAGCCCTAGATGTTGTGGATGTTCAGGGAGTGAACCAGTGGATCAATGACCTCTCTTTGCCTCTTTCTCTCTGCCTTTTTACCATTGTCTATACCTACAATGTTATATACTTAAATGGACTTGTGACTGTTGCTAAAGGATGTAGTATTATAATAATATGAGAGAAAACTAGTGTGGTGGTAGGGGGAAGAATCTTTGTGCCTGTGGAACTGTATCATATATATAAGAGCAGCTATCTTTGTTTATCCTTAATATATTTGAGAAAATTGTCTATACTCAGAGCCCCACTCACTGCCATGACCTAAGTTGCCATCACTGGATACTATCTCAAAATTGATTCCACAACTAGAAATTATCTTTTCCTATAGATATTCACAGTGTATTTCCATCAGCATTCTACCAGACTCTGACTGGAAGCTTTAGCACTTTAATCCCAACTATACACAAAATATGCTCAGCAGAACATCTCTTGCTCTGGCTAAAGTCCACTTGGGATGCCATCCTCCAAGTAAAAGGGGAACTTATACAGGGGAAAGTGTTATAGGCAAAGTTTTGTGGATTCTCCACTCAGTATAGAAATGAAAAGGAAGCAGGTGCAAGCACAACAGAATCTTTGTTCAAAGCAGTGATAGGGAAGTGCTGCCCCAAGAAGTAGGGAAGAAGAGTGTCCAACTGGACACTTGCTTTAAGAGAAATGGCATGGGCTTTTTAAGGATTTTAAATTTATTTCTAAATCCTGAACATGGTAAGGGTCATAGGGTTCCCCAGGTGTCTGGGCTGATAAAGAAATGTCTTGAATGAGTACTCAAGTGACTATCCTGTTCTGGGAGCATGACCTGCAAAGTTCTTATCCCTAAGTCTGGACAGAGAAGCAAAAAGAAAATTCCCTTTGCCAAATGTTGTCTTGGCAACTCCAAGGTCTTCCTTTGTGCAGCCAGTACATCTAGCATATGGAGACATTGAAATGAGATGGGATCCAAGAAGTGGGTGCCCTTCCCTCCTCTTCCGGGGCACTAGACCTGGCCTCTGGAAGTTGAGGGTCAGCTGGCTGACACATGGACACATGACTGCATCTTGTCAAGAACTTGTAGGCATTGGCATGTTTCTCCAGAGCAGCCTGCCACCCATTCAGCAGACCAATTATATCTGTGCTCATACTAGCCAGAAAAAAACACTGAACATCTGAGCATCTTCCAACATCTGCAGGTATCTATTCCAAGCCTGTCAGCAAGTGTTTGGCAGCCCTGCTTCCAGTAAAATGGCCCTAGAACATCACACTCACCAACTCCTACAACCCAGCCCTCTAGTACAGTTATAGACATTGCTTGAAGAAAGTGTGCAGAGTCCATATAAGAAGTCCACCCAGAATCAGCGCTAATACACAATGTTCAACTGACATCCTAGCACAGGATTAAAAACAATGACAAAACACCTCTTCTTGTGACAGGAAGACAATCTATTAAGTTGGAAATGTAATTCTTGTACTATTTGAGCTGATAGATATCAGAAGAAGCATAAATAAGCAAGGAAATGTGACTTCACAGGAACACAGTGAATCTCTAGTAACATGCAGTTTGAAATACCTGAGAGGAAATCCTAAATAATGATAAATCTCAGTGAACACAAGTCATTCAATGAAATTAGGAAAATAATTTGTAATTTGAATAAGAAATTCAACAGAGAAAAGCATTTGAGGAATTTCAAAGCATTCATGGAGATAAAATTAAAAAGTTCATTTTGGTAAGAAGCGCAGAAAAATGAATATGTAACAATAAAATAACTGAAAATTTTTCCAGTTTCGAAGAGATATAGACAATGAAATCTGAAGGACTGTCAAATGGAAAAACATATTGTACATAATAATTGGAAATCTAAGTGAGCAGAAATGGCTAGCTTTATTGAAATGTGAAACAGAATGAGTCAAAAACTGTTCTAAGAGGCCAAGTGCATCATGACAAGTCAAAATAATAATTATAAATATAACGATACTTTAAAACCTTAATGGAAACATGGAATTAAGTGATAAATTTATATAAAAGCTTTGAAATCCATGTATTGCTTTCACAGTACATACTTTGCATGGACTTGATGGAGACTCATCATTCACAAATACATCTGATACTGGACCCCCCAAGTACTTCAGGCTGGAGAAAGTAAGTGACTCATCTAATTATCAAAGACATGGGAAAGAAGCTTGGCAACATCACCAGTGTGACAAACTAAATATAATGATTCACAATGTTGTATTTAACATGGTTGGAGTAGTGACTAATATACATATATAGCTTTGCTTTCTAACTGTTGAAGAAAAATCGGTAGTTTCCTTAAAGATTTAAGAGGGGATTCAACAAAGGGATTCATGAAATTGATTCCTAATCCAAAAGCTAACATTTACTGAGCATTCAATAGATTTCTGTAGTAATTCATCTTGGGAGGAGCATATTTATTTCAGGTTTACATTGTATTGGTTTTTGTTTTATAATGAATTTATGCATACATTAGAGTTTCAGGGTCACAGAAAATGTATGATGGTTTCTTTTTCTTAAACGTCTTATTTATTTTTTATTGCAAAGTCAGATATATAGAGAGGAGGAGAGACAGAGAGGAAGAGCTTCTGTCCGATGATTCATTCCCCAATTGGCTGGTGCAGTTCTGACCCAAAGCCAGGAACCTGGAACTTCCTCCAGGTCTTCCACAAGGGTTTAGGGTCCCAAGGCTTTGGGCCATCCTCGACTGCTTTCCCAGGCCACAATCAGGGAGCTGGATGGGAAGATTGGCTGCAGAGATTAGAACCAGTACCTGTATGGGATCCTGGAGCATTCAAGGCCAGGACTTTAACTGCTAGGCCACTGTGCTGAGCCCATGATAATTTCTATAACACCATCCTCACCAATTATCTTGTTAATGTACTGTTAATACAAAAACAACAGACCCAAGGTAGTTCATCAAAATAGTCTAAGAATATGATACTCCCTCCCTTCTCCTCCACCTTTCCTCACCTCTCTTTGCCTTGCCTCACAGTGTGTTTCTTGTCCTCTCCTCCTCTTCCCTCCTTTCTCCTCACTTCCCTTTCTTTCTCCCTCCCCCCTCATTTCCTTTTTTCCTTCTTTCTTTCCTTTTAAATTTGTGAACTTATGTATTTTTAATTTACATTTAGTTAATGCTTCATTAACAAGCATCTTTAGAAACCTTTTTTTTGCAAATGAAACATTAACATAGTATTAATTGTAAATGATTGTGTTATAGGTGAGGGATTAACAACACCATTTTGGGGTATCATGCACAAATCATTAATTTTCTTTAAGTAGAGACAGGTAATATCAAAAGTGCCTACATTTAAGAGAAGATCATGGTAAGTCCATCACGTGAGTCACAAAGCAGAATTCTGGCCATAGAACTTAAAATTTTAGTTGTTTTCTAACAACATGGTAATAATTTGAATGCTTATTTGACAGTTTGTTTTATTCTGTAGTTTGGAGCATATTTGTACTTTCTTTTTTTTCATGCTCAGTTATCACAGAACCTAAATATAGAAGAAAACAAGTAGAACCACTTAGTTGGAAATGATGTGTCACCAATCACCTTGGGCAAATGTCAGTCTTCCTAAAGGCAACCCAGACCCTCACCTGATTCAGCAGAAATTGCTCTTCCAAGTGATTTCAAATGTATCCTGAAATAGAGAATAGTATCTTGGTTCTCAAACTCAGTTCAAGCCTAACAATGAGAAATCTCAGGACATTTTCTGTAAAATTTAAAGTTACTCATCAAAGACCAAGACTACTAGTCCTGCTCTGAGTTTGAACTACTTGGAAGTTAGCAAAAGTGCTTTCTTGACATTCTTTCAAATAGTCTTTGTCTCAGGTTTGTAATACCCTGTCGTTGTAACTAGAAATCAGTGGACAGAAATCACATAAGAATGTGGTGATTTTACGATGTGTGGGTGCACATATTGAAATGAATCTTTTAAAAAACTTTTTCATTAAAAAAAATTATTTCTTTTTATTGGAAAGGCAGAGCTATAGAGAGGAAGATCTTCCATCCGGTGATTCACTCCCCAAGTGACCACAATGGCTGGAGCTGAGCCACTCCGATGTCAGGAGCCAGGAGATTCTTCCAGGTCTGTCACATAGGTGCAGGGTCCCAAGGCTTTAGGCCATCTTCTGATGCTTTCTCACCCAGGCCACAGTCAGGGAGGTGGATGGTAATTGGAGTGGCTAGGACACAAACTGGTGCCATATGAAATTGGCACTTGTATAATAAGGATTTAGCTTCTGAACTATTGTGCCAGGCCCAAGATGCATGCATTGTAACACACATTTTGAAGGACCAAAGTTCAAAAAAGTAAAGGATAGTCATCTTTGTATACTTTCTTATGCTTTTCCCCACAATTTATACAACGAGAAATTTTATGTATTTCATATACACAATTTTAACGCCATAATGATGCTTCCTACTCTTCCTCCTTTCTACTTTCTTCCTTTCTTTTAATATTTTTAAAATTTGCTTTATATGCTCAGGCTTAATCCTCTACTAAATAAACAATTCAGTTCACTTTTTTGAATATTAAAACAGATATCTCACATGATATTGGTGTAATAAGCATTGACAAACATTAATTTAAAAATGTTTATGACATATGTAGAAATTTGATTTTCCTTCATTTATGTCATGATTGCATCTTATCACTTTGCCTGCTGTGTCCTTTTTATGTTAATTTTTTAAAAGATTTATTTATTTAACTTGAAAGAGTTACACATTGAGAGAGGGGGAGACACAGAGAGAGAACTTCTGTCCTCTGGTTCCCTCTCCAAAATGGCTGCAATGGCCAGAGCTGAGCTGAGCTGAATCTGGGAACCAGGACTATCTTCTGGGTCTCCCACATGGGTGCAGGGGCCTAAGATATGAGCCATCCTCCCCTGCTTTCCCAAGCTATAAGCAGTGAGCTGGATGAGAAGTGGAACAACCAGAACTTGAACAGGTACCCCTAAAGAATGTGGGCAATGCGGGTAGAGAATTACCTTGGTCACTAGGTTGGCCCATGTTATGGATTTATAGAATACTTTTTCCTTGCTATGTTCTCAAATATAAAGTTATCACTCATAAATAATAGAGTTCTTTTGTTTTGAATTATCATAATGAAACTATAAACTATTCATAATATAGTACATGATATTAGTAGTTTTGAATCAGGAAAACACAGGTTTAAGCAAAAAATACTTTAGTTTACCTTAAAGATTTATCTGGGTTCTTTCCTTGAGACTGAAATTTGATATATATACCTTCTCTAAGCATAGTTTATAATATTTAAAACAGATCATTTATGTCAGAACTGGGTCTCCTTGGTTGTTGAAGGCTGTGCAGTAGATGGCATGCCAACTTGCTCATGGGGGACACAACAAACTAGTTCATTGAGGCCCGCAAAAGTCGTCTAGTACCGTGGGCAGGGGGTGGGGAGACAGAATAGATTGGACAGCTTTCCCATTCAAGCTTTGACAGCAAGTATCTGGGCTAGTGGAGACTCTAAGGTGGAATATGTCAGCCAATGGATCTTGCAAGGATTTCCTCAATCTTGGAGCAATAAAACCAGCAACATCTCAGAACTATCCAAGCCACTTAAGCAGAATCCTCAAAATATGCTCCAGATTAGGGATCCTGAGATGACATTGAGTGACTGTCCCTCATTCCTGGATACCAATGCAGTTGGGTTGCTGAAAGCAGCCCTCTCCTCTTCCTCCCAACTTTTCCCAGGTATATGAAGAAAAAGGGAGATTAGAAAGAGCTGTGTCATCCATCTTCCCCTATTGCTTAAAATTCCTCACCCTAATTGGTGGTCCACAAGGGCATGCATCCTTCTTAATTATGTAAGCATCATCAAAAATAATCTAAATTTACTTTAAAAATACATCTCTATTGTCAAAATGAATGTCTTTCAAAAATTTTTAATATTAGATCTCTATACTAAAAGATTTTTTATTAATAGAAAAAATAAATATCTTCAAAGAACATGCAGAACAATTATGGAAGGCATGATTATCAAATATCCTACTGTGGACTGCAGATATATTTGAATTTGTGGAAAGAAATCATATCTAATGTACTAAGATTCTCTATCTTGGTGAATAATTTTCTCAGAGTCGTAACATAATAATTTACCTTAATGGTGTATTGCTCTTGTTTTAATTAAGTAAAAATGGAATGTTGGAGTTATCTACTTGTTCCAATCACATCACTACATCTTAAAAGAGTCTTGTAAAATGATAAGGTATTGTGCAAAAAGAAAATATTATGACTGATCTTGGATGGTAAAACCAAGCTGACAAATGAAAAGAATATTTCTTCATAAGGTTATTCCGTGTGTTCTTCTCTGAGAAAAAGACTTCATAGACAGATCTTGTTTATATTTTGGGAGTTGTGTCTTATTTCTCACTTCAGGAATCTCTGCTTAGGCAAGAAGAGTAACACATCAGTAGATGAACAGCTCAGGCACCTAACGTGTTTTTGCTCATGCCTGGTTGAGCTGCTCAGATATCAGGGGACATTCTGTAAACTGTGTTTCTTCCATGTTCCCACTGTCTTCAGTCAAAGGATCCCTGGTGTTTTAATAGGAGCTTGTAAATCAGCACATGATCAATACTGATGGAATGAAGACAAAGGAGGGGTGGGAGCTCCTTAACTATCTTTGGCAGAAACCTACACCACTTTTGAATTGAATGATTGAAAGTATTCCATAAATTAGGTGTATCTTATTTTACTTTATTTTAAATTCCCCCCTCAAATTTCCACCCCTAGACAACTTTTTCCCTGTGTTACTACAACAGTATAGTCCTTCATAAGGAGTCATCATTCCTTCAGTCTCGTTTAAGTGTGCACAGACACTGCTGGTACAGTGTCATTTTTGAAGGAAACATATTGTTATGCTACCACAAATGAGTTCACTCTCTGATCTATTTCCTAGACCTCATTGCTATGAAAATGACCAAAATCTCCTGGGGTTTTGTGCTATGTGTACTTTTTGGATGGCGGTCATAGGTATTATTAAACATATATTTCCAAGTATTTCTTTTTATCACTTGCTGAACCCTATTGAGGGACGGATTACTATGTGACTTGCATTGTCATGATGTATCAAATTCTTGTGTTGAAACTTGAAGAGGTTATATGCAATTCTCCATGCATTTCAATAATATATTGGCTATTACTGAAAATGTATTTTAAGATGGAATTTTTCATCTCCTAGACTCTAGTGTAATGGTGATGTGAAAAACCCCCAAGTGATCAAAAGTGGACATGCTTGTATATAAGAAACGCATAGCTGTGAAGTTCATGCGCTAAGACTTTTCTGCCCTCTGCCTCATCTTTATCTACTATCTTGGCAATTGCATGTGCTTTCCTAGAGTACCCTAGAATTAAAAAAAAAAAAGAGTTGATTCATGTAGACGTATTTGAACTCCACAAAAATATAACCTTATAGGTGTATCAAGATTTTGTTTCTGTGAAGTTCAAGTGAAAGGAATTGGTTGCTGTCACTAGCAAATTGTCACACGTTAACCACTTAAATGCTATTAAGAACCAAACACATACTGGTTACTGAGAAAATCAGAAAGCTGGTTTTTAGATTTATGCTGTTGCCATCTTCTCTCATCATATCTACATGACTATTTCTCGCAGAAAGTTTCAGAGAAGTGAAGTCTCCATCTTCCCAATCATTCAAGCTATACTCATATTTTCTCGGTATTGCTTGAGTGCTCTAACTTCACTTTCTGACAATCTTAACTGCTTGTATTCACATCTGTACTTTAAGCATTTTTAAATTAGTTTATTTAATTGTGGCATTTATAGGGTAGAGAAACACTCACTCCTACCTGCTGGTTACTTCTGCACATCCCTGCAATGGCTGGGGCTTGGCTGGCCTGATGTTTGCAGGCAGGAACTTCACCATGACTTCCCCCAGGGATGCAGGAACACAGCTGCTTGAGTTGTGATCACTTCTTGGAGGATATGCATTAACAGGAAGCTGGAAGCAGAAACTGGGGATTGATATGGAGCTAAGGTACTCTGATACAAGACACAAGCTTCAAGCTTAGCATTAAAAAAAAAAAGATTTATTTATTTGAAGAACACAGGGAGGGATGGAGAGAGAGAGAGAGAAAGAGAGATCTTCCACCCATTGGTTTATATCCTAAGTGAAACAATGACTGGGGCATGCCAGGCTGAAGCCAGGAGTCTGGAACAGAATATATGTCTCCAGTGTGAGTATAGAGCCCAAGGTTGTGAGCTATCTTCAACTGCTTTTTGAGGCATATTACCAGGGAGCTGTTAAAGAAGTGAAACAGGGTCTACAAAAACAGTGAAAGATAGTCTAAGTTCTTGGGTCCTTGAACCCTTGTGGGAGACTCAAATGAAGCCCATGGCTCCTGGCTTTAGACTGTGCCAGTCCTGGCTGATACAGCTATTTGGGGAGTAAGTCAATGGATGAAACAAAACACTCTCTGTCTCTCTCTTTTTGTCCCTGTGTCTTTTGCTCTCTCTAATTTTTCTATCTCCCTGTCACTCTCTGCATCTCTCCCTTTCTCTGTGACTCTGCTTTCAAATAGATAACTCTTTAGAAAGATAAGTGGAGGATGCAGAACTCCAACCTGCACTTATGTGAGATGTCCATATTGCAGGTGACAGTTTAACCGCTGTGCCACAGTGTTGTCCACCAGCTACCATCTTAACCTGTAAGCCAGATGCCAGCCCCCCAAACTCGTGCCAGCTGGTGCAAGTCGGTTTATTTTGAAGAGGTATCTTTCTCATGATCCTTTATTACATATTCCCCTTTCATGAAGATAATTTAAATATAGTTTTAAAGTGTCTGAGACTGGATCTAGATTAGTTGGGTCTAAAACCTGGCTCTTTCATGTGCTGTCTTTACTATGCCTGATAATTTCATTAAACTTTTGTGTTTGAAGCATTGGGTGAGAATAAGGTAATGGTACTTGGTAACTCACCAAAGAACTGTGTTGGAGAATAAATGATTCGATCTGAATTAATAGCCTTACCAATTAAGTGATCCAATTGCCAACTATGCCAACAGTTTGAAATACTTGAAACTAGCTACTTCCATTGCATTAACACTGTTATTATATTATCTACACTATTACAAGTATGCATTAATTTGTTGGCTTGCGTGAAATTTAAGTAAAAACTCTTTGAACATAGCAAATGGGACTTTTTCATTTCTGCGTCCCATCCTTTATCACAGAGGCCATTTCTGTAACTAATTCACTAAACAGAGAATCAATTAGACTAGAATGCCTTTGACACAAATTCTTTTATGAGAAAATACGTTTTAGGCTGATTTGATTCATAAAATTTAGACCTAATGATATAATCTTGCCTTGCTTGCCGAATCTTTAAAGAATTTCATGATAATCAATTATTTCATTATAGTATAATAATCTCTGGCTAAGACATAGTTATCTCTGGGTTACATGTTCACTGCTATACCTTTCACTGGTACAAGGCCAGCCCAGGCAATAGCACTACAAGGATATTTACTATGTCTTTCTAAGGGGGAGATTTTTTTTTAATCTGAATTTGATTTTATAACTGCCATAGTTTTTGTATATTAGATACGATAAAGTCTTCATATGTCAACTATTTTGTCCAGCTGAAAATGACTATTTAAGTTTAGGAATGCGATAGAACAACATGTCGAGAAAAGATTTTTTTCACTCATAATAAACTGTGCCTTTAAAGAAAAGCTTCCTAAAAGATTTGATTTTAAAATCCTTGTGCTGTTTGATGTACAGAAAATATTTCCATTTTAAAGCCATTGCATAACGTGTCTAATATGTATAAGGATTGGAGACGTTAGCGATACACAAGAATCTGACATATATTGTAGAAACCTTTTGTATAAGGAAGAATACTTCAATTTAACAAATAACTTAAATAAAATTCTGCATTCTTTTAGAGGAAAATTGAAATAAAGTTATATAAATAGTCTCATGTCAAAAATCACAGAGAGAATGTTCAATTGCTGGAAAATCACTCCCATGTTGCATTATTTCTTCAAAATGAAATGGAGATGTAACAACTACTATAGTCCATCTGAAATAAAAACAGCCACCGAGGGTTGGCATTGTGGCAGAGTGGATTAAGCCACCACTTGAAATAAAAGCATCACATTTGGAGCCACAGTTTGAGTTCGGGCTGCTCTGCTTCTAATCTAATTTCTTCAGAGACCTGCTCCCTGTTTGTCCATCTTTCTCACTTTGTAACTCGGCAGGTCAAAGAAATACTTTTAAAAATCAGACTGCTTTATTTATCTTGTAGGTAAAATTCTTGGCAGCATTTAGATTACAATTATTGAAGAGAAGTTGGGAAGAGTGTGATGACCTAGATTAGTTTCCCTTTTTCCCAATTTCTGATCAGATGACTGATTACTTCCCAACTGTCAGCATAGTTCCAGGCAATGTTTGGTGCAGGCACAGGTTTTGGCGTATATATGGTTTTCTGCATGGATGTGTATGATTCTGCAAACAGGATCTGAGGTTTTGTTTGGTCATTTGTATATTTCAGTTTGCATAGCTATCAGGACAAAGTTAAGCAGAAAGCAACAGAAAGTCAATCATCCAGGTTGGTAAATCATTCACTCTGACCAATTGTTGATGCAGAAAGAGGAGTGTGGGTAGTCGTCTGTGGATCCAGAACTTTCTGACCTGTGCTGGAGATCACGAGGGCACAGCACACTGTGCCCCCAGGAAACCAGCAGGTGCCTGGCAAAGTGAGATATTCTCTGACCTGATGGCTGACACACAGCCTGGGATGGACATCCATATTCTGTTTTCCTCTGCTTGGAAGGTCCCCACCTTGCAGTAGAGAAATAAGGAAACAGTTGGGGGCCACTGTGGTTAGGTCAAACTTGCAGATTGCTCTCCACAAAAAGGATTGAATCTAAAACTGAACGTTAAGTTGCTCGGTGGCTATGTGGGTTGGGGGGACCAATCAGGTTACTGTTAAGTTGATCGGTGGCTATGTGGGGTGGGGGGACCAATCAGGTTACTGTTGTGTTGGGGTTCTTGTTTATCACCCCATATATAAGCTTTACTATTACACTCAATAAACAGATCAGTTGGTTGACCCCTGGTCATCTCCTTTCTCTAGTGGTCTTCTGAAGGTCCTCCATCACCTCACCTGGGATCTTACAGGACTGCGGAAAGCAGACTCAGAAAACCGAGAGACTGGGTCTGTACAATGGCATTTGTTTAAAATGTAAAATATGGAGTTTAAGGTACAGCTATTCTTGGTCCAAATAAAATGCTCATTATTGGAATAAGGATTAAAGGGCACCAAGCAAGTACTGGCATACTGCAATATAGTATTGAATAACTTGGGGTACCCTTCAAATAACTCAGTCCCCCAAACTGGAATATTTTCTAAATTGTTGTTATATCAAATAGTAATGTCATAGGCTCCATATGTTTTAATCACTTAAAAAAATTAACCAAAAATAACCAAGGACACGGGATGGAAACAAACATCCAGAAAAGCTAAAACATACAATAGACATGACCTATAAGACAGCTAGAGGATGCAATTATTCTGTACAAAATATGACACAACTATGATTATTATATTTACAAAATAAAATGCAAATCAAAGTAGATTTTAGTGGGCAGTAGACCATTTTGTGAACCATATATCAAACTTAAATACTATTTCTATTCCTATAAAATAAAATTATCTCCTAACTTAAGTATGCTGTTAAATAGCTGATTGAAAAAACATCTTAGACATCCCAGAAAAGGAAATTACTAATGAGCATTCTATGAGTGACAGAATTCTTGTCATTTGTAGGGGTGAAATTAAAAGTGTAACAGAGCAAAAGAAGAAAAAGTGAGTGAATATTAAGTAATACATGAAAAGATAACACCTTAAATTTCCAAAAATTATCAAAGCAATCTAAGAGTATGCTCAAAAAATGAAAACTAAAATAATCAATAGAACAAATCAGAAGCAACATCCCAATGGCAGATTGAGAAGTTGATTGCCCCTGTCTGCAGCCTGAATCAGAACCAGCTGTCATGGCCATGGAGGGAATAAGGCAGTGGATAGAAGGTTCATGAGTGTGTCTCAATCTCTTTTTCTGCTACTCTTTCAAATAGATACAATAACTATTTTAAGTGCTTATTTACTACAATTTCTTTTATCAAGTTTATCATGTCCAACCATCTAGAAAAATGACAATATATTAATTATAGAACGCAAATAAGTCACAGTTTGAGGAGAGAGTGCAAGGATGAGGATCAGAGTCAATCATAGTAAGATGTTGGAATTACCAGACCAGGAGTATTAAACCCTGATCAAGAGCTGCAGTGGGTAAGATGATTAGAAAAAAACAGCATGATTAGGCATGGAACAACACATTTTGAAACATCTGAATCAATAAAAAAAAGGCTTCATAAAATTTAGAAGAAAAACCACTTTGATCTTTAAGATGAAAGCAGTAACACCAAAATGTGAATGATGTGGAAAATGCAACGTTAAAAGGTAATCACAACATTGCATGCATTCGTTAGAATGAACAATGTAAAATCAGTTATCCAAACTTCCATTTTAGGAAACTAGAAGCAGAAAACAGATTCAAAGTAGGCAGAAAAAATAATAAAAATTAGAAGAAAAGCCAACAACAACAACAACAACAACAACGAAAAAACAGTCAATAGAGAATCATTGAAATTAAATCCAGTTTTTGAAAGATCGCTAAACTTGTTAAGTCTCTACTTGGGTCTGCACCGACAAAAAGAAGGCACAAATTGCTAGAGTTCGAAATGCAATAGACAGCATCACTACGGATCTCATGGGTATTACAACAATGCTGAAAGAATGAAACCATGTCCCTGTGTTTGGTGATATGGATACAATTGATCATTTTTTGGAAAGTACAATCTGCCAAAATAAAAATAAGATTAAATAGATGATTTTATGAGGGCTGTTTTTGTTAAAGTAAGTTGAATCAGTAACTACTGACTTTAAAACCCAGAAACTCAAAGGCTAGTAAGGACTTAATGGTGAATTCCATGAAACATTTAAGAAGAAATTGTTTGAATTTTCTGAAATGTCCTTCAGAGGACGTTTCTGACTCATTCTATGAGACCAGTATTATTTCAATAATAAAATAAAAAAAAACGTTATAAGCAAACAGAGTGTATTGACTAGTATCTTTCAAGAATTTACAAATAAAATCCTCAACAAAGCAGTAATGAATAAAATAAACAATGCACAGAAAGACAAATACAAAAACAGTAGGATATAATTGATTATTTCAAAATTACTTCAAAATTGAAAAATCAATATAATTGAACACAATCATTTGATGTCACTAAATTAAAGTTTAGCAATGTAATCAGATCAAAATCATATGCTCATATAAATAGGTATAAAACAGCATTTGATAAAATATAGCATCTAATCACAATAAAACCATCAATTATACACAGGTAGATGCCAGTTTCTTCAGCTTGTTAAAGAATAGTTGCATGCCCAGGTAACATTGAAAACTCACATTTTCTACAATGATTAGGAATCAGGCTTGTATTAAATGGTGGTGTATTTTTATATAACCTACACATGTCTTCTTATGAACATTGAATTTTTAGTTTATTTGTAATACCTGTTATAATACCAATGCTATTTTGATAGCAGTTATACTCCATTTTATTTTTTAAGAATAACAGCACAAAGTAATAATGTTTCTAACAGAGATGCTATTTGTTTAATTGATTTCTTCTGCTGAACAGAATCCCTTGAGGCAAGATGACTAGATTCACAAAGCTGACTTTTGTGGTTGCTGGAATTTATACAAAATATTGCAAGGAAGAATGGAATGGTGTTTCCCAAGCTCCAGGAGAGAAAGAGTGAGTGTTACCAGCCAGCTGTCTTGTCCCAGTTATTCAAGGGGGAGAAATGTTAGAAGATTTTCATACAACAAAATCACTATAGCAAAAATAAATAACATATTTCACATTTTAAAAATTAGGATATCATAGCTTATTATTAAATATTAAATAAAATAATAATTTTTTTAAATGAGGTCATTTTAATTTTGCTGAAAAGTATGGATAACACACTTGAGCCTAAAATTCAAAAAACAGCTTCTCAAACTTAACAGAAATTTGAAAGAGATAATTCAATCCTACAGAGAAACACTGAACCGACATTAAAATGCTGAATCTTTCAGTTAAGTATGCATTCATGTAAACACACTGTATTCAGTGAAACTTACACCCAGTTGACCCAGGAGAGAGTAAACTCACACATGGAATACCAGCCGAATGACATAACATTGGACTTTTTAAAATCTACTGTGTAAGAGTGTTATGATGTGGTTTTAATTTTCCATTTAGCAAACACCAAAAGTGCAGGTGACTCAAGGATCCATTTGCTGTCTCACAGACTGGACAGGTGGAGTTCTCAGATCAGTGTCACACTAACCTAGTATGTGGAGCCATTGGAAAGAATGTCATCCGAGATCGGTCAGTTGGTTGGTAAGTAACCTATCAGTGATTGCACATCTGAGGTCCCCACTCTGTGTGCTGGCTGTCATCAGTAGGTAGACCAAAGGTCCTGGAGTCCATGCTCAGGTATTTTCATCTCAACCCCGATGACACTTTTCATGTCAAACTCCAGCAATGCTTCAAATTTGTGTTTTTCTAGGATGAGCTGGAAAAACCCTGCACACAAGTTTAGTATACCCCCCACACACAATTTGTATTTTGATTAATTGAAAGTCAACTGATTAGTAGCTTAAAATATATCTGAAAAAATTCACTTTTTGGTACTCAGGCAGTTTCATCAAGGCATCAGTTTTATTTGAGAAAAAATAGCAAGAGAACAAATTCTTTAGCTTAAGTGTTGTGTGCTGTTAGGTTAGAAGGGAAACAATTTGAGCCTGTTTTTGAATAATTGTGAAACTTGTCTTTGTAAAACTGAAAAATTTTCATTTTTGACTGTAAAATTTTACAACAAAAAGCTATACTCACTTCAGTAAACACCTTGCCATATAATCTTTATACAGCTCCAAATGTAATAATAATTTAAAATAACCCCATAAAAACAAATTGTGAGAAGAATTGGTTGCTTAGAAGTAGCAGAGAGAATGACTAGAGTCCTTCTATGTTACTCTTGGACTTTGTAGTTTATGATCTTCCTAAAACAAAAGTATAATGTGTTATTTTCTGAGAGTTGTAATGAACATCATTTGTCAAATTTCTACTCACCCTCTTAGACTTCCTAGTAATTGCCCTTTCCATGTCTCTTTCTTCTGCAGGAACAGCTTCAGGTTAGGACAAACTGATGCAATTTTCCTCTTTCTCATCAGTGTCAGATCACAGGACAGGCATGATAGAGCCAAGACTAATTCTGTTTCCCATATCTGATACTTGACTTTTCCAGGTAGAATATTTGTTCAGGTGAGAAAATGGGGCTATACGTAGACCAGTTAAATATGAGAAAACAATATAATAGGTTTCAGAAAGTTAAGTTTTATCACCAAACAAAGCCAACAAAAGAGATATCCTTATTCTGTGTGTTGTGGAATTCCACAGATATTTATAAGACTGAAGCATTTAAAAAAATCAATCTAAGCATGACAAGTAAGGGGACACTCTCAGGGAAGCAGCACTAGAGAAGTGCTTTTAGTCTGCGCTAAAGCTTTTCTGAACTCTTACATTCATGTGAATCTGCACATTTCCTTATGGTTTGGCCTGCTTGAATGGAGTTCCTAGTTCCTGGAATGTAAAGCACTTAAGAATTACAACCCTTTTCTGACTTAAAAAATCTATAATTCATTATAGTTCCATTTCTGTCTTTCTCTAGTTTCCACATTTCACAGAATATTTCATAGAATTTTTATGAATAATACTACTTGGAATTTGTTTCCCCATATCTTGTCCTTTATCATATCTTCTATGCTTTTCTCCTTTCATGTAAAATGTGTCTTTCTAAGATAGCAAGCAGCCTTCAGCTTTCTACAGCTTCCCATCATATGCTAACACAGCAACTTGCATGGTGCCATGACAATAAGTAATATTCTCTCTTTTTTTTTTTGATTTATTTTTATTTACTGGAAAGCCAGATATACAGAGAGGAGAGACAGAGAAGAAGATCTTCCATCCCATGGTTCACTTGCCAAGTGAGCGCAACAGCCGATGCTGTGCTAATCCAAAGCCAGGAGCCAGGAACTTCTTCCGGGTATCCCACCCGGGTGCAGGGTCCCAAAGCTTTGGGCCGTCCTTGACTGCCTTTCCAGGCCACAAGCAGGGAGCGGGATGGGAAGTGGAGCTGCCGGGATTAGAACCGGCACCCATATGGGATCCCGGCGCATTCAAGGCGAGGACTTTAGCTGCTAGGCCATGCTGCCGGGCCCAGTTATATTCTTTATTGAAACATATAGTAAACAGATGAAGAACTGTATTTTTACTCCAAAAGGCTAATATCAAACCTGAACATTGTTATCCTGGTACATTTGTTTCTATGCATTGGTTCTAGAATTGAATAGTGTCTAAATAAGTAATAGAGTCATAAGTTAATGTATACATGTGCACATTAAAATGAAATGTCTTAAGTAGAGTTTCAATACATATATCTTTGCCATTATTAGTAAACTGGTTAGGGAGATTTGCTTTTAGACATGGATTTATCTATTGTGCCATGTCTATCAATACTGGATTGCACCTTGGATGGCAAAGCAGTCGATACTCTCAGACTTTTGCCTGTCTATTTTTCCATTAGCAGCACAAAAATTGTCTGGGTGGTTAGCATGATCGTGTGCTGATAGAAGCTCAGTAGTAACATCTTTGGAATAACATTTAGGTGTGATAGACAACTTCTAAAAGACATAAAGTCAGTTCGTGTGCATTTTTAATTAAAATTTTTTTTAAATATTATTCACTTTTCAAAAGTGTTTTTAATGAATTGACATGTAAATGTTCAATAGGGCAAAATGGTGAAAACTGTGTTGAATATAGGAATGTTAGTTAGGAATTTCCAACAGGAATTCCTGTTTAGCTTTTGCATTGTCATCGGTATATAAATAATTTGTTAAAATGTGAGCTGTTAAATAATACATGTTTTTCTAGGCTTTAGAATACTATAAGTAGGTCCCGGCATGATAGCATAGTGGTTAAAGTTCTCACCTTGAACATGCCAGGATCTCATATGGATGCCAGTTCTAATCCCAGCAGCTCCACTTCTCATCCAGCTCCCTGCTTATGGCCTGGCAAAGCAGTAGAGGACAGCGCAAAGCCTTGGGACCCTGCACCCATGTGGGAGACTCGGAAAAGGCTCCTGGTTTTGGATTGACTCAATTCCAGCCATTGCAGCCACTTGGTGAGTGAACCATCGGATGAAGATCTTCCTCTCTGTCTCCTGCTCTCTGTATATCTGCCTTTCCAATAAAAATAAATCTTTAATGAAAAAGAATAAGTAAAATGCTCAGGCCAATTTTAAATAATGAACTGTTAATACATAGTTTGTTTCATGATGATTTATTGCTAATGTTACTGCTGCTCTTATCAAAGATATTACCTTTCAATTTTAAATTATTGCCAAGCTGTGTTTTTTAACGTGATTCTTCCATGTGTTCTTGAGGGGGAAAAAAGAAAATACTAATATAACCAAACAATACAGCTGGCATCATTTACTTTGTTTTGATTTCACTAAAGAAATTAGGAAAATGGTAAGGATAGTATCCAGTAGCAGTAAGAAGTTTGCTAACAAGTATGAGTGCAGGGTAATATGTAGATTTTAAACAATAGAGGGAAAATGCATTAAAACTGCCTTTCTAATTTTTTATTATGATATCATTCAAAATAGGAATTATCATAGCCATTTAACAGAAAAAGAAATGATCTTAAATAAAAATAGCATCCTGGTCATACAGTAATACATATTAAAGCCATTAGTCAAAAATAGGTTTTTATAAACGCTTAAAATTCCACTTTTCTTGCTATTTCATTTGTCTTTAAGCTAAATATTAACAGTCATTGTCCATTAAGCATTATTGGAAAGTGGACATAAATATATCAAAAAATGTTAATAGCTTTGCAGACAATAATGTCCAGAAAGAAATGCCAGCAGTTATCTTGGTTAAGAGCCTAAATATTATAAAACTAATATAATTTAGTGAAAATAAATCTAATTTTCTTAATAACCTATTTTGATGAATGTGCCTCATATATAAAGAAACTATACTTTTCATGGAATAATTAATTCTCAAATCTAAATGGAAAATTATATCATATTTTTGTAAGTTTTTATTATAAAAATGTGAGTGTCTGTTATTATTTTTCAAAAAACAAAGTACATACATGTTAATGAAGGAATAGATGGGATAGGATTAGAGGATTATGATTTTATTCTACATTTTAATTAATGTTTAGATATTTATTTTAATTACAAAATGAAAGCCCCCCAAAATTTCATATTCCAGAATTTAAAGGAGAGAAGAGTTGAAAGGAAAGAAAGGATGAATAAAGAAAATTAGAAAATGTATTCAATAAATCCATTTTTTAGAAAACTTTTTAAAATTTATTGAATAGGCAGATCAGATTTATGAAGAGGAGAGAAAGATCCTCCATCTGCTGGTTCACTCCCCAAATGGTTGCAAAAGTCTGGAGCTGAGGTTACTCTATGCCAGAAGCCAGGAGCTTCTTCCAGGTCTTCCATGCCAGTACAAGGTCCCAGGGCTTTGAGCCATCCTCCACTGCTTTCCCAGGCTTTAAGCACAGAGCTGGATGGGAAGTAGGGCATCCGGAACATGCATGGGTGCCCATATGGTATTCTGGCACAAATATTTACTAGCATTAGCATTACTTGAGACATTATGGTAGCAGATAAGGATATGACAATTGACTAGATAAATTAGTTTTATTTTAATGAAGCTAATGCTCTTCCAGGAGATATATGATTTCTATAAATTATTAAACCAAAATATTACTTCCAATTGTCAGAATAAGGGAGGAAAGATACAAGTTAATAAAGTATCATAAGGAAATCCAAGTTCCTCAACATAGACCGTGTAGACTGCATACCACACAACTACAATATTATTCCAGACTTTAAATTGGGAATTAGTTTAAACTTTATTTTAGTTAAATGGTGAACTGCTTGGCAGTAACATAATTGGGTATGTGTTTATAGAACATATTCTGTTTAAAGTGTATAGAATGGATTTAAATCTGAGAGTGAACGTTTGTCTAAAGAACACTATTATGTTAGTTGGTTGGCCCTTGAAATGAGTAATAGCAGTCATAGGACTAAAATCAGAGAGATGTAAATAAATATATTTAGAATATAGACTTGGAAAGGCTTACCCTGAATGGTAAATGAGTGTTGAAAAGAGAAATGACATACACTTCTTGAAATGTTAGTGGGAAAAGCCATGTTGTTAAAGAAGTCAGTTTAGTGGGACAATTGAGATATTCTTTCCAAATGCTTTAAAAAAACAATGGGTTAAAGAAGAAATTTAAATATTCCTTAAAACCAATGAAATCTTAAACAGCACATACCAAAATCTGTGGGACACTGCCAAGGCAGTGTTAAGAGAGAAATTTATGGGCTTGGTGTCAGGGCCTACGAGCTGAAGTCCTCGCCTTGCACATGCCCATATGGGTACCCTGGTTCTAATCCCAGCAGTCCTGCTTCCCATCTAGATTCCTGCTGTGGCCTGGGAAAGCAGATGAGGACGACCCAAAACTGTGGGACTCTGCACCTGTGTGGGAGACCTGGAAGAAGCTCCTGGCTCCTGGCTTTGGATTGGCTCAGCTCCGGCCATTGCAGCCACTTAAGGGAGTGACTCAGTGAACAGAAGATCTTCCTCTCTATTAAAGAAAAAAGTGAATTTAATGCAATCAATGCATACATTAGGAAAAAAGGAAGACATCAGGTAAATAAGCTAAGTATATATCTGAAGGAGCTAGAAAAACAACAACAAAATAATCCCAGGAACAGCAAAAAGAAATAATCAAAATAAGAGAAGAAATAGTATTCCATAGAGTAGATATACCACAATTTCTATAACCACTCCTATTTGATGGGAATCTGGGTTGTTTCCATGTCTTTGCTATTGTAGATTTGTTGCTATGAATATAGGAATACAGATCCCTTTCTCATATTCAGATTTCATTTCCTCTGTATATATTTCCAAGAGGGGGATAACTGGGTCATATAGCAGATCATTTTCAGTTCCCTTAGCACTCTCCATACTGACTTCCATTGTGGTTGTACTAGTCTAAACTCCCACCATTCGTGAAGGAGGGTAACTTTCTTCTCACTTCCACACCAGCAGTTAGTAGATGTTCCAATGTAGGCCAGCCTCACTGGAGTTAGGTGGACCTCAGTGTGTTTTTTGTTTGTTTCTTTGGTATCTCCCTGACAGCAAAAGTATCTGTTCATTTCCTTTGCTCATTTCTTTACAGGTTTTTGTTTGTTTGTTTGTTTGTTTTGCTGTCACTGGGTTTCTGAAGCTCTTTGTAAATCTTGAGTGTAAGTCCCTTATTGGCTGTGTAGTGTGCAAAGATTTTCTCCCATTACACTGGTTGCTTCTTCACTTTGTTGATTGTTTCTTTTGCTGTACAGATGCTTTTTAGTTTAATGTAATCCATTTGCTAATTTTGGCTTTGATTATCTGTGCTTTTGTTCTTTTTGAAGAAATCTTTCCCCATTCTTATATCTTGGAGTGTGCTTCCTGTGTTTTCCTCTAATAGTTCGATGTTTTTGAGTGGGTGCAGCTTAAGGTCATTGACACATTTTAGTGGGGGGGGATCTTGCTTTTTATGTCTGCAGGCTGCTCTGCAATTTATCCCAACAACATTTATTAAAGAGACCAGGCTTTTCCCTGGATTGTTTTCAGTTTTATTGTCAAAAATTAGTTGCTGTATATGTTTGGGGTCCATTCTGATGTTGCTATTCTATTCCATTGATCTTCTCTGCCTGTGCACCAGCACCAGATGGTTTTTGAAGACCACTGCTCTGTAGTAACTTGAGGTCTAGAATTGTGATTCCTCCAGCTTGATTTCTATTCTTCAGGATGGCTTTGTATGTTCATGGTCTCTTGCATTTCCAGATAAACTTTTGTATCTTCTTTTCTATTTCAGAGGATGTTGTTGGGACTTTAATTGTGATTGCATTAAATCTATATACTATTTTTTGAAATACGGACATTTTGATTATGTCAATCCTGCCAATCCAGGAACATGGTAAGTTTCTCTACTTTTTAATGTCTTCTTCCATTTCTTTTTTGAAAAGATTTATTTTATTGGAAAGTCAGATAGACAGAGAGGAGAGACAGAGAGGAAGATCTTCTGTCCATTGATTCAGTCTGCTTGTGTTATTTGATTATACTAATGCCATCAATTTGCATTTGTTAATTTTGTATCCTGCTACCCTGTCAATGTCTCTTGAGTTCCAGTAGTCTCTTGACAGAGTCCTCTGGTTCTTCTAAGTGGAGAATCATGTCATCTGTTAAACAGGGATGATTTCAGTTCCTCCCTTCTGATTTGAATCCCTTTAGTCTCTTTATCTTGCCTAATAGCTCTGACAAGGACTTCCAATGCCATATTGAAAAGCAGTAGTGAGAGTGAATACCTTAGTCTAGTTCTGGATCTTATTGGAAAAGCTTCCAGCGTCCTTATTTAGTATGATGCTAAGATTGAAATTTTGGTATATTGCTTTGATTGTGTTATAGAATGTTCCTTCTATGCCTATCTTCCTTAAGGTTTTTAAATTGAAATGGTGTTCTATTTTATCAAATGTCTTCCTTGCATCTATTGAGATGATCATGTGGGTTTTATTTTTTAATTTGTTGAGCCATTAGAAAGAGTGGAATAATACCATTTTGCAACAAAATGGTCCCAACTGGAGACCATTATGCTCAGTGAAGTAAGTCAATCGCAAAAGGGCAAATATCATATATTTTCTCTGATATAAAGCAACCTTCATGCAAATTATAAAATCAATAGCCCTATCCAATCATCAACTATATGTATTAAAACTAAAGGAAAGGATGATCTCACTTAGAACATTTGATAAATTAGATTTTGTAAGGTATAGAAGGGAAGTGATACTGAAGTTTTCAAAGGGCAATAATTTACTATGAGATTTGAAAAAATATTTGTGGAAGAGTGACAATCATGTTGGATGGATGGAAATTGAGTTTGATGTAACACCGCCTTGGAAATAGTCCAGTGGGTGATCATGAGAGCCCTGGGAACAGCAAAGGCAGCATCAGAGGGATCAAGATGAATATAACTGAGATTTATGTTATAAAATAACTGAAATCCTAGACAATTCAACTGTAAAAATCAAGAGATGACATATACTTGGGAATTTGGCTTGGTCAGTTTTGCAAATCTTAGAAATTATTTGCCCAAGGGGAACTTCAGATAAACAGGTTAGCAAAGAAAGACACTTCTAAAACATTATCATCTCCCATGGCATCAGGCAGTGTCACAGACAGGAAATGTCTGTATGAGAAGTTTCTCTATAGTTTAGTGTCAGAATTCCTAGTCTGCTCTGCTCTATTGTTCATCATTCTATTCTGGCTCAGCAACCTATCATTACGGTTACACACTAATACTCCTGCCAATGTCATGAATTGTCTGATCTTGAATATCTTCCACTTTTCTACATTTGGTTTCCAGTGCTCAATTATTTATGTGATCCCTTCTAATTCGAGTAAGTCAGCATGTTAGGGTCCATTGTATGGTTCTAAAAGTAGCAGTATCTTTCTGTGTTGATATAACCCTACCAAAAATATGCATTTGTTTACTTTAGTAGCAGTTTCTGAATCTTGAAAGAAAACTCTGAGAAGGAATGTCTTAAGGAAGTCATGTAAGTTTTGCTGGCATATTCTATGTAAATTTAAATATCTGTCATTGCTGACAACACTGTATTCAACTATAATTCCAAGGGTAAATTTATTTACCTTATAAAAAAATCCATTTCATTTTTTGAGAATTCTTTTTGCTATGAATCAAGCACTGATTCCTTATCTCATTTAGTTTGTGTGGTGAATATGTGCTGTGTTCTGAAGGATTTCTGTTGATATTCATTGAAGTGCCTTAAGAACTTTAAAATGTGAGATACATTAAGTAAATTACAATAGTTTTGAATGCCCCAAAACACATATGTGTCTGTCTTCTTTTGATAAAGACAATACATCATTTGATTCTTTTGTTGTGGCAATATATAATTAAAAATTTTGGTTTATAACTTTTAATCTGAAGACGTAAATTTACTTTTCCATTTATACAGCAAGTAGAAACTGTGAATATAAATAGAACAAAATTCTGCATACCATTTTTAAACCCCTAAAACTGGTATTTCTGTGTTACCTCAGTGCAGAGATTTTTAATTTACAGTATTTTGCATTAACAGTTACTTGCTGTCAGAGTTTTTTTCGTATTGTGTTTAGGAGAAAGTTAGATCTCTAGTTTTCTGAGGTATTACTCATTTATAGCAGCCAGAATGGAGAGCAATAGAAATAGCAGGATGGAGACCCATCTGGAAGTGACATGTCTTCATTCTGCTAGTTTTATGCCTGCCAGAAATGCATGTGGGTTTGGCTGTCTTTCTTATTGCTTGAAAGCACATTTTTTAAGGTATTTGTGACAAGGTTTTCTCTATACCATTCACATTTGTGTGTAAACAGCAAGAATTTGTCCCCAGTAATCTAGGAACATGCAATTAAATTGTGCTTTGAGATTATTTTTCAACAGTGTTTTATTTTTATATGCAAATAAAAATATACATGTCATATAATAATGTATGCCATAGGGGCTATTTGATATATAGTATCTCATTATATTTTCCACAATTGCCTTTGAGTTAGACAATGCTTGTGGTTTCCCTATGAGACTTACTTAGTACAGACACAGAATACCATATAGCCGTAGTAGGGAATAAACTATCAATAAATTTGCTTGGGATTTAGTAAACTCTGCTAATGGAGGAATAATCTGATAAAATACTTGCTTAATCCCACTGGATAACAAATCTATTAATTTGGGTAGATGCTGTTATGATGCAAAATGAGATTTATGCCATCCTATTGGTAAATTTCAGATTATTGTTGATTGGATTTCTATTATGTTTTCCTTCAAATCTGCATGTAATAAAAATACCTACTGATATAAAAATGCTTACTGATATAAAAAAGTATAAGTATTAGTATTAAGCAAAATGATATACCCAATCTATGCTATTACTAACATTCTATCTTTCAAAAATGACTTTGAAATCTTAATTAATTTTTACATTGGAAAGGCAGATACATAGGAGAAGATACAGAAAGAAAGGTTTGCTGTGTCTGGTTCACTCCCCAAGTGGCTGCAACAGACAGAGCTAAATGAATCTAATGCCAGGTGCCATGAGCTTCCTGTGAGTCTCTCATGTGATGCAGGGTCTCAAGTCATCCTCTACTGCTTTCCCAGGCCACAAGCAGGGAGCATGATGCGAAGTGAAACAGCTGGGATAGGAACCAGTGCCCATAGGGGATCCTGATGGCTGTAAGTCAAGGATTTTGCCATTAGGCTATTGAGCAAGGCCCTTTTTATTTGTAAAATGGAGATAACTGTGCTGTTATCCCATGATGTTAATCAAATTTAAATGAAATATCACTATACAGTGCAATGAGCAGGATAAAAAAAATGTGATTCTGATTTCCTTCTGCTTTCTCCACTATAGAGAGCTGCAGTAGGAAGAGTTATTGGCATTTTAAGTTCAGGTCTAACGTTTATTCTCCAGAACACTAATATTAAATAGTTTTGTTATGTATAAAGAATCCAAAACATTGCAAATTTCAAGGAAAATTGTAGTAAAGGAATGTAAATCTAAAGTACATGATTCCATTAGCAATATTCCAGATGAACTAAAGGTAATTATGTGTTTGTGATGGATTATGAAAACTGCCACCTAAGATTATATTGAACTGTAATAATGTAACTATTTTATCCAAATTTGTTTTCTTTGCACAAAAATAGCAGGTACAGTTTAGACATTATACTAAGTCAATAGTCGAATTTTCATAAGGCAATAGCCAAATTTTAATAAGGCAAATGAGCGAACTGACTATGTACAAAGTGACACAGAGCATTTCATCCCTTGAAAGTCTGAGTTCGGACTTACACTGATAAATAGCAACAGCTACTTTTTTTTATTTTCAAGAAGTTAAACTCATACTTATTTTGGAACAAAAGATGAATATTCTAATCAGTATCTGAAATCAGTATCTTTTAGTATCATGTGCATTGCAAAACGCAATCCCTTTCCTTAGTTAAATATGCCAGTCCTCGAAAGTTAGGGTTACCTTTTTATTTACTTTTGTACTAACTGTAATTGCTAAAAGACACACTTCAAAGTTAATATTCTTCAGCAAAAAAAAAAATTGCTATGTAAATATCAGATACAAGCATGATGATCAATCACATCACTACTTTCAGGGTCTTTGGTTATTGGCTACTGTATATCTTTATTTAACTCACATACAACTAGCACATAGTGTCATTTGTTGCTGCAGTGTGTTTCAGACATAAACTTATATGGCATTTCATCAGAGACTGCATCAGCAAAGAAGAAAATACTTCAAAGAACAGAGAAGTCTTGGAGATAACACTTTAATTAGACATAAATGGCATTCATAGAAAAAAAGAGTTGATGGCAGTAATTTAGTAGAAATGATCACAAGACTGAAATTCCATGAACTGTAGATATGCAAATAGAGGGACTCAGGGAACGCAGGCTCATCAAGGGGAATGTGGATGTGAAAGGTGATTGTGCCACGAAAGATGTCTCACCAAAAAGCCCTCCAAATCACAAGGCTCAAGCATTTGGAAATATTCAGTGGCAATTGAGAGTATGAAAAATTAAATAGTAGAAGCTTAGCCACGCCTAGAAATGTATATAGTATTTTGTAAAGCCATAGAAAACACGCTAGCTGTCTAGCATAGGTTATATAACAGTAGACAGGTGAGCCAAGTTTCAAGTGAGCTTTGTCACTGTTTCTAAAGTTTTAAATTACACTGCAATAGAATATTAGTTGTACTCCTTTATTATTCATTGTCCATCTACATTTATAACTGGCAGTAAGTATTTTAATGTTTCGCAAAAATCATTACAAGTTACATGAGAGAGATAAGTGAATCTGGGGAACTTTCTTATAAGCAATTCAAATATATGCTGAACATACTGAGAGGCCCTCCACCTCGGCATGATTACCACAAGTTGTAAGAGAGACAGATTTCACAGGTAATTTTTCTTCTACCCAAAATAGTTATGGAATGTAGACTCAGTATAATCAGCAAGTATTTTGTCTGTGAAAGTGGCTGCTTCTAAGTACAATGCTTCTGCCAGGCTGAGTGCCACCTTCGTGAGGCATGTGTGTCCATGCAGCAAAATTTTACTATAAGGAGCTGGAAACCCAGAAAAACATAGCTAACCAGTTTTGGAAATTCAAGCCCTTTCATGCAAGCTGTTGATCTAGTGCATGTCCATTTCTTTACTCTGAGTTGATGAATTTGGGCTCTGCTCGGATGCTCTGAAAGTGAACTTTGAGATGAGTCATGGTCTTGTGTCCTTTCTGCTGGTTTTGATTTTCTAATTGCGTATTTATTGGTAACACAGGCCTGAATCCCTCCCGCTCGAGTTTAAGTCTAATCAGTCCATGAAGATTGAGAAGGGTTAGAATGAAGTTTTGCATCAAATGTTGATGAGGGGTCTCACAATTCATCAATCTGGAGACTCAGTTTCCTGTGTACATAGATAATGAGCAAAGTCAGGGAAAAAGGCACACAGATTCAATATTGCCTTGACATATAGTGACGTTACCACTTCCAGTTATGTTCTGTTCTTCCAAATACATCACTTAATAGGCTGGACTTTTGTCTGTTGGTGCTCACAGAAGGAAGCAAGCACGAATATTGGTGAATGATAATTTTGTCATAAGTTGTTTACAATATGTTACATATCTTAAACTTATACAGTGTTAAATTATAAAAATTTAATCAACTCTTAACAAAGATTTTCCCCCTTATTTAAAATTTTTTTTCCCTTTTGATTTCAAGTCCCTTGGGGAACAGAGTTTCTTGCAGGGCTTTTTCTGTTTCACATGGTCCCAGAGTGCTGTTCCAAGGAGCAGTGTGTGTCCACGACTCCCTAAGTGCTGGTCGACCTCTCTGCCAGATGATGCACAGATGTATCTTGCTATTTAAAGTAGAAAGAGATCAATGCCCTCCAAAGATCAGTGACCTTTCAGGGACTGTTAAGCCAACATATCCTAAATACCTTGAAGTAGCTTGGTCCAGAGGCTCACTTCCACTGGATTGTATAGCAGAAAGGGGGATGGCTACCCTACAGAGAAAATATATCACCACGTCCTGTTCTGCCATCCAGCATTATGAAAACTGCAAAACCAAACCTGATTGCCTCATGATTTAACTGAAGCCCTTGCTAGGAGAGAGAATACCTCCTCAGAAAGCAGGATCCCGTTTTTGCTCTAGAAGCAGAGCCAGAATAGTCTGTGAAAGGAAAGGGGAAGCCTGATTTTTTTTTTATCAAATATTTCTAGAGTGTTCTATTTGTTTTGTTCCAGTGGCAACAACACGTGGCTTAAACACAAATTTTGCATAGAATCTATTTCTTTAATTTCCCCATATTATACATGTATAGTTTTACAGCACATAGTAGGAACTTGCATACTCAATAAATACCTGTGATTTGAATCGATGAATTGGACTGATACAAATTTTGGTATAGGAAACCTGAGAGCATACAGCATACCTAGGGTTTATCACAATGTTCTATGTCACATGCCTGATTATGTTCTGCCTTTTATAAAATAAACTATTCTTTCTGTTTGGGAAGGAAAGCTGGCAAGGGCATCAGTATTTGGGAGTGTTGCTCTCTGTACAACAGGCTTTCCTTGGATAGGTGTAACACCTGGATGCCCTGGCTTTTCCTGTGTACCTTTTTTGTTGTTTTTCTGAGACAGTTTTGTGTTTGCCATTGAAGGCTTAAACATTGTTCATTCCCAATTGGCTTGAATGGCATTCTTTAAATTGTTAGCATCTCTACCACATTGTATGAGTATTTGCACATTTTCTTAACTTAGAGATTTAGCAAACTGATTATAGCATCTTCTTTGGAGATTATTCCATGTATGTTTATTCCAAACTGCTATGATTCCTGTACAAAACCAAGGATGTTTCTTCACCTCCCAATGACATATCTATATAGGATTCATTAAGATCAGCTTTGGACAGATATTACTGAGCCTTTTAATTCATCAACTGTCTGAAAAATACACAAATTGGAAACTTAGCAATTTAAGATGATTCTTTGAAAGAATTGCTTTAAGTGAAAGATTATAATTCTACAATACATTCTAATAAAGCTGAAATTTTTAAAATAAGAAAAACAAAATTATTTAAATTAATCATTGATTCTTATATAATTATGCAATAATCAATAATATTATTAATTATTAATTACTTAAGAAAAAGTAATCATTTTTCTTAAGAGGAGTATTTTTTCTGATTAAAAGCCCATTATAATAAAATATTACTTATTTTTCCATATAACTGATCATTTTTCTGAATCCCTTCACTTGCTATGTTTTATTTCTTTACTTAAATTTTTTGCCTTCATCTGTAACACACACACAAAAAAAGCATAATACCACATAATTTGACATGCAAGATATGTAGTTAGGCTATCACTTTTGTATTCCTGGCAGTATTAAGTGCTTTACATGAATTATACTATTCAGTCATTCTAACAAATTGATGGCATTATTACTGCTATTCTATATGTGAGGACATTGAAGCATAGAAAGTTAATTATGGCATAATCATCAAGTAAGCTTGATAAATATGCCCATTTCAGAAAAACACAAAGGAACTATTAAATCCTGAGCTCTTAAAGTAAGACCTAGGAGTCCATATATAGTTAATAACCACCAAAATATATTTAAATGTATGTGTCTGACTTTTTCAACTAGAAAAAGAAAAGAGAAACAAGATTTGTTACTTGCTTCCAATTTCCCAATTATGGTGAGATGTTGAACACTATCAGATAACTCTAAAAGAAAAGACATGAGTTTTAGGACAAGGCAAATGGAAAATGTTTCAATTTCTTGCTGAGCCCCAATAAAAGAAATTCATCAGGTCAACTGCAAGCCACAATTGAGAAGTAATTGATGCTACAGATAATGTGTATTTGAAAGATATTTGGCAATAGTTGTACTGTACATGTTGACCTAAAAAAAAATTAATAGATTACTAAGTTGCAAGAAAAATGCCCACAATTAAGTCAATGTAGTCAAATGTGGGCCTGTCACATTAAAATGATTTTGCACATAATTTGCAATATCATTTTGAAGACAAGAGTAAATGGTCTTACTCAAGAATAAAGATAAAAGAAACTTAAGTGAAAATCATGTCTAAGATTTGTAGTCAATCGATTGTAGTAGAGACAAGAGCAACCTTGGGGGATGGTGGAGGAAAGAATTAAAATACCATGTTACATGCTCCTGTGTTGGCCAAGTACCGTGATCAGAAGATAGAAATTCTGATTTGTTTCTTACAAAAAGGCTTCATATTAATGGAGTGGTTCTCTATTTGAATCTTAAGGAGAACTCAACAAATCAGTGATGCTTAGACCTCAGCCCTAATTCTGCTTTCATAACCATGGAATTTAATGGACATGGAGAGTTTTAAAAAATGTTCTTGGAGATCAAAAAAGCATCTTTTGAGAGATTGGCCTTTCCCTATTGTACTTTTGTTTCAGTCAAGAGGAGATCAATCTGCTCACTCAGAACACACGTCAGCATTGTGAACATGACTGGAGGAGGCAGAAGGTGTGTTTTCTATATCGTTACCTTCATCAGTCTTTTTTGTTTATATATTTTTCTATGGACTGGCCCAAGAATTTTCTATGTCCAAGTTGAGTTGTGTGCCTTTGGAGCCTGGTTCTTCCTGTTGAGTTTTTAAAAAATTGTTTGAATGAGTAATTTAGACTCCTACAGAAGAAATAGTATCTGGGGGAAGGGAGACAGAAAAATACTAAAACTGCATCCTTACAACCTACCTGTGTTTTGTGGATGGCTTTTGTTTTGATCACATAACTACTTTTGCCTATAATCAGCAGAAGAAATAGATTCCAGTTGTATTATAACCCACTAATGGATGTTTTTAGAAGAGGAAATGATAGAACAGAATTCATTAGGGGTGAAAGCTTAATGTGGTGATTGTTAACTTTGTTATTGCATAGGCTTTATCTGAAGAATTTAGAAAGTTACTTATGTCAAGGAGTTATTTCCATGAATTCTAATTTAATTTAATGTATCCACATCTAGGCATGGGGCCTTTGTAAGTGTTATAGATTATTCCAGTATGAAGCCAAGTCTGAGAACCACTGTGGTAATAAGAATTTAGTTTAACATAAGGAGATGTAATATAAAAATGATAATTAAGGTGGGAAGAAACCAAACCAGTAATAAGAGATATGGAATGTAAATCTAGAGCAGAAAAAAAACAAAGCATTGCAAGGCCGGAAAAAGTGGTACCAGGGTGGCTGAGAAGGGCCGAATATAATAGAAATATGCACATATTATTGATTGAAGTTGGTAGCATTCCATTTCTAAATTGTGTGGTATGTGAGGCACCAGCAAACATTCCCACATAGATACCCTTTCAACCAAATGCCCAAATCCACTGAAATTATTTTTCCTATTTGTTAATATTTATTTATTTGAAACACAAAGTAGCAAAGGGAGGGTGGGAATGTGCATCTGTGTGTGGGAGACAGAGAGGAGAGAACTTTTTATATGCTAATTGACTCCCCAAATGGACACAATAAGAAGTTAAGCCAGGTATAAGCCAGAAACCAGGAACCCTTATCTGTTCTCCCAAGTTTGTCAGATGAACAAAATACCTAAAGTAATCTGTGCTGCTTTCCATGTGTTCACAGAAAGCTGAATCAGAAGTAGAGGAACCAATACAAGAACTGACACTCTTATAATTAATGTAGGTGCCCCGAGAAGCAGATTAACTCATTGATCCAAACAATGCTTAACAGATTTGATTATGGCGAGGCCATTTTATTTTTTTGAAGATAGATATGTTGGAAAAATACATGTAAAACTGGAACACGTGCATTTGCTTATATGTATGGGAAAACACAAATTTTAATGTGTGAATCTGCCTTATGTCCACCAGATTAATTGGATGACCCTAGGCAATTTATTTAACTTTATTCATGTTTAATTTTATTATACATAAAACTCAGATGCTAATAAAATGATTGATACTGTTATCGAAAGAATCAAGTGATATAAATGACACAGAATTTATTTACCTATTATGGCACATATTAAATATTCAATTACCTAAATACAAAATTATCTTTCAAAATATTAAAAACCATTTTCAAAGTAGCATTTGATCCTTTTCTAGTCACTTATTTTGTGACATTTATCAATATTAGAAATACTTATTTTCAGTTTTTATGGTGTCCATTACTCATGAGTTTCATAGGAAAAACAAGCTATATAACCATTTAGAGCTACAGATGTCAATTTTTTGTCTTCTATATGCTATGCATTGTGTGGAAAGCATTATTCTGTCTTCACATGAACTGTTTTCCCGAATTGAGGGATGTGAGCCGATAATGCTCAATCAGGAGAAAAAGTTCATTTTCTGTTCATTTGGTGTCTGCTCTAATTGAATAGAAATCTGAGTTTTTCTTGAAGCCTTTCCCCAAAACCTGTTCATCTCACAGTTTTTCTTTGCTTTTATATCCCTACAAGGAAACAACTCATTTTCCATTCTTTATTCGTAGAGAAAGGCCCACCACATAAAAAAGTGGATCATACTCTTTGTCCAAATATAAAAACAATTTGCTGAAAAAAATTGGAATGAGTTAAGAGCCAATTTTTCTAATAACAGTCATCATACAGCTTTTATTGTTTGATCATGGCTCTAATTTCATGCATAAGTATTTTGACATTGATGAAATGAAATGGGTAGTAAAACATACCAATGTAACAGAGCTAGAAAATGGAAAACTTGATGTGAAGGTACATTAGAAGTTCATGCAGAGTCATTTTGTTGCTTAGGTTAAGTTGGAGTGAGCTGGCATCCTGTATCTGAGCCTAAACTGATGTCCTGGAAGCTTTGGCTTTCAATTCAGCTCCCTGCTAACGTGCCTTGGAAAAGAACAGGGGATGCCCTTGGGTGGATGCAATTTTTGATGAAGGCTGTAGCTTGACACAGCATCTGATGTTGTAGCTATTTGGGGATTGAACCAAAAGATGAAAATTTTTTAAATTTCTCACTTGCTGTTTCCAACTGTACCCTTTAAATATGTTTATTAACAATTTTTAAAATGAAAGCATATACTATGAAAAATAAACGTGGTATACCAGATTGAGCAATTTTCTTTTGTAAAAAGGATTTATTTTTGTTTACAAGGCATATTTACAAGAGAATAGAGATTTTCTATCTGCTGGTTCACTGCCCAAATGGCTGTAACAGCTGGGACTGAGCTGATCCAAAGCCAAAAGCCAGAAGCTAGGAGATTCTTCCAGGTCTCCCAGGTGGGTGCAGGAGACCAAGGCTTTGGAGAAGCTTCCACTACTTTTCTAGGCCATGAGCAGCAAGCAGAATCAGAAAGTAGAGCAGCAAGATTTGAACCAGAGCTCATATGGAATGCTGGTACTTAAAAGGCAGAGGACTAGCCAGTTGAGACATCATGCTGACCCCCAAATTTTACTTTTAATTTCCTTTATCATGAAGTTTTAAATTTTATTCCAAATTTTTTCTATGTAAAGATTTCTTTTTTATTATTTAGAAAGGCAGATCATACATACCGAGAAGAGAGACAAAGAGGAAGATACTCGATGCAGGGCCCCAAGGCTTTGAGCCGTCCTTGACTGCCTTCTCAGGCCACAAGCAGGGAGCTGGATGGGAGGCAGGGCCACCGGGAGATGAACCAGTGGGCATATGGGATCCCATTGCATTCTAGTTGAGGACTTTCAGCCACTAGGCCACTGCACCAGGTCCTAAATGTGCTTTTAAATGTGTAAGCTTGATCAGAATTCAGGTATATTTATTCTTTCATAGAATGAGTTCAAGTTGAGACTTACACTAATATTTCCATTAATCCTTGTAGTCATATGTAAATATAGAGTGCATTCTGATTATTTTAGAGACTAAAATATACTTACAAGTTTTTATACATTTAGATTGGAGTGCAAGGAATGCAGAATATAAAATAAATCAGAAAAAATACAGGGAATGTGAAAGAGAAAATTTCATGAGGTGAGAGTCTTCATCTGGTATTGCACATTATTTGCCATTTACTATATTGCTGTCAGGCATATAAAATAGACTCCATAATTTTCATGATTTGAATGGGAGATAAGAAAAACAATCAAGAATAGAGGTCTAGAAAAATGCAGAATGAGGAAGAACAAAATAAAGGGAACAAGACATAAAGGCAAGGGCTAAGGGAATGGGGCTTACATGTGACACCTGGGGAGAAGTCAGATGCTTTCACTCCCAAATGGTTCCAGTAACCAGAGCTGAGCTAATATGAACCAGGAGCCAGGGGCTTCTTCTTAGTCTCTCGCAAATGGGTGCAGAGACCCAGGCTTTGGGCTGTCCATGACTGCTTTCCAGGTCACAAGAAGGGAGATGCACATAAGAGGAGCAGCTAGAACATGAACTAGTGCCCATATGGGTTTCTGAGCTTACAAGGTGAGGATTTAGCAATTGAACCATTGTGCCAGAGCCTATCCCTAAAATTCTAACATAGGTAGTTAAATATGTATTTTTGTTAATAAATCCGTGTTTCCATCAATTTTTTGAAGATTTATTTATTTTTATTTCAAAGTAAGATATACAGAGAGGAGGAGAGACAGAGAGGCAGATCCTCCTCAACTGAGCACAACGGCGGGTACTGTGCCAATCTGAAGCTGGAAGCTAGGAGCCTCTTCCAAGTCTGTGAATCCAAAAAGGAATTGGGAGAAAGAAAAATGCTGTTTCTTTGTGTCTTCCAGGTACAAAACTGCCCCCAAATTTGCCCACTGAATAATCATGCCCTGTGAGGAGAGGCCAAGCTTTTCCAAGGAAAGAGTTCTCGAATAGATTCCAGCTTGGGCTGTTCCTCAGAAACAGCCATCTCCAGTTCCAGGACGTGAGCCAACTGACTGAGCAACAGTAGTCAACAAACAAAATAAAGTTCATCTGGGCTGAACTAATTTGTTATACTAATATGCAATTACCTAAATTTACTAGGAAAATAGGCCTACATTTTAATCAATCCTGGTGCTTGGAATAGTGACATCTTGCTCCAATGGAAGTCAGTCATACGTATGCCAATTGCTGGATCAACAACAACAAAAATCCTGAGGAAAGAGTAGAACTATCATGTCAGCCGGCAGAGTGATGTCTAGATACAAACATGCCATTGAAAATGTGTTATGACCTTCCATCGGAGTCAATTGGATTTCATCAGCATAAGCTTTCTGTTAGTGTGTTACTACACACAATGCATGAAATCGATGCAAAATGAATTTTTATCAAGTTGAAAAACGATGGTTGAGACAGTAGAATTAGAGCCTGGCAATGTGGTGTGGCGGTGGATTTGACCCCTGGCTGTTTTACCGCTCATGCAGTGTTTAGCTGTTGCACCTGGGAAAACAGCGGCAGCTGATTCAAGTGTTTGGATCCCTGCCTCCCAAGCGAGAAACTCAAATGAAGTTTTGGGCTTCTGGCTTCATCCTAGCTTAGTCCCTTCCACTGCCTGAGCCCAGCCCCAACCCCAGTGAATGCGAAAGTTTGTGTAGTGAAGCAGCATGTGGAAAATCTGTCTTTCCCTCTCCCTGTTACTCCCTGTTTATTCAAATAAATACATTAAATCTTTAAAAATACCAAAGCATATGTCCTGTAGTAAACAGAATAATAGGCTCCCAAAAGGCCTATGGCCCAAATCTTGAAAACACATTAGCTTACATAAGAAAAGGGAGAAACAGAATGGATGCAGAAGCCGGAATTAAGGTTGCTGGTTACAGGAGCAGGAATTGTCCAGGTGAATCTAGTTTAGTCACTACCATCCTTAAAGGGGCGGGGCTTCACAGAGTATTTAAAAGGAAGACGGCAGTGGTAAGTCAGGCAGTCCGAGAGTAAGCAGGACGATGGCTGAGTTTGAAGACGGATGAGGGCCTACAGCCAGGTACTTCGATTCTGCTGAGCCTGCAGAAGAAGGGAATGCTTACCTGCCTGCCGTGTGACTACAAACCTGGAGACCCATTTTGACTTCAAGCCTCCAGAATTGTAAGTAATTCGCTTGTTCATATTTCATTACAACAGTAGTAAGAAATTATTCTAAATTATTTTGTCCATGGAAAGATTTTATTTTGGTGGTTTTATGAATTCTCTCCCCTCCAGAAATGGGAATAACCAGCTTAACTTGAGTTATTGAGATATTTATTACCCTGTTTGCTCCCGGATATACTCACCGTCTTTCTGCTGTGCTCATTGTGGCGAAGTGGGCCACGCTACAGGCTTCATTTCGCGAGGTCCCCTGTCAGTTGTTTTTCTGCTGGTTCAAGGCAGGTGTTTGCTGAGTAGCTTCCACGAGCTGGAGGAAGGTAGAAAGTAGAACATCTCAGCTCCTCTCTCCCTGCCTCTGCTGGTGTTTAAAGAGCTGAATAGTGGTGTTTGTGTGCTCCAGAAGATGTGTGCTAGCTTAGCCAACCTTTCTGTGGTTCCATTTTGCATTCACGTCCCTTGCTTTAATTTTCGCCAACTGTATAAGCTCAGCTTCTTAGCTGGAGAAGCCACTTCTCTTCCCGCTGCCCTTGAGCCCTTTCAGCTGTTACATATCACTGACAAACTACATTCTTACCCCAGTCTTCTCCACTTTTCTATCACTCATGTAACAAATGTCTTTAATTTTAAATTCTTGATTTTTAACTCCTTTGGAGGTTTTGTTTTTCTTCCCAGAATCTGTAATGGTTCATAACTTTCCTAGCATTGTTCAGATACTTAAGCAACTTTACATGTAATTCCAAAATAGGCATAGTTTTGACGAGATATGGTATTTTTTCACGAATAGCACTTAGAGTCAGTGAATAAATCAGTAGATACTGTCTTGTCTGACATGAGAAACAAAGTTGATGATAATGCTGCTATTTTTGTTCATCATGGCGATGACAATAATTTCAATGATGAAAGAATCAGAATTGGAAAAGTTAGTGAATGGGGGTTTAAGCGAAATAATTTTTCTCTAAATCAAGTTGTATTTGGATAGACGGTGTGTTCTGTAGCTGGAATCTTTGGCTATAGGCTGCTTCATGGCTCTGATTTGGTTCCTGTTCCTGGAATGTAGACACGATAATAACATGCGCTTACAGGATATTCCTAGGTGAAAAAATCGAGTCAGATATGGGGAAAAAATCCAAAAACTTTGCACAGGAGTGCTCAATTAATGACAGCATTAATTGTACTCGATGGTTGATAAAGAAGTCTGGCCTTGCTCTAGGTTCATATCTTTAAAAATACTGATGTGCTAACATACACCTAGCTCTTGTCTTCTTATAGTTTTAAAATTTTGTTTTTACTGGAGTTCCTAATACACTGCTCCCCTAGCTTAAGAAATTCCCAATTTTGCTTCTACCTAGCTCTTGCGTTGCCCTCCTCCATCTGCCTAATGAATTATACTTTGAAAATCAAGCCAGATTTTAGGTTCTTCATTCCACCTGTCACCATGTGCTACGCTGAATGCCAAGTTCTATCTACCTGGTTGGACTTTGTCCAGTTATTTGCATCTGGGTTGCTCCTTTTCCAGGAAAATACATCTTACCTGATTTAACCCTTCTGTGCCCAGCTGTAGAGAGGACACTGCAGGGGCCACATTGCATATTATTTTTGAGCACTCTTTCGTGCTTGAGAATGATAATAATCTGCAGCTAGCGTAAAAAGAAAGACACTTCTCCCAGGCAGTGGAGACTACTGAACAAATTGTTGTTCCCCTTGTTCTATGAAACAATGACTAAAGCCATTTTCTGAAAATGAGTATAGTTAATCATTGGATCATTAACCTTTACAATGTCAATGTGTTCTCCTTATCAAATTCAGTGAAATGATTGCCTGAGGTAACTGTTAAGGGAACATTTCACATAGACGAACATATTAATGCCTTATTTAGTTCTAAATGCACTGTGAAGGATTTAGGTGAGAGCTAATCTATGTTAAGAAAGAAAAGTACCAGAAAGAACAATTTCACAGCAAGAATGTTAAAATTTGACAGTTAAAATGTACCCTGCTTTCCAATCTGTTCCGTTTCTTTTGTTCTCTACATTTCATTGTATCTTATGCTTTGCTGTCTTTGTTTCACATACTAACCAAATTTTCCACAAAGTTGGAAAAGAAAGGGTTGTCTGAGTATGGATTGTGTATGTGAGTGGGTGCTTTGTATACCATGGAATACATTGATTTGAGGGGTGCCTCTTTTGTTACAAGTGGAATTATTTTTTTTCTTGTTACCTTATTGTTTGGAAATATGAATGTTGCCTCTATTCACAGACAGGCACCAATTGTTCCTAGATCTGCTGATTACTTTTTCAGATGTAATATTGTTTCTGATCATGTTGGCATTGATAAGTTTAAATTGTAGAGTGTTTTGTATTAAAATAATAAGCAATTTGCAATATTAGCTCCTTATTTTTAAATTTGTTCAGGAGAATTAATATGAGTTGTATGCAGTTAATATTCAAACTGTCCATGTTAAATATGTGTTTGGAGTGCCTACTGTGTGGCTAGCTTTCTATCATATGAGGAGTCTGACAAGATCCAAAACATTATTCTGCACGGAACCTCAAGAAGCACACTCGCTATTGACAATCCATCACATTCAACAAAGCCAGTAGTGAGTTCAGTGATACAGTATGCAGTATAATGTATCCATCAGCTAGAGACATCTTAATCTATGGTGTAACAGACTGCTAAATGAGCATAGTGAGATTGTCCGTGAGACAAAGGCCTTGCCAACATTCCCCTATTGGAATACTGGCTTAAGTTCTGGCTACTTCACTTCCAGTTCAGCTTCCAGATAGTTCACTTGAAATTGCATCAGAGGATAGCCCACCTGTTTGGACCACTGTCACTTGTAAGGGAAAACACTACTGTTTTTCTTCATTTTATAACAGTTTCATAGGCTCTGGGAATTCCCTAACCCCTCCCTAACCCCTCCCCAAACCTTTCCCCCTGTAATCCCCCTGTTAGATTCCAGCTATTTGCAGTTTTTTGTGTTACCAGATGAATCCTTGTATCATTTTTTCCAATTCCGTGAAGAATGTTTTGGGTAATTTGATTAGGATTGCACTGAATGCATATATTGCTTTTGTTTATTTTATTGTGTTGAATAGATATATATAGCTATATATATATAGCTTTTAAACTAGGCACAGCCTTGGTTGGTGGAACCATTTTGGGAGTGAGGCTATTTCTTCCATTTCAGATAAATAAGCAAATAAATCTCTCAAATTAGGGAAAATATTATTTAGACTAAAGATTTTAAAAACTACTCATTTTCTCACAAACCTTCAAAATGTGTTTTTACTAATAATAGTGATAAGGTCCTGATAGTAAACTTCCAAACACTTGCGAAGAAGGCTGTGCTGGAGTCATCAGACCTTGAGGATTCAGATTTCTCTTTACTGTTTCTTTCATTTTCTCTTTTTCTTGAGATTTATTTTCTTTGTTTTGAAAGGCAGAGTTAGAAGCCCAGTGGGTAATATGAGCAAGAGCTTCTTCTGGGACTCAAATAGTTGGGACATTATCTGTTGTTTTCTCAAATTTATAGTAGCTGGATTAAAAATGAAACAGTGGGAACACTAACCAGTACTCTGTGGGATGCCATCTCCGCAGGCTGTGGCCTAACCTACTACTGAAGGAGACTTAGGAAATTTGCTAGCGTGGGGTTCTATCATTAAAACCGTCACTTCATGAATACCATGAATCAGTTCTATTTTCTCCTGTCTCATACACATCATTGATATTAGGCTGTTTCTTTGAGAAACCAGATCAACCAGCCGGTTTCATCTAGTGGATTAAAATGTCTGTCAGTATAGGGGAGGTAAGCCTCACAGTTAAGAGAAGTTACCGATTAAATTAATATGCGACAATGACACTAATGTTATGAAGACAGTTTGTCTTGATTTGAATGTCTCAATGCAACATCGTTTCCTGCTGCATTGATGTGTAGACATATTCAATTTGATTTCACTTATTCTACCTCCTTGCTATGTCCTATTGGCTTGCTGTGGCAGATATTTTGGCATGCAATTATTTTTGTCTCCTTTAATATCTGAACTTAGAATTTATCTTAATAAAAATGTTAAGCGGTTCTATTCAAGGTACGTACTTACGGAGAAGAGTGAATACCTTCACTATGACCTGTGCATCTGACATTTCCAGACGTTCCTTGACTTTAATATTATGCTTCAGATAACATAGTAGGAGTATTTTAGAAGTCTACTAAAGGCTTTAAAATCACTCTTTGCTGACCACTCCTTGCTGCTTTTGCCTCCCTTTTAAAATTTCCATACTGGTAGGCCTGTGTGAGCATGTTCATCCTTCAGCGAATTCCCTCATTTAAGCCTCTGATCCCTATATTTAGAAGTATAGTGAGGCCAGTTAAGAAGGTAAACACAAAAGAACCTAAAAAAATTATGTGATTGTCAGTGTCTACATATGTAGATTGTGACTGAGCTGTGGCTAGAATTCAGACATTTTGGTCTTCGGGCCAGATTTATTTCAGACATTAGAAACCTTCCATATCTCTTTCAGGGATGAATAGGAACATAAAGTTACTTGTGTAAATATCTTTAAGGTGATCACAATTTCTACTTACTTGGAATGGTGCAAGTTATGTCATTGTCAAGTGTAGTTAATGCCACTACTTTTCATTCTCAAAAGTGTCAGTGTTAGGTTGTGGAAGCATAAAATTACTTCCACATTGTGGAAGCATAACATATTCTAAAAAAAAATATTTTTAGAAATATATTTTACTTTTTTTTTTAGATTTGTTTTTATTGGAAAGGCAGATTTACAGAGAAACAAAGTTCCTCTGTCTGTTGGTTCACTCCTGAAATGGCTGCAATACTCAAAACTGAATCTGATCTGAAACCAGAGTCGGGAGCTTTCTCTGGGTCTCACATGTGGGTGCAGCGTCCCAAGGCTTTGGGCTGTTCTCGACTGCTTTCCCAGGCCATAGACACTTAGGTAGGTGGGAAGTGGAACAGCTGGGATATGAACTGATGCCCATAAGGGGTTCCAGTGCTTGCAAGAGGATATCAGCCAATTGAGCCATTGTACTTCACCCAAAATTTTAGATCTTTAAAGCAATTTCTTTTTTTTTTGTTAAAGCAAAATGTTACTTATTTTATAACAGCTTTATTTTTGAGAGTCATTAATGGATTTCACTAAAATTATGAACTTTACACTTATTACCTTGGACTTAGATGCATTTGTAACAAACTGATACCTGTGCCAGGACATGACCCTGCACTTGTATTGGAGTTGTGGTCAGTATTCTCTCTCCTTCCTGCCTATGAAACTCTTTCCATCCCAGGGCTGCCTTTTCCTTCTTGTAGTTCATTAATTTCTGGAAACATTCTTTCCTTATTAGGGAAAAAAAGGGAATATTTTTTTTTCTGTTTTCTTGCATCATATATAACTATCAGGATAGTTGGCAAATCCTTTGAGATTTTCTACCAATTTCTGTAATATAGCCTCTCTTATGAGGCTTCATAAATTCACTTTGACAAACCCGTTGTTCAAACTATGCATCTTACCTTTCCAGTGGGTTTCTACATGTATCGCTGTTCTCCTGAATGAAAATTGGGGGTCAAAGTGAGATCAGAGGGCTGACAAGGCAGATACTAAAACAAGTCCCTCTCCCAAATTGTGACTTTATTACCATAGACAATTAACTTTTCTAGAATATTATCCTCATTCTGAGGGATACCTTAGTGATCAGCCTAAGGAAACTACCAAAATAGATCTGAAGCATCACCATGGACCCAAACTGCGTCTCAACTCTTGATCTGCTCTCCAATATGTTACTGATTCTCATTATGCCTTGATTTCTTCATTTGGTAAGCTAGGCTGAGTATAATAATTTAAATCATCAGATTATTATGAGCTTTGCCAGATTTATAATATGTGAAAGATACAGCATTCCACCTATTAGCATCATTAATATGTAAGTCTACAAAGATGAGTTTGCTTAGAATTAGCTAACATCCTTTAAATATTGTAATTTTCAGGCAGAGTATAATATGTGATCCAGACTGAAAAACAGCCTAAGCTCTGTTCAGTGAGATAGCTATTCTCTTTGCTTTTAGAAAGGATATGGAGAGGGCTCTGAAAACTACTAAAATACAGGTCAAAAGTAGATAGTATTTGACGGAATCTGACCTAAGCAATCTTGAAGCAAGAAAAATAGGATAATCTGAGAGGAAAGTGAAATTGTGATAGTCTGATGCTACTGATTTCAGTCAAAAGGTTTACTGCAGTTTCAGGTGGTGGGTGAGTCCATCTGTATCTGAACACTCGGGCAAATAGATGATCTCTTAGGAAACTGCCTTTGCGCTATGCTGAGGAAGCCACTGGAGTGACCATGCTAAGACTAATCTCTCCATCATGAATCTGATGCCTTGAAAAATCTTACTTTTTTCTGTTCTTTCCTTGGAAGTCACTCAGGAGACCTTCCACAAAATCTCAGATACGGTATGTTTACACAAAGAAATATGTAAAATATGTATGAACAAAAAGGGAAGAAAGGCCAATATGCACATTTCGTATGATGTGTGTGTGTAAGTATAATGACCCCATTTACCATAAATTGTATGAGAATGCTGTATTTTTATAACACCATTGTCTAACAGAATGCTTTCTTATGGAAACGAGTAGGCAGCATTCCAGTGACTGGAAGGTCAGATACGCGAAAGTGGGAGTCTTGGTCAAAGGGAAAACCCACACAGTTCAAAACTAGGAATCAAGGAAAGAGACCTTGTGGGTAGGAATGAAACTGGAGAACAAAGGAAAGGTGTTGAATGAAGTCTGACAGGAGAAGACTTTATACGATTCTAAGCTCTTTACAAAATCTTAACAGATTTCTAGTAAAATAAATGTAAGGGCATCAAGTAAGATAGATGTAAGAACTACCTCTAAGCATACATCAGTGGTACATACCATGAGTGTTACAATTAGTGACTCAGTTTCAACATTTCTCAACCTCCAGACATGTTTTACTGCTAGTAAGATGAAGTAGATTCGTCTATTACATGCTATTTATTTAAAAAAAAAATTCTTGGAAAGTCAGATATACAGAGGAGGAGAGAGGGGAAAATCTTTCAGCTGCTGATTCACTCGCCTTTCTTCCAAGTCTGCACAGGTGTTGGCGTCACAAGGCTTTGAGCCATCCTGGATTCCCTTCCCAGACCACAAGCAGGTAGTTGGATGGGAAGTGGGGCTGCCAGGACATGAACTGGCACCCATATGGGATCCTGGTGTATGCAGTGAGAGGACCCCAGCCACAAGGCTGCTTCCCTGGGCCCTATCATATGCTATTCTTAGAAATGAGTGATGGGAAAAATCATAATACAATGAACAACATGGTTAAGAAAGAATATACTCCCTGCTAAGTCATTTGTAATGGTTTGATTCCTCCTAGAAACTTGAAACCAATGTAGTCTTTGGATCCCTTCACTTTACCTCTATCACCATATTAAATGTGCTTTTATTTCCCTGGAACTCGTGGCATAGGTCATATTTGAAAGAGGAAACTTAAATTCTTTGACTACTCAGAGATTTAAACATCTTATTATCAATTAAAGAACTCCAGCTGTTATAAAAAGTCCAGCCCACACTCTCAAGTGAGGCTTTATTAAGGGGTTCAGCTGGGCAAGCCATGCTTGGGAGAGTATGGCTAATGATATATTAGGGAACAGAGGCGTACACTCACAATAAACAGCCCAATGCTGACATTAGTTGTGGATCAAAAACCATCACTTCAGGAAAAAAAAAAATCTCGAACATTGGTATAGCTTTTGGAGAAACATGTTGAAGAACTGATGACTAAATTTCAGCATGGGTGAAATGTAGCAGCACAGTCTGCATCAGTAAGTGGCTGGAAAACATTTGACTGGAATTTGAAAGAAGCAAAAACATTGTGTTAGGAAAATTTAGCATTTTATTAACGATAAGGAGACTCACTTCTGAAGTCTGATTACTAAGTTTTATTGGGTCCTTAGTCACCACAGACCATTAGATCCTGCACCCCCCCTTACATGTCACACATCAAATTTTTGGATCCATGAAGTCAGTTCTGAAATCTGAATTACAATGAAGAAAGAATATTTACCATATCTTGATGTACCCTGGTGCTTGAAAAATGCTGTGAGAGAAACAAGTGTAGAAAATACTTCATACAGATCAGTATTTTTTGTTAGAGCCAATAATTTGTCATTTATGCCATTCTCAAAATTCCCATCTATAACCAGTTAGCAAATTCAGTGAGAATTCTCCAGATTGTTTAATTGATCCCGTTTCCTCCAGTCATTCTGAGCTGACTGCATGAAAACCTAGTTAGGCCTTTGCCAAGAATGCTTTATGCTTTAAATCATTGTTTTGCTTCAATGTCAATCCTGTGTTCCTTTCTTAAAATCCAAATCAGTGTTAGTATTGTATTTCAAAGCAATTACACAATGATTGCATTTTGTATTAGAAGTGCAGAGGGCCTGTCACGTGCAAGGTGATTAAGCCCTTCTTGAGATAACTGCATTTCATAGTGGAGTGCTGGTTAGAGGTCCAGCTCCTTGCCTTCCAATGCAGCTTGCTGCTTCATGCTGGGAGGCAGCAGGTGATGGCTAAAGCTCTTGGCCTCCACCGCACAAATACAGTACCAGGTCTGGTTGGAGTTGGAGATTTCTGCATTTACCTGAAACTCTCTCCTTCCTCTTCCCACTTTCCCTCACTTCCCTCTCTTTCAATAGTTTCAATAGACATGTTTCTTCTGAAAAAATGCACATTAATGTTTCTACTGCACAGTATTTAAAAATTTGAAGATAGGAGGACTGATTTCAAGGCTCTATGTGTTAGGGTGTGTCTAAAGAAACAAACCAGAAGGATGGAGATGCTGAGATGGATGGAATGCAAAAATTGCAGGGTGTACCAAGTCCAAACTTGACAGTGTAGGCCAGCACATTTTAGACATGAATAAGAAGTGCTGCATTTAGTCATTTACAGTCAGTCTTAGCTTGGGAAGGTAGTCTTTGTTCTGTTAAGCTTTCAATGATTAAATGAGGATTGCCACTGAATGAAGGGCAGTCGTCTTTAATCAAAGTTTAATCAAATATAAATGTTACAAGCTCACCTCCTAAAGTGATGCTTAGAATGAACTACCCTAAATTCTGAAACTTAAAACTAGCTAACAAGCTTCCTTTATTTCCTGTTACTAGCATTGTGTTTTAGATTCACTATGTACCCATTGTTTTTATTTTCCATCGCAAAGTTATAACACTGGCTTTGTATTAGACACTAAAGGGACTGGGAAAACAGCTTACAGTACCTTATTTTGCTCTTTCACCCTTTCCCATGCATTTCTTTTTTCTTACTTTGGTAAAGAGTTACTATCAGAGTAAGGGAGAGATCTTCCACCTACTGGTTAGCTCCTAAAGTGGCTGCAAAGGAAGGAATTGAGCCAACCTAAAGCCAAGAATTTCTTTCTGGGTCTCCCTCATTTTACAATGTCCCAAGGACTTGGGTCATCCTCAGATGCTTTCCCAGGTCATTAGCAGGGAACCACATCAAAAGTGGAGCAGCCAGCACCTGATGAGCACACACATGCGGTGCTGGCACCACAGGAGGAGGATTAGGGGGCTCTGCCATGCAAAGAGGCCTCTATGCATTTCCTAATTTAGAACTTCTCTACTATGCTAATCTTGACAACACCCCACTCACCATTGAAGATTGCTAGTTCCATTTTATTTAAATCATCCCAGTATGAATCCTCTCTGATTTTTTTAGTTGTACATTTGTGTCATATCTTGATAGTTTGAAGAATTTTTTTATAAATACCTCTTGACTGCATTGATTGCAATTTTTTTTAAAGACTTATTTCATTTTTATTGCAAAGTCAGATATACAGAGAGGAGGAGAGACGGAGAGGAAGATCTTCTTTCCGATGATTCACTCCCCAAGTGACCACTGCAGCCGGTGCTGCACCTATCTGAAGCCGGGAGCCAGGAGCTCTTCCAGGTCTCTCATATGGATGCAGGGTCCCAAGGCTTTGGGCCATCCTCGACTGCTTTCCTAGGCCACAAGCAGGGAGCTGGATGGGAGGTGAGGCTGCTGGGATTAGAACAAGCGCCCATATTGGTTCCTGGTTCTTTCCAGGCGAGGACTTTAGCCTGTAGGCCACGGCTCTGGACCCCGATTCCTCTTTTCTTTCTCTGAAAGTAGTTCCAATTTTGGCTTTCCCACCATCTTACCACTATCTGTATACAATTATTCTGAATGCAGTTTTTGTTTATCCTGTCAGTAAGAGCTAAGGAAAAAGGATTTTATATCTTACAGTATTCAATGTAGCTTCCATTACATAGAAGTTGTTAAAAATAAATACCAGAGAAGAAAGCATTAGTAGTACTGTTTGTCTTATTCAGAATATCTGATGTTTCAACTATGATGAATAAACAGTTCTTGGTCTATAGCAGAGCTGTGCTACTATGTTAATCACAGGATTTTTTTTCCGTTAAGTCTGTGATCCTTAATTATCCACTCTAAGTCTATCCACATACACAAGATCCAGTACTGAGGGTTTATTCATCAGAAACTTGGTAAGAAAACACATATTTAAAATACTTACGGCATCTTGCAAGAACCCTGCTAGCTTCTTTTTTGTAAATGATCTTAATATGAGAATTCATTTTTTTCTAGTTTTTGTAGTAGGTAATGAAACAGAGCAATTCAGCTGAATGAAGGAGCTTTATTCAAGTTATTTCTTTACTCAAACTATACATTATTTTATGAATCATATATTACTTAATTTCAGCAATTTCAATACTGGATGTGTTGTAATCTTAGAGGTTATGATATGTATTTCTAAGCTCTATACCTATGTTTTTCCTATCTGTATTTCTCCATTTAATAGTATCAGAGAATTTCACATTTTAACATACATCCTTGATCAAGATTTTTAGGAAAATTTGAGAATCATGAAGAACAAATACCATGTTTTTCTTACATGGAGTGCATAAATAATTTGTGGATTTGTGAGTGACATTTTGCAGTTGATTGTTGTGTACAGCCTTCGCTTATACATTGAAGGAGTAGAAGGGATTTTATTGTTTTTTTCTTTGTTATTTTCTGCTTACCAGGGTTTATAATGATCTAATGGAGTGTTAAGCATGTAATTTTAAAGTGAAATGAAAATGTTATTGTAAACTAGGAGAATAAGTGAGGATGGGGTAGCCTGGGAGTCAGGGTGAGTCAGGCTGGTTGCAACAAGCTCTACAATCTGTATCACATGACATTGCTCCACCTGATACACGTAAATAATTCAAACATAATTATGATCCATGTCTTTCAAATGATGTTGTGACTGGGTGAGTTCGTCAGTGTTATAGCTACATTTGAACTCCTTTACCTGATTTTGTCATTTGGAATTCTGTCAGTTAACATTGCTTCTTCTAATGAGAGAGAACACATATTATTAACTTGATTAATAAACAGGAAAATTTGCCTTGGCAAAAGCCACTATCTGTGAGATCCACATATTCGACAGGAAACACCTGTATTTTTTTTCTGGGCAGTCGTTAGTGTGATAAAATAGTTTCTCTAGAAGGGGCAGAGTGATCAATTTAAAATAAAATTGGAAGAATTAGCCTCATATACACTGTTATAATTATTTAGCAAGGGGATAAGCCGGGATGCATAGCATCTCATCTTTATATAAATACTCAAACAGCAGGAAGAAAGAAATGGTGTTATAATGTTGAAGAACCAAGAGAGCCAATAAAAAATTCAGCTGACACAAAGGCCACTCACTGGTTGTAATTTGCTAATGAGCTGGCACATTAAGCATCTTGGAAATGAAATTAGGAATCAAATCCCCTTGTACTCTAAAGGTGCAAAGAATTAGTGGAGTTAATAGGTTTTGTAGAAGCATTCACTGGTAGTTTTCTCTGACTGAATGTGAAGACTAACCCTATAATTGCAGAATAATGAAGCCCAGTCCAAGGCAGGATGGTGATATGCAGAAATGGCAATAACTTTATCAGCCATGGAAAAGATTATTCTAGACCTTCTTGATCACAATAGGATGATTTACCAAAAGATAACATTTCCTGACCTTGATTGTCTGCTGAGATCGGTGGCAAGATGGGAAGAAAGGAGTAAGGCATGCAAATATAAGACTCTGTTAAATTGTAACTCTGAGACTATAATTAATGGCCCAAGTAATAATAGTTGCATTCATTTAATCTACAGATGGCTGTTCTGTGAATACTACTTAATAAATTCTAAATTTTGGAGACAGATGATGCAGAAAACCCTGGAACACTGAAATTTTCAAACTTTTAATTTTTTTTTCTTATTGACCATATTATATCTGCTGTTTAATGATACATAGGTTAGATGTCTCCCATATGACTTAGGGGCTCAGTGACTTGAATTGTCTTCTGCTGCTTTCCCAGGCACATTAGCAGAACACTGTATTTGAAGTGAAGTAGCCAAGACTTGAAACTGACAGGCAAATGGGATGCTGGTACATGGGCCCTACCAAGATCTTCATGCTGCATCACTAATTTGGCCCTAATAATAATAGCATGATCTTTGGACTGGGCTCTGTGATAATCCATTAACAAAATCTCCAAGGAAACTGGGTTTGCATGTATGTGTCACTAAAACAAGGTGTCCCCCCCCCAAAAAAAAATTGTAATGAGCCCTCTGTTACCTACCTTATTCCCATTTCCAAAATTCCCAAGTTACTGATTTCAGTAAAAGATATGTGATGATCTTCCAAAGATCTTAGTGTAACAGGCTATTAGGGTACAGCCAAACTTTGGCCTATATGCAACATTTTCATCATTAATTACCATGATTCACCAAGAATAGAAAATGCCTATTTTTTTCTTTTGAAAAATATTTCTTTTTCTGCCTGGAATAGACAGCATCAGTATTTAGATCACTCAAACATTAACTCCTGCCTTGTTGCACAAATAAATTGAAGCCATAGGCAAACACTAACCAAACTACTCACATTTAATTTAAAATAATATATACAATCCAACTTTTTATTTTTAGTTTCTTTTCCACATTGATGTGATCTTCATACAAAAAGGACAAATTCAATATAGTGATGCTTTCCAAAAGTGTTTCATATGTGAATTGGTTCCAGGCTGCCAACACATACCAAAGTCCTCATATACTGCAGTCTCTTATGTCAGACAAGCATAGGTGTACGCACGTGGAACATGAATGAGAGGTGCGACGCGGTGTAGAGGTGAAAAGGCTGCAGACTGGTGATGGCAGCAGGCTCCAGTAGGGTGTGCTTACATGTCAATTCATTTATAAGGGTTCTTTAAAAAGGACTTATGATTATAAGCTCAAGCTTCTCAACTTGGAAATTTTTGGAATTGCTTTTGTTCTCAGTCTGGTAGCTTGACTAATTGTGAGACATGTAGACATAGTCTACACAGGGAACATGCGATAGAGTTGCTTTGAGTTGCGATAGATAATTTCATCTCATTTTTGAAATGAAATGAGATGAAGAGATTAGGTGAAAACCTCTAACTCAATCTATTGAACACTAAAATGTTGAGTTGGAAATTTTCACAACAAAATTAGTTGTAAACAAAGTTGTTTTTTTTATGAAATGTGCTCATTTTTTAATCCAAGAAAGTACAAAGGGATTTTCCCTTGGGAATGGTATCAAATGAACTTGATTGAATCCTTAGTATAAAATCATCTTAAACTTTCTATGACAAACAGTTTTGGACACATTTACTGACCTTTGGCCTTCATAAGGAACTGTATTCCTTGTCTTAAGGGGACATGAATTATAATTAAGTAAAAGAGTAAATTGTATTTATCTGGATAGAATCCATCCTTGCTTTTATTTATCCACTGATAGAGTATACTGAAAAAGAAGTTTCTGCAAACTTCAAAAACCTTTTGTATCTCCTCTGTCTTACTCTATTTGTTCACTCTCAGGATTCCTCTAGTAGGAACCGGGACTCAAGGTGTGATATTCGTGCGGAGAATTTTGGAATACAGGGAATGCTAAGGTAAAATGAACCGATGCACATTATTGAACCAATGATGCTTGATTGAATTCTACTGGGCTACTTGTACCATGATGTTGGCAGAGTAAGCAGGCAGATTGGTTACTACTTAACAATAGCATACAAATTACTCTAATAGATCACAAGGGATTTGGAAAACAATCACCAGGCTCAGGCAACAGGATAAGTAAGCATGAGTTACAGGAACCGATATCAGTAAACAAACAGATCTAACTAGAAAAGGAATCTAACAAGACTTAGTACTTAGATGCATTTAGTCCACAGTCACTAAAAGGATGAAGTGACAGTGAAGATGCCTCATATCTATCCGCGCACTTTGTCAGCAAGATGGCCCACAATCTCCGCGGAAAGTCTGCTTTCTACATCATGCCCAGTCTGCCAAAAACGTCTGAGATTTGGGGGTCCCTTGGACATTTGGTCTGGTTCAGGGGGTAAATGTCTACAGTTAGCAAATCTCCACAGCCCAGATTTCAAAGTCAGATATATATAGAGAGAGGAAGAAGACAGAGGCAGATCTTCTGTCCGATGTCACTCCCTGAGTCAGCGCAATGGCCGGTGCTGCATCTATCCGAAGCCGGGAGCCAGGAACTCTTCCAGGTGTTCATTTTGGAAAGATGTTGACATTGAAACAGTCAATTAGTTTGCTTTCTCAATGTGAAATGTGAATTTTATCTGATTAGTTCCTTTAAACTTGGAGAAGATGTCCTCTCCACCCCAAACACACTGAGTTCCCAGGGCCTATGGAACTGTATCATAAGAATAATAAGTAAAAATAAGCAAGTAATTAAATAAATATGGAAGATTTATTTTTTTAAAGATTTATTTTTTTATTATTTTTTCATTGGAAAGGCAGATATACAGAGAGGAGAGACAGAGAGGAAGATCTTCCGTCCGATGATTCACTCCCCAAGTGAGCGCAACGGGCCGATACTATGCCGATCCGAAGCCAGGAGCCTCTTCCGGGTCTCCCACGCGGGTGCAGGTTCCCAAAGCTTTGGGCCGTCCTCGACTGCTTTCCCAGGCCACAGGCAGGGAGCTGGAAGGGAAGCGGGGCTGCCGGGATTAGAACCGGCGCCCATATGGGATCCCGGGCGGCAAGGTGAGGACCTTTAACCACTTGCGCCACCGTGCCGGGCCCGGAAGATTTATTTTTAAGACTTACTGTATTTTTATTGAAAAGTCAGATATACAGAGAGGAGAGACAGAGAAAGATCTTACATCTGATGATTCACTCCCAAGCAGTCGCAACGGCCAGTGCTATGCAGATTCAAAGCCAGGATCCAGGAACTGTCTTCTGGGTATCCCACATGGGTGCAGGGTCCCAAGGCTTTTGGCTGTCCTTGACTGCTTTCCCAGGCCACAAGCAGAGAGCTGGATGGGAAGTGGAGCTGCCGGGATTAGAACCGGCACCCATATGGGATCCCGGGCGCATTCAAGGCGAGGACTTTAGCCTCTAGGCCACGCCACTGGGGCTTGGAAGATTCATTTACTTTCTTAATCAAATAAGCTGCATCTTCGACCTAAAATGACCTGAAGACGAATCAGTTTTGACCGCCTCCTAATGAAATCTTTCAACAGTCTGGATTTATTACACTTGGCCACTATAATTATAGACAGAATATGTGTAAGAGGAATTAAGTTTTGTTGATTCAATTATTGTGTGTACCTGCAATAGAAAAGATGGTTTCTTATGGTCACAGCAGAGGTAGATTGAAAACAATTCTATTGATACACTTTTTTAAAGTCTAGTGGGCATTTGTCCTGGAGTTTGATATGCTGTTGGGTTCTTTTGCGCCCCCTATCGGAATGCTTAGTTTCTCATCCTTGGCTCTTCTCCCAAGTCTATCTTCCTATCTTCCTCCTAATGTGCATCCCTGGAGATGGTATGTCTCCAAGTCTTGTACTTGATTCCCTGTCATCCCCGGGGAAATCTGAATTGAGATTATAATGATTCTGGCTTGGCCAGTCGTGCCTGTTGTAGGCATCTGGCGCATGAGTAAGTGACAGAGCTTAGGAGCTCTCCATCTTTCTCTGCCTGTCAAGAAAAAAAAAGTGGGGGGAGGCAATTATTAGAGTCTATGAATCTCTTTGAAAGGCAACCAACAAAATAACAAAATCAAAGTTATCTTTTTGAGTCCCTTCTGACAGAGCAATGTACAACTGAATGGAATTCAGTTACTGTAACATAACTATGTCAATATGCTTTCTGGTAGAAAAATTCTGGAGGGGTTAAATTTTGTTGCAATTAATATCAAGAGAAAATTGAAATTAAAACTATATAGCTTTTGTCAAGTTGACATATACTGATAAATAATTCTGAGTAGTTGTGTGAGTTTTTTTAGAGAGGATTACATGCATACAAGTTGAAGTGCATAACTAGCTTATTTCACTCCCCTTCACACTTGAAGCACAATTAATCCTCATCTATCATCAAGCCTGACAGCATGCACTGTCCCAAGAAGCCAAAGATAAGTGTTGGTGATTTTAGAAATAGCAGTGCAGTGTCACATCGGAGTTACCATATGGGGCCACTTTATACTCCTCAAATCAAGGCAGTGCATTAGTAATAGTGTGTACTAGAGCTACAATTTTTTTTTCAAGATTTTTATTGGAAAGCCAAATTTAGAGAGGAGAGACAAAGATCTTCCTTCTGATGGTTCACTCCCCAAGTGGTGGCAATGGCCAGAACTGAGTCAATCCTGAGCTAGGAGTCAGGAGCCTCTTCTGCGTCTCCCATGTGGGTTCAGGGTTCTAACGCTTTGGGCCACCTGCCACTGCTTTCCCAGGCCACAAGCAGACAGCTGAATGGGAAGCATGGCCGCCGGACCACAAACCAGTACATTTGTGGAATCTTGGTATATGCAAGCTGAGAATTTAGCCACTAGGCAATCAGGTCAGGCACCTGGAGCTTCAATTTTTTTTTTTTTTTTTTTTGAGCTTCAATTCTAATACAGCATGCTTTTTGGTAGGTAAGTAGGTATGTATGAATAACACTATATGTGATAATGTAATCATTACTTCACTTGCCCTGATGAATATAAACAAAATGAGAAGACTAGGGAACAGTGTATCTGGCTGAGACCTATCCACATACATTTGCATTTTCAAATTCAAGCATATCTTAAATTAGGACTTGAATTTTATTTTTCTCTGATCTGAGTTATGTTTCTACACATTTACAACTTGGAAAGTACAGATAGGTATAACTCATTGACACATTCATTAAGTAATGATAAAGTAAAAATTGGCAAATCATATTGTATTTCAATACAGGTATGATTTCACATTTCCCAGATCCCTGCTTTCTATGAAATTTTTTATTCAATTCTCTAAAACATGATAAAGCTAACTCTTCAAATTTCTAAATAATTTACATAGGTAGTATTGATACTTTGATTAACAAACTTACTTTGCTCTTGGCTATTTCATATCTTCATATAACTTTTTCTTTGTAAGGCTTATTATGTCCAGGTTTTTATATATGTTTTTCTGTTTAAAATACTATAAACTTCTACGTCGTCTTTTGTGGGGTTAGTAGTGTCCTCTAAGACTTTGACAGAATTCTCACAGAGCCTCCAGATACAACAGTCGCCCTCCCACGTAAGATCATACCAAATACTCCCATCATCGTCGTTGTTTCTGGAGACTTCCTGCTGTCGGTTTGTCTTTCAAGTCTTGGTCTTGTGAAATTTGTGTTGTAGGAAAACATAAATTATGCAGAGAACTAAAAATACCAATTTGTACTTGATAGGATATAGAGAAGAGTGTCCTCAGACTTTCAAGTTACCATTCCATTTTATGCTCAAATCCTGGTTAGTTAGTAAAAGGGCAAGAGTTGTCTATGTTCTGATACCTTTATGTATGATCTGTTTAGCTTCTGGGAATATTTATGGGATAGTTCACTTTATTTCTGTTCTTTCAGGATTGGTCCTACCTTGAGATTTTTGTCATTCAGTGTATTGGCTACTTACTATGTTGGTCAAAAATATATGCAATTTATATTCATCATATAGTGCTTCCTATTTTTTCTTTTTCCTAGAAATTCCTATTATCTCTAGTAGCTGGATTTGCTTAGACTACTTATCTAATAGTTTTTTTTTTCTGTTTTTTTTTCTATAAATTTTTACTTTCTATCCAAGTCTGAAACTTTTTTTCTACTTAGTGTTTTCTGTATGAGCATTTGTCACTGAATTGTTAACTAATGAATACTATCCAAAATTACACATCTAGTTTGATTGAAAGATATAAAATTATTCTAATGATTAAGGAATATTAAAATTTACCAAGTGTGCATTAGTGTATTTTTTACATCACATATGCACATATGTTTTGTTGCTAATGATAAAGTAAAAATTGATTTTAATCACTATAAAACCATATTGCAACTGGTTGTTAATGCTTAGAAAAATGAACAGTTTACAACATTGAATCCATGTTAAGCCTAATCTACAAGTAGATTATGAACATTAAATATAACTAATTTATTAACACTGTGTCAAACCAATGTAGCTATTCTAGTGCCTACAATTCAAATTTAGGAAAAGAAAGGTCCTATGGCTATTTCTTAATGCTTTGGAAAGGTGAAATTTGTTTTAAAACTCTTACAATGGGATCGACTATCAGACCCCTAATGTACCATAGCAGTGGCATTCCTCCCATGTCTTTGTACCATCGTGGTACAACAAGCACTTCTAGGTAACCTGTGGTCCTACAAAATTGAAAAATAAATGCAGCATTTCCTTTTTTACAATCTCTACCCAGATTGATTCTTTTAAGCTTAGCAAAATAAAACACAGGAGCTATTTTCAGACACAATTCTAATGTAGAAGAGAAAAATGTTTAATAAAAGATAGGGGCCAGTGAAATGGCTCAACTGGCTAATCCTCCACCTCCAAATGTGGCATCCCTTATGGGTGCCAGTTTCTATTCTATTCCATCCAGCTCCCTGCTTTTGGCCTGGGAAGGATCAAGTCCTTGGGACCCTATACCCATGTAAGTGACGTGGATGAAGTTCCTGACTCTTGGCTTTGGATAATCTCAGCTTTGGGAGTTGCAGCCATTTAGGTAATGAAGCCAATGGATGGAAGCCCTTTCTGTCTCCTTCTCTTTATAAATGTACTTTTCCAATAAAAATAAATAATGTATTGGTCCTGATACAGTAGTCCAGTGTCCAAAGTCTTCACCTTGCATGTGCTGGGATTCCCTATGGGTACCAGTTTGTGTCCTGGCTACTCTGCTTCCTATCTAGTTACCTGTTTGTGGCCTGGGAAACGTTAGAGGATGGCCCAAAGCCTTGGGACCCTGCAGCAGCTTGGCAGACCTGGGAGAAGTCCTGGCTCCTGGCTTCACATTAGCTCAGCTCCAGCCATTGTGGCACTAGAGGACTAAATCACATGGATGGAAGATTTATCTCTTTTGTCTAAATTTGCTTCTCCAATAAAAATGTCTATAAAAAATGAAAATTGTAGTACTTCATGTAAATGAGTGCATAAGAGCAAATGGATATAACTGACCCACACAGAAAAGTTTTCCATATCTTCATATCCATGTTTTTACAAAAAAAATCAAGATACTTAGTTCAAATGCTTTATCCATATGTATTTTAGTAATGTACTTCTTGTATAACTAATGTAATCTTATGTATCTGAAGCTATTGATTATGTATATGTAGTTACACTTTATGTGTGCTATCTGTATTTTTCCCATAGCTCCATATCTGTCTTAAATTCTCTCCCTATTCATTCAAGCTCTGTCAAAGCTGTGGTAATCACTTTCTATACTTCAAAATAAGGCACTGGAAAGGTGGTTGTGAGTTCAAGTTCACATACTTGGTATGAACCAGCAGCCACTTTTTAGTGGTGGTTCCCTTGTGCTCAAAGCCTGGAATTGACTTGCCTGGACCTGGGCACACTCCTCCATAAACAGTGGCTAATAGAGTGGCCAAGAGAGGGATGGGATGCTGCTTTTGTATTAGATATTCTATCTCACGGACTTTAAATTTTCATTCAAATTTGTGGGAAAGTTCATTTTTTTCCTTTAAAGCTTTCGATTTAGTTTAGGCAAGATTCTGTTTGTCCCTCCCTGCATTTTTAAGAAGGATGAAAACACCATTGAACTAACTGGTAATTGAGATGGCCTTTTCAGTTTTTAAATGAAATTATTTTCCTTTTGAAAGCAGTATTAAGGTGACTGACAGGAATCCATTTCTGTGACTTTTAGTACAATTTTATTTCTCTCAGCTCTGAACCAGTCCTCAGATTGTTAGAATGGTGTAAAATGTCAGGGGACATATAAAAAGGAAAAAAAAAAACAAATCTTGTGATAGAAAAGACCCTAGGATTTCAGCCAAACAGTTTTTTTTTTCTTCCCACAGACTAATAGGGGAAAATCAGGTCAAGAACTGACAAATATATCACGTTTCCATTCAAAACACATTCAGTGTCAATGTGAAGTTCCACCAATTGTAATGGGACTTTTAAGTCAGTACAATGTAAGGAAATAAAAACCTTGCATGGTGTGTTAGTCTATTTAGGGTAGCATCATTATTTTTGTGAAAAATCAAAGCATTTCAGATACATGACTTATCACCAGATTATTAGAGATTTCCTCATCATTTCCAATTCTCTTCTGATACTTTGGTGCACAAAAGGCTTTTCTAGCAAATGATTGCAAGTGGAACTCTGAACTAGAAAAAGGATGGATAGCGTAATCAAGTAACTTGTGCGAATGAATAAAACAGGATAGCTTAGGACCATGACAAATACCCCACTTCCAAATAATGTATTGCAAGAGCATCCATCTGAAAAATATTCAGGTAAAAGATGACTTAAAAAATGGATCAACCATAAAAATGAAATGCATCTTCAAAAGAGTTCAACAGAGACATGCTTTAATTTTAAATTTTATTTGCTGTTTACATAGTTGATTCGAGAGGGAAGGGTCGAGAATTAGGGGGAAGTGGGTGAAATCATTGTTCCCAAATTTTTCTCTGTTTTTGTATCAGAAGTCCTCTGCAGGTCCCGGTGGACTGCCATATCTTCCATGTGCATGTGTGTGTATCATCCAGGTACTTCCGCATGCCACTCCTCTAAGCCACTGAGGAGATTGAGTTCTGACACAGGGATTTCATGGTCAGTCCACAACTCCAGAAATTCTCCACATGGTTGGAGTGGTTCAATTGGGGGAACCTCAAAGAAACTTTATCCTAGAACTGAAACTTGGTTGTGCTTATCCATAGAGGTTCCAGGTCTGTCCTTCACCTGCTTCAGCCTATGAACACACTGATTGTTGGCAATTGCTTGGTCATTTTTGGTTCTTACCTTCCCTCTTCTGTAAACCAATGGATGCTATGACCCAGGCCAACCCTGCCCACCACACACTCAGGTACACCAGCAGGTACACCAACAGGGAATGCAGCCTAGTCAGAAAGACTCCTAATAACCCTCACTAGACCCATCTCCAGCCCTGACTCCTAGGTTTGCAGTATGTGCAACAGACTGCCAGTGTGTCTCACATCCCATTCAGTGGGTACTGAAGCCTAGCTCAACACAAGCGCCCCCAGTGTCCAGCACCCACTCATGCTGGTGGATCCCACTGCCTGTCCAGCCAGGTCCTCCCCTAGCCCTCTTTTTTACGTTCTCCAGTGGAAGTTGCAGCTCATCAGAGGTGCCCAACATTTCCATACTGGGCGCATTCCCAGATCCAGCACTCTCGAGGTAGTTTTGCAATCTAGCTTCTCAGGACTTGCCCCCGGTCCCAGAACATGCCAGTTAATGCTGGGGCAAAGCCAAACCAGGTTGCATTTACTCTGGTTCATGTCTGGACTAGTGGATACAGTCGGTCAAACCCGGTTCTCCCCCAACCCAGTTCACATGCAGGTGAACAGAAATTACAGCCCTTCCTGACCTGGTGTGTCCGCAATTCCAATTATCACACTCACCACTGGGGGCAGTGACACAGTGGATAAGTCACCCATAGCCCTTCCCTGGGTTTCAGATGTGCTGGTGGATGCTGTGACCCAGTCTGGCATGACCAATGTCACCTTGGCATTTGCCATTGGGTGCTATAGCCTGGCCTGGCCTCATCTGCCCACAGTCAAGCTGGTGCTGGTTGGTGGTCACCTTAGCTCCCCAACCAGGCCTATTCTCCAGAGCAGACCTTGCACATACCAGTGGTTGCTCTGACCTAGCTCAGTATAGCCCATTTCCCATCTTGGCCTTTGCCACTGGATGCTACAAAAACAGCCTGTCTTGTTCCAGGTTGCCCTAAGTCCCAACTCTGGCTAGCAGGTACTGAAGCCTAACCTTGCCCAGTCTTCTCCCAACCTGGGCTCATGCAAACCTGTAGATGTGACAGCCTAGCCTGGTATGACCCACACTCCAGCCTGCCTCATGCTCATGCCATGGGCTAATGTTGGCCCAGTCCTGCAAAGTCTGCCCCCTCCAGATCCAACCCACACACTTACTGAGGAGTAGAGCTACTTTGCCAGGTCTTACCAATACCCAGGGCTAAATCACATGCTTAGCAGTGGCAGTTTTGGCTCACCAAGGAAGTTTCCCAGATGCCCCCACCACACCCATTCCCACTCGGATCTCACATGTGCTGATGAACACTAGGCCCTTACCTGGCATAGTCTGCCACCTCTGTCTTAGCCTTTGTATGAGCTTGTGGATGTTGTGGCCAGGACCAACCAATACCCTATTCTTGGGTGCCCCATGGGTGCTGCAGCTTGGACCAGCCCAGCCTGTTCCCAATCCCATACCCATTAGTGTAGGAGCATTCATGGTTATGCCTAGCTTAGCCTGTCACTACTCTCAGTTCTTAAGCAAACTAGCAGAAATCGCAGTTCCACAGGGGTGGTCCCATATATACCCCAAAGATTCTATCCCCAGACCTAGTTCTTTCACATGCTGTTTAGTGTCATGACCCAGCCTAACATTACTCAGCCCTATTTTGACTCTAACTGGCAGGAACTGTGATCTAGCCTTGCCAAGTAGGTCCCCAGCCCTAGCTTTAGTTTTCACTGATTAGTGGTAGTCAGTGGTAATCCATATTAATTATCCTAGCCCAGATCTTCCATGTGAGTTGGTGAGTGATTCTGACCCATAAAGGTCTTTCATCTTCTCCCGTCCAAAGTATTCCGTCTCTGCCCCCTCACTTACCTGCTGGTACAGTTGCCTAGTCAATGGAAGTCACCCAGAAGTCATTCCTCACCTGCAGCATATTCCATTAGCAGTCTTCCACCCCACACATCCCTTTAACTCTTTCCCCAATCAATCCATAGTCCCCGTGCCTGGGAGCACATGGGTATTTCAGCCTATCCTTCCAGAGCCTGGTTTTCCAGTGGAGTAGTGTGCTGGCCTGGAGCTCTTTATGCCCATTAGGGTCCCAAGCTCATGGCATGTGTGTGCTAGTTTGGGACCTTATTTCTCCAAACACCCAAGATCCAGGCCTATTTAAAGTTCCCCAAGCCTGTGCACCAGCCTATCAGACCAGCATGGTAACCTAGAGCTTGCCCCACCCCCACCCACCGGGGACCAAGCACATGGGGGAATCTCCCGGGTCATTCTGTCTGCTGGATGTGAGTTCCCAGGTTCCCAAATGCCCCTGCTGGAGCTATCCCCAGGCCCTCTGCAAGCCCACACTCACAGGCTCCATCTTGAGCCTACCCGGCGAGGGTGGGGCCTGCTCAGGATGGGCCAGGGCTCAGCACTGATGCACTTGTGGGCCAGGCCCACCCTGGGTGGGGAAAAATGAGTAACCATTTTAGAAAGCAACATATGAAAATAAAAACCAACTTTCTAATTTCACATCTTAAAGCTTTCTGAACTCTTTTGGACTTTGATCAGATGCCTATTTTTGACTGTCTTCATACAGAGATAGATAAACTACTCTGAATCATCACACAGAGCATACTGTTGTCATTTTGAGTAAGGATGTTCCAACGTTGGCCTGAATTCTGAAAATGCATTTTAGCAAATGTCTTCTCTCCGACAGAAGTGAATGAGCATTGTAAAAAACACATCTGCATTCTTCTAAATGCTGACTCTTAAAGAAATGATTATGACTTTGAAGACAATAATTTAATAGGTAAAAAATGATAGATGTGGATAAAGTTTCTCTTGATTTATATGGCTGCTCTCTAGCTCTTATGATTGATCTTTGGCACAAATATTTGGAGTAGTAAAGGGATAGATAGGCTTATTCATGTTTCAAGTGTTTGAAGAGTGCAGGAGAGCTAATTGCACATGCTTTCTGAGACTTTTCCTTTCTAGGACTCCACTGTTTTTGCTTTTCAAATCTGAACATTTCCCAGTGCAGTACAGAGCTTGATGTTTCACTTGTATATCAGCATTTCGTCTCTGTTCTACATTGTTTTTTTCTTCCATTTATGAATCTATTGGTGTTTACTTCAAATGGCTGACCAAAAGAATCCATTGTGTAATATTTGAGATCTAATTGTCCATGTGCCTCAGAGTTTGTCACCTGAGTACAGAAGGCAAATTGAAGATGCATAAAGGAATAGAGGGTACCTGCTTATTACAAAATAAAAATCGTGGATGTGATCAAGGAGGAGTTACTCTTTCAAGATTGTTTACTAATTTTTAAAAATACTTATTTTATTGAAAGGCAGATCTACATGGAGAAGGACATAAAGAGCCTCTGTCCACTGGTTCACTCCCCAGGTTGCTGCAACAGCCAGAGCTAAGCTGAGCTGAAAGCAGGAATAGGAGCTTCTTTCAGATCTCCCAAGTGCATGCAGGGTCCCAAGCCTTGGGCCATCCTCAACTGCTTTCCTGGGGACAAGTAGGGAGCTGGTTAGGAAGTAGAGCAGCCAGGACATTAACTGGCATCTTACAGGATCCCAGTGTATTCAAGGCAAGGATTTAGCCAGTAGGCTATCGTGCCTGTCCCTCCTCTACTCATTTTATAAGAAGCAATAGTAATATCTTTCACTAATGATTTTGGTAAAGCTAACTTTGAAACTTAAGTAGGAAGCTGAGAGTTTTAAGAGGTACATAATTAAAAAGTTACCAAAATCCAGAAGCTTTATTGTTGAATCTGCATGTAAAAGGGACAAACTCAATGACAATGAAATCATTATTTTCAAATCATAACCGCATACATAATCTCGGAATAGTAAACATTGTATAAATGTGTAGTTCTTCTCTTAGGTTTGGAACTCTAAGTTGAGATATATTTCCTCTTCTGTCTGAAGAATTAGTATCTATAGATAAACAGCTTGGTCGAGTTACTATACATTTTTGTTTCTCAGCTTAAATGAAACTGGTAGCAGATCACTCGATTCTCATACGTCATTGAACATATGTAGCTTTAGAAAAAGTAATTGTGATTGGTAGTGAAGTTACTGTGTGCCACACAGTGGCATTTCATGTTCACATTTGTCTTATGAGGTAGGCATTTATTAGTCCCCACGGCACTTCATTAGCTGGTGTTTTCATGTTAAGAGTAAGGAAAGCAAGGCTGACAAACACGTTTATGGTCTGATTGGAAATGGAAGAGTCTAATTCTCACATAGACTAAAGGTCCAGCTCAAACATTCCATGGAGTGTTCATGCTGTAACTGAGCGAGGAAAAAAGTGCAGCTACTAGCACAAAAGCTGCATCTGATATGATTCAATAGTAAAGGGAAACATGGAAATAATGCAAAGACTTAAGAACTCCTTGGAAGAAAGTCAGTAAAAATGTTGGTGCTGGGCCTGGCACGGAAGCCTAGTGGCTGAAGTCCTCACCTTGTATGCACTGGGATCCCATCTGAGTGCCGGTCTGTATCTTGGCTGTTCCACTTCCCTTCCAGCTCCCTGCTTGTGACTTGGGAAAGCAGTGGAGGATGGCCCAAAACATTAGGTCTCTGTACCCATCTAGGAGACCCAGAAGAAGCTCCTGGCTTTGGACAGGGTCAACTCTGGCCTTTGCAACTTGGAGTGAACCAGAGGATGGAAGATCTTTTCCTCCATCTTTCCTTCTTTATAAAATCCGACTTTCCAATAAAAAATAAACCTTTTTAAAGAAGTGGGTGTTATAAACTAATGTAAGAGCCAAAGAAGCAATTATTATCATTACTTTGAAAGGCAACAATTGAAAGCAAAGCAAGGAACGGGTGTTGGAGATGAAAGTAGACCCCTTAAAGCAGAATCCAGGTATGGGAGGGCTAACACCTTGGCTCTGCCACTTACTGGCTAGAGAATAACTTCCTTAAGGAAGAGAGGAGGTGAGAAATTAAGAGAGGAATGCTCTCTGCTATATGTATTTCTACCAGACCATGTCTAACATTTTTCATACATGATGAGAGAATCCCCATTTAAAAAAAAATAGCAGGTGTTTGATTCAGCAGTTTACATCGTTCTGCTTCTAATTCCAGCTTCCTGAGAAAGCATATACCAAGAGGCAGATGACTCCAGGATTTACGGCGCTGCCTTCCACATGGTATTGGTATTTGGAGAACAATGCAGTGAAGGGAACCTGTCTAACTTAAAATGAAGAAAATTTAATTCTAACTGTTCACACTAAGTTATCATCTGTGTTGATGGCAGCTGGATATCCGAATACAAGTAGTCTCGGTGGCACTGCTTCCTTTCTGGCTCCCTGTTGGTGTCCCGGGATAAGCAGGGGAATGCATCATAAGTACATAGGTCTGAGCTATTTTTGTGGGCCACTAGGCTGAGGTTCCTGGCTTTCAGATTTGGATCTGCCCTGTTCTGGCTGTTGTAATAATTTTGGTGATGAACCAAAGAATGGAAAAATCTCATTCTCTCTCTTCCTCTCTCAATCTCTGTGTCTCCCATTCTGTGTTCCTCTTCCACTGTGTATTTCAAATAAATGCTTTTGGAAGCTAAAAATTATAATAAAGTAAAACCTACCTGAACAACAGAGAGGCATTTGTCTTAGGATTTTAGAACCCGTTTAAATTTCCTGTATGCTCAGTCTACCTTCTTACTAAAGTGAGGCAGCCCTGTGAGGCAACAGGCAAATGGTTAAAGTGTTTGCTGTGTAACCTTGTTGGATACCTTCATTGAGTTCCTGCTTCTGTGTCTGACCCAGGTCAGCCCTAACCATTGTAGACATCGTGGATAGAATTGACAGATAATTCTGGTTTTTCTGATTCTCTTGTTCCCTTCTCAAAGATAATAACTAAAATCTACTTATGTAAATATAGTAATCTGTGCCTGCCTCTATGTTCCTCAGCATAAAAAAGTATCTTAATTGTCTTGAAGATTCATATCTGACTTTTTATGTCATGATCTTGCAAAATATACATAAACTGATTTAATGCAATGTACTAAGAAAGAACAGTATTAGCATACAAGTATTTCTTCTCATTACAAGAAGTGGAAAGTTTTTTTCCCCTAGAAGTGTAGGTATAGAGTACAAACTCCTGGTTTCTGATATACTTTAGGAGTAAGTATATTTTTTTGATATTTATCTTTGCCTTATAGTGACTATGTGTGTATGCACATTTCTACATAGTATTTTGTATACTTTGTGAAGTTACATCACTACATAATTTTTGTATTTGTCATTGGTTTTTATTGCTTAGTGTTATTTTGAGATTCAGCCTTCTAGGCACCTATAGTTGCAGTTTATTTATTTGATGTGCCTGTTTACACACAGATGCAAATTGATTTGTCCATTTAACCATTGATGGATATTTAGGATATTTCCAGCTGTTGATACAAACAAGGCTGCGACATTCCTTCACATGTATCCTAAATGAACAACTGAAAAGAGTTTCTCTGGAGTGTATACTTAGAAGGAATTGAAACGTATTTTGTATTTACCAGTACTGAAGTTTTTGGTCTTTGACCCAATTATTCTGTCAACATGTGCTTGGAACTTCCTTTGCTGTATGACTTTACAAAGAGCTGTTGCTTTATGTAAATATTTTACTCCGTTCCCAAATAATTAGCTCAGTTTTCCCTTGAACCACTTGCTCTCATTATTATTGTTTTTGTGCATATTAATACAGTGAATTATATATAATAGACATATACAATTAAAATCAGTATCTTCTACCTTATAAGTTTTAATTTTAAAGTATTCAACAAATTCTTAACCTTTTGTGGTGTAACATGTATCTTTAATCTGTCGTGAATTCAGTTTAATGTATGAGAGTATTTTGCAGGCCTAATGAAGGAACTGAACTAAAACTGAGGTTTAAAGGTTTCAACTGGGGCACCTATGTGATGGCTCAATTGACTAATCTTACACCTGCAAGTGCCAACATCACATGGATACCAGTTCATGTGCCAGCTGCTCCATTTCCCATTAGCTCCTGACTATGGTCTGGAAGAACAGAGGATGTCCCAAGTCCTTGGGCTTCTGCATCCACATTTGAAGAAGCTTTGGAACAGCCCAGTTCTGACTGTTGCTGGCGATTTGAGGAGTCAACCAGAAGATGGAAGTTGTCTCTTTCTCTCTATGAAATCTGCCTTTCCAATAAAAATAAATAAGTCTTTAAACAAAATCAACTAATCCCATGAAATTGTACTTAACCCTACAGAGTTATTCATATCAGGTAGAAGGAAGCAAGATCTTACATGTCTGTTAATGAGGTGCTGAGTTAGAATATTCCCCAGACAAGATGGTTAACACTTTCTAGAGTCCAAGGAGTACTCTAAAATGAATATCGTTGGTTGTTAACATGCTCAGAAAATCACTGAGTGCGTCTATTGTAGAATGAAAATCTGGGTACACACCAAGATTTGTTGCTGCTACTATACCACTTACACACATGCACACTTGACACATCAGGAAGACTGCTGAAATCCAACATCAGTTAGAAATTTTTTAGCATTATATGGGTGCAGGGTTATTGCTCTCAATGGAAACAGATTTTCAACTGACTTCTAATGAGAAGTAATAAAGTGACAGGAAATATATAATGTACATAAAATGTAGAGGAAGGAATATTGTAACCTAGGTGTCTGTGATACAGGAAGATAAAGCCAATGTGAGTTAAACTTAATGAAGATTTGTTTTTTTTTTTTTTTTTAACTTGAAAGGCAGGTTTACAGAGAGAGAAGGGGAGATAGAAAGAGAAGGTCTTGCATCTGCTACTTCACTCCCCAAATGGTTGCGGTGGTTGGGGCTGAACTGATTCAAAGCCAGGGGCCTTTTTCAGGTCTCCATGTGGATGCAGGGGCCAAAGGAGCTGAACCATCCTCCACTGCTTTTCCAGGCCATAAACAGAGAATGGAATCAGAAGTAAAGCAACTAGGACATAAACCAGGTCCTGTGTGGGATGTTGGTACCACAGGGCAGAGGAGTGGCCTATTGAGCAGTGGCACCAATTTCAGAGTTAAAGCCATTTGTGAGTTAAGTAACAGTGAAAGGTAAGGTTTTTTTTTTTTTAGAAAGGAGAAAAAATATTCTGAGAAGTTTAAATTATAGAAACAAATAAAAAGCAAATTAAGTAGGAAGTGTATAACTGTATATAAAATATAATAGTGTGATAATGTATTTTTATGAATACCTTTACATGGTAATATTCATGTTTTTGTGTCTTACAGTGCTTAAATATAATTTTTTCAGCTTTAATGGACACATTGAATTCACTGCCATAAGATAGACCTTTGCTTTTAAAATATCTATTCAGAGGTAAACTTTTTCTGATATCTTGAATGAGTAGTCGTGTGTTTAAGGACAGAATTACTACAATGAATATAAATGTTACCTTTATGTTATATCGTTAACTCACATGTTAAGTCATGATAGAAAAGCTTATTTCAATATTCTTGGTTTGAGATATTAAAGAATTGTCACCCTGCAGCTTAATTACAATTGATTCTATGTCATTAAGTTGAAATACATTCTATCCCTTCAACCTGTGTACTCCAAATATTGCATTTTTCTGTTATGGTAGCCCCCAAAATTGATGAAAAAGTGGATTATGATGCTTAAAAATAAATGGAGAAAGTGTGAGGGCTGTGCAATCACATGAGGGGGAGAAAGATTCCCAGCACGTGGAGGTGCACAGAGGGGACAGTGTAGACTACATTCTCACAAGGGCATCGGAAGGCTTTGAGTAGTCAGACTGACTCTGATACAAAAGATTCCTCAACTTCCATTTTGCTACCATTGAGAAGTTAATTCCCTTAACTGTTATTAGCATTGTATGATAATGGAGGCGGATCATATACATTTTTATAGTCTCAGTGGAAATGATTCTGGAATAAGTTTTATCTGGTCTTACTTAATACGTCCGTCATTTAACCATAAGTCAGCATATGTGTAACATTTTTTTTAAAGATTTATTTTTATTATTTTTTTATTGGAAAGGCGGATATACAGAGAGGAGAAACAGAAAGGAAGATCTTCCGTCCAATGATTCACTCCCCAAGTGAGCACAACAGCCGATACTATGCCGATCCAAAGCCAGGAGCCTCTTCTGGGTCTCCCACACGGGTGCAGGGTCCCAAAGCGGGTGCAGGGTCCCAAAGCTTTGGGCCGTCCTGACTGCTTTCCAGGGCCACAGGCAGGGAGCTGGAAGGGAAGCGGGGCTGCTGGGATTAGAACCAGCGCCCAAATGGGATCCCGGGCGTGCAAGGCGAGGACCTTAACCACTTGCGCCACCACGCCGGGCCCGTGTAACATTTTTTAAGATGCATGTTCATTTTTATTACTGTATTGATAAGGGCATATGAATGAATTTAGAATTCAGGTTTTTTTTTTCAAATTTGATCTTTTAATGAAAATCTTAACAGAGAATATATTTAGTGTAAATTATGGTCTCAATCAGAGGAATAGAATATCCCCCAGCTCCCTTCTCTCCCTCCCTCCCTTCTCTTTATGCTTTCTCTTTGACCGCTCTCCATCCCTCCCATTCTCATGTTTGACTTTCATTTATTCCTTCTGTTTTCATTTCAGTTTTTGAGGGCATATTTTAAATTAACATTACAATTGGGATTTTAATGTTACACCAAATATAGTAATCATAATGTTAAAAAATACCACCCCAGGACAGCCATAATATAAGCAAGGACTGTGAGCAATCAGCAGTTGGAAGGTGAGCATTTAATCTAGATACAGCAAATTTTAAAATAATCATGGATTGGTAAAACTCTAACAGGAAAACATTAATGAGGTTTTCACAGCAACAATAAAAATTGATTATGACTTGATTTCCCACATAAATCCATCTACACTAATAGCAGTCTTGAAAAATCTACTATCAAAAGAAAACAAGATTTGTCCTGCTCCCCATGATTTTCATTTTAAATGAGTAGATCACTTTTATGATTCAGAAAAAAGTCATTGGTCATAGACCTCCCATAGACTTTGCCGTAAAAACACTGGTAAGTGACAGTTTTTACTGCCTTTCTAGGCTTTAATTTAGTTTTTCTTATTTGGTAAAATAGGGATATAGTAGAGCAAGAACTCTTAAAGTTTGCTTTTAGCCCTAATATTCAAGCACTTTCATGGAATGCTAACATTTCTTAATAGGTTGTGGCAAGTTAGAAATGGAATTTGGGGGGTGGGAAGACTCCAGGCAATATCATTGGCTATAATCAGGCAACCTAGAGAGAGAAGCTTCTTTAAAATAAAAAGTGGAAGAATACATGAATCAAAGATAATGTGGAAAGTAAGATAATAATGACAAAGATTGAGAACACTGTCTGAAATAGCCAAACTAACAGAAATATAATTGTGTAATCATTCTTTTAAGTTATGCATCCTCAGACTCTGGATTATTCGATTTTGTTCTCTTACCTATCCAAAAATACCTTACAATACCTGTGAAGTGTCTGTAGTATGTAAAGATCCTATTTGTTCTCGATTCTCAAACCCCTTCCTCAGCACCATTCTAAACCAGCTCTCATGTCCTATCACTCTGTGACACTGCCCCATTGTCCTTCAGTGGCAGCTGTTCCCCAAGTCCCAGTTGATGCTGCTAAGTTGAGAAAGACTCTCAAGTATAACCAGATGACAAAACAATTTTATGTGTTACACACTCTTGTTTGAGCACTGGTTTGCCAGGGCTTTATTGACAATTGTGGTGTTATAGTGTCTTTAGGAAGTGGCTAAATAAAGTCTGATATGGCAGTGATTTTAAAAAAAAGTAGAAAGTGCTTATGCATTATAGAAACTAGCACCCTAAATCTTTTTAAAGTTTATATTATATAATGTGAGACTAAAAATATGCATGTGCATGTTTTTCCAGAAACTTTAATTCATGATTATTACAATAAAATAGTCACATAAAAATTGTGATTACCAAAAAGTTGTCAGAGCTCAAGATTGGTGTGGATTGGGCATTCCTAACTGGAAATAATAACTGTTAACTATCCCCAATCTCTTACTCAATGCCATATTGAAAGCCTTAGTCATAACAATTAGGCAAGAGAAACAAAGAGGTATCATTCAGAGAGGACAAGAAACTCAAGTTAACCTTGATGGCATATGACACAATTTTGCACAGAAAAACTAAATATTTCACCTAAAAGCTACTGAAATTGATAAACAGATTTAATAAGCCTATAAGTCTCAAATTGATGTGTAAAAGTGAGTTTAAAAAATATTTTAAAGGCAGAGATACAGAATAGGAGAGTGGGGCACAGAGACTCTTTTGCTGGTTCACTCCCAAGTGGTTGCAATGGACCAGAACTAGGCCTGTTTGAACCTAGGAAATGGAAGCTTCTTCCAGGTCTCCCACTTGGCACTTAGGCATCCTCTGCTGGAACATCCTTAGCATGGAGCTGGATTGGAAGTAGAGCAGCCATATAGGATTCTGGCAGTGCAGGCCGAGTCATCATATGCTATGACATAGTACTGGCTGCAACCAATAAGTTTAATGCATTGTTACTGAAATGAAATCAAGACAGCATTCCTATTTACAGTAGCTGAACAAATTTTAAGTACCTAAGTGGTATAACTTAGTGCAAGTTAGAGCCTAATGATGAAAACATTAAATGGCATAATGAGTTGGAAAGATGACCTATACTCATGGATTGAAAAACTTCATACTGTTTGTCCATTTCAATGGTATTCTTCTATTGATATCATTAACATATTCACAGGGTTAGAAAAACAACCCCCAAATTCATATGCCACAAACCATATCTGTAACAACCTGTGTAATCCTAAATAAGAGCAAAGTTGAATTTAAAGGAGAGTAGGTAGCAGTAGGTGAAGAAAAGCGTACTGTAAGCAGAGTGTAGTCTTGCACAGCATTTTCACAGTTGAAAAAGTCAATGCAGTTGTACTTGCTTCCAATGTAGGGCCAAATGATAACTTTATCTTTTTTATTTCCTGCAATATAGCTCAAAGTGTTGCTCAAAATGTACAGTAGTAAACAATGTGTTTACAACTGCTCTTTTCAGATATTATTTTAATATTTTATAAATGATATAGGAAAGAAATAGAAGTAGGCAGAGGTCATCTATCCACTGGCTCACTTCCAAAAAACTTGCAGCAGTTCAGGCCAGGCCAGACTGAAGCCGAAAGCCCAAAACTAAATCCAAATATCTCACATGGATGGCAGGGGCTTAAATCCTTGAGCCATCACCTGCTACTTCCCAGGGTGTATGTTAACAGGAAGCTGGAATCAAAAGTAGATCATAATAGGTAAAGTTGCTAGCTCTGGCACCCTGTATGGGTGTCAGTTTTGAGTTCTAGCTGCTCTGCTTCCTATCTGCTCCCTGCCATTTACTCTGGGTAATCAGCACTGGACCTCTGTGCTCATGTGGAAGACCCACATCAAGCTCCTGGCTCCTGACATGGTCCTGGCCCACTCGTTGCTATTTAGGTCATTTGGAGAATGAACCAGGAAATAGAAGACATCTATTTCTCCCTCTGCCTCTGCCTGTCCTTCTCTGCAACTCTTAGCCTTTCAAAACAAACACATAAATCATGGCAAATTGAGTATTCTCTGTTTTACAAATATTTTACAGAAATGCATATAAAGTACTTAGTGAATAGAATATTAGTTAATCGTGGTGGTTATTTAGTTTGATATCAAGTAATGACATCAACCACTTTGAATTATGTCTTTAATGTGTACAACTCCATTCTATTACCGCACTAGGAATATAGCCCTTCCAGACCCTAGAGCTCTGTGTATGTTTATTTTTTTACATCCCTGGTGCAATGAAAAGCCTATCTCTCAAGGTCTTGTGGATCAGCTAAAACTCATGATTATGAAGTTATCAGACATTAAAAAGAATCAAGATTACTTGGGAGGATGTCAGATGATTAACAATTTCTCTATTTCAATATTTCTTTCCTAATTACGAAACTAAATGTGAAAAAGAAATACAAGCGGACAGAGGTCTTCTATTAGCTCACTCTCCAAAGCCTGAAGCAGTTATAGCTGGGCCAGGCTGAAGCCAAGAGCACAAGATTTAATTTACACACTTGTAAGTGCTAGGCCACTTTGTATAGCTTCTGTATTTGCAGTAGGGCTTATGGAAGTAGAAAATGCTTAAGGCAACATGTATTTTTTTTAGGTGCTTTTACTGGTTTTATGAGATAAAAAAACAGATATGTCAAAGACTAAACTTTTTTTCTTCACATTAAATTTGAACACTGTGTTTTCATTCTTTCATTTTATCTCAATTCATTTGAAAGGCACAGCACTGGCACAGTTATAGAGAGAATGAGAGATAAAGGTATTCCACCTGCTAGTACATTCTCCAAATGATAGCAGCAGCTAGAGATGGTCCAAAACTAGGAGCCAGTAACTCCTTCCATAACTCCCACATGGTTGTAAGGGTCCAAATGTGTCAACCATCCTCTACTGCATTCCCAGGAACATCACTTGGGAGCTAGATGGGAAGTGGAAGACGTGGGACCCAAATAAATGCTTTGCAGGATGCCAGTGTTACAGGTGGCAGCTTTACCATCTACACCACAGTTCAGTGCCTTCATTTGTCTAATTTCTGGGCTGACTCACTGTTGTCACATCGTCTTCTTCGCTTCACCTTCCAAACTTTACTATTTCAAGCCACATTGCATATGGACGTTGCCCACCCCTCAAATTTTGTTTGGATGTGCTCCATTACTTTCTGTTACCGCTTCACCAACAAGACATTATCTCTTGAATATCCCTGCCCATAGTCTTCCCCAGACAAGCTATCTTTCTTTGGTCTGATTTGAATAGATTGATAATTGAAAAGCATATTTTAAGAAACGATGTTACTTGGTTGCCTTTTACTTGGGTAGAAAAAATGACTTCTCACAGTATCTAATCACAAAGAACTATGAATTCATTTAAGGCCAACTCATGCCTTATGTACCATTGAAGATCCTGTGCCACTAACATGTGGGTAGGTCAAAATATCAGTTCAAGTTCTCCTATTTGCACAATAAGCATAGACCCATGAGCCACATTATTTTTGAAATTCTTGTTCTTAGGCTGCCACCAAATGTTCTCTGTGATCTTTGTTTATGTTGGCAGTACCATTTAGCAAAATGCTTAGACAGTGGGAAATGTAAGTTAGGAAGCAAACACTGAGTCCAGGTTTTGAGTCAGTCAGGCTGGTTCAAGAATTTTTCTCTCTTCGATCTTGGAAATGAAGGCACTCACATTAATCCATTTTTACTGTTTTCCATAATATTCAGAATTTTAACACTGTATTGAAAGCAGTAAAATGCATGAGAGTAATAGGATAAATTGGACAGAAATCTGGCAGACAGAATTCACTGAGAAAAACCTAAAGAAAATTTAGAAATCACTGGCTTTGTGCCACATTCAATGACTCACAGAAAACTAGAGTCCCCTCAAAGTGCACCTAGCGTATTTTGCCTATTTTGTTTAGGCATATAAATTCAGTATCTTAAACATTTATTCATTAGATTCTCCATTCCGGCAACTTTAGCTTAGTTCAGTTTTATCTCAATAGAATCAGATCAGCATTACACATGCCTTACTTCCTATGCAACCCCTTGTATGTATTTTCATCAAACTTCTATGTGGGCAATGACTGAAATCTTTTATAGCTACATTTTTTTCCTGCTGGAAGAAAATAATATAAATAACTGCTGCTAAGAATACAGATCTGCAAAATTGGTCCCAAAAGCATAATTATTGCATGTTAATATATAATGTAAATAAGCAAAATCATAAAAATAACATTCAATAGCAAAGCAGTAAAAATGAAAGAAAACAAAATGGATATCTGGCTAAAAGTCTGATGCCTTCAAGGTAAATGGTTATTTTCCAGATTAGGAAAAAAATGAAAAAGTGCTTCCAGAAAATCATGGAATACAGAAGATAAATCACAATGGCCAAGACAAGTAGGTAATCTTTTTTTTTTTTTTTTTTAAGATTTCTTTTATTTTTATTGGAAAGCCAGATATACAGAGAGGAGGAGAGATAGTGAGAAAGATCTTCCGTCTGATGATTCATTCCCAAAGTGAGCACAACAGCCGATGCTATGCCTTTCCAAAGCCAGGATCCAGGAAACTTTCCAGGTCTCTCATGTGGGTGCAGGGTCCCAAGGCTCTGGGCCGTCCTCCACTGCTTTCCCAGGCCACAAGCAGGGAGTTGGATGGGAAGTGGAGCTGCTGGGATTAGAACCGGCACCCATGTGGGATCCTGGCGTGTTCAAGGCGAGGACTCTAGCCGTTTGGCCATGCCACCAGACCTGGTAATTCTTTACTTAATCTGTGTTGATTGTCCCCTAAGATTACTTCTACACTTTATTATTCACCAGAACAATTATCAGAAATTTAAGATATGTCATGGATGAGATTTTTCTATAGTGAACTTGTAATACTACATGATGAAAAGGAAAAGGTCTAGGTAGAGTCTGTAAAAATCTTCCCCCTTTTCTATTAGATTGTCTCCTTGCCTGTGAATTTACATGAGATGTGTTTTCCATAACATAATTCAGTGATGTAGGTATGATGTTTCTGAAGGGGGGAAGCCAATTAGAAACCTCATGTTCAAAACAGTACATGGTAGATAGGTTATAAAGGAACCTTCTGAAAAACTTGTACCAAAAATCCCATTCTCCCACAACTAAAATAATAATAATAACTAATAATAATAATAATAATAATTCGAGAGGAACTGTGTGTACAGTCTAAGCACAGTGAACTATTTTTATTGATTGACAACATTCTGTTTCCCACATTCCAACCAAGGAATTGTCCACTGACACATATTTCTAATTTTCAGCATCACCACCCTATTAACTGTTTTAAGTCTCAAATTTAAATATCCGGTTAGGGTTATAGAAAAGTATGAGACTGAGTTAATCAGAAATGTACCCTAACCTTCAAAGGAGACCTATGGGGAATGTTGCAGTCCATAACCCACAGGAGATGGCAGTTGAGAAAAAACAAGATGGATGAATGTAAGAAAGTTACCCATGGTTCACCATGAAGTTTATGAAGTGTTGTAAATGCAATGAGCACATGTGACAGTCCCAAGAGAAAATATATTCATCATATGCCTGACAATAGATAATGATGCTATTTTCAGAAGTATTGAAAACCATTATTAGGATTATAGATTCTGGTGGTTATTTCCAATTCCCATTGCTTAGAAAGATTATTCACATCTCTCTGTATCTGGAAGCAACTATTATCAGGTTTCTGATACCGAAGAATGAGATTTCCCTCTAAGGACAGCATGTAAGAAATGCATACTTAGCATGTACACCTAGGTTTCATCTGGAGAGGTTTTGGAGGGACTGCAAGGGAGATACAGAACATGGAATGATCCTTTAAAAAGCAGAAGGCATGAGGCTGCATATTTACCTGATCTCTGATAAGAATAGGCTACATATACATTCAAGTAAGAAGGCATTTGAGATGAAAGGAGACAACTGATCTCAGTAAGTTGCAATGTCATTCATTAAGGGAAGATTGGGAGAGTTCATTAAAAGGATTACAGAATTTTTGTAAAATGAAACTTCTGTGCTATGTACTGTGGCACTATTTTGATCTGAGTACAAGTTGCATGAGACATTTTGATAGTGTATTTCTACAGAGCCATAAAAATGGGACACGGTAGCAGCTTTAGTAGGAAATTTCCCACAGGTTAATTGGTTAGGAAGAACTCATTGAGGAATGTCAATTACTTTTAGAAACTTGACTGCCGAAGAGGGTTTCATCATGCAAAATTGTACGAAGTGTTCTAAACCTAGGAAATAGCTGGTCAAAATACTTAAAATAGAAAAAAGTTGCACAAGATCAAGGGCTGAAAATAAATTAATTTTGGACTTAACTAGTTGCTGTGTAAGAGTGAAAGTACAGGGGAAAGTTGTGGGTATGGAATAAGCTACCTTTGGGGAGAAAAGGAGAGTTTGCAAGTTCTTTCTGTCAATCTCTTTACATATTAAAGGTCATGTGAGCTGAGGTTCAAATTTAAAATATACTTACATGGCTAGGTTATAAAAGCAACCAATAATGCTAGTGATAATACTTTAAATAGAAGAAAGATTTACAAAACAATGCAATTCAGTTCCCTTATTTCTTTTTCTTAGGATTTTTATTACTCTAAAATTCTTTCAAGCTTCCAGGGGAAGAGTACCACAGAACAACTAACATTTTTGTGCTCTTATATATTCAACTTTGTCGTGACTAAGATAGAGACAACTACCCAAGAATAGGCAGAAGTGTAAAAACTCCAAGGAATAAGTCACTAACTGTAATGTTTATGGTAATGAAGTTCTAATGAACAGATTCCCTGAATGAAATGAACTTCCTCCTTCATTAATAGCATTTCATTTATTGAGATGCAATGTGTGGTTGGCACTGATACATTACAACATTAAAGCAATAGACTCCTAATAAAATTGCAAGTTATTTTCTGTTTTACATATTTGTCTTTTATCTTAGCTATCTAGGTTAATTTCTTATTTCAATTCACTTTGGATATGATTCAGATGTTTTGGCCATTGTTTTCAGCAAGATAATTGCAAACACTAACCTACTTTGTCATTTCCACTGTTGTAAAAAATATAATTAATCTGCATTGAAAAGCTTAGAGTAGCATGAAAGCTTGCTGTACATTGAAAAGTTGAACTATGAAAATCTAGACTTACAAATCTGTTGTGCTTGATATCTTTTAAATAAGAAATTCACAAAAAACTTATTTTCTAAAACATTTGAATAGATTTACATAAATCTCTTTTAATGGAAACCCAATTCAAATTTATTCATCCTGTAGTCTGAAGAGGTACTGCCACTGGATGCTGGAAATGTTAAGGGACCATCTATAAGGGAATCTGATCCAGAGAGTGTTCTTTTCCGGCAACCCATTCTTGCCATGAGAATTGCTAACATTATCTTCTGTATCTAAGAGAGTTGTGTTTGAATTGCATATGATTTTAGTAGGTGATATGACTCCTTTCACTAAATACTGGTAGTAGAAGAGAGTGATGTTCTTGGACTGTGCCACAGGCATGTCTGGAGTTAATGCTAAGATGAAATTCTCATGTCTGAATGTGGGTTAATAGTAAAAGCCTAGGACCATCATTTGAGCCAAGTGAGCAGGCATAGCCATTGTCTTTCATATTGGTACCCCATATGGACGTCAGTGTGTTCATCCAACTGGTTGTCAGTGAACTGAGAAACAAGGTATGAAGATGGCCCAATTGTTTGGGCCTCTGGCACCTGTATGGAAGACCAAGATTAAGCTCATGTGTTGACCTGGCTCAGCCCTATTGTAGCCATTTGGGACTGAGGAGCAAATAAAGGTTGTACTCTCTCTCAGATCTGATCTTTCAAATGCATAAAAAGTTTGTGTTTTTTTTTTTAAAGATTTATTTTTATTATTTTTATTTTTTTATTGGAAAGACGGATATACAGAGAGGAGAAACAGGAAGATCTTCCGTCCAATGATTCACTCCCCAAGTGAGCGCAACGGCCAATACTATGCCAGTCCGAAGCCAGGAGCCTCTTCTGGGTCTCCCACGCGGGTGCAGGGTCCCCAAGCTTTGGGCTTTCCTCAACTGCTTTCCCGGGCCACAGGCAGGGAGCTGGAAGGGAAGTGGGGCCGCCGGGATAGAACCGGCGCCCATATGGGATCCTGGGTGTGCAAGGCGAGGACCTTAACCACTGTGCCATCGCACCGGGCCCTTGTGTTTTTTTTTTTAAGTAGAAGCCTGAGATATATGCATACTTATGCAAGTAAAGAGCACAGTTAGGAACACAGAAAAGAGAAATTAGCAAAGCAGCATTACAATTTGCACTTTGATTTTTTCTATAAAAGAATATATCTTTGATATATTTAACAATCTCCTTGAATATTTATTGACTGAGTTCTAAGATTTGCACTAAGTGATTTTCTTTGGTTATTTTCCCAATATTTTTTTTCTCTTCATGGAAATTCCAAAGTATATAGAAAAAAAGGTGGCAGAGTAACCAGAGCAATGGAGAGCCTGATATTTCTGCTTCTTCTGCAGGGGAGGAAGGGGAGGGAAAAGGAGAGAACATGTGAGAACTCCTGGGAGATACTCTGAAGTCATTTTATCCAGAAATATTCTTGATCAGACAATTTTCTAACATGAAAACCAATTCTGCAGAACCAAACTATGTAAGATCTTGAGTTTGACACAGAAAAATATCAAACTTTTCCAACAGCTTCTCTGGTAGTTTGTCTCTCTGTAGTGAGAATCTTTTCAGATATGTGAGAAGAACTTATTCAGCTTTCCCCGCTTCCCCTTTGGCTCATTCTGATCATTCTCAGTTCCTCTCAACATCCTGTCTCCTCAAATAGCCCAGCAGTGAGTGCCAGCCAAATATGAGCTAGTAGTGGTTATGCTGGGAGGAATAGTTGAGCTTATCTGTGTTCCTGTACAGATTTTTATCATTACTTCCATTTATTGTTTTGTCTTTGCTCTTATCAAATGAACACAAAGTAATGCTGTAGCCTGTGTGGGACAATTTAAAGAGAGACAAGCCATCGGTGCAATGTACAGAAAGATCAGTTGCACTGAAAGGGCAGTTGCTGATATATAATACTGAAGCATGCATCATTTTTTATTTTTGAGAGTCAGAGAGATCTAGATCCTCTATTTACTTTTTGACTCCCTGTATTCCTTAAGAGCTTGGAATAACATGAATGAAAATTAGGAGAAACTGATACTGTGTTGGCCTTACCCTATGAGCAAAAGGAGCCAAGTTAGTTGAGTCATCAACTGCTGCCTCCTAGGTCATGGTTTAGAAGCAAACTGGAGGAGGTTGATACAGTGCATAGTAGGCTAAACCTGTGCGTATGGTGCCCACATGCCAGGTTCATGTGCCTCTGTACCAGTTCTGATCCAGCTCATTGATTACGGCCAGGTAAAGCTGTGGATGATGATTTAAGTCTTTGGGCCCCTGTGACCAAGCAGGAGACCTGAAAGTAGCTCCTGGCTCTTGACTTCAAATGGACTGGCTGTGGCTGCCATTTAGGAAGTAAACAGACAGATGGGATATGTTTATTTCTCCTCTCTGTAAAGCTGCCTTTCAAATGAAAATTAAATAAAAACCTTCAAAAAAGGGGGAGGTGGAATGGGAAGCTGGATAGGGAATTCAAAACCAGTTAACTAACATAGGATATGAATCTTTGTCACTAGACCAAAAACTTTGAAAAAATCATATCTAGGAAATAACATCTGTATGAATACATGTAAAGCAGCTGTTGTCATTGGGAAAAAATTGAAATGTCCAATAGAAGTGAAACATTATATATTCTAAACACATACATACATTCAAAAATATTTTAAGTCATGTCTAATATCAATAGAAATAAATGACAGGAAGATACCATTACTTCATTGCATTAGAAAATTCATAATGCTAATAAAAATAAGAGGCTTCACAAAATACAGGAAAAATGCCTATTTTAATCCCATTTTCTGAACTATCTGAACTCCGATTTTTGGCAAAATATAAGCATACAAATACATATACTTATATGTAAACATAGGAAAAATGTGCTGATCTCATAGCAATTTTATTCTGGGTCTTTAATATTAGCAAAATGAAAACTTTTTAAAAAAAATGGCATACCCACAATATGCCATCTGTGGGTTCTTTACAATTAGATTACTTTTTTTCTTTTCAAGTGCTTAAAATACTCAGTGTCAGAGTCTTGGAAGTGTCCTCTTGCGGTCTGTCATCTCAAGATTTCTTTTGGAGTAGTTCACCCTTGTCACCAGCCCTTGCCATGACCTAACCACCTGTTTGTCAGCAGGGGACTTGTTGACTAATAGTCCACCCTGTCTTGCCACACGTCCCTTTCCTAAAGCGAGGCTCTTTCCTAGACACCTCATCTTTCAGAGTCTGCTTTGACTGTCTGGAATTCGCTTGTATGACTCCTTAGTAAAAAATACGCTGGCTTATTTTCACTTTAATTCTTTCTATGTGCTTTTATTGCGTGAGAGTAGAGATAACAAACTAGGACAGCTCCCAAATAGCTACTTAATTCATTGGAGCCTTGTTTACTCTATATCCTTCAGCAATGATTTATATTTCCTCCTTAAACCACAACAGACCTGACTGATACTTCCTTTGGAAGATAGACTCATGTAAAACAGTTACTTGTCTGAAATGCTTTTTTACTTTCTTTTTATTTCAAGTTTAATCACACTTGGATGTTTTTATCTTGGAAGTAAATTTCCTTATTTTGCTGAATTGCACTCTGAGTAAGAAATACAGCTGGTGAAACAGCTTGAGTTGAAGTTTCAACTTAGCAGTTTTCAACTGCCCATTCCTAGAAGAGGTAACCTATATCCTTGTCTATGGTTGTTACAGAATCAAAAGATATGATATACAGAGAGGAGATGCAAGTCCTGTTGCCCAAACATATAAGCCATACTTTGACTTGTGACTTCTCTTAAGACCCCCCAGTAAACAAACCTTAAATTACTTAGACCATTGGAGCCTTCCATTTCCTAAGAAATGAGATTCTTACCCATAGCATTCTTGTGGAATTTAAGTAATAGGACTAAAAATTCTTAGGCCTTAGTTGTTAGCTACCTTTCTAATACATGGTAGATATTGTGAAATATCAATATCCCTTAAAGTAAAACTGCAATGTGAATTCAATTGTTGGCATATGTCCAGGGACTTGAGAAACCTGTCAGGATGTCAATGAGAAATAAATGAGAGAATGAGAGTATCATGTTCATGCAACATAACTTGTCATGAGTAATGGCAATCTTTTTCATTCAATCTTTTCTTGTTGGATGTGTGTAGAGTAGCTACTAGGTTATTAGGATATGTGATAAATAACAATTATTGTTGCTGCTTTGTATTGTAGAAAGAATGAAAGCATGAAAACCTGAATACACAATAAATGGATTATCTTGGGCATAGTAAAGAATAAATGGATTATCTTAGGTATAATGATGAATATAGGATTTACCATACTGTGGTGAAAGAAAAAAAACATCTGTTCAAAGACAGCTATTATAAATAAATGTTCTTTAAAGTATCGATTATAACATGCTCTTAAGTGTCAGTGTGTGGTAGTGGATCCAACTTCTGTCTGTGATGCTGGCGTTCCACCCTGGAGCAGTTGTTGGATCCTGATTGTTCTGCTTCCAGTCAACCTCCCAGTTAATGTACCTGGGAAAATGGTGGAAAATTGCCCAGGTACATGGGTTTGAGCATGCCCCAGACATTGTGTCATTTGGAGAGTGGACAGGTAGATGGAAAATTGCTTTCTGTTGCTTCCTCTCTGTCATGCTGTACTTTAAATGCATAAATGTGTTAAGTATTAATCTTGTTAAATTATTATTTTCCAAGATAGTTTTATAGGTATATGGATTTCTCTCTCATTTTCCCCCTTATCATGGTAGTAGAGTCCTTTAGTAACAGTTAAGTTTAATATTTTGCTATTTCAGTGAATCATGTCATTGTAGGTCTTTCTAGGCAAAAGGAGAAAATCCAGTATTATACTACAAGATAAATTTAATTCATTGAGAGTTCTCTTTATATGCATTAATAGAGATGTACTACAATGTGTAATTGAAGAATGCTGGTCTCCATGTTATAGTTGATCTATGTGAATATACATACATATATACATATATATGTTTACCTATATATCTATTTATTTTGTATTTTGCATGAAGGCATCCATATATCAGAGAGAACATATAATACTTTCCTTTTGGGACTGGCTTATTTCCTTGGACATAATGGTCTCCAGTTGGAATCATTTTACTGCAAATTGTTCTTGCAACCACAATCTAAGTAATAATCAAGTCCAAATACATTGTAGTCTACACATCCTTGATGGGCTATTTGGAAAGTTGTAAGCCTCAGACTTCATGTTGCATCCCTTGTACAAAGGTCTAAAAACTCAGTAAAAAAAAAAATCAATGAAACTAAAAGACAGGACATTGTTTTGACTGAGCTGACAATCTCACTGAGATAGCTAATAGACTCATTTATATAATCCATTCCTTTGGTAGTTAAGTATATACTACACCTTGTTTCATACACTTTAGAAGTTAGGAATAAAAAGGTTTTGTCACTTATTTGGTAGAGTTACAGAGTGAGAAAGAGAGAACCAGAAACAGATTTTCTGTCAGCTGCTTTGCTCCCTAATTGTTCCACGGTTGCTGAGGCTGAAAGGGCCAAAGCTGGCAGCCAGACACTTCAAGGGTGTCTCCCATGTGCATGGCAAGCACACGCGCAGTTAGGCCATGTTTTTCTTTGTGATGTGCATTGGCAGCAAACTGAATTGAAAATGGAACAGCCAGGCCTTGCACTGGTGCTCATAGGGAATCCTGGCATTGTAGACAACAGCCCAGTTTACTGCAGCTCTGGCTGCTATGGAGAAGTTGTAGTGGTGAATAAGGCATTAACTATCTTTATAGAATTACACTGTCATTTAAAAAGGAAATGTACACTTTTGAATATTAGAGAATTAATGATAGTACTTGGCGGATTTATTTAAAGGAGGCCATGTCATGACTATGTGGGTATAATCTTGCCGAGGCTTGACCATGAAACTACTGGTGTGGAGGCACAACTTTCCCTGTATGTATTTTTTAAGTTCAGTAACTGAGACTGCAAAACTACCAAAGACATACCAGCAAGAATATTGAAAATTTCCAAGAATTACTTCTGTATAAATCTGTGTGTAAGCTCATTTTAAAAATTATTAGAATTTGAGGCTTTATATCCTGTTTCAGTAGAGGGAGATAAATTCCTGGGGAAAACTTGTTTCTTACAACTGAGGTAAAGGATGCTTTTAGGAAAAGTAACTTTTAGAAAAAAAAGTGGACCCAAAAGGAGAATGGTTGGAAGATAGGCCAGTTGTGTGATGGGGTCTGAGAGTGGTGCTTCAGATTATAGTAGCTCCCTGCTTGGACAGGTAGGGGATTTTAGGAACCTGAGTGTTCTCAGCTCAACATAATCTTTATGCCACAGTTGGTTTCTCCAACCCCATTCATTGTCTTCAAGAATACGAATTCAAGTTGTACTCAGAGGTTGGTGGGGGGAAATAATAAACAGGGGATGCAGACTAGGGTTGATTCAGTTTACTGATGAAGATGAATGAGTGCAATGGATTGTTAGGTACAGCTGGATAGTAAAGGAGTTAAGGCAGATTTTACTGGCGAACAATTGCAGCATAGGGAAAGTGACTTCAGTGTGTATATCTGGGCTCAATTTTGAATGGTGCAAATAGGGATTTATAAGGAGCATAATGGGATCAGAATATGTGATTCTTTAGAATGGAATATCAGATGAAAGAATTCTAGGGATAGACTGGACAGGGCAGCAAGACATGGAGACTGAAGATAAAATGTTTGATTAGTCATCAAAAGAGTTTAGATATAAAGGCTGGGAGAACTTGACTTGGCATGATTCTTACCAGAAGTTAAGCAAGGAAGCCCAATGTAAAGGACTTGTTACAGAAATGAATCTGCAGGAGCCTGATTAAGATGTATTCACATAAGTATGTTAGTACAGACCCAGGGAGTGGTAAAAAAAAATGATGGTGGCAACAGGCAAATGACAGATAAGATGAGCTCTGAGGAATACTGCATTAATGAAAGCCTGATGTGTCTATGATTTCTTTTTTCAAGAATATCTTGACTTCAGACTTGTCCATTGGAGTAGATTGGCTTTGCAAATATCAGTGTTTTCTGGCAGAGAGGCTATATCTTTAGGCAGCAAAAACTAACAGTTGCTCAGGATGCACATGCCAAAGCATCAGGATTAACTGCTATGATGAGGAATAGAACCTTGGAGAAGAACAATATCAGTCATTAAGAGAGAACTCAGCTATGGTTGTTCTTGAATGGAATAAATTGCCCAGGGAAATTTTTTGCTATTGAAAAGAAGTTGTCAGAGTTCTTCAGATTCTCTCCTAATTAAGCTTTTGAATTTGTGCTATAATTTCACACACAAAAATAGGGGAGGGGAAAGTAATGAAATTCTGTAGCCAGAATAGAACAGTGAGTAGTACAAAAGGATAATTTTAAAACCTGAATGAAAACAGAAAATAACAGCAATTTAGAACCCTATTGACATCATTTTACTATTTCTAATTGGTGAGCAATTAGCCTGCAATTGTCCCATCATAACTGGTCTCCAGAAAGTATTTTTTTTTCAGTTACATACAGGCAAATTATTGAACTGTTATTTTTCTGCTCAGGGTGATTTTTGTCTTTGACACCAAATATTCCTTCTCCTAGGTTTTATTTTTCCATTTTACTCATACATCCTTTTGTAAGTGTGTACATTTCCCACAATGGTGTTTCTAAACAGAGTCCATGTGTTCAGTTTCTTCATTCCTTTCTGTTGGAAAACACAACTTGACCTTTAACTTAGCATGAAGTAATAGTTCCTGAAATTGCTTGGTCTTAAAGATGATGAAAAATCGTTTTACAAAAACAATATGGTAACAGATGATGGAATTCACTCATTAAAAATTACTGCTTAATATTCATGGTAATTATCCGATAATGTAAATGCCTGTTTTTGGCTACTTAAATAAAAAAAGTGCCTAGAATAGACTTTCTATTTGATTTTAAAATAATCAAAAGTTAATTCTATAGGTACATATGTAAAGCAGAAACCAAATATGCAGAGGATGTCATTACCATATCTAACATCAGCTGCTGGATCAATCATCCGTATGTTGCTCTGTGTAATCTTCAATGACCACTGAATTGATTGCTAATGTATGGTTTGAATATGAATTTCAGGGATGATTGTGTAGTGAACTATCAGTATTTGGAGAAAAGATTAATTTCAGTAAGTACTCCTATAATCATTTTTGCAAGGTACAGTTTTGTATCTTCTAAGTCAGAGTGTTACTACCAGTATGTGGGGGTTCTGTCACTTCAACCTTGAAAGCATTGCTATCTTCCTTATATTTTAATTCTAGAATATATTAACTCCTAACAAGAAATCCTATTGAGCAATTAATATGGAAAACATTAATTACATTCAGAGGGTGAGGATGAAATTCATCAAAACAAAAGACCACTTGTGATGGCTCAGTGGCGAAATCTTCCCCTTGCAAGCACCAGCTTCCCATATGGGATCCTGTCCCAGCTGCTTTATTTCTCATCCATTTACTTTTCTGTGGCCTTTACAAAGCAGTAGAAGATGGCCCAAAATCTTGGGACCCTGCGCCTGTATGGGAGACCAGCAAGAAGTTCCTGGTTTTGGATCAGCACAAGTCCGGCTGTTGGGACCAATTGAGGACTGAACCAGCAGATGGAAGATCTTTCTGTGTCTCTCTTGCTCTCTGTAAATCTCATATTGCGATAAAAATAAATTTTAAGGAAAAGGTCTCAGAAGGATGTGATTAGTAACATCTATTCTCGTGATGTTCTAGGGCATTTGACAGGAAAACATGGCGGCAACCTTGTTTTTTGTCTCACACAAAAGAATTTCCATAGGCACAATTCCAGTTAGCAAACCAGGATTTATTTAGGAAAAAACAAAAAAAAAAAAGGAAACAAGGTTCCTGCTATAATGGTAGGAGGGGGCTCCATGCGTCCCAAGGAAAAACCAAGGTAATGGTGGGAAAAGGTGACTTTTATGCCCCATCTTAGAGTTGCTCCTTTGACAAATGCTTCATTCACAGAAGCAACTGGGGTTGGTTAACTTCCTCCTTCTAGTCTCTTAAGCTGATTAGACACCACTTTCTTTTTTTCTTTTTTTTTTTTTAAGATTTATTTATTTTTATTGGAAAGTCAGATATACACAGAGGAGAGACAGAGAGGAAGATCTTGCATCTGATGATTCCCTCCCCAAGTGACTACAGCGGCTGGTACTGTGCCGAACCAAAGCCAGGAGCCAGGAGCTTCCTCCAGGTCTCCCATGTTGGTGCAGGGTCCCAAGGTCTTGGGCTGTCTCAGGCCACACTGGCACCCATATGGGACCCTGGCATATTCCAGGGGAGGACTTTAGCCACTAGGTGCCAGGCCGCAGACACCACTTTCTTAACAGAGGTGAGATTAGGTGAGTCACCTCTCCTTGCTTTTTTTAGGACAAAAACTGAGACGATGCATTGATATGTTTATTCTGCTCCTCTGTTCTTCCTTAATGGAAGAAGGTTCCCTTGAAAGAAACTCGCCCTTGGAAAGTTTGAGAAAAAAATGGGGCAGAAATGAGATTTTACATTTTTAAAAAATAACTTCAGAACCCAGAAACCCTCACTGCCTATTACTGACTCCTGATCACTGTGTAGGAGTTGCTTGGTCCTTGCTATTCTCATAACAGCAGACACTCAAAAGTGAAATTAGTAATTTGTAAAGATAAAAAGCAAATATACATTTCAAGAGATGCCCCTTTCCTTATTCCAACAAGGACTTGACTCTAACTACCTATTAGCCCACCTAAGTGTCATGTAATGACCCTTCAGTAGATACTCCGTACAGTATTGGTCTTAATGGTGGATGCACTTGCTCTCATACAATGTGAAATACTTGGCTGGAGCAACAAGGCACTGACAAAGTTTCCCTTTGGCTTTGGCTTTGGCTGCCCAGAGGAATAACTATGATTTCAGGTCATTTCATGCTCAATGGGAAATAGTTGAGAAGCCAGGGAAGTTTTCATTTCAGCTCGTTAAATGTTCCTTTTCTCAAAAATATGCTTGTCTCTTTTGATATTAAATGTAGTATAAAGAATCTTTTTTGAGAGCTTTAAAAATTGTTAGCAGCAGCTTACTCATTCCAAATTTCTATTTTCCTTTCAAGATATAAACTCCGGAATCTGTATTTATGATTTTAAAGATTCAGAGACTAATAGTTCAAACATTATTGGGTTCGAAACATCAATGTTTTTCTCACAATTCCTTAGGAATAAAGAAATACTCATCCCTAATCAGCCCCCTCACTTCACCAGATCTCATCATTGGAATTTGTCATTTGCAGCATTCTCCAATAATTGCATTGTCAATATTATTCAGGAATCATGGTACCTAAGATGGAGATTGATTTGAATAAACTAAAGAACATAAATGAAAATGTGTTTGTTCTCTTACCAAAGAGACTAGAAATTAAGGTATCCCTTCAAAGTTTATGGATGTAAAATAATGGTTTTTGACTCTGCTTTTAATCACTCTTTAAGCTTCTACATGAGTCACCTTTATTTTCCCCAGATTTTTGAAAAATGTAAGTGATAGATTCTCATAGTCTTGTAATCTCGGTTTTGGCCAAATGTTTATTTCCTAGGTTCTTACCACTTGCTTAAAAAGTGTTTCAAGTGTAGGCACCGACATGGCTTAAGAAAGTGGTAAGGTTAATCCCAGGGTGAGGAATGCAGGCATACGTGTTCAGGGAGAGTGAGCCAAAAAAGGGAAAAGTACAAGAGGGATCACTACATTTTCTCAGTCCATCTGAAGGAAGTTAGAGAGCATGCAGGTATGCGAGAGGCCAAGAGCTGGAGTTCTAAGGGGCTTGGAAGGGAGTTGTGATGCAATACCATCCCTCTCAGGCTCCAGGTAATGGTAGGTAAGTGTCATTTGAGTCAAAGGTGGGCAGAAAGGATTACATAGGCAGGGAGATGCAGCTTCCAACTTGTAATTGTGAACCAGCTTCTGGCCTAAGATTGTTATCAATAGAATCTTGGGATAGAGGGCCATGCATTAAGCAGCGGCTATAAAAGCAGGAGCAAGCAGATGGCATGCAGTGGTTAACAGTTACAGGGTTACATTCCTACTTCTGTAGCAAACACACTGAAATTAAAGCTTCCTCAGATCTTCATGGAAATGGGGCATATAAATTCCTCAAAGGAAAAAGTATTTGGAGAAGAAGTGAAAGATGAACTGGAAAGCATGATAGAACAGATGCCCACCCTGTACAGCTTTTCTCCACTTCTCTTGATCATAGATTCACATTCTTGAAACAAAACAGTCAGTTTGAGAAACAGTTGCCTTCCCTTTTGTTCCCTGTAAATTAAACATATCCTGATGCAGTTGATAAATTTGTCAAGGAAAAAAATGTTGTAAATGAATAATTGATTGAAATCATCTGTGGTCAAAAATAGCTTTCCTATCATTCTAAGATTTCCATCTGTGAGTCCATTTTGTTAGCCTTTACAAAAAGCTGTGTAACATTAGAGTTATATGGCTAGAACCTATCTGTTAGAATATTAAATCTACCTTCTAAACCATTCCAAAAACAGTGACATTTTAGTGGTAACCATTTTTTATAAGTGACTTCAATGCATTAGAATACAATTACCATAAGACAAGTCAATCTGATATGGGACATTTCTGATTAGTAGAGGGAAATTTGAATACAATAGAAGAGACCAAAAATACTTGGTAAATACTATAAAGTATTCTTATATAATATTGTCACTGTGCAATCCTTTCTCATGTATAATGGTGTTACATAAAACAAGCATAATTTGTCTTTACTGTGATAGCCATCAAAATATGTTTTGAGGGAGCTGGCATTTGGCATAATGGTTAAAAACCTTTTGGGATGCTCATATTGCATCTCAGGGTGCCCAGGTTAAAGCCCCAGACCCATTTCCAATTCCAGCTTTCTGTTACTACCTCTTGACTCCCCAGTTATGTATTATCTCGGGGACTGCACTCCCTGCCACCCATGTGGAACACTCACATCAAATTCAGCATAACTGAGTTTGATTTGGACCAGCCCCAGTGATCATAGATCTGTAGAGTGCAGAAGCAAATGGAATATCTTTCTCAACTCTTCCTTTCAAATAAATAAAAATGCATAAAGGAAATAAAATATACCTAGAATGTTTCCTTTATGTCTTCTCCATCAAGATAAATATTGTTGACTTCTCCATCCATTGCTCATTTGAATAACTAACTCATGTGTGCGAAGAGAATAGTAATTTTTCAAAACCTCCTGAGACTTTGGAAAAAAACACAAATATCCCCATACCTTTATTATAGAAACTATGACATTGGTGGAATTTTGAAAATTTTTCAAAGCGGGAAAACATGATAGAAACTGAAACAAATTAAGAAACAAATTAAGAGAAGTTGCTATTTTACTTGCTCACTACAGTATTTCTTCATCTTCATCACTGGTATTTTTTATACTAAGAACCTCTTCACTAATTCTGAAAACAGTAATATAGGGTTAGCCTTTAATAAGTTAGTATTTGATTTAATTTTGCCTAACTATTACTCTCAGAACAGTCAGATGTGTACCAATAATGACATGTCTTCACTATGGTCTGGCTGGTTTCAAGACTCTGTGTTGATTTTAGCAATTTTAACCATGAAAACATAAAACTTAAAATCTGCAGAATGGGAAGAAAAGAAAACTAAAGGCCAAGAGTAACCAAGAGCTGATACAAAGAATTCTTGAGGATTCACATGGTGACTAACATGGGGAAGATTGGTGCATGTGACTGGCGTGTATAGAACCAGCCACAGTGGGGGTGGATAAATACAGAGCGGGCATTGTATAATAGCAGAAGCTGGTGTGGTTGAGAAACATGTAAGATCACTTGCCCATTGTCATTTAAGATTTCATCACATGCCACATTCATGAAGTAGCCATCCCCCTCAGAATTCCTCTCCATCTATTTAACCATCATCTATACAACTATCATATATACATCTATCAACTATCATATATATGTTTATTTGTATTATAAAATGATAATAATAATAAAAAGTTAAAAAAAAAACTATCCCCTCCCCAGTACCACCTCTGCCCATTTTATATAAACATAGACCACTTAACCCTCAAGAGTTGCTGGGCTGATTCTGAATGGGTTCCATTGACTTTTTGTTTGTTTTATGACACGAGCTAATGGGCACTGGGATCTCCCTTCTCCCTCTCCAAGTTCCCTCCCCTCCCCACAGTTCTCCCCTCTGGTCTTGCAATGGGTGTCTTTCATGAATTTTCACAAGTCCATCATGCTGCCACTGAGGTGTCTCACAACAGTGTAGGAGATGATTAGCCATATCATTGTGAGTCGATCTTCGTATTGCATGCATGGGAGCATAGTTCTGTTTCACCTGTGAACCTATTACTTTCCACTATACTTCCATTATGTATCCCCTTGAGTATAGTCTGCCATGGGGAGAAAAAAACAAAACCAAAAAAAAAAAAAAAAGAAAAAAAATACTGCACCTTCATCCATATGAACTTGATGAACATATAACAAAGATATCGATGTGACACTAAGGTGGTGAAAAAGTGTCCAGCATCTTCATGTAGGAATGAATGCAGCTTGTGTCCTGTGTGGCACTAATGGAAGTACAATAAGGACTGAATCTTCATTACTTATGAGCAGTAGCAATAACAGTGATAAAAGGGACATTGACAATCTCAGATGATTACAGGCAGTTTCTTATGGATGATTAATAGCTTACATCACCAGATCTTACTACAAAAGGTACAAATAAGTAGGAAGTGCAATAAGACAAAATTCACAGGCAAAATCCTTAGATTTGATATCATATTATCGTTGGAAAAACATATGATGTCTGACTTTTTGGGATTGGTTCATTGCCCTTAGCATAATGGTCTCCAGTTCAGCCAATTTGGCTACAAACAACTGTACTTCCTTTTTTTTTTATTAGGTGAGTATTCCATAGAGTAGATGATCCAGGTTTTTTGTCCAGTTTTCTGTTGATGGGTTTTTAGGTTGCTTCCATGCTTTTGCAATTATTGATTGTGCTGCAGTAAACATAGGGATACACATTGCTTTCTCATGTAACAAGTCTTTTGAATATATTCCTAGAAGTGGTAATGCTGGGCCATAGGGTAGGTGGATTTTCAGTTGTCTAAGTATTCTCCAAACTGACCTGTAGTTGCACAAGCCTGAAAACCCACTAGCAGTGGAGTAAGGTTCCTTTTTCCCTGCAACCTCACCAGCAGGTTGTGTTGGTAGTTTTCTGTAGGTGGGCCATTCTTACCGGATTTAAGTGTTCTATTGACACTTGCAGAATATTCATATAAGCATGTACTCACTATGCAGAGCATGAAATAGCTGTTACTTGAAGAAGGTACAATGTAAAAAGTCCCAGTAACTGAGGAATAACCAGCAGTGTGCATTCACCTTCCTCTCACTTTGTTTTAAATTAAAAGGTGTCGTAGATCACACCAGATGAGTCTAAGATGCACTAAGGAGTCTTCCTTAACCAAGCTTGGTGATGGCAGTGCCCCCTAGTTAACTAATGAAAAGTCACCATGGCAATCTAGTCTAATCAAAATCCTGAGAGAACAAATGGTCATTACTGTGAAATCCATCCGTTAGACTGAAATCCTACGTTCCAGCTTCCTGAGCAATATAAATTACCCTGAGAGACCTGCAGCGAACAGCCTGTACGCACTTACAAAGCTGCGGACATTCACCACCTTTTCCTGGCTTCTCTGCCCACATTCTAATACTACTATACTTTACCTCTCCTGGACTCACAAAAGTACACAAATTAGAAATACCAAACAGCTTAGTGTTCACATCTTCACTGACTCGTGCAAGCAGAGGGTGAGGAATACAGACATACGTGGGTCCTGTTCAGGGGCTGCCTGTCCTCAGTCTGTCCGTGGGAAGCAGAGATCAGGCAGGTACTGGGGAGACCTAGAGTCAGAGTTGCTAGGGTGATGGAAGCACACAACATGGAGACCAAACTCTTCCCTGCTGTGAGCCTTTATGGGGACTGGAGAGATGACTAGTTACCAAACAGTGCAGTACTGCCCCACACCCTGGTCCACCAGGTTCCGGGGGATGATAGATGAGCATTATTTGACTCACAAGTGGGCAGAAAAGATGACATAGGTGGTGGAGGTGTGGCTTCCAAGCTAGCAGCCTAAGACCATCCCAAGGCTGCTAGGATTTACTTGACTAGCACCGGCTTTGAGTTTTATAATATGTGTGCATGACCCCTTTCTTTCCACAGCTTCAGTCACACATTTCAGTTACCTACAATCACTCTCAGGCGAAGTCTCTCTCTCTTCCATGGCATCCTATCTAAGACACAGATCAACACTTGTCAATAACTGTGTCCTCAGATTACCTGACACTGTCTCACTACACTTCTGTTTGAGGTAACCATTTATTTTGTGTCTGATTGACACCAAAGTTCAAGAATTGTGATGCTGGCAGATTTATTAGAGAACATTTTTGTAGTTATGCTTTCTTAAAACAAAATCTATTCCTAATTTCCTTGTTGCCAAATTTGCAAACTGAATGTTCTTTTTCTGTAACGATTTGATATATGAAAGGCATATTTTAGAGTGTGGAAAGAAGTCTTCCTTCTGCTGGTTTCCTCCCCCCAAATGGCTGCAACTGCTAGAGCTGAACTTATCCAAACTCGGAACCCAGAGATTCTTCCAGATCTCCATGTGGGTGTTGGGGCCCAAGGATTTGAGCCATCCTCTGCTGCTGTCCCAGGCCATAAGCAGAGATTTAGAATGGAAGTGTAACAGCCAGGACATGGACTGCCCACATCGGATGCTGACACTTGCAGATGGACACTTTAGCCTGAGAAGACACTATCGGCCCATAAACTAAATATTTTTACTGGCATGCATACTTAGGAAAGAAAAAGTATGTTTTGAATTTGGTGTTATCTGTGACTTCAGGTATCTACTAGTGTTTTGGAACATACACCTCGTGGTTAAGGGGGTACTACAGCAATGTACTGAATGAGAGCGTGTTTTGTCTTAGTCAAACAGCCAAGAGCATAATTCTTTCCTGTGACGCATTATCTAGCTGATTAACTTCCTACTGATTCTTTTTAGTTTTCAGAGCTTCAGCTTCCTTATTCTAAATCTTGAATAGTGATACATTCCAGATTTTTTGGTAAGAATGAAATGCAATTAAATAGAGCATACTTAGTACCTAATATAATGTTTTGATTAAAGTAAAATCTCAAATGTCTTATCAACATCATATAATCGTCATCATTAACATTATTTTCTACTTAGATGGAGAGTTTAAAAGTCATGTTTGTAGTTATGTCCTTGCTGCCCCACTTCCCAAAGGAAAAAAAGATGTCATGTTTGTAGCTGCTTCTCTCAAAGCAGGCAGAACCATTTAAGGAGGAAGGCAATTTGAGTTAGACTGCTTTTAAACTGGTGGCTAGTGTTATCAGGTCACATACAATCACTGAAAGTGTGCCAAAGTCCAGGCTTTGCCCAAATGCTTTTATTTAACAAGTCTCATAACTGTAATATACTATGTACAGAGAGTTTGGATTGCTTACCATATTGCATCTTTTATTTTTTTTTTAATTTATTTGAAAGAGAAGAGAGAAAAAGAACTTCCATTGCTAGTCACTACCCAAATGGCTTCCATGGCTAGACCTGTGCTGGAGTTTTTACCAGATTTTTAACGTAGAGGCAGGGAACCAAGCATTTTCACCATCTCCCATTGCTTTCCCAGCTACTCTGGTAGGTAGCTGGATTGAAAGTGGAGCAGTTGGGACTTAAATAGCTGCCCCATGAGATGCTGGCACCACTCGCAGTGGCTCTACCTACTGTACCACAGCATATGACCTTCCATCTGGTTTCTTCATACTTATTCATTTATTTTTTTTTTAATTGGAAGAGCAGATTTTTACAGAGAAAGGAGAGAGAGATATAAGATCTTCTATCTACTGGTTCACTCGCACGTGGCACCAATGGCCAGAGCTGAGCCCATCTGAAGCTGGGACATGGGAAACTTCTTTTGGGTTTACTTCATGGGTGCAGGGCCCCAAGAACTTTAGCCAGTCTCCAGTTCTTTCCCAGGCTATTGCAGGATGCTGAATCAGAAGTAGAGCAGCTCCTGTAGAATGTCAGTGTGATGGGGTAGTGCTGTACCACTGTGTTGGCACCTGTTTTCCTTAGATGAGAATATGTTTTTCTAACTTTAACATGTTTGGTACTTGCAGTTTAACACTCCCCCCCCCAACACAATTCTAATATCATTTAACTCTACTATAGTTAAATTCTGTTGATGACTGTACTCAGGGTTTGCTATAGGCTATTGCACTATGCTGATACTTCACATGGTCCATTACACCATTCAGATCCGGTGCCTTGTTGCACAGTTGCTTTGCTTTCAAGATTCACAGTGTGCTACCTTTCAGCCCTTGGCTTTCTTGGATTCTGGTTCTGCAAATATGTTCTTTGGAATGATTTATCCTTTCCAAGACTGGTTCCATTATATGCTTCCCAAGAATAAAAAACTATAGTAGATACAACTGATACACACTCTAAAAACTGAATGGTAGTATCTAATGATGTCATATGCAGGCTGATGTTTTCTCAGTATACATAACAGAATCCAGGCAACAGATTGGATTGGCATACAGCATGATGTTTGAGCTAAGATTTACCTTCTTCTGATATTTCAGGTTGAATTATAAATTTGTAGAAAAATAATAAAGTGGAATAAAAGCCTGGGAACATTTTTTGTAGGGATACTCTAGAAAATAATGTAACAGTTCGTGAAATCATTGTATTTAAAAAACAGCTCACTCATTACTTCCATTTGAAAATATGAAATTATAATTTTATCAAGTTACTTCAAAAATCATAGTAGGCATATCTAAACATTATTTCATGTTTTTAAAGTCACATAATTTAAGTTACTTATATCGTAATACACTAAATTATTAGCATAAGTTAATGTTTTATTTTAACAAATGAAGTGGTGGTACAAATAGCTAATCATATTTGTAATTTAGTGTGCCATAATCTTAGTTCGAAGCTATTTAAATTTTTCTCATTACTCCAGATATCTGTAGCAATTCATGAAAAATGGTAAACTCTGAAAATGATTAATTTATAGAGAATATTTTGTTATTCCTTTACTATGAACAATTTTGCTTTCAACCCTTTACTTTTACAAAACAAAAGAGTTAGATAAAAAAATAAGGGGAGAGGAAAGCAGCAAATTCCAAGTTGGGCAGCCTTTATTTAAAAAATCCTTTAGAATGTCATAGATAGGCATATTAAGCTTTTCCAATTCTGAAAGTGTCATCTCTGTTTTAATATATTATAGACCACAGCACAGTTTTGTAGGCCTAAGCTTTCTTCCCTTCCTGTCCTATCCTTCCACCCACCCCCTGCCCAGCCGCTGCCACTATTCCTCAAATTGTGGTAGACCCTCAGTAACAGATACAAGAATATCTCTCTGTTCTTTAAACGTATCAAGTGTGGCATGAAAAAGTAAAGGTGAGAGTATCTTCTTGATCTTCAATAACTGTACAGGAACTTTCCAAGAAATCAGTCCTTCACAAGCTGGTTCAATGGTGAGCTTTCTTTCTCTCCATAATATATGTGTGTGTGAAAGAGAGAGAGAGAGAGAGAGAGATCGAAAAAGAGAGCAGGAGTGAGCGTGAAGGGAAGCACTTTCAAGCAAGCACAGAACCAGTATTCATTGTAATTTTGTTTACCAATTTTTTTTTTATCTTAAGTATTTACGGCAACTACCTAGCCAGAATTTCCCTCTGCTTTACGCCCACTAAAGATGGTTGAGATATCTAAATTAAAATAAGATGTGGGTTGTTATTAATATGTAATGAAACAGACATTAAGTAAAAACAAAAGTAGCCCACTCTAGTTATGCCTCGTGTATATATCCCTGAAAACATCCCACGATTAGAAGTTTACATGAGTTAGAAGAGCTGACCATGAACACAATGCCTATGTATGTATGTGTATGTGCATTCTTTTGATCTGTCATTCAGAATACATTTTAGAACATTTGCTGAGGTGTGATAGTCTGGTCTAAAAAAAAAGGCTACCTTCAAATGTGGTAACAAATTAGCTACTATAGATCCTTGAAGTTACTGATCTCAGTGGATTCTTTTATGGAAAACGTCATTCATTTAACCTCTCAAGACGTTGGTATTTGCATCTGGAAAGTGTGGTGCTAATGCCTAACTTTCAGGACTGTAAGAGATAAAGATGATGATAAATGTGAAGACTCCATGTTACAGAGAGAGCAAGTACAAAGAAGACAGAAGAGCAGGTAACCAGTCGTCCAAAACGTTCCAGTCATCAGCTAAATACAGACACATGAGTCCTTCCCAGCATACTTTCCCAGCAGCCTTATCTTTAAAATTTTCAGACATACTGAGAAGTTTAGGAGTGTTATAAAGAATATTTACCCACACTTGGCCCACATTTTATCACCAATGTTTTGCTTCATTGACTTTTTTAGGTAGCAATATTGTCTATTTTCATGGAACTACATGAAAGTAAATTATGTATTTTAAAAATTATAATATTAATTTGCACATACACATATAATTTCCACATGAAGTCAGTATGATCAACTGTGAAAGCTCTTTAAAATAGAAATGTGTTGGGCCCGGCGCGGTGGCGCAAGTGGTTAAAGGTCCTCGCCTTGCACGCCCGGGATCCCATATGGGCGCCGGTTCTAATCCCGGCAGCCCCGCTTCCCTTCCAGCTCCCTGCCTGTGGCCTGGGAAAGCAGTCGAGGACGGCCCAAGGCTTTGGGAACCTGCACCCGCGTGGGAGACCCGGAAGAGGCTCCTGGCTTTGGATCGGCATAGTATCGGCCCTTGCGGCTCACTTGGGGAGTGAATCATCGGACGGGGGATCTTCCTCTCTGTCTCTCCTCTCTGTATATCTGCCTTTCCAATGAAAAAAATAATAAAAATAAATCTTTAAAAAAAAATAGAAATGTGTTATAAAAAAATAGTGTTTATCACGGGGAAAATGGGGCAACAGAGACAAAGACAACCTCAGTTCTTTATTCATGAATGAATTTTCATGTGGACAGATCAGCAAGCAAAGCAAAGTCAGAAAAATTGTGCCACAGTGAGCAGGAGAAGGTATTCATATCTGTGAGGGTGGAATTTTTTAAACAAATTTTTAGGGAAAGAAAATGCAACAGGAGCCATCAGTCAGAGGATGCAGACAAAACTCATCAAAGAGCCAGAATCGGCAATCTCATCCAGTTTACTCAAAGCCATTCAGTAAGTGTGATTGGTAACGTGTATTAAACTGGAAGCTCAGACACTGGTTCTTTGTTTAATCATGTTGAAACTGAAAACACAAATGAATGGCAATTGGCTCTTTAATCTGGCCAAAGGTAGCTTTTGGGGAGAAACAAGCAGGTTGCACTCTCTAAACGGCAATTTCTTCATTCCTTATTCCTCTGATAAAACTAAAGACTCAAGGGAAGTGGGAGTCATATTCCAAAAGCTTACTTTCAGTTGCTAGCCTCGTGGTAAAAGAATCTGAGAGTGGAACTGCACTTTGATTTTGCTAAGTACATCTTTCAGGGAGAAGCCAATATTCTCATCTTTCAGAAAACTCTACTTTTTTGCACTCCTTCAGGGACCTGACCCAACCTGCCTGCTAGCCCATCTGGCTCCTTAGAAGTTTAAAATTTTAAGAAGCCAATAGAGCTCTTTTTCATTGTTAGTAGCTCTGTGATTAAGCTTGAATCAAAGCTTAGTGAAAAGTAAATGCGTATCAAGTAATTTCCAAGTTAAGAGCACATGTTTTTAAGAAGTATGTGTATTCAATCTCTGATTCAACCCTCATATTAAATCATATTCAGAATTATTCACTGTTACATTATTACTTAATAAGTACTAGACAAAATTTAACACCAAAGGATAAAAATGGGTTTCTGGAAACTGTGTCTTTTAAAGTTAGCTCTGTAACTGACTTCTCAATGCTTAGTGAATATAAGGGACAGGCTTATGTGCGGCACCATCCTAATTGTTGAGAATAATGGTTAATGTTTGTCAACTGAGCATCTCTGTAGGTGATGGGGCAGAAGGCACCTTCCTTTGCCTTTCCTTTCATAAAGGTTATGGCTGACTCTTGTAATAATGGACAGGTTAGCAAGGAGACAACATGACAGGTTTCTTTAATCAAAATTTTACATGACATGAAAGCTTCAGAATGAAGACCCACAGAGAGCTGTTTTTATGCTTAAGTTTGAAAAATGGACAGCTATTTAGAAAGGAGACTGGACTAAAGGTGTAAGCTAAAGGTAACAGGCATGTTTTGAAGAGAGGAGCATAGAAAAGCCTGTGGATTAGAATTTTCTTGGCCTGTTGTGGCTGCCATCCTTCCCCAGGGTAAAGGGGCATTTATGCTTTGTTTTGTAGGAGAGGAATTTACATATGTGTAACCTTGACTTCTTGAAGAATAGGAATTCTGGCTTCCAAGTATCACTTAGGGGAGAAAGTAGGAGAGACAGGGAGTCCAGAGGGAAGAAAGAGAGAATTGACTTCCAAAGTCTTCCAGCCTTCCTTTATTTCAAAGTTTTCAGCATGCTGAAGTTTAATTTTGGGGGGTGTTTAATTCCTCTGCAGTAAAATCAATCTTCCTCAGTTTGGAGCAAATGATCCACAAACTCAAACAAATTTGCCAATAAGGGGAAAAAAGTGGTAGAGACAGAAATGAAATATTCCTCTATACTAGTTACATTGTTGCATTGAGACCATTTGGCATCTCAGAGGTGGTGGTCTCTCTCATTATAGGAGACCATTCAGTTCAACAAAAAGTGAAAGCTTATTGTGTGCTCTTTTACTCTGTGTACGAGATGAAAACCATGAGTGGAAAGTAGCAAGCAAAATGAGAAATTAACTATGCCAGAAACAGTACTTGTATACATAATAATGAACATGCCATAGACGAGTGTCTGTAAAGTTGTTTATTTCAAAGAATTAACTAGTTAGAATAGAAAACATTTGCACTAAAACATATTTGAAGAGAATGATAAGAGAGAAGGAAGGCATTCAATTTTAAGTTGTATAATATGTACACTTGCTGTTTTATATAGTTCAATATAAAACTGCATTGGGTATACTGAGAATGTTCCTTTGAGACAGTATGGGTCTGAAATGGATAAAGCAAATTCAGAACACAGTGGCTTTTTTTGGAAGTCTCTTCCATCTTTGTACTCTTCTATTCCTTTTCATAACATCTATAATTCTCTTGTTCTTCTTGTGACATTTAAAACGTGCCCTGGTAATGGTTTAACAGTTTCGTTTCCTTCACTTCATTACCCTAGGCATTGATTGAATGTATATTGAATCTCTGATTTGGAAAACTATCATGAATATATTACCAATAAATCTGGTACATACAATTAAGCTTGTGGGATAAGTATTGATTATCCCACCTCTTAAGTCATAATACCATTTATAATTATGAAAGACTAAATTGAATTAATAGATGATTCTATACAGAGAAAAGAATTCCAGTTTTTAAAATTGTATTCATTTATTTAGTCTCATAACTACAGTCAAGCTGTATAAATATCCTAGGGACTCATAGCTGCTCCAGTTCTATTCCTGTATTTTCCTGTACGCTGTTTTCCCTGACATATCTTCAGAACTCTAATGAGCTGTTAGGTTCTCTTTCCATATATTCCAAAACTTTAGTCTTAGGTACGATCTAATTTACCTGCTATTTACCTCTTGATGTGGTAATCATAGTAGTAATACTAAACTATCTTTAAAAATAGTATTTCACCTAAAAATGTACATCAACCTCTCCCTGCATTTTCAGAACATTGATACAAAATCTGAAGCAAAATTTTTCTCCATTAAATGAAGTCCTGACATTACTGAGTAAATCTGTGTGATGTCTTGTAGAGAATCTAGAATATTTCTGAAGTGGCCACCTATTCTACTTACTGTTAATGTTGCTTGTTGTAAAATATATAGTTATAAGAGAACTGATTGATATGAACTTGAAGTAAATTGTCCTCAGTTATGTTCAACCAGTCTTTTGTTTCTAAGAAAATAACAGTATAGTCCCCATACATACCCTAGGTGATATGGAAAAAACAGTCATCTCTGATAGTCTTTGAAACAATCAGCTGCCAACTCTTCTGGATTATTTAAACACATCTCACTGGAAAAGAAGGAAAAGACTGTCTTTAAATATGATTTATTTTAGTTGGAAAGTCAGAGAGGGAGAGCATGAGTTTCCATCCATTGGTTCACTCCCCAAATGACTGTAACAGCTAGAGCTGGGCGGGTCTGAAGTTAAAAGCATGAGTTTCTTCTAGGTCTCCCATGTGTGTACAAGGGCTGAAGCACTTGGACAATCCTCTTCTGCTTTCCCAGGAAGTAAGCAAGGAACTGGATTGGGAAATGGGGCCGACAGGAACCATTACCCACATGGGACGCTGGTGTGCTGGCAGGCAGATGATTAGAAGGTTATGCCTCCTCACTTGACCTGGAAAGAGATCTACTCTAAATTCTCACCTCAATTATTTGACCACTCGTGCGAGTATGCTTAATGATTTGGAATTATTTTAAAATTGATTCAATTTTCTCATCTTGGCTTTGTAGTCCGTCTCAGTTTGAATCTTATTGGAGAAAACTTGCAACTTTCACAGTACAGCTAAAGATGGAACCAGACGCATAAATGGAAAAGATAACAAGGATTTAATATTGAAATATCTTCTTAATATTATCATGTATTTTTAAATTAACTGTGCTCAGCACTTTTACAAATTTCTTAAACGAAAAATGTCACTCACTTGTAGCAAGCTGACATGTAGATAACAGATGGCTGTGGGGTTTTTTTTTAGAGTAAAAAAGCATTAAGAGTGAGGCATATCATCTATTATTTTGCCTTGCCCTCTTTATCACTTTCAATCTAAACAGAAAAGTGATGTATTGCAGAAAAATGGTCCCCTTTGTGACATTTCTGATGTGACTATGCAATTTCAACTCCAGGATGTTTCATGTTATGAAATGAATGAGACACATTTTAACATTTCACGAATTCTATGTTTTAGAAATGAGCTGTGCAGAAATTCATTAAGCCCCTGCATAAATTCTAAATATCATAAATTATCCTATTTCAGGGACAAAATTATCCTGGGAAGCACCCTAAAATACACAGTCGTAGATAACAAGGACTGGAGCACGAAGAATTAGTAGAGTGTTCCTACTGCCTTGTTCCAAGGACCTCTTGCGCAGAGTTGATGCTGGTCTCTGGTAACATTTCAGAATAGTTAGGAAGATGCCTTTGCAAAAATCTCCTACCCAGATTGTTTCAAAATTTTTTAGTTTTTTTTTCAACATGAAATGATAATTTTGTGACTTATTTTTCATTCATTGAATGCCTATCCAAGAAATAATTGCTTTCTTGGCCTCCTAGCAATTATCTTCATTATTAAGTGAGGCACAGAGAGGTTAAGAAATTTGTTCCAAATAACATTCAATAAATCCTATAGAACACTAGAATTCAGATCAATTCAAAGGCAACAAATGATTCCAATTTTTGCCATTTGGGATGCGAGGTAAATGGCTAACTTAAGAGTCGGGTATTCTATGTAGCGTTAAAGTTTCCGCTTAGGATAACTCACATTTCGTGACTCAGTGCCTGATTTGGTTTCTGGCTTCTTTGCTTCTGATCCAGTTTCCCGTGAATGAGCACTCTGAAAGACAGCAGATAATGGCTCAAATACTAGTTTTCCTACCATCCACATGGGAGACCCGGGTTGAGATCTGTGATTTTTTTTTTGTTTTGTTTTGTTTCTGCTGGGGTCAACCCTGGCTCATGTAGTCATTCTGGGAGTAAATCAGCAGTTGAAAAGCCCCTGGTCTCTGAGTGTGTGTCTTTAAAATAGAAAAAGAATTAATAAACTTACAAAGCATTTTAAAATGTCACTTTTATAGCAGTACTGCTTATATTGCAGCATATGACTGAACTCAAGAGAATGACAATGATAGCAACATATAAAGTAACCTTTTTATAATGTTAGAACATTATTAATGTATAGTATACATAATTGCCATTATTTTCAGAAGAACTCACTTCTCCATTCATAAAGATAAAGAGCAATACATCACTGACTAGAATTTGGAAGTTGCCAGCACCTTCACTGGCCTCTTCCAGGAAAAAGATGTGCTAAATCAGTGTTGAGTATCTATGTGAGAATTCTCACTTTGCAGGGTCCACAGTGTGTGCACCCTGTAGTCTCCTTCACCAGACTCGCTCTTTCCACCGTCTTCTTTCTCTTCTGGCACTGACCACAACACCCTACTAAGCTGCTTCAGAAAGCTTTCTCTGGCCTGTTCTTTCAAATGTGTCCTGAGTCTGAGCATGATTGACACGGGGGCAATGCCCATGAGCTCTGATCATTATTCCCATGTGAAAATTCTAGCTCTTCCTACTGAATTATTTTGGATAGCTCACAGCCAAGACAGATGTAAACTCACAGGTACTAAACTATTTGGGATCCTCCTTCCTTTAAGAAACCCAGACACTATTAGGAAAACAGGATTATGGAATGTCAATAAGACTTCATAGGTTACTGTTTGTCACCTTCAGTGAGTAGGCTCCATTTTGTACATAAGCTAGATGGAAGTTTCATCTGTCACCATAAAATGGGATTGAAAAAACCTAGCTACAAACTCCCAATCTCTGACCGCTAAGATAATACCTAAAACACACAGTAAGCACAGGTTACAAATTGCTACTCTAAAATATCAATTAGTTTTAAAATGTATAACTTCGACCAATTAAATAGTATTCCTAAGGGTCATACCTTGTAAAATCATATTATCAAATTCAGGACATAGAAAGATTCGGTATGTAGCTAACTAAATGATTTTAATCTGTAGGGCCTGGTGTAATAACCTAGTGGCTACTGCCTTGCACGTGCCGGGATCCCATATGGTCACCAGTTCTGGCCCTGACAGCCCCACTTCCCATCCAGCTTACTGCTTGTGGCCAGGGAAAGCAGTCAATGATGGCCCAAAGTCCTGGGACCTTGCACCCATGTTGGAGACCTGGAAGAGGCGCCTGGTTCCTGGATTCAGATCGGCACAGCTCCAGGCATTGTGGCTGGTTGGGGCGTGGATCATTGGATGGAAGAGCTCCATCTCTGACCTCTCTGTATATCTGTCTTTCCAATAAAAATAAAATGTTTCAAAAATATTTTCAAAAAATCTGTAGCTAGTATGTTTGGGAATTAACTTCCACCTGCATATTGAAAAACAATGCCCCGATTTTTATAACATTTTAATGAATGCAAAAATCTGATGAAATGATTTAAAATATTTCTACTTTTTCCCTAAATTACATTGATACACTTGTATGGAGGCCATTTTTAAATTTGTAACTGTTATTTCAAAAAATGCATGTTAAAAACCAATCCACATTTCATAGTTGCCCCAAAAAACCATAAATGAATAACTTATGGCCCATTGCCAGGCAACCATGGGAGAGACGAATAGCTCTGCCATCTGGTATTCCAATGGGGTCTTCACAAATAGCACTGGACTGTCAGCTTTAAACAGAGTTAACAGCACAGCGAAAACAGAAAAGCATACTATGAAAAGTGGCACAGGGGGAGAAAGGCTGACAAAGTGACTTTTCATTAAATTCTCAAGCAGGAACTAAGCACGTAAATCATCTGTGCGCTGAGAATAGAATTTAGTGTATTTAAAGGGAAAAACAATTCCTGGCCTCAACCATGATGTGGATCACCCATGCAAAATGAAGAATGTGTATGTCTGTGTGAGACAGGAAGGGAGGGAGGGACAGGGGAGGGAGAGAGGGAAGGGAGAGAGGGAAGGGAGAGAGAGGGTGGGAGTTTGAATACTGAGCCTGTACCGCTCTCTGATGAGAAACAAAAGCTCCTTTTCCTTATAGATATTCCACTAACACTTTGCTTGCCCAACTGTGCTTCCTTTCTCCTATTTGGAACATGATTGTGTGCTTATGCCTCATTAAAAGGTAGTACTGCTTAATGGGATAGAAAAAAACTGCACTTATAAATTACCCTAATCTATAAAGGATGGGCATTCAGCATCTCTCCTTGTATAATTATTCAGTTGAATGTGATATTGTGAAATCATCAGTCGAATAAAACAATCTGGTGAACAAGCACTTTCATTGTGAATCTAGGGAGGTTTAAATTTGCCTCAGCACCAGCAAGCTGTATTACTGAAAGGACCTTCTGGGTATGTCATATGCTCTAGGAATGATAATTCCTGAGGTAAAGGGTATAATTTAATGTTCAGGAGCTAATGTACATCATAGAATCATTTATCATACAAGTCTCTATGCTGGATATGAAGACGAAAAATGTATTCATGTGGAGAAGGAACACTCTGGGCCTGTCACTTCCAATTTAGCAAGTCAGCTTAGCTATGGTTGTTAGCATTCGACCTGACCACATTTCCAGAAGGACTAAGGGTACCTTCTGTACCAAAGGGTTCCAAAAATCACAGGTATAAATCAATTTTGGAAGAATGATGAGAATCCTGTGGTTCAGGTGGGCTTGCAATCTCTGGAAAGCCCATGTAGTAAATTTCCCACTTTTGAATGTGTTTGAGAGAAAGTGAAACATAGTTATGGTCTAAGATTGCGCAGCTTCATCAGGTAATAAACTTGGAAGAATCTTGAAATTGCCAGTTCTCTGTGTCTGCAAAGAATTCATTCTGTAGAGAGACTTTCATTAGCTTCATTGTCTTACATCTTCTCTTGCTTATCTGTTTGGATTTTATGAGCACACACCAACAAATACACATAAGAAAATAGTGATTAATATTAACTGGAATATGTGCATCTGGATTTTAAGAGATTGTCATTAATCCCATTTGTTGGAAATGTTTATATGTATATGAAGATGCAATCAACATAACAGACAAGGGTTTTTAATTCACACTTATCATGGGATTGTGTACTTGAGTGCATCTTGGAATTCTTTCAGTACCTAATCCTAAAGGTGAGTCTTTCACTGAAACTGAGATTTAGAAAGCACAAATTTTTATTACAAGCATTTATCTTGAGTGCTTGTTTAAAAATCTATGCATATGTTAACTACAGCTTTGATTTTTACTCATAATTTTAAGAAAATAATTTTACTATATTTTGAAACAAAAAGTGTTTGAATTTACTTGGTTGGGAAGCAGCAATGCTATCCTAACTTTTCCCTTACAGTTGAGAACCCCTAAGAAATCAGTGATTTGTTCCAATTAAGAAGGAGTTGTTGGACCTCTTGATTCTGAGTTCAGCATTTTTGTTGGTAAGCTGAGCTTTCTGGAAAAGGACATGTGAATTTGCAATTTCATCAAGTTGTAAAAGAATGAAGTCTTGTATTATAGATTTTGTTTTTAGTAAGATCAACTTGATTGCTTTTAATTCTTCATAGAACAACTATTCTACCTGTATTTCCTGCAGACATATTTATAAAGCACAATCTTAAATATCCTCTGGGAACATTTCGAAAAGGAAGCTAAACATACACAGTAATTCCATCTACATGCATTGACTTTTACCACGCCTAATCTTACAAATTTACACAGACGATTTGGTTATGGGCTTAAATTAAACTAATTTAAATTAAAGATATTAACTTAATTCTTCCAGAAACAGATGATACTATACAACTGGCATAAAAACTAAGCATTCAGTTTACCATTCAGTTTTTATTCACCAGATTTCCTCAAAAATGATTTGGGCAAATACTACGTTTTTTTATATTAATTCCATTTTTCAAAGTGAAAGATTTGTAACTTTAAAATTTTTTTAAACAATCATACAAAGTTTGGTTTTTAAAATTTCATCTTACAATATATCCTTCTTTACTGAAGACATACTACCTATATGGCAAGATAAATACAAGTAATAGTATAGGGAAAAAAATGTTGTTTCAGTTATAAGCTTTTTCTCTGTAATTAGGAGAGACATAATCTTGCTTTTAAACAGAAGTCCAGAATACAGTATACTGTCACCAGCTATATTCCTTATGCTGTAGAATAGTTTTAAATTTGTTCATCCTGTTTGCTGATCTGCATCTCCCCATTTCCGGTGCTGCTAACCATCCATGTATCTGTCTCTCCTTTTCTCTGGATGTGTGAATATAGTAATACATACAATATTTATTTAATCTTTTTATTGTTACGATTTACCATGACAATTTTAAGGGATATAGATACCAGCCTTTTCCTCCCCCTTTTCCCTTTCTTATCTTCCCACCACTTTCTCCCATATCATTACAGTAGTATATAATCTTTTAGTAACAGTCACAAGCTTAATATGATGCTCTTTGAGTGTTTCATAGTATTGTAGCTATAGACAAAGGGTAGAGAAACTGGTACGCTGTTGTCAAGGTATATTTAACTTTCATTGGAAGTCCTCATTATTATTCAGGAGAAGAGATGCAATGTGTGTTCACTTCCCGGTATGCTAGTCTCCATTATATAGTTTATTTTTGAGAAGATATGCTTACACTATTCACATATATATATGTATGTATATGTAGCATTTTGTATGAATGTTGACTTATACCAGAGGGAGTATATGGTACATGGTATTTATCTTTTGGGAATTGGCTTATTTCATTAAGCCTATTGGTCTTTCGTTGAGACCATTTTGTTGCAAATGGTAGAATCTCTTTTTAATGGCTGCGTAGTATCGCATAGAGTAAATGTACCACATTTTCTTCATCCATTCCTCTTTGGGCATCTGGATTGTTTCCATGTCTTTGCTATTGTTGATTGTGTTGCTGTAAATCTAAGGCTACTGGATGGTAAATTCTGAATATAAAAATGTACTTCAAAAACTTTATGGAAAATGGAGTTAAAGGATGCTGTTTTAGGTGAAAATTTTTTGAAGTAAATGCACATAAAAGGTCTTCAAAGAGTTGATTAATTTCACATGAAAATATCATTTGTGAGTTTCAAAAGCTAGTGTACCAAATGCATTTTTTAAAAACTTTCTGTGAGCATTTTGACATTTTCTTGCAATTATTGGGTGCATTTTATCTAACATACACTGCAGTTTCAGTATTTCTTTATGTTTTATGTTTGATTTTATAGGCCTTGTCAGCAGTACAGCTTGATGAGCACTGGTCCTTTCACACTTACTTGTTGAACTCTATTTTAGTGTAGCAATAAGCTTGTAATTCTCAAGTAAATTAAAAATGTTATCACAGAAATTAAAAGTGAAGGGATAGAGGGAGTAAGAATGGGAAGAACAAGGGAAGTATATTATATCCTTAGAATTGTTTCTAAAATACTCCAAATCTGTTATTTTTAAATAAATACATAAAAATCATTGAAAAAAAGTGATGCAGTTCAGACATCAACTAAAACACTGCATTTTAACTGTTACTATTCACACAAGTTACTCAGATGCTTCCAATCAAGTGCATCTATATATTTTCGTTCCCTCTTTTATTTTTGTCTCTCTTGCTTTATTTTAAACTTGTACTTAATTTTGTACAATGAAAACATTGCCACATCCAGCCTCTTTTGATACCAACTGCTTGGGCTGCATGCAATTGTGTCCTTCAGGCTGAGGTTGGTGTATTTGATAATTCCAAGTTGAATGTTCCTTGTTAAAGATCCTTTCATGTACTTTGTATCTTATTATTATCTTATTATTCAGCTTCATATAGGGAGTTACAACTGTTCTATCAATGTCTTTTTGGCTGTGTTGTAGTTTGTCCCGACTTGCAGGACACGACGCTCAAACCCTGGGGGTGGCCTGGGAATGCCGGGCTGCTGGCCCAAGAAACACATGGACACACATACTTGGTGGAAAAGAGTGCCTCCTGCTCTTTATTTTACTCCTCATATATATATACCTTCTTCTCTAGAGGAGGAGGGGAAGGAGAGGGGTTTCCAGGAAGTAATTATCATCATTGAAACAGGAAAGGAACTAATCATCTATATTGAAACAGGGGAGGAACTAATTATTTGAACAGGAACAGGGGGTGGAGGTTCTATTCCACTTGCTTTACACAGGATGTTCTGGCCCAGTACCCTGCTTGCTGTGGCCCTGCTTGCCCAAGGCAGGCTTTGCAATGCAACAAGCTGTCAGGTAGGCCAAGTCTAAGGCCCATAAGTCTGTGGCTCTTAACAGTAGTTGTTACATTTTTTTCTCTCTAGATATATGTCTGGATTTGATTATGTCTTAGGCAATGTTTTGGTCCATTTTATTTATCATTTACATTTTTGATGTTTATTTTGTTTGATATTTTTAAGGGAGAGACAGAATCCCCTATCTTTTGCTTTGCCTCAAAAATGCCCACAGTGACCTATACAGAGCCAGTGCTGAGGTCAAGATTGATAGAGGTATGCCAGGTTGCCCACATAGCAGGAACTCAATTACTATAACCGTGTCCTCCCAGACTCTGTCTATGAAGGAAACCAGACACATGAAAAAAATACGATACATGGCATGTTTATATTGCCTTGATTGTAGTTAACATGCTCCTTCTATACTAAAACTGCTAATATTTAAAAAGTGCTAATATTTTTAGTATCAGATGATTTCTCTAAGATGGAGATAATTATATTTTTTATTCATCATTTTGTGATATGTTTATGTTGTTGAAGGATCCTTGCTTAGGATGAACCCTACTTGGTCTGGGTGAATGATGTTTTTGATGTGCTCTTGGATTTGAATGACTGCGATTGAAGATTTTTTATCTATGTTCAGCAGGGATATTGGTCTGTACTTCTCTTTGTATCTTTTTCTGGTTTTAGAATAATTGAGATACTGGCATTGTAGATGGAGTTTAGGACAATTCTCATATTTTCAGTTGTTTCTGAACAGGTTAAGAGTAACTGGGATTCGTTTTCCTTAAAAATGTGTTCTAGGACTTGATCTATTTTGGAGGAAGTTTCATGCACTGATTAAAATGATGTAAAGCTATAGGATGTAATGTACAAGTATCAGTTACAGGGTCCAGTGCAATAGCCTACTGGCTAAACTTTACCTGCATCTGTAGGGATCCCATGTGGGCACCAGTTCATACCCTGGCTGCTCCACTTCCCTTTCCGCTTCCTGCTTCTGCCTTTGGAAAGCAGTAGAGGATAGCCCAAGCCTTGGGACCCTGTGCCCACGTGGGAGACCCAGAAAGAGCTCCTAGCTTTGGATCAGCTCAGCTCTGGATGTTGAGGTCACTTGGGGAATGAACCAGCAGGTGGAAGAACTTCCTCTATCTCCTTCTCTCTGTAAATCTGCCTTTCTAAAAAAAAAAAAAAACAAAACTGAGTTACATTCATTTGTCCATAATATGTACATTATTTCTGTTATTGCTTTGTTGCTTTTTGTCTATTTGATCTGTCTGTTGAAAATGGAGGTCTCAGGTCCCTCGCTGTTATTGTATCAGAGCTGATGTGTCAGATCAGTGAGCATTTATTTTAAATATCCAGGATCCCTGGCACATATTCATATGCGCTTTTTATAGTGGCATCTTCCTATTTGATTAATTTCTCATTTATTACATAATGCTATTCTTTTGACAGTTTTTCAAGTTTATTATATATAGAAAAATGGTCACTCCCTATTATGTTTTTGGTGGGTAGGATATTGTATTTCCACCCTTTCAATTTCAGTCCATGTCTTTGTTGATGAGATGTGGTTCTTGTAGGCAGCATATAGATGAGTCTTTTTAACAATCTATTTAGTGAGTCTGTACATTTTAATTTGAAAGTATAGTTGATTTATATTCAATCATAATGATTGATTAGTAGTGATTTGGTCCTGCCATTTTTCTGTAAATATTACTGCTTGTTTTGGATGTCCCTCATAGTTTTATTAGGGTGTTTTCTGACTTTGTTTATTGATGCTAGTTATCTTTTTCTATTTTTATGTTCTCACATCCTTAAGTATCTTTTGTTGGGCTGGCTGGGTGTTGACAAATTCTTTTCCTTTCTGTGTATTTTGAAAGAACTGTATTTCTTTTTCATATATAAATGAGAGCTTTACTGGATGTAGTATGTTTTTAGGACTTATACTGTATCTCCACTTTCTCCTAGCTTACTGAGTTTTATTTTAATGAGAAATGCTGCAATCTAGTTGGAGCTCCTTTATCTGTGCCATATGAAAAGGAATGAGAGTCACACATAATCTTTCTACCAAATAGTTTTTAGAATGGTAAGACTAAAGTTACAAGTTACAAAATCCACATGTAAGAAGCAGTAGCTTTTTTATACAGTAATTATGAAGTAAAGAGAAATTCAGAAAAAAAAAATTCCAAGCAGACCCGGCACGGTGGCAGCTAAAGTCCTCGCCTTGTATGCGTTGGCATCCCATGTGTGTGCCAGTTCATAACCTGGCTGCTCCACTTTCAATTCAAGGTTTTAGGTTCATTTTTTTTATTTGTTTCATGAATTGGCATGTTAACATTACATCTAACACTTGGGACTTTCAACAATTACTTCATCAAATAAGATCTATATTCCTCTTTATTTAATTTCTTTTCAGAACTCCTATTTTGCACATGTTTGCTCCCTTTACATGCTTTTTAATTATTTTTGCTTCTGATTGGATAGTTTCAGAAAACCCAGATGTTTCCATATTTCTTTTAATTTGCTGTCATTTTGTATTTAATTCATTAAGTTTACTAGCACGAAATTAGATTTTATGATATGTCTTGAATTTCTTATTCAGGAAATGAAATGTTTTGCTTATTTCTTTGAATTGCATATATTTCCTTAAATCTTATGGGGTTTCTTAAAATCATTCTGAATTCTGTTACATGAAATTCTTAGATTTCACCTTGAAGAAGTGGAGAAATTAGTTTGTGTATCATTTTGTTATATTTTTATGTTCATTGAGCTAACGAGTGTGCATTTAGTAGAAAAATTACTTCTAAAATTTACGGAGCTGTTTGCATAGGAAATACCTTAATCTGCACAGAGGAGTAGGTGTAAAGTTTGAAAAAGGTGCAGTGGCTCTTTTTCTGGGTAGATGTAATGATACAGCTTTCCTGCATTGTCCTTAGTTGTAACTAATGCCTCAGATGATTAGGTCCCTCAATTGCTTGGCAATAGGATGCTATAACAACAGTGCACAAGTATATGTCAACTGGAGTCTTCAGAGGCTAGAGTCTGGGATTCTTGCTGCTTTATTTTGCTGAGCAATGTAGAGTCTTAGCTGGGGACTCCATTATTGGTATCAGATCTGACATGGTTCATGAGCAGGCACAGTAGTGCTGGTTCCATACACAGGTGCAGAGAGTTGTAGAGTTGTGGTTTTGGCCTAAAGTCTTTAAATTTTATTATATTTGATTCTTGGGACACTAATTCAACTTAATCAGAATTGGATTCACACTTGGAGGCATCTTCCAGGAACTTGGCCTAGGGAAGCTGGGTAGTGGTCATGATGACCCTGGAAGCAAGTTCCAACATTAGTTTATTTTCATAAAGTAAGCATCTTATGGAGGATTTCTTCTCATGGAGGACAATGCAAAGGCAATTTTGGATCTGAAGTGAATAGGGCAAATAGCAACTCAGACCCTGGGGCAGAAGGACAGTGACTCTGGATCTGGGAGTTGTGGTCATCATAATACCCTAGATTCTATGAGACTAGTGACAGTGAGGACCCTGGATTGTGAAAGAACAGCTTTTCAGGCCAGGAGCATCAAAGTGATTGCTCTGTTGGAAAGGAGTTCCTCAGCAGTTCATTGGCCAGGAGATTAGTCATATTCCACGGAAGTTTGTCACCACAGTAGTTCTGCCTGTAGGGTGGCAGACTTCAACTCAGCCAGTGCTGTGATTTGCTTACACGAAGGAGTCTCAGGCCATGGAGGCAAGGCTGCTTAAGCATAAAACAGATTCCCCAGTGAAAATGTACCATAGGGTTTAGTAATGACTGTAAGGGGTAAGTGGAACAGCTACAGAACTACTTGGAACCAAAGGTTTAGGTGTGCAGCTTAGCAGAGGTACGATTGTCTATCCGGTTTGAAGGGACCAGTGTCAACCAAACTGCAGAAATGGAGTAGTGCCTGGCTACTTGTTACAGAATTCAATCCAGCAGTGTTTGAGGTGCTAATATAGCATACTGGAGGAGTCTTTAAAGTCATGGGGTCATGAAACATTAGGGCACAATATCATCTTACCCAGAAAGATCATGATTATACAAAATTTAGACATTCTCTTTAGGTGTGGTAAGTGTCTGAGAGAAAACACACATTTCCAGTAATGAGAACTATGGATTTACCAAGTGCAGGGCCCAGAACTTTGGACTGTCCTCTACTACTTTCTCAGCAGACAAACAGGGAGCTGGATACTAAGTGAGGCAGCCAGGTCACAAAGCTGTATCCATACAGAATCCCAGTGTTTGCAAGGAGCATGAATTGAGTCATTGCTCTGGGCCCCTAGTCTGTATTTTTCTCATCTCATTTTATGATTTTTTTTTCTGATATCCTAAATAGTCACAGGTCCTGTGCCACTCATCTATATCAGAGGATTATTAGTTCCTCCCCATACAAATACAGTATTGTATGTAATTAAAATATGAACATGAACTCATACAATTCCTTCTTGGATTGGCCTGGTGATCTTCAGTGAGAAGTCTGTTTTTTTTTTTTTTTTGAATAACACTTGATGTAATTTTACTATTCTAATTTATAAGCTAACTTGCAAACATTAGACCTCTTAGTAGTCCTGGCTTTGCATTTTCTTTGGACAACCACGGTAATAACATCTTAAACATGTGAACCATCATTTCTTACCTTCTAGATGAATGAGCAGAAACCTGGATCAGAAATAGAAGAACATGGACTCCATTTTTGAGTCTAATAACTGATGCTGGTTGGTGTTAAGCTATGCCTTAACCTCTTCTGCCACAATCTACAATGCCCATCTCTACAGAGAGCCATCCTTTGTTCTTTGGTTCAGGGCCCCATAGTCTCCAACAACACTAGATTGAATAGGCTGAGAACAGAATCCTGAAACTCAGTCTGTGTCTTCTATCTGGGTAATGGAGTTGCAAGTACGTAAGCTAATACCTGCTGTCTCCCATGGTATGTGTCAGGAGGGAGTTGATTAGAGGCTAGGTAGTTGGAACACCAGCAGTATCATACAATCTGATACGATAGGTGGTTGTTCCAACAGGCAGTTTAAGTGCTGTGAAAAATCAGTTACCCTTCATATTTCTTACTCAAAAAATTAGCTATTTTGTCTTTTTTAGTATGCTGAATATGTCATTTTTTAGTATCATAATTTTCTAACAGTGCTATGTCAGTCTTTTTAGACTTCCAGTCCTTTTGTTGTCTGTGACTAGTTTTGTCATGTCAAGAATATTATGAAAGTGTAATCATAAAAAGGTTACTTTTTGAAATATGCTTTTCAGCATTTTACATAATTTAGAAACTAGATCTGCATTTTATTGATTTAAAGTATTTGATAAATGGATGTACCACAATTTCCTTAAGCATTCATTCAGAGAAGTACATCTGATGTGTCTCCAATTCCTGGATATAGCAAATAAATATAGGATAAGCATTCCAGGTATAGATTTTCATTTTAGCAAACGTTTTTTCTGTGCCCATATAAGATCAAAACAAAATTTCTGGCCTGTATGTTTCTTAAAATAGCCATAACATAATTTTATATGGAGGCTGTGCTAGCTCACATTTTTCTAGCACTGAATGTGTGACCCAATTTCTCTATCTTTGTGAAAATATGGTAGTGTCATATTAAAAAAAATCACTTTATTTTCAATTTGTATCTGCACAATGATTTGACCAGCTTTTTATATGCTTACGTGGTGTTTGCACATCATCTTCATTTTATTTTACAGTAAATGTTTTGTACTAGGTGACCCTTCCACCTGTAAAAACCTTGGATGTGTAGCTCTCTTGAGTTTCCCTGGTCATAACACTTTGCCAGTTTTCTGATATTCTGAATGAAAGATTAAGCAAAAATATGTGATTCCTTGGCAGATACATTTGAAAACATTCAATTTTTACTGGTTTCCTTCTGTCTGTCTTTTCCTTTGGCTTTTTTTTATTGTTAATCACATTGCATTATGTGATACAGTTTTATAGGCACTGGGATTCCCCCTACCCCTCCCACAACCCTACCCCCATGGTGGATTCCTCCACCTTGCTGCATATTCACAGTTGAAGTTCAATTGGGATTCATACATTGCATGCATATACCTAGCATAGAGTTCAGCATCTTATTGTCCAGATAAGTTCAGCGGTTTCTAGGGGAGACCTTCTCTGGTCTGAAGGTAGAGCTAACAGAGTAAAGTCCCTGTCGGTTAAAAGCCCCTACAAAACATCAGCAACAATTTACAATGTTATGAAATTGATTGACATAGGATTGAGTAAACAATATGTTAAAAATAATGCAAGTTCAATTTTTCACAACACGTGGATTGAGACAGTATCAATGACAGGTTCAAAAACAAATAAACCAACAAACATAAAATTACTGGTTAAATTAAGGCAAACATGTGGTATCTAACCTTTTGGGCTTCTTTCTAAAGCAACAAAATATAAGTGCTTTCAAATTACATTGATAACAATATCTTCCATCACACTAATTAGAACATTTACCTTTTCAACATAAAGAAAAGTTGCACAATCAAGAAACTAAAAAAACATAAATGTTTTAATGTAAGAGTTTCTCTTAGTGACGAATATGAAAATTAACAAAACTAAGAGTTAAAAGCATAAATTATTACACAGAAACAATTTAGTAGCAAAACAGCATTTCATGAAGGTTTTTCTTTTTTTCCCTCAGAAGATTAATTACTGAATCAATCACTATGAAAATGTGTGCATGCTCGCTCATGCTCGCTCTCTCTGCAACAGAGGGCTTCCTCCCAGGTGTTCATGCTCTAAATCCCTGGAATGGGTAGATTTGGATCAGGTCCATGCCAGAAGCCAGGAACTCAACCTGGTTTCCCACATGGGTGGAAGGAACCCAAGTATTCTGGTCACCATTTGCTGCCTCTCAGGCACATCAGCAAGACACAGGATTCAACAATGGGCAATGCAATAGTATATGTCCATTTCCAAGTGTTGGCTTACTTGCTGCACCACTGTCTCTTCCATACTTGATGGTTTTGTATGTATTGAAATTTAAATTTGCATAATGAATTGTATTCTAAGAACAATTACACAAAGCCATTTACTACTTGTAATTAAATGAAGATTAAGTATACTGAATGTCTTTAGATGATTTTTGTTATTTTTATGCTGGTACAGAATTTAAAATGGGATTTAACCTATTAGTAATATTATAAGTGTACAAATTTCCAAAACTTCTTTTTCTTTTTTTTTTAGCTGAAATTTAAATCCGAATTGCAAGCAAATTCTCAGTCCCCCTAAACTGATGACAATAACCATTTTACTGATTTATAGTGTTAGATATCTTTTGTAAGTAAAACCATGCAATATTTTTTCTTTGTATGACTTGGTTATCGCACTTCCCATAATGCCCACAAAATTCATGTTTTTATACATTACATAAATTCCTTCTTTTATAGTAAAAAAAACCAAACAAACGTTGTTACCAAAAATCCTTAAGAATTTGAAAGTAAATTTAAGGTGATTCTTAACACAGTGAAAAATATTAAACACTGATGAAAGAAATTTCATATAAATGAATAAAATACCTGTTGCTTTGGAAAATTTCTGACAAATTAGAAGAATTGACATAGTTTCTGTTGTTTGAAAGACATGTATTTTTTGACACTATTTCTAAAGATTTATTTTTTTATTTGAAATTGGAGAAAAGGAGAAAGAGATCACCCATCTGCTGACTTACTCCTCAAATAGACACAACGACTGGAGCTGAGCTGAGCTGATCCTAAACCAGGATCCAGGAGTTTCTTCCAGCTCTCCCATATGGATGCAGGGTCCCAAGGACTTATGCCACCCTGTGCTGCCTTCCCAGGTCGTAGCATGGAGCTGTATAGGCAGTGGGGCAGCTGGGACTTGAACAAGTGGCAATATTAAATGCTGGTGTTATGGGTAGAGAGTTAGTGTGCTAAGCTATTGTACTGACCACCTGGAAAACAGTATAATTAAAAATGTCCATTATCTGGCGTAGCATGATAGCCTAATGGCTAAAGTCCTCACCTTACATGCACTGGGATCCCATATTGGCACTGGTTCATGTCCTGGCCATCCTGCTTCCATCCAGCTCCCTGCTTGTGGCCTGGATGGCCCAAAGCCTTGGGATCCTGCACCAGCATGGGAGACCTGGGAGAAGTCCTGGCTCCTGGCTTCTGGTTGGCTTAGCTATGGTAGTTGCGGCCACTTGGGAAGTGAATCAGTGAAGCAAAGATCTTCCTCTGTCTCTCCTCTCTATATATCTGACCTTCCAATAAAAAAATAAATCAAATAAAAGTCAATTACCTGAGGTGATCTACAGATTCAAAACCATCTTTTCCAAATATAAATGATATTTTAATAATAAAGACAATCTAAATTTAATATGAAAGCTTTGAGGGTGCCAGTTAGTCAAATAATCTTTGAAAATTGAGAATTAGTATGGAGACAAAATGGTTCTTGTTATCAGTATCTACTATAGAGCAACCTAAATGAAAATGGCATAGCATTCACATAAAAACGTATGTAGGACAAATGTGATAAGATAGCTATGCTAAGAACTACTTCATGACCACACAGTCAATAATATTAAAAACGAGGGCCAATACTGAAGATAGGATTGATGTTTTAAAAAATAATTTGGGGGAAACTATCTACTTATGAATGAATGAAGCCATATCCTTAATTTATTCTTTCATGAAAATAAACTGAAAATGGATTGAAGACTTAAATTCAAGGCTGAGAGTTCAGGTTTTGTAGGAGACAACAGAGTAGAAAACATTCAAGACATTGCTCTTAGCAATAATTTTATGACAGCAAAAAAAAAAAACAAACAATGTATAATAAATTACATTAAAAAACTATTTTCTTGAATTCTAGGAATTCACACATTAGATACCAAAAATGAAAAATTCACAAATAATTCTGTAATTGCCTGATTTTAAATATGAGCTAAAAATTTCAATACTAAATTCTCCAAACAAGACACCAAAAGCGTATAAAATTGTTGCACATCACTTCTTATCAGCATACACAAATCAAAGTCACAATAAGGCATCACTGAACATCTGTTAGAAAACCTGTTGAAAATGAATGTGAATACAAATTTTAGTGAAGATGTTTATATTAATCTGCTGGTGACTGGGACAGTCACTGCCGAAAGGAAACTTTGGAAAAATTACTAAAACAAATTCATATGTACAGTATATGATTTTATATATTTATTATATATTAAAACCATTAAACTATTAGATATTGAATTGCTCAGTGTGGTAACTTCTCTGTTCAAGATAAAACTGTACTGATTAAGATGGAGAAATAATGCCTTGGCTGTTAAGTCTGGACCATTTCCTGGCAAGTTACCCTTAGTAGAATGGCAGGGTCTCTAAATCTGGTGATTGCTAGAATGTGAGCAAACCTGAAGTTTTCTCTGGAGAATTCTCACTCTGTAATGGCCCTGTTGTGGCTTTCCATATCGTTGCTTGCTTTCAAACCTTTGTTCTCTCATGTATTGTAAGATGGTACTGGAGTCTCCAATTAATGTTTGTGAGAACTTGTCTTTATCTTTTAGCACTATCACTGTTGCATTGAATTTTTGTAAGTCTGTTGTTAGAAACACAAATTGGTCTGATAATGTTCACGGTGAAGTGTTTTTTCTAATATGACACCTGAAAAATAATTTATACATAATATTTTTACCTATTTATGAGATAGTGTTTATCTCAATAAATGTATGCAATGCATAATGATCAAAATTGGGTAATTAGAATGTTCATCTCAGTTATCATTTCTGTATATGTGAAAGTTCAAAATCCTTGATTCTAGCTATTGTAATCTCTAATGTTTACTTTGCATTGTACTATATAGAACCTAAGGTTTTATTTTAACCAAGTACTATTTGATTACATTTGGTATACTTTCACCTTTTCATTATCATTATATTGACATGAATTTCATTTAGGTAGCATGTATTAGTTCCCTGTACCTGCTGTAACAAATGGTCAGTTTGGCAGGATAATGAGCACAAATTTACTATGTTTTGGTTCATGGGGTCAGACGTCTACAAGGAGCTAATAAGTCAGGGCTCTGTGGGGAGTTTCTAGGACAGAATATCTTTTCCTTTTCAGTTCTTAGAAGTTTCATACATTCTTGGGTTTGTAGGTCTTTTGTTTCAAAGCATGCCTATAGCATATTCAGATTCCCTCCTCCTCTGAATATTCCATAGCAGATCTTTGATTCTATTCCCCTTTTTAATTAAGGAATCAGGCACACACACATATGTAGATACATAATTTTTCCTACTACTGGAAAACATACATTTTTTATTTCCCTCTATCCCAATATTTGTAAAATGAAAGCAATATGGTATATGCATGACTTACGATACATGCATAACTATGAATGTAATGTGATATGTATATAACTAGTTGGTTAGAAGTATTTTTTTAAATTTCTGTTATATTCACCTTGGCACAGAAACATATAAGAATGATAATGTATCTTTGTATATCTTTGAATTACTTATCAAGAACTTTAAAACTGTTCCATCTCTTAATACCATAATGTGTTAATTAATATGTAAACCTTAAATAATCATATTTTTTGCAACCCACTGTATCCATCATTATCCGAGTTAACAATATCACCAAACTGTATCGCATAATGAAATGTAATTAATTAAATAAAAAAATTGTTTAGTGACTCCTAAAAAAAAATCAACAAAAATGGACAGTTGAGTGATACCCTCCAGACTACTGCACATATCTATGCCTACCTCTTTATCTAGCTATATCATACTTATACTACAGAATTGAATAGATTGGAGGAGTTTACATAGAATAATAATGTCTGCATATTGTCTCATACATTCACTGAGAAAAGATTGGCATATATTGACAAGAACAGCACTAAGAAAACAGATGAATTACAAATATCTATTTATGGAACACTAAAACCTAAGAGCTGGTTCATTGGAAGTTTCAATCAAAAAAGAATAATCCTAATAAAATTCTTTGTAAAATAAATGAAACTATTCATACTTATACATTACAGAACATCAGTATTAATAGCAAGTGAAACAGCTTCCATTTATAAGATATTAAAATGTTTTCAACTTTTTGACTATAGTGAAAAACAGTTTATACTAAAAGACCATTTTCTTTTTTTATATATATATTGATTTTATTTTTATTGGAAAGGCAGATATACAGAGAGGAAGATCTTCCGTCCGATGATTCACTCCCCAAGTGAGTGCAACGGGCCGATACTATGCCAATCCGAAGCCAGGAGCCTCTTCCGGGTCTCCCACACGGGTGCAGGTTCCCAAAGCTTTGGTCCGTCCTCGACTGCTTTCCCAGGCCACAGGCAGGGAGCTGGAAGGGAAGCGGGGCTGCCGGGACTAGAATTGGCGCCCATATGGGATCCCGGGCGTGCAAGGCGAGGACCTTTTAACCACTTGCGCCACCGCGCCGGGCCCCTAAATTTAATTTTTAAAGTGAATGAACAGAATCAGTTGTCAGTTCTGTGAAGCACACATATAGTTTTGTCTCTATCTTATTTTGTATCTGTGTTAAAGCAACAGCCTGACAATTTTTCCTTGTCGGTGGAATTCTTTTGTAAAATTCTTTGTGACAAGAGGAAAGAATAGGTATTATGCTTTTAGAGCTTTAATAAGTAAATAATAGTATGCAGGGTATTTTAAAAATATTTCTTAGTTATATTTTAGGTTTTGATACCCTGTTCTTGACATATTCAGTGAATATGGTCAATAAAAACACTGCAGTCTTAATTGTAACACAGGTAAAACAGCTTGACCCCATTTGGCTGCAGAAACTTACCTGAGTACAGGAAATTAATCAGTCCCTTTTAAAGATGATCAACCATGTAGATAAATGTCTAGCAATATTTTTGAAAGTCTGTTTTGTGTATAGGGAAAAGGAATTTTTATTTCATGGGGGATACTGCAAATCAGAATTAAATGTACAGCATCATCATATCACCAAATACTTTAATAAGCATTTTCTTTCTTTCTTCTCACACGAAGTTAAAACATTTACAATTCAGATTTAGGGCCATAGTGATAGCTTCCATGTTACCCTGCCTCCTGCTGCCATTCTCCACTCAGGTCTGCCTCCCGCGCTCCCTTTCTTCTTTTTCTACTTACTTTTTTCTTTTTCTTTTCCTTTACCTTCTTCCCTTCCCTTCCCTTCTCCCCTTCTCCCCTTCTCCCCTTCTCCCCTTCTCCCCTTCCCTTCTCCCCTTATCCCCTTCCCTTCCCTTCACCCCTTCTCCCCTCCCCTCCCCGTGCCTCCCCTCCCTTCCCCTTCCTTTCCCTCCCCTTCCCTTCCCTCCCCTTCCCTTCCCTTCCCTTCCCTTCCCTTCCCTTCCCTACCCTTCCCTTCCCTTCCCTCCTCTCCCCTGCCCTCCTCTCCCCTGCCCTGCCCTGCCCTGCCCTGCCCTGCCCTTTCCTTCCCTTCCCTTCCCTTCCCTTTTTATTCCCTCTAACTTTTGCAGTGACATACTTTGATTTCATGCTGTAATCACAGGAATAATACTCTACTAGGCAAAAATATCAACATACAGAAAGTAAGATTTTTCAAAAATTTAAAATCCTCATGAGTATAGACAAAGCTATAAATTAAAACCAAATCCATAGATATCATTCTTGCTCCTATAAATTACATTTTTTTTTCTGTACTCTATATTAGTTACCACAAATAAAGCAATATGTCAGATATTTGTCTTTTGGAGACTGGCTTATTTCACTAAGCATAAGGGTTGCCCAGTTGCACCCCTTTGGCTGCAAGAAGACAAGATTTCACTCTTTTATGACTGAATGTATTCCATGGTGTATATGTACCACATTTTCATTATGCATTAATCAGTTGATGGAAATCTGTATTGATTCCATATCTCAGCTATTGCTCCTGTAAACATGACATTACAGATAACTGTCCTAGTTGCTGATTACATTGCAATCAGATAAGTTCCCAGGAGTGGAATGGCTGCGTCTCATTGTAGATCTATTTTCAGATATCTTAGGGATCTCCATACTGCATTCCATAATGGTTGCACTAGTTTCCATCACCCCCTAAGTGAATTAAGATATCTTACTCCACATCCAGCAGTAATTCTTTTCTGTTGTACATAGTATAGCCATTCTCACTAAGCTTAGGTGAATATACATTACCATAATTTACATATTTTGGTAATACATTTCCACCAATTCAACTGATTTCCACAATCTGAGATTTTCTAATACAATCTTCTGCATCCTACATGCTGAGCATTCAGTCTTCTAGTTGTAAGCCCAGATGCCAATTTTAGCAGAGTTCAGAACATTGATGTTCAACTCTTATCAAGTTTTTCAAAAGTAGAAATGAAGTCTGTTATTACCATATTCATGGTTTGAAGTTTGATTACTCACAACACAGATAATAAATGTTATCATGTTTAATTCTTTACTATCTGGCACTTGGGAGGACTGCATGCAGCTATTTTAGAAAAGATATATTTATCTGTAGTCTATGTTCAAATTATACCCTAATGCAAAGCACTTCTTAAATGGTATGAAATCAACTTTGCACATTTTTTTCACAAGTTTCTTGCGGCAAAAGAGAATACACAGATAATTATCTCTAACTTTTTCAGACGACCTTCAAAGAGAAAGATGAGTCTTCAGAATTTAAAAGGTTTCTTCCAACATTGTCATTTTTTGCTTGGCTAGCTTCTTTGACACACTGTGTCAAAGTTCATTTGAAACAGTTTCTTTGAAACTGTCCTGTAGGACAAGTTTCCACAGTTTACACTGGGAGATAAAGATTACAGTCTAGAATTCCTAAGTCCAAAAGGCAAAAACCTTGGTTAGATCCATTCAACATTTTGCTCTACTTACTGGGTGATTTATTTGAATCATATATTACTTTGTTAATCAAAACCATAGCTATGGGATGTATAGTAGTGTATGAATACTGGCATGGATGTTGTAAGGATGTATATATAATAATTTAGAAATACATGGGTTCATATATCAGATAGGATTTTTCATCAAGAAAAGTGAAATTTAGTTCCAAAATAAATCTTGACTCAACTACTAAATATTTAATTTGAAAAAAGGATCCGTCTCAGAATGAGAAATCCCCAGTAAATATGCCATTTTTGAAAGATTTTATTTTTATTGGAAAGGTTGGATTTATACAGAAAAGGAAAGATGGAGGAGGTTCTTCTGTCTACTGGTTACTCCCCAAAGAGGTCACACGGCCAGAGTTGAGCTGAGTAGAAGCTAGGAAGTCCTCCTTGCTCCCCCATGTGAGTGCAGGTTCCCAAGGTGTTGGGTCATCCTCTGCTGCTTTACCAGGCCATATGTAGGGAGCTGGATGGGAAGTAGAGCAGCTGGGACAGGAACCGGCACAACCATCTGGGAACCCGACAATTGCAAGGTGAAGATTTAGGTGTTGAGTCATTGTGCCAGGTGTGAAAAATGTTTCCATAGATGAGATTAGGCTACATGTATATAACCCTCTATGAAGTCCAGGGTCACACTAGGGAATTGTATGGTGAACAGGTATTAACTATATTCCTTAGACTTTGAAATCAGAAGTAACTGAAAATATGATGTTACATGGTTTGTCTTATAACCTATGTTTTGAAAATTGCTTTTAGTTAATTTTGAGAGCAAAATTATACAACTCAGACTATGGGATATCCTACTAAGGGAATTACAGAAAGCTAGGTCATAGAATAGTCAATCAGGTTTAAGTTTACTTCATTTTAATTTTATGATTAGACTTTACATTTTTTGTGTCCCTATGAATTTCAAACATTACTGTAAAGTCCAAATAACTGAAATGGATTCAACTACCTTTGAATAGTTGTTAAATGCCTGTTCTGTGGCAGAAACTGATGCAAATTATGAGGTATGCATAAAAGGGATAAAATGTTCTCTACAACTTTGTCATAAAGGAATCTGGAGACATAATTAAAAATGGATTAAAGTGAGGCAACTGCTAAGCTAAGACTAATAACCAATTTAGTGAAGGTTTTCTTTTGTCCCACACTTCAAAATTTATTCCTCCTAGTGTTTACAAATCAATGAAAGATGTATAGATCTTATTTTCTATGATTCACATAAAATGAGACAGCTGTAAATTATAAAAGCAATGAGCTGACACAGCCAGGGCTCACAGTTGGCACATGGAATCCATTCAGATGCAGTTCTGTTCAAATATGTCAGTTTTCTTAATCATGTTGGCTCTCCCTGAAGACACACTCAAAGTAGAAACTAGTTCAGCTTAAGGGAATCATTAAGATTTTACACAGAAAGTAACATTAGGATGTTTACTTTAAAAAGAAAGGTGGATGTAACAGACCACATAACAAAAACTGAAAAGGCAAAAATGTATGAAAGCCTTGATACTACCAGTAAAACATCAGTTGAGTGTGTACTTAGCTCTTGAATGGGAGAGACATGTTTCTGTTTATTTTCAAAGAATCTCTCAGGGCACAAGAGGAATTATGGATTTTGTTAACAGATGAGAATGTAGCAAAAGAGAAAAGTCTGATTAATTGAGAAATATTACCATCTGATCTGGGGTTTCCAGAAAAGAAACAAAGAACTATTTAAACTAGAAAAGTAATTTGTAATTGTGTAAATCTATAAGCTACTAGTGATATTGTGATGCATTAATACAGTATAGATTAGTGAAGTCAAAATAGTGTATCTATTTTAGTTTTTTAAAATAAAATATTTTTTAAAAAAATTTCTTATCAGAACCACAGAATTGGAATGGGATACACAGAAGGAGTTGGGAGACAGAAACCTTCCATCCACTGCTCATTTTCTGAAATTGGCCGTGGCTGGAACTGGGCCTGGCCAAACTAGGAGCCAGACTACATCTGGGTCTCCTATGTGGGTGGCAGAGCTCCAAGAACTTGAGATATCTCATTGTTTTTGCAGGGAGGTAGATCAGAGGAGAAGCAGCTAGGGTCCTGCACTCGTGTTGGAAGTCAAGAATTGAAGCAGCAAGTTAAGCTGCTGCATTGCAATGCCAGCTCTGATACCCATTAGTTCATATACTTCACTTTGAGGTGGGAGTGGGAGAAAATGTTTTAAATTTACTCTCCTGGAAATTTTTACGATGACAATAGCCTGTTCTGTGTAGTACACTATTCACTACAATATCCAAGAGTGCTGAACACACACATTCCTTCTAATTTAGTTTTGTGCCCTTTGACAATCATCATCCCATTTGCTTCAGTTTCTTTAAATACCACTCAACCCTCTTTTTAAGATTTTATTGTTTTGGATTTCAGACTTTTTTTTAGTTATAGCTTTTTTAAAAAAATTGTTAATAACATTGTATTATGTGATACGGTGTTATAGGCACTGGGATTCCTCCCACCCTTCCCATAACCCTCCCCCCATGGTCGATTTCTGCACCTTGTTGCATAACCACAGTTCAAGTTCAGTTGAGATTCCTTCATTGCAAGCACATACCCAGCATAGAGTCCAGCATTAGATTTCAGACTTTAACATCATCTTGAAGCACTTGTATCTCTGTGCTTGGTTAATCTTACTAAGCATTGTATCCAGTAGATTCAACCATGTTTTCACAAATGGATTACACAGGACTCTCTTCTGTTTTAAGGTTTAATGATATTGTATTACATAGGTATATACCACGTTTTCATTTTATATTCTGCTGTTGATGGGCACTTAGCTTAATGTCATAATTTGTCTGTTGTGAATAGTGCTTCAGTGAATATGAAGGCATACATTCCTTTTTGACAAGTCAATCTCAAATCTTTTGGATAAATACCGAGGAATATGATGGTTGCATCATTTGCATCTTATGATAATGATTTTATTTTTTGCATTCCTACCAGTGATGCGTGATGATCCTGTTTTCTTCTCATGCATCCACAGTTATCCTCTGTGTTTTTGATAATAGCTGCTCTGCATAGGTGAGAGTCCAACCTCAGCATGGTTTCAATTTGCATTTCCCTAATGGCTAGTGAGGCAGAGCAACTGTTGACATATTCATTTGTCATTTATTTATCTTCCATTTAAAAATGTTCCTTCTCTGTCTAAAAAATACCAGTGTTTCATTAGCTGGTATCACTTATTTCTTTGAGATACGGGTGGTGGGGAAAGAAGAGAGATCAGCCTCCCCCATTATATGCCAAAGGTCTGCAACATGTATAGAGTTTTACACTACCAAAGCTTGGAGCAAGGAACTCAGTCCAGATCTCCAGTGTGTGTAGCAGGGATCCAAACACTTAAACCATGCCCTATTGCTTCATAGGTAGCTCTATTAGAAGCAGAGCTCAGACTTGCCATGATGAGCTATAAGCACTGGGATCCCATACGGGTGCTGCTTTACGTCCCATCTTTGTACTTACAGCTTTGTACTTACAGCCTGAGAAAGTAGTAGAGAATGGCCCAAAGCCCTGAGATCCTGAACTAACATGGGAGATTCAGAAGAAGCTCCTGGCTTCAGATCAGTTAAGCTGTGGTTGTTGTGGCCACTTAGTGAGTGAATGAGCAGATGGAAGATCTTTCTGTCTCCCCATCTCTCTGTAAACCTGCCTTTCCGATTCAAATAAGTGAATCGTTGGAAAAAAAAAAAAAAGACAGAGATTGTAATTGAATCCAGACAGTTCACAGGGGATGTAGACACTCCAAGTGGTACCTGAATCCTTAGAAAATTGTCCATTCCTCCGTTGCTCTTTTTCATTTGTGGTTTTTCTTGTGATGTTATTGACTTGTTTTTGGATCTTAACCCCCTTTTTTTGATACGTGACTTGCAAATGTTTTTCTCCATTTGTAGATTTCTGTGAGTAGTGTTAAGTTTTCTCTACTTAAGCTTTTCAATTTGTGTCACCCCGTGTGTGTGTATGTGTGTGTGTTTTGTTGCCTGAATTTTTGTAGTCAAATTTAAAGATACTCATTTATAACAGTGCGGTTTAGTTTCCCCTTATGTTTTCTACTGGTATTTTTATAACTTGAGCTATTACATTTAAACATTTAATGTAATTTGAGTTAATTTCCATATCTAATTAGATATAAGGGTCTAATTTCTTTCTTTGGAACATGGATATGCAACACTCACTATACATTTTATTGAAAAGCTTTTTCTTTTCCTATTAAGGTTCTTGGCATTGTTGTAGAAAATTAGCTGATTGTGCATATGTGGTTTGCTTTTAGACTTTTTATTTGTTTCAGTGGTCAATGAGTCTACTTTCTTGACACAAACACTGGTCATTTCAACTTCATTTTTTTTTAAAAGATCAGGTACTATGATACTAGCTTATTCCGTTTTTTTTCACTTGTCTTGGCTATCTGGGTCATTTTGTGGTTGCATATTTTTTTCTACTTTGTAAAAATTGATATTGAAAGTTAAGGAATGTATTGAAACTTTAGATATCTTTGCACAATATTAATGATTTTAACCATACTCATATAAAATAGAATTTTTTTTGTATTTGCTTCTAGTTTACATCAACATTTGATTTTTAAAGTACAGATTTTTTATAGTATTGATAGCTTTGATTCATATATTCTGTATGTGTTATAAAGGAAATTGCTGTTTTTTATTCAGTTTCAGATTATTTATGGATTTTTTTTGACTTTTTGTATGCTGTTCAGTAACTAGTTATAACAGTTTTGGTAGACCTTAACATTTTCAATAAATAACGTCTTGATGGGAGTGGGTATTGAGCATAGAGCTTAAGGTACCCAATTCTCACATTAGTGTGCTTGGATACACTACCTTATTCCAGTTCCAGCTTTTTGCAAAGTTGGCCCTGTGAAGGCAGCTTTGGTAGATCAGGAATTGAGTTCCTCACATCTGTGTAAATGATGTGGATATAGTTCTCAATTATTTCTGGTCCAGTTATTATCTGAGTCTGGGGAAATGAACCGGATGCACTCCAAAACCTCATCTACCTGTTCCTCTCTTACTATATAAAAAAATACATTTTTAAACAACATGTTATTAACAGTGATACCTACTCCTTTCCCAATTCATGAGTTTTATTTATTTTGTCTAATTACTCTGGTCAGGACTTTGAGCACTGTTGAATGGAAGTGGCAGAATGTGAACCCTTGCTTTATTCTAGATCTTGAATGCATTTGGCTATCCACAGTTGAATATCATGCTCCCCGTGGATTTCTTAAATCTGACCTTTGTTTTGTGGTCCATTTCTTCTGTACAGAATTTTTGAAAGGATGTTGAGTTTTTATGTGATTATTTTTATGCATCTGATGAGGCAATCATAGTTATCTCCTATTAAATTGATGTGTCACATTCATTTTCCATATATGTTGAAGCATTTTATTATTACAGGAAGAGATACTCCTGTATGACTGATGGTTTCCTGTAGTGTGCTTTTAACTTTGATTTGGTAGTATTGTGTTGAAAATTTTTATCTTCACTCATTAAAATTATTGGCCTGAAATTTTCCTTACCTTGTAATACCCAATCCGACTTCACCAAAAATGTTGACATATTCTCTTGATTTTCTTAGAAGACTGTGGCAAAGATGGATACTAGTATTCCTTTAAACATTTATAGCTTTTACAACTGAATTCTACTAAACATGTTAAGGTTTTTTTTTTTTTTCTGATACACAGATTTTAATCACCAAAGCAATCTCCTTTCCATTGGTCTAAAATTTTTCTCCTCATTCATCATATAGTTTTATTAGGTTGTATTTTTAGTAGTCTATTTTTATACTATCTGTGATATTGGTATAAATGAGACAAAGCTTGGTGAAAAGGAAAATGATAACTGTAGAAGATACAGCACACACACACACACACAGCCAATGTTGAGAAGCTTGGATCTAAGGATATTAAGATATATGGAGCCTGACATTGTATTTGGAATCCTGATATGCATGTGGAAGACCAGGAAGAAACTCCTGGCTTCAGCCTGGTCCAATATGACCGTTGTGGCTGCCGGAGTGAAACACCGGATGCAGGAGCTCTCATCTGTTCCTTTCTCTGTGTAATTCGTCCTCCAATAAAGCAATGCATCTTTAAAAATGATATGAGCAGTCACTCATGTGTACGAGAGAAAGGGCATATGAGACTGTCAAAGTAATCATCCTCCAATGTACCTGTAACTTGATGCTAAGCAATCTGCAAGTTTTAAAACTGCTGTTTCGCTGGTTTTGTTTGTTTTAAAGTACTTTATTTTTATCTTTATCTTTATTATTATTATTTTTATGATACAGTTCCATAGGCTCCTGGTATTTCTCTTAACCCCTCCCAAATCCCCCCACACACTGAGTTCCTCTGTATCATTACTGAAGTATAGTTCTTCATACACAGTCATATGTCCATCATTGCGGGCACGGACAATGGCACCGAGTCCAGCATCCTATTGTCAAGATACAGCGAACAGTTTCATCCTGAAATGTGTTCTCTCTGCTTCATCCTGACTAAATGTTTCTCCATCTGTTTAAACATGTCCTTACCCTATTCTTCCATCTCCATTCCTGCAGTTTTAATTTCCTAAATTATGTCATTTTATGATTCATATTTATCTTTAATTTATAAATTGAGCCATTGTGTTATACTGGTGTTTTTCTACTGGGTCCAACACATTTTTTGCAAGATACATAAGAACATGTGTATTTTTTGTATCAGAATTCACTTTGACACTGGATATTCATTCTAGTTAAGATGAAAAGGAACAACAAAGCTAAAAGTACCAGAAGTGACACTAAGAATACTAGAACATGAAAATGATGTTCTTACATAGTGAGATATGAAATGAAATAGAGTAGTTTTTTGAGAACACATATTATACAGAATTAATTACAAATTATCCCATTGTGACTATGCCTACAAGTGATAGGGAAATTCCAGTTGCAAAGAAAAATAGGCAACTGTAGAATACATTAATAGTGAAGATCAGAGTTTGAATGAGGACCCAATGTGAAAATAGAGTCATCTTTTAATATTTCGTATTTCAGGATAATTTCTGTAGACCATTTATGAACTTTGACTCCATTTGCTGTAATGGATGTTTGATGATTAATCAAGTTATGTAGAAAAGTGACTTGGTAGGATAAAATTCAGGAAAGAAGAAAGTATATGAGAAAATCAGAACACTAATCAAACAAGCGTCTTTGATTATTATGTTTTGAAGATTAATTTTTATTGTAGAGGTAGATCAGATTTATGGAGAGCAGAAACAAGGATCTTCGGTCTTCTGGTTCACTCCCCAAATGGCTTCAATGGCTGGAGCCAAGCCAATCCAAATTCAGGAGCCAGGAACTTCTTCCTTGTATCCCACATGGGTGCAGGGTCCCAAGGCTTTGGGTTGTCCTGTTCTACTTTCCCAGGCCACAAGCAGGGAGCTGGATGGGAGGTGGAACATCTGGGGCATGAACTGGCACCCATGTGGAATCTTGTCACAAGTTGAGCATTAGCTATTGAGCCATTCAGCCATTGTCCAGGTCTACATCTTGATTATTAAACAAGTCATACAGTATCTTAAATTATGAGACTGACACTTCAAAATATGACTTGAAATCAATATAAAAATAACGTGTTATAAAATTCCTGAGATTTTAGTTATTTTTAATTATATTTGGCCGTTATCTCATCTGTTCAGCCATTGTCATCGGAATCCATGACTGCTTTTCATTTTCATAAATTTTTTACATAATTTCATAAGGTTGAATGTCAAGCTATTTTGGTTATACTTCTCATTTTTGATCTGATATAATGGGGATCTGTGAGAACTATGCCCAGAGTTGACCCTAGAGGGTCCTATACGCCTAATTTTTTTTTCCGTATACCAATATGTAGTTGTCTCTTCCAAGTTACACAAATTTGTTTGTTTTGCTAATTCTGAGAACTGTTCTTTACCAAGTGTTAAATCCTCTAACATGGAATGATGTCTAATAATTTCAGTCATATTACTCAGTGACAGCAAAGGGCTCTCACACTTACTGTACTACATCTGATATTGCTAGCCCTCCCCTACTTGATTCTTCACTTTTATTTAACCTGCTGTTAGAAAACCTTCATTACTTTACCTAGGACATTCAGTTCCTACTATTAAATACTGTTTGAATACTGCTATACCTGTTGAACACCAGTGTCATACTGTTGAGTTAAATCTGTGTTTTCATCCCTAAATAGCCCAAACATGTCTCCTAATGCCTCTCTTGAACTGTTTTAATTGAAGCTAACTTTTGTCTGAATAAAAATCCTAAAATTAAAAAAATAATCCTGAGGTATGAATGAATCTTTGGAATTCTGTATTATAGTTTCAGAAAACAAAAATACACTCATGCTGACATTTACAGTAATGAGCCAAATTATTGTATAGCATATTTTGAGTTGTATATCTTTCTGATTTCAACATACTTCTCTTTGGCATACCTTCTGCATTGCATATATTCTTCACATTTTCCTACCGCACTGTCCTATAGTTTGACCCTTTGTGATCTAAGATGCTCCTTAGTTTGATCATTTTGTGGCATGACTTTCGGACTAATGACTGAGCCATGTTTTGTAATTTTGCCTGATGAGCTACATGCTTCCATATTTCATAATTCTGCCACATACTTCTCTTTGCCTCTTCAACTATTTATTGCCACCCTTCCAGCTGTTTTCTAAAACTACACTGCATTGATTTCCAGGATCTCACTCCTAAGGGTTTACATTTATCCAGATCATCAGAAATTTCCTAGTGACACTACATCCATATTGATTCTTCAGATCCAGTACATGGAAGTAGTACATTCGTAAGAGTATGTATTCTAATTAGCACTCCTGATATGCAGATCAATATTATATTCATAAGACCAACTCTCCACCATCTCTTTTACAGTTAGATTGCTTTTTATTGTGTTTTGCATTCTTAATCTCCCACCACTTACCTGTCACTGGCACTTCTCAGTAATCACAAGCAAATAATAAGCAGCCGTCTAATAGATACATAGATAGCTTTTTGCTGTTTTGAACTTTGCATATCAATTGATAAAAAACACTATTTTCAAAATGGCATGATGGCAAACAAGATTGTTGAAAACTGGCACAATTTTTTAAGTAATATTTGAGGATACTCACAATGTTGTAACTTTGGACAGCTCATGGACAGTCCATGGATCTGGAAGCTTTCTTTCCAAATGACAAGACTGAGGTTATCTACGGACACTATTGAGCATAATCCTAAAATATGCAATGTGAAATGGTATGAGCTTAAATGTTGAAATCTTGAAAGTTCAAAGTCTCAAGAATTTAAAATATTGAAAGTAGAAAATTGTCAAATCACAGTTGCAAATGGTGAAGCACTGAAAGGGCATGCTTCTGGAAACTACCCATTTCCACTTAAGAAAAAATGACCTATATAAGAGACATAGAAAGACAAACTTCAGGGAACAGGCTACTATTCTTTGAATCCACGTGGAATAGTTGCATCTAGTGGAACTGATACCTAGAATTTGGGTAAATCAAAATTATACATTTGTCCATGATTACTGTCCCTTTACTTCACCCACAGGATCATGTTTACCTTTGTAACTCCACTTTTGTTCAGAATAAAAACACTTCACAAGCTAAGGGACCTTCCAAAACCATAGACACTTGTTATATAGGAATATATTTAGAAGTTCATGTAAAAAGTATCATGAATTGGGCCCGGCGCGGTGGCGCAAGTGGTTAAAGGTCCTCACCTTGCACGCCCGGGATCCCATATGGGCGCCGGTTCTAATCCCGGCAGCCCCGCTTCCCTTCCAGCTCCCTGCCTGTGGCCAGGGAAAGCAGTCGAGGACGGCCCAAAGCTTTGGGAACCTGCACCCGCGTGGGAGACCCGGAAGAGGCTCCTGGCTTTGGATCGGCATAGTATCGGCCCGTTGCGCTCACTTGGGGAGTGAATCATCGGATGGAAGATCTTCCTCTCTGTCTCTCCTCTCTGTATATCTGCCTTTCCAATGAAAAAAAAAAAAGTATCATGAATGAAATATGTGCAAATTTAATTTTTTAGAAAAATCAACTTTGTATTTAAGATCCCCAAGAACCTTTTTTGCTATTGTTTTAAGTCTCTCCAGTGTTATACAATGCCTTAGATGATGAAATACTTTGTTAAAGATTTTTCTGTCAAAAAGTTACCCTGATTTTATTACTAAATCTAACCTAAAAACATGTGTCCCTTAGGCTAATAGCTATGCATCCCAAACTACCCTTTCTTATTTATGCAACAGTAAAATCTAACAATGGTGGAACTTAGTCACTCACTTATGTACTAATTACTGGATAAAGTAAAATAATGTTATAAATGATTATTTGAAAACTTGCCAAATTTTGCGAAGGCAGTGCATTTGATTTAAATTCCTAGACAATGATAACTTTAGAACTGGATTTGATCAAGTTGTCTAAAACTTAATTTCACAATAGTTTTGTTTTTCAAGTGAGCACCATGTATTTGATAGAAAGTGTACCTGAGTGAGTATGCAGCATGGTGACGATTAAAACTTCAACTTAGTTTGTCATTGTCTATTGTGGTACTCCCTGAATTAATCTAATTCTAGGAGTTTTAAGTGAGTTAAATCCTTATTTGCATAAAGAAGGTAGTGAAGTTTGTTGGACTGGAAAAACAGTTTTGTACATAGCAGGATAAGAAGGCATTTAGGTAACAGTGCTGTTCTTTGGTCTCCAGTGTGTGTCGCACAATCTGATAACTATAAAAAAGTACATAGAAATGGATCTTTGTGCATAGAATATAACAGAGGGGCATGGCCCAGAAGATAGAAAAATCTAATAGGAAATTATTACCTTCGTGTTTATTGAATTAGAATATAAAAAAGAAGGGAACTATGCCATAAATGCAAAACCAAAACAAAACCCAAAGCAGCTATTTAGTGTAATGCGAGACTTCAAAATACAGATAATGCTAATAAAATCAAGTCAGCTTGCGTGAATTACCTGTTTTAAAATGCCTATTAGCTATCACTGTGTTACACTGCTTATATGTTGAGTATATCTTTAGTATTTCCTCCACATTTAAAAATGTTTCACACAGTTTTCTATCTGGTTATGTTTATTTCATGTTTATTACTATAGGTGTGAATTGCATAGGACTTACAGAAAATGCTGATTTTTTAAATACATTTTTTTACCAATTTGTCTCTAAGTTTCTAAACCATAATGCTGGTCTGCTGTGTCAGCATGTTGTATGTACTGCAGATTTGTCAGGGAAGCATGAGATACCTTTTTCAAGCATCAGTTTGTTAAAGCCTGACATTTGGGCTCTTTGGGTGACTCTTACGTAGTGGTGGTCCAGGAAGGACACTGGAGAACTTACATCTTATTGAGGTCAATCATTGTTTCAGATATCATGGCCTATCTGTTCATAAAACTTATAGCTATGTGATGGCTACTCTGAGTGTTCAGGCAGTAATAATATGCTGTTACTGTGTATTATGAAAAGTGAAATGAAATTTTATTATGCTTTAAAATTTTCTTTCAAAAATGTCAGTGTCTTTTTAAAGAATCTTCATTTTATCAGAATTACATTTTGGGATTTTGATCTTTAGAGATTGTAGGCTGTCAAGCTTTTGGAGAGTTTGATTTTTTTTAACATTCGCGATTATGCAAGTCAGGATTGTCTGAGGTTTATGATCCAGGCTCATTCAGAGGATAACAGACGAAAACCAACCCTAAGAAGTTGGGCTGGTGTTGTGGCCTAGCTGATGCAAGCTGCCCCCGGCACTGCTGGCATCACATGTGGATATGGTTCGGTTCTCCTCTGTTCTATCTCCAGTTTAGCTACCTGCCAAATGCAGGGAAAGGAGCAGAACACAGCCCATCTGTGTATGTCCAAGTGGGGTACTGAGAAGAAGCTCCTGCCTGAAGTCTGGCCCAGCCTTGGCCATTGCGGCCATTTGAGGAGTAAATGAGCAAAGGAAAGATATTTCTGTGTCTCATTCTCTTTCTCTGTGTCTCATTCTCTTTCTCTGTGTCCTTTAAGTAACTCTTATGAAAAGAATTTGAGGTAGAAAATGCCTAATGCACTGCATAGAAACTTACCTGTGCTTTAGGAACCTCAGGAGGCTATCATTAAATATTACTAGCTTTTACATACTAGAAAACTTGTCTGTAAATAAGTAACTGAGAGAATGGTGACATGAACAAACCAAACAATTTCTGATTTCTAACACATTTTTTCCTACATCCCAGATCAGAAAAACTGAAAAATTGTGCTACTGATTAATCTTAAATTGTTATTCCCCAAAACCACCCAGAAAAATATCTGTTGTGGTAGTTCATGCAGCTGCTACAAATAAATTCTAAGACAAGCAAGTGTATGATTTGTCAAAACTATAAGGTACAATTATGTTTTGCATATGGTAAGAATATAAAATCATTAATAAATTATTGTAAATTAATATCCCATAGAATTGTCATTAATATCTTTTCTTACAGTTAAATCTATTTCATAAACCTATCCAACATATTCATGCTTACCAAGTACACAATATAGCATTAACTAGTTATCATGTAATTGGACAATAGACCTCTAACTTACTCCTTTTATCTAAATGGAGCTAATAGACTCTTACTAATATTTTGTAACATTTCCCCCCCTAGCCCATGGTTGCCAGTATTTCTACTCTTTGACTTAAGAGCTGAGCATTTTCGTGTTCTACTTATAGGTGAAATTGTGTTATTCGTGTTTGTATGTCCTATAAAATTTAACAAATGTCTTCTGGGGTCATATATATTGTTGCAAATGACAGGATTTCCTATACTCTTAGGGGTAAATGGTAACTCTTCCTGTATATGTGCCAAGTTTTCCTTATCTGTTCATAAACTGATGGGTATCTAAATGAATCACATATTGTGGCTTTTATCTACATTTTTTTAAAAAGGAATTTATTTGTTTACTTGGAAAGCAGAATAACAGAGCAAAATCTCCCAGACACTCCGTTACTTAACAAATACCATGACTATGAGACTGGGTAGCCTGAAGCCAGGAGCACAGAGCTCCATCAGAAGGCATCATCTGCCGATTTCCCAGGTGCACTATCGTGGAGCTAAAAAGAGTTGGAAGGGTTGGGATTTGAACCGCCATGCCCACTTGAGATGCCTGCACAGTGAAGGCTTAATTTACTGTGCCACAACACTGACCTTATTATCATTCATTTTAATTAGTTCAAATATTTCTGTACCACAATCTTTCTCCAGAAATACTGTTAACTAATGACTTGTTAATGGATTACAGCTGTTAAGTGTTCAGATATACACTTTAAAAGGTACTTACAAAAAATATTTTGAGGGCCCGGCGCGGTGGCGCAAGTGGTTAAAGGTCCTCGCCTTGCACGCCCCGGATCCCATATGGGCGCCGGTTCTAATCCCAGCAGCCCCGCTTCCCTTCCAGCTCCCTGCCTGTGGCCCAGGAAAGCAGTCGAGGACAGCCCAAAGCTTTGGGAACCTGCACCCGCGTGGGAGACCCGGAAGAGGCTCCTGGCTTTGGATTGGCATAGTATCGGCCCGTTGCGCTCACTTGGGGAGTGAATCATCGGACGGAAGATCTTCCTCTCTGTCTCTCCTCTCTGTATATCTGCCTTTCCAATGAAAAAATAATAAAAATAAATCTTTAAAATAAAAAAAAAATATTTTGAGTAAGGCTTTGTTAGCATACTGCATAGCTCACTATGGTATCTTTACAGTTTCTTTCATTTTCATGTATTGTACTGAAATTTTTCGGGTTTTTCTGGATAAACCATGCACAGTGATATATATTAAAATGCATATCTTCATGTTTAAATCCATTAGTTTCAAACTTTGCCTGCCAAAGTCACTGACTTTTGAAACTTTCTCATTCAATAAAGATGACCAAATTAAGTGTTAACAAAAATTAAAATCATTAGAAATGTGACAGATTTAGACCTTTATCTAAGTCCATTCAAATGTTTCTTGGCTGTTCTGCCATTGCAATGCTATTTTCTTTTTTTTTTCCAAGGACATATAAATTCTGACAGGCTAAAAGTATCTTTTGGTTTAAGTATGTAAGAAATATATTTTGGCAAAGTGTAACTAACCAAAATTGTTTTTTTAGATAAAAAATTCAAAACCTAATGATGTAATTTATTCACTGATAACTTATTGTGAAACTATAGGAGTGTCTTCTATTCTCTGCTCTCTCTTTTACCTTCATGTCTGAAAATAGATACACTTGAAATGAAATGGTTTGCATTGCAATTTTTCACCTTTTTTTTTTTTTTACTAAAAATCTCAATATTTTGGAAGCAATCCCACCTTCCCTCCCCACACAGATGGGTCTGCAAGCCTCTTACAGTGTTGTGAGTATTCATGTAACTAGCTAAACTATGAAAAATAAGCACAGTTTTTTCTAGGAAATTTCCTGAAAAGCGTTTAGATTTTTGTCACACATACCTTTGGGGGTAGTAATGATGAGTCATGAGACAATAGGAAATTGCATCTAGTACTAATCTGAGGGAAGCCTGATCAATAATTGTTTCTGTTTGTAGAGAAATGCTGTATTACCTATTGCTGAGTACGTACTGTGAATCAAAACGTAGATAACAGTTTTCAATATTAACTGTAAGTTTTATGCAAGAGAATGTTTTGAAAATGTGATACATGTGATGTGAGTGCAGTGTAAATCTATAGCCGTCGTGTTGGGCTGTTTGGCTTGACGTTGAACATAGGATAGTTGAAGGCTCATTAAAGTAAATAGCTAACTTTTTATTTTATTTTTTTATTTTTAAAGATTTATTTTTATTGGAAAGGCAGATATACAGAGAGGAGAGACAGAGAGGAAGATCTTCTGTCCGATGATTCACACCCCAAGTGAGTGCAAAGGCCAATACTATGCTGATCCGAAGCCAGGAGCCTCTTCCGGGTCTCCCACACAGGTGCAGGGTCCCAAAGCTTTGGGCCGTCCTCTGCTGCTTTCCTGGGCCACAGGCAGGGAGCTGGAAGGGAAGTGGGGCCGCTGGAAACAGAAAAGGTACCCATATGGGATCCCAGGCATACAAGGCTAGGACGTTAACCACTGTGCCATCGCGCCGGGCCCTAACTTTTTATTTTGGTTCCGGAGGAGTCTTTTAACAATTTTGCCAAATGCATATTATTTTTGAATTCCATTTCCCATAAACTGTATTAAATACAATTTTCTTGATGACCCTAGACAGTATCCTAACTTGATCTTTATGGTAGCAATAGAACAAAATAAGATGAGTCTGCAGAATGCTACTTACTGAAAATAATTTATATTATTAAATCAGTTTGTATGCATTATATTAGTTCTTGGACCTTCAGCACATCTTTGTTCTGACTAAACAGATTTTGTGAAGATTCATAGAAGTATGAGGTAAAGCTGTTTGATATTACCTACTGATTTCATGAATATTTCAAGTATATTTCAAAATCTTCTAAGATTATGAATATGAATTATTTATGAAGTTCCTAGGAGATACTATGATATTGTTATGGTAAAAAATATAAGAAAACTTACATTCCAGATAATAGCAATTGCTGTTTAGAATGCAGAAAAATAAGAAGACAAAATAGTGCAGTACTTTGGAAAAGAGTTTAACATTTCTTTAAATGTTAAGGTTACGTTGCTTTAAATATAAAGATATATTTAATCTTTTTTTAAATTTTAATTTATGTATATATATTACACAACTTTCATGTATTTCACAATATAGATTTAGGTGCCTAGTGATACATCTAATCCATCACACACTCCTAGTTCCTTCTTAGTTTTATTTTTATAATGGCATTCTTGGGATTTAAAATCACAAGCTTAACACTGTTTTAAGTAAAAGCACAAGTAGGCAAATTCTTACTGTGTCTTTTAAGTACAGACACAGGTAGTAAACAATTATCAAATCTCAAAATGTTGATCTCATTCCTATACTTTTTTTTTTTTGTATTTTGGGTATTGGTTACCACAGATCAGGGAAACATCAGATTTTTGCTTCTAATGATTTGGAGTTGCTTCTATGTTGCTGCAAAAGGCAAGCTCTCATTTTTTATTATGGCAGAGTAGTATTCCATAGTGTCTGTATACCACATTTTCTTTACCTAGTCATCTCTTGATACACATCTGGGTTACGGATAGATTTTATGAACAATACCGAAGTTACAGTGTTGGCATTTACTGTTGTGTGAATGACTGCAATTCAAAGGAAAGAAACAGTGCAAATGCTGGCAAGTCTGTGGAGAAAGGGGAAGTCCAGTTCTTGTGGAAAGGAAATTAGTGTGACCACTGCAGAATATGGTAGGTAGATTTCATTAAAAAAAAGTTTTACAACTCATGAAACCAAACTGGCCGGCTACCTGCCCACCTTGCCCATATCACCTGCACCACTGTGTTTATAGCAGTTAACAATAGCTGTAACTGTAAACTGTGTTCACAGTTGTTAACAATAACCAAAATATGGAGTGAATTTATCCATCAAATGAATGGAAAAAACTACGCATAAAATCACTCAGCTATACAAAATGAATTTCTATCATTTGTATCAAAACATGCAACTGGACACATCATGTTTAGTGAAATAAATCAGAGGCATAAAAGGAAAAATACCATGTGTTCTTTTATATATGGAAGCTAAATTTGAAAAGAAAAAAAATGCCTATGTGTAATAATATTGATGGAAATGTTTTATTTAAGAGATTTATATGAAGTCAGACAGAGGTCTCCCATGGGTTGAGTCATTCCCCAAGTTGTTGCCAGAGCCAGTGTTGAGTCAGGTCAAAGACAGGAACCTCACCCAGGCTTCCTGCAAGGGTGGCAAGGGATCAAGCATGTGGGGAATCTGAGGCCACTAACCTGGAACAGGATCAGACGTGGAGCAGCCGGGACACTAACTGTTGCCTGTGTGGGTTGCTGGTGTAACGCATGGTGCCTTTAGGCACTATGTCTAACTTTGTGAAAATGTTTCTATTTCTGGTAAAGGTTTGAGAATGATATAACTACGATAGTTTTAATGACCTGTGATTATGTTTAAATTGTGTTCTATATGAAAATTGCCATCTTTACATTTGACTGTTGTTCATAGCCTTTGCTTATATTCCTGCTTAACAATCGTCACTTTACATATTGCATTGTTCATCTCTTTATCTACTGGAACATTGAGCCTTTAAGTATAATGTAAATAAAAATATTATCCCCCAAATTCAAAGGACAGGAATGAGGAAAGAAGGGAAGTATCACTGTATCCCTGGAACTGTATCTATGAACCATGTTAAATTTGTTTTCTTTGTGTAATCAAATGAAAAAGTAAATGGCATTTCTAGAACAGATATGGCATAGAGACATTACTAACTGAAAAAATTCAAATGTTTGTCATTTTTTGAATGTATATAAAGTAACAACAGGAACACATGTATGTAACAATCTATTGCTAAGTGATGAAAAATAAACTGCAGTAGCATAGATAAATCTCTGTTGTATTAAACTAAATGAAATAGAACCAGATTCCAAAGGCCTGTTAGTATGACATTATGAAAAGACAAAACCTGTAGGTACAGAAGGTGGATAACTGATTTTCAAGGTTTGGCAGAGAAACAGAATATTTGGGGTTGGAGTTTTTTTGGATAGTGATTATGATGATGAGTATATTGTATCATCAAAATTCATAGAATTGCACATTTTTAAATATAAACACTAGTTTATATAAATACCTAACAATCATGAAACAGTAAACTGCATATGTAGCAAGCTTATGATATAAACCAACTTTCTTCGATGAAAAGAAAAATATTAAGAATAAAACTTTTGGTAGTACTTTGATTTTTTTTCTGCAGTGAAGTTATAAACACCCACTTTCATGAATTGGATCTTTGTGTAATCAAATGAAAAAGTAAATGGCATTCCTAGAACAGATATGGCATAGAGACATGAATTGGATCTGAAGAAAATATAAACCTAGAAACAAATTAAATTCAATGAAAGATAAGCAGGAGAAACACAATAGAACAAGGAGAAAGATACTGTGAAGACAGTGTAAAGGGATAGCAAAGCCAAGAATAGATTATTCAAAAATACCACTAAAACTGACAGTTAACTTCCATTTTTTCTCAATAATGATCAGTTATCTGTTGCCGAGCATAAAGGAAATAATACCTATAATATATTAAACATATTCTAAGTATATTGAATTAATTTGTATCACTTGAAGGTTTAAGCAGAATAAATGCCTTTTCAAAAATTATAGTAATGAGACATACATTAATATCTGTTTTACTTCATGCACAGTTGTACATGTCTTTTCCTAATTTTCATTTGCAGTATTCTTTACATAGTTGATAGGGATGCATACCCTTGTTGGTCTCCAATGAGAATGAGGAAGGTCACATTCCCCCTGCCTCTCATGCATGCCCATAGTGCTGCAGCTATGCTTAGTCCCACTCCCACCTCCAGACGCATCCCACAAGTATGCCTGTTGGTGCAGCTGCCTTGACCAGCCCAGTCTGCCCCTGGCCCTGGATCTCCTGCTCACCAGTAAGAGCTGCAGCCCAACAGGGCAGTTCCCACACTCTCCTGCAGGCTTGCTCCCATCCACAGATCTTGCACCTGACAAGGGGATACTGAAGTCTAGCCTGATGTGACTCACATTTACTCCTAGCACTTGCCAGCAGGTGCTATAATCTAGCCTAGCCAGCCCATACTCATTCTGACTCATAGATGGCAGTGGGTGTGGCAGTTTGTACAATCTGTGCATAATTATCCAGTAGATACAATGCAAAACTTTGTGCATATACTGGAATAATAAAGTCATAATATGCAGCATATCAGTCACATAAAACATTTGTCACTTCTTTGTGATAAAATGTTCAAAATTCTATATTCTAATGTTTTTGAGATATGCAACACTATTATAAAGCTATAATATACCAATTGTGTAATATACTCCCCAAAATTATGCGTCTCCTGTAACTTCAATATCTATATTTTTCCAGATTTCCAATTCTCTTAACCCTATGGCTACAATTTCTACTCTCTTCTATGAACTTAACGTTTGTTAATATTCCACACCCAACTGTGATCATAGGGTTCTTTTATTCCTTTTTCAATTTAACATAATATTCTCCAGGACCATCTATGTTGTCATATTTATTATTTTGGTGTTTGAATAGTATTTCATTGTATATGCATTTCTGTAGTCATTGATCTTGATATATCATGGATATTTTAAATGGTTTCAATGCCAATGCAGATGGCCTTCCAAAAAAGAATTTAATTTCCTGTAAGTTTATACCCAGAAGCAGGAATACTGCATGATAGAATATTTATATTTTTGTTTTTAGTGACTCTCTGCATATTTCTCTCTAAAGATTGTACTTACATCCTTGCCAACAGCATAAAAGTGATCCATTTTCTTCAAGTCTTCTCTACCCATCTCATATCTTATTTGTAGCATCATAACTATTCTAACTGGAGGGAAGTGTGATTTCATTGTGACCTCAAAGCTCGCTGTGTAAGTTCATGTTGTCTGTAACAAAGGACAATTAATCACACTGCTTTAAATTCTCTCTCTTGCCTATTTCTACTGGCAAAATAAACTAAAAAGTCAGCAAAATATTAAATAAAAAGTCTGAACATTCTTGTCTTACTGTAGAACTAGGGGAAAATCATTCCTTTTTTCCTTGTTTTCTGTCATTTTGTTTTGGACTAGTCATATGTATCCCTTATTGTGTTGAGCTATTACTGAAGTATATAAATAATACACATACAGGGTTTTTGTCGTCATTAAAGAATGAAAATTCTATTACTTTCTATGTGTATAAAATGATCATATACAATTTGAGTTTTAGTATGTTAACAAGAAAGGCTGTGCTTAGGGATTTGAACATTACAAACCATCCTTCCATGGATAAACCCCAGTGGATCATAGTTGATAATGTATTTGATCAGCTGTTGAACTGTTAGGAAGTATTGTATTGGGGACTGACAAATGTATGTTCTTCATGGATATTGTACTATAGTTTTATTTGTGTATATGAGTGGCTGTAGAGTAAAGCTCACTTTGTAGGAAGAGTTTGATTATTTTTTTTTCATGGGCAGAAAAATTAACATTATTTTTTTTCTTAAAATATTGCATAGAATTCAACAGTAAACTCATCAGGACCCAGGCATGCATTTGATGATAGGCTTATTAAAGAATCAATGTTCTTGTGATAGGTTATTGATTTTCAGCTGCATCATGATTTAATTTTGACTGTTTATATAGGTGTTTAGAAATTTATTCATTTCCGTAGGTTTTCAAGTTTGCTATCTTCTTCGTAACCACTTACCCCACTTCTTTTTTCTGTGATAACAATTGTCACATCACACTTTTACTTCTTTTTAAATATTGTTTATTTTATTGGAAAGCCAGATTTACAGAAAGAAGGACAGACAGAAAGATCTTCCATCTGCTGGTTCACTCCTCAAGTGACCACCATAGCCAAAGTTGACCCGATCTGAAGCCAGGAGCCAGGAGCCAGGAGCTGCTTCTGGGTCTCCCACAATGATGCAGGGTCCCAAGGCTTTGGGCCGTCCTCTGCTGCTTTCCAGGCCACAGAAGAGTTGGAAGGGAAACAGAACAGCTGGGATATAAACTAATGCCATATGGGATTCTGGTGCAGGCAAGGCGAGGACTTCAGCCAATAGGCGACTTGCCAGGCCCCATCACACTTTTCATATTTGATTTTATTTCTGCTCGTGTGGCTGTTTATTTACCTGGAGGTTTGTAAATCTAGTTTAGGTTTCAAAAATGAATTCATTCGTTGGCTCTTGTCTCTTCCTTCCCTTTAGATTTTGTTTACTTGAAAGACAGTTACCCAGACAGAGGTAGAAACAGAAAAAGAGAGATCATCTATCCACTGATTCATTCCTCAAACGGCTGCAGTAGCTGGGACTGGGACAAGTGGAAGTTAGGAGCCTGGAGCTTCTTGGCATCTGAATAGAAAGTGGTGCATGCAGTCTTTGAATCAGCAGCTTGTAGGTGTTGCAAGAGGCAGCTTAACTTGCTATGCTGCAGTACTAGCCACAGCACGGAACTATTATTTTTGTTGTTTCCCTAGTGATGATTAAATTTGTCTCTGCTCTTTATTCTTTTCTTCCTCTTACTTAGTTTGCATTTGTTTACTGTTTTTTTAAATCCCTAGGATACAGTGTTAATTGAAATCCTTTTTATTGCAGATGTTTAACACTCTAAATTTTCCTCTTAGGATTGGTTTGGATACATCTGATCGGTTTTCATTTCGTGTGCTTTCATTTGTTTTTTGAGGAGCTGTTTAATTTCCAATATAATTTGTCCATGTATCCATTAATTGTTCAGTACTGTGTTACTTAGTTTAAATGTGTTTTTAAGGTTTCTGAATTTCCTCCTATTATTGATCCCTAATTTTTGACTCTTGTAGCTGGAAAATATACTTGGTGTGATTTTAATCTTTGTTTTGTAGTCTAATTTATGTTATATCTGGGAGTCATTGCATGTGCAAGAGTGGGTTTTCAGCAACTGTCATATGGAATGCTATTCTTATGTGTTTTGTGCACATATACACAAATTTATTTGTCCGTTACCCTTAGTAGTACAGCACAGTTTAGATCTCATCTTTTTTTGTTTTCTTAAAACAGTATTTTTCTGGGCCCGGCACTATAGCCTAGTGGCTAAAGTCCTGCCTTGAATGCACTGGGATCCCATATGGGTGCCAGTTCTAATCCCAGCAGCTCCACTTCCCATCCAACTCCCTACTTGTGGCCTGGGAAAAGCAGTCAGGGATGGCCCAAATCCTTGGGACCCTGCACCCGTGTGGGATACCTGAAGGAAATTCCTGGCTCCTGGCTTCAGATCAGGGCAGCACTGGCCATTGCGGTCACTTGGAGAGTGAATCATCAAACAGAAGATCTTCCTCTATGTCTGACCTCCTCTCTGTATATCTGAATTTGCAATAAGAATAAATAAATATTTTTTAAAAACACAACAAACAAAACGTAATTATGTTTGTTTTTCTTTTTGAGATGACATGTTTTTATTTTATGACTTTTCGTTTATACTAACTAAAAAGTTTATCAAATGAAAACAAAAATGTTATAGTTGATCAGGATTACAGAAGAAGACCATAATTAATCATTTGGAAGCAATGAGTACACCCAATTTCCCCTAACCTTAATTCTTCACACCCTGATCCACCATAAACAATAATCAAAAGATGTCAACTTCATCACTATAATGAATTCAAGATAGTCACATAATAGCAAACAATTGTAATACAGAACAATTAGCCTGACGGAAATTTAAAAGTTTAAAAAAAAAAACACTGTTTACAGAAAAATTATATGCAAAAGTGTTTCTCTTTGTTCTTACATATTCATGTTTATTTTGCATATTCTTTAACATATGTGTTTTTGTGTTTCACTTTTCTACATATGTCCTCCAGTTGCAACCACTTGACTATATATAGATGCCAGAATTTTCTTTTATCATAGCTGAAAATATATACTACTGTGCATGTATATATACATATGTATAGTCATTTTAAAACAGAACACACATATATACACATGAAGCTCTTTATATATTGATCTAATAAGCCACCTTGTTTGAACCCATATGTTGGTGACTGTTACCAGTTATGCTACAAGCATTAGGAACACATTTCTATTACGAAATGTGTTCATGTCTGTTCTCTACCTGCTAGCCTGTGATAGCTGCATCAAGTGGCAGTTCTACTTCTAGTTTTGTAAGAGCGCCATACTGTTTTTCATAGTGGCCACACAAGCTTAATATTTCCATCCAACAGTGAAGAAGATATTCCCCTTCTCCACTTCTCCACATCCTCCAAAGTAGTTGTGGCTCTTTTTTTTTTTTTAACCTTCTGGCTTGGGTCAGGTGATGTTCTGTTGGGTTTGCGTTTGGATTTCCCTGGTAGTTAGCAATATTGAGTATTTTTGCGTATGTTTGGGCATTGTATTTTTTTCATTTGAGAACTGTTAAGTGAACCTCTATGCCTATGCTTCGTTTTTCATTGTTCTGTTGATAAACACTGCGTTACTAAGCATTTGTCAGGTTGCTTGAAGTTTTTATTTTGTTGGATCTCTATTAGCTCCATTGATTGTTTCCTTTGATGTGCAAAGCTTCTGATTTCATACGATCACATTTGTCTAGTTTTGCTTGTGTTTCCCTTGCTTTGTGGGTCTTATCCATGAAGTTATAACAATGTCTTCAGTGTTTCCTTTACATTATTTTTCCAGCTAATTCTTAGTCTAAGTCGTTAAATTTGTTCCATTTCAAATTGATTTTTATATATTGTGAGAGGTCAGAATATCATTGTTTTCTACATTATCTGCATTATCCAATTGTGTTAGCACAATGTATTGAAAAGGTTTTCCTTTATCCAGTGTATAGTCTTGATACTTTGCTCAAAAATAACTTTGCAGTGAGAGCATGGAATAATTTCAGTATTATCCTGTAGCATTAACCCTGTGGTCAGCTTATGCCAGTATCATGCTATCTTAATTACTTTAATTGTGAACTGTGCTTTGAAGTCACAAACTGTGAGGACTGCAACTTTATTTTCTTTCTTACTCCATATTTACTTGTTATTTACTTGAGTCCATTTAAGATTTTTTCCCTCTAATTCTGTAAGGAATCCTGTGGATATTTTAATAGGGATTTCATTGTGTGTATAATAGACTGCCATAGGCACTGTAAATATTTTAACTGCATTACCTCTTCCAAACTTTGAGCAATGGATATAATTAAAACTTCTTTTTTCTGTATGTTTTTGGTTACTTTCATCACTGTTTTATAATTTTTATTTTAAAGATATTTCTCTTCTAACATTTTCTTAAATATTTGTGTGTGCCTGATTGCTTGGGATTTTTTTTAAAGAATTTATTAATTTATTTATTGGAAAGGCAGACAGACACAGAGGAGAGACAGAGAGAAAGATATTCCATCTTATGATTCACTCCCCAAGTGACCACAACAGCCAGGGCTGAGCTGATCCAAAGCCAGGATTCAGGAACTTCTTCTGGGTCTCCCACACAGGGTGCAGGGTCCCAAAGCTTTGGGCCGTCCTCGACTGCTTTCCCAGGCCACAAGCAGGGAGCTGGATGGAAAGTGGGGCTGCTGGGATATGAATTGCACCCATATGGGATCCCGTTGTGGTCAAGGCGAGGACTTTAGCTGCTACTGTGCCAGGTCTGCTCGGGATCTTTTTTTCTGAATTTCTCTACTTCATCATTACTGTATGAAAAATCTATTGTTTCTTGCGTGTGGACTTTGTAACCTGCAGCTTTACCAAATTAGTCTTATCATTCTAACAAGTATTTGGTAGAATACTTGGGTTTTTCATGTACAACGTCATCTCAATTTGATGCACTTTATTTTTTTTTTCTCTTCACTAATTACTCTAATTAATACATCCACTACTGTATTGTTATTGTGGTGGAAATGGATAATCTCACTGCATATCTGAGATAAGAGTCTTTCAGTTTATACCTGTTTAGTATGACTGTTTAATATAGCCTTTGTAATTTGGAGATATTTTCTTGTCACCATATTTTTCTTAATATTGAGATGACTGTAATCTTTCTGTTTTTCATTCTGTTAATGTGACTTGTGATGTTTATTTGCAAATGGTGAAACACCTTTGGAATATGTCCAACTTCATTGTTATATTGGGTTTTTTTAATGGCATTCAGTGTTCTGGTAAGTTGTTGAAAATTTGTCACCCATCTTTATTAAGGATATAGAGCTATAGATGTTTTTGTTGTATTTTTGTTTGGTTTTGGTATCAGAGTGATAGTGGGCTTACAAAAGTATTTGGTTGAGTTTAATCCCGTCAAATATTTTAGAATAGTTTGAAAAGTATATCAATTCATCTTTAAATGTGTTGTCAAATTAGCAGTAAAACCATTAGGTTCTGTAAATTTCCATGAGGGGATAATTTGGGGGGTGGAGAATTATCTATCCATCTAAATGACTGTATCTAACCAAAGGTAGAGAGAAGAAATGTATGTAAAACCAGAGGGATTGTCACCCACTGGTTCTTTCGCAATGGCTTCAATGGCAGGATGAAGCCAGGGGCCAGGACATCCACCTCTGACTGCCACATGGGTGAATGAGACGCAAGTACTGAGGCCATTTTCTGCTGCTTTCCCAAGCAGAGAAGCAAGGGACTTAATTGGAGGTAGAGCAGCTGGATCTTGAACTGGCTCCCATCTGGGAGACCAGCATTATAGGCAATCACTTAATTTGTTGAGACATGACACTATCCCTGATGAAGGTTTGTATATGCTGCTTGAGTCTCATTGTTTGTTATCAGGCTTTCTTAGATTTTTCCATATTTTAATATTTATTTTATTATTCCATGTTAAAATTCTATAGGCTTTAAGGTTCCCCTTACATCCTTACCAAATTCTCTCTCTCTCCCCCAGTTTCTATCATGTCATTACAATAGTATAGTCTTTACAATCATTCATAAGTCCATCATTTTTCTGTTTAAGTGTATCCTTAAGTTGGTATGGACATTGGTAAAGAGTCCAGCATACTGCTGTCAAGATACATTCAGTGGTTTCATTGGCAGTGCATATTTAACATGTAAGTAGATGTGCACGTATCTTGACATCTGTATGTGATAGTCTCTAGGAAAACAGTAACTATACATCCCCCAAAATGAAAAAAGCCGTAAAACAAAATCAACAACAGAGAGAAAATAGAAAATTTACAACATCGTATTTCTTAATTTAGTTCTGGTATGTTATTTGTATCTGGGAATTTACCCATTTCTTAGAATTTCCCTATTTGTTAGTATGTAATTATTTATACTAGTTTCATAGGATCTTTTGTATTTCAGTGTTGTTGCTTTTAATATCCTTTTAATCCATATTTTTTTTTCTTTTTAGTCGGGTTTAAGTTTTATCTATTTTGCTTGTGATCTAAATAGATTTGGTATTTGGCAAATTCTTTGGTTTCAATTGCATTTATTTCTGCCTTAATCCTTGCTATTTCTCACCTTCTACATAATGAGGTTTGATTTTTTCCTTTGTTTCAAGTTCTTGAGGTGCCGCATTATATCATTCACTTGAGACTTTTCCATTTTTTTAACATAAGCACTTAATTCTACAAACTTTTTAGTGATGCTTTTTCTATAGCCTGTGGCCTTTGTTACACTGCATTTACATTTCAAGAAAAAAATTTTTTTTGTTTCTCTTTTTAATGTCAAGGACTTTTGTTTATTCAGTAACATTTAGTTTTATTTCCATGTATTTATGAATGTTTGATTTTTGTTACATGAAGTTTCATTTTTCTTGTGGACTAATATGCAAGGCATGATTTCTGTCTTTCACACTTTACTGAGATTTGCCTTGTTACCTGATGAATGGTGTTATCTCAGGAGTCCAATGGATTATTCGTTGAGCAATGGAACCATTTCCATGGAATGTCTTAGAAAATGTTCCATGTGCTGATAAGAATTTATAACCGATAGTTGTTTGAAATGTTTGGTCCTTTGGTACAATAGCAGGGGGTGATTTTGATACGTATTTGTTTCTGTTTAGAGGATCTGTCCAATAATGACAGCAGGGGTGTTAAGTTCCCTCCTACTTTAATACCGGAGTTACAGTCTCCATTTGGGTTGTATGGTATTCGCCGTGTGTGGGTAGGCTCGCTTACAGATGTTACTTTTTTGCTGCATTTATCTGTTTATCAAAATATAATGACTGTTTTCATTTTGTGAGATGAATATCAATACAACTGTTCATTTTTGTTAGTATGTTTTTTGTTTTGGTAGTATGTCCTTTTAGTAATTTATGTTATATATATAAATTTATATTATGTAATATAAATATTATATATGGTAGCATTTCCATGGTTGCCATCCTTCTATCCCTCCTACTCATATTCTCATCTATCCACCTCCTTATTTCTTTTAGTTTTTAGATTGATATACTATCAGTTCATTTTAAAGTCACAGGCCTGACTCTATATTTGATACAGAATTAAATAAGTAGCACATAGGAAAAAAACACTGTTCTGAAAGATAATAGATAAAAGCTGTAAACAATCATAACATCTCACTCATATAATAAGGTTACCATTTTTAATTAGCCCTTCACTTTCTGGCTATGTGTATCCTTGTGTCTTCTTGACAGCACAGAGTTATGTCTTGATTATTTATCAATTCAATTAACCTGAAATTTTTGACTGGGGAGTTTAATCTTTATATTACAATTTAGATATAAAGATTTATGTCCATTTTTTATTGGTCCCTGGTTGTGCCGTCTTTGTTAATTTGATTGTGTCATCTGTTTTGATGCTTACTTGTAATATGACTCCCTTTGGAATTTGTTAAAGATTTATTTATGTATTTGAATGCCAGAGTTACAAAGAGAGATTTTCCATCTGCTAGCTCACTGCCTACATGGCCACAATTGTCAGGCTGAAGACATGCACAATGAGCTGCATCCAGTTTTTAGGAGTAGAGGTGGCCCAGAAACGTGGGGTATCCTCTGCTGTGTTTCTGAAGCTCTGAGCAGGTAGCTGAATTTGAAGCAGAGGAGGAAAATATATGGGATATGAATCACAAGTGGCACCTTTATCATAATTACCATATTTTGTGCCATAATTCTAGCCCCCAGGATTTCTTATCATGCGTGTTTGGTGGTGGGGATTTCTTTTAGTTCTTGATTATGTGGCAATTACCATATTTCTCCTGCATTTCTAAAGCATAATTTGGATGTAATGTTTTGGTTAGAAGACTGTTTTAAGATTTGGAATATAATCCCACTGGCATTTATGACATGGTTAGAAATTTGCTACTAATCCAAATCATTTTCCTTTTTGTATAATTTGGCTTTCTTCTTACTGTCTTTATTTAGGATCTTCTATTTGTACCTAACTTTTGACAATTAAAATGCAGTATGCTTTAGAGAAAATCTAATTTGGTTGAATCTGTTTAGGATCCTTGGAGCTGCCTATATCTTAAGTCCATGTCTCTTTCAAAAACTGGGGAATTTTCAACTGCTATTTCCTAAAGAAGATTAACTATATCTTACTGTCTTTTCCTCGGGTGTCCCTATAATATAAATATTTGGTTGTTTAATGTGATCTCATGTGATCTCATTCTTTTGAGTTTTCTTTATTTTTGCTTGATGGTGTTTTAAAAATCCTATCTCCTATCCTATCCTAACAGAATTTCTCTTCTCCATTTGGTTTATTCTGTGGAGAAAGCTTTCAATCATTTTTATTTCTCTCATTGAAGCTTTCATATTTAATTTTTTCATTAGTGTTTTTTAATTTATTTCTATTTCTTTAGTGAATCTTCATCCATTTATTCTTTAAACTATCTGTAGTATGTTATGCCACATTATCTTTCTCACAGTGGTTCTTCTAAATCATGTTTCTGGCATTTCAAGTCTATTTTTTGAGATATTTTCATCTTTTGGGGGTGCCATGCTGATCCCTTCACATTTCCTGTGTCCCTATACAGTGATGTCTGCACATGTTATAGCGCTTTCTTCTTTGTCATGGAGGCAGACTGCAGTTCCAGCATTATGAGGCGTGAATTGAACCTGTTTCCAGTCCCCTAGGGTGACTTCAATGTGAAGGGTGGAGTGTTCGCCTCCCTTCTCTCCTCACTGCTACATAATATCATTTGTCTGTTCTTTCTCTTCACCACTTACAATTATTCTGTCAGTCCCCTTCCAATGTATTTTGTTCTTCAATGTACTGGTATTTTTATCTGCTGTCTTGCATATTTCCTATTTATGACTTTGGAGCTAACATTTTTCATTTATATTCTAGTCAAAGTCTTAATATTGCACTAATTAAAAATTTAAATGAAAAAATACAAAAGTTCAGCTGGGAAATAGGAAAGGGAATAAAGAATAACATAAAAACATCTCAATTTCACTCGATCTGAAATTATTCCAAAGCATTATATTTATAGTAAGTTGTAATTCTTAACAATTTGAAAAGATTTAAAGCTTTGCAGAACATAGTATCTAGGAAAACTGATGCATTTTTTTTCCTTTCTACTTTCATTTTTTGAATTTTCTAGAAAAATTGCTCCCAAATATAAGGAAGAACTTAAAAGATTTATATCCATTTTCTAGTTGTAACTGTGTAGCTGCACAAGACAGGATTTCATTCTCCTGTATAATTAACTAATGTTGTGATTATGTCTATGTGTGTATGGACGGCTAAACTGAATCCGTTTTGCAGATGTAAACAGTGCTGTTACAAACATGGTGAAGACATATTTTTGATACAATTTGTGCTTGTCTTTGGGTCCCTACCCTGTGTAATAGTGGGATTACATGGCAAGTTTTTGCATTTACTTATTTATTTTAGAAATTTCTATCTGTTTCACAGTGGCGGCATCAAATTACATTCACATCAACAGTGCAAAAGTTTCTGTTCTCCACATCCTCGGCAGCATTTTTGGTTCCCTGTCTTTGGGTAATAGACACGTCGAAAAGGATGAAGGGATTAGCCCATTGTGGTTCCCTGAGAGCTAGTAATATTGTGTTGTCCTATCTGTGCTTTGGTAATTTAATTCCTCTTTCAAGAACCATTCACTGACATCCTGACATCCTTTGTCCATGTGTTAACTGGTGTTTTTTATTGCTGAGTTTTGAATTGTAGAAATTTTCTGAATATTAGTCTTTTTCCATATAAGTTGCTTGCAAATATTGTAACCATTGTGTAAAATGTCTCCTAATTGTCGATTGTTTTATGTACAAAAGTTTCTAATTTGATACAATTCCTTTTGTCTAATTTTGCTTCTGATGACTGTGCTTTTTGGGGAGATATCTAAGAAATCGCTTACATCAATGTCCTGAAAAGTTTGTTTAAATTTTATTTTACCAACTTTATAGTCTCAGATCCATTTCTATTCGGTTTTTCTTGCTACAACAAAGTCTTTTTGTCCTCATTTTTGAAGGACAAATTTTTGTTGTACAGTATTTTTGGTTTTTTTCCTTAATTGAATTGCATATCATCAATTTCTTACTCCTTTCTGGCTTTTACATTGTTCCTTTGTGATTTTTTGGATGATTTTCTTAATGACATGCTTTTTTGAATCTCCTACACTGTATTTGATTATCTCTGAATTCCCTTTAACAGGAACTTTCTTTGCCCAAGTTAGGTAAATTTTCAGCCATCTTTACTTTTTAAAAATTGGTATTCATTTGAAGGGCAGACACACATACGGAATCTGATATCTGCTGATTAATTCCCCAAGAGCCATGAATACCAGAGAGGGGCCAGGCAGCAGCTAGGATTCAGATACTCAAATCAGGGCTCCCAAGAATGGTGTGATGACCACATGACTTATTATCCGATGCCTCACCAGGAACAACAAGTAGAAGCTGGATTGAACAGAGTCAGGACTGAAACTCCGGCACTGTGATACAGAATGTTTGGATTCCAAGCAGCCATCTATGCCTTTAACAAATGCCCCTGTCCTTCCTTTCTATTTCATGAACATGCACCCTATCTGCCCATTACCCCCGGCTTTTGCGTGTGTTTCTGGCAGAACAATTTGGTAAAAGTTTTCTCAATGCTATCCCATAATTTCCACTGTCCTCCTTTTAGCTGACTGGATAGCTTTTACGTGCTTTGTCTTAGATTTATCTGTGCTATGAAGATAGGTTAAGAGATTGAGGTCTGGAAGACCCATGGGCCACATCCCCTTCAGAGTGATGGCTCTGGTCAGGTTCCTCTTCCTACAACGTCATTGTTCATAGCACAGAGCAGTGAGAATATTCCCGTGCCTCAATGGTTTCCGGTTGAGCCTACCTGATCCATCAGTAGTGGTACTCTGAACACAGGATCAAGACTCCTATGACTGATAGACTTCTCCCAGCCCCTCCCCTTTTATCTCATAAATTGTACATGCAAGAATTCTCCGAGTGGCAGTATGCTGGCTTGAGGAAGTGAGTAACACATGTACAAGGGTGCTTCCCTTCAGTTGGTTCATAGTTTTCTAGGTAGCGCAGATCAGAGGAGTTGCTTTGCTCCTTTCTCGGTTTCTGCAGATTTGAGGATGCTATTCTTGTCTATGAAGAGCTCCTTGTTGGGCTTCTGTTAGAGCAGACTTGGAGACCCCCATTTGTTAATCTTACTGATGTGTCATTATTTTCTTTTTCATGGTACATTTACCTAGGCTCAGGAATTTCTTCTTTAACCCTCCCAACTCCCTCTCCCACTTCAACTGTTTTCAACCATTCTATTACAATAGTATAGTCCTTCAGCAATAGTCACAACTCCAATGTTCCACTGTTGAAGCGTATCAATGGCATTGTATTTGCACTCACCAGTGTTCAGGAGGAATACCACAGGAATGACTTTATCAAACATTGCCAAAAATGATAGAAAAGGACAAAATATTTGCATGATCTTATTCAAACATAGCTGCATAAATCTTAAATACTTGCAAAATAAGTACTAGATACATAGGATAATATACTGTTTGAGGTTATCAGTGTTGACATTGGGCATAGCGGCTGAGACATATCTTGGGCTGCCTACATCCCATACTGGGGTGCTGCTTCGGTTCAAGCTCTAGTTCTAACAATCCTTTTTCCCAAAAAAGTGTAACCTAGGAGTTTGCATGTGAAGGCTCATATAGTTGGGTCTCTGCCGCCAATGGCCAAGACCAGATTAAGTTGTTGACTGTGGCCTGGCAAGTGTCAGCTCTTGTCATTCAAGGAGTAAATCATCAAACTGAATAGTTCCTTTTCTTTTTTCTAATAGACACGTACATTTAAATAGTTACAAATGGAATTTACTCTGGTTTTATTCACCATTAAAAATCAATGTAATCTATATTAGAAAAGGTATATAGAAAAACCACTGCTGATAAAGTAAACAAAATTCTTAAGCAAACAACAACAAAAAATAATTTAAAAGTTGGATTCAACTGAAGCATTATTTTTTATTTAAAAACAACTAAAATGTTTTCCAAAGTTTTACAAAGCTCTCTGCACCAATATATTTGGATATTGTTTTGTGTTTAAATTTTTTGCTCTGACATAAACAACATGCGGTATTTGTCTTTCTAGGTCCTGCTTTTCTGCTGGAAATGATGTCTGCCAGTTGAGACCATTTTGCTGCAAATGGTAAGATTTCGGTTTATTTTTTGCTTTTGTTTGTTTATAGCTGAATGCTATTGCATTGTCTATAAATCCATTTTCTGATGACAGACACATTGTTTGCGGATTTTGGCTATTGTTACCACTGTTGTTCTAAACATAGAGGCGGATATCTCTTGATTCATGTGTTCAAATCTTGGTGTGAATACATGCAGTAACAGGATTGTTGGATCATATGGTAAGAATATTTCTAAATTCTTGATAAATCGGCATACCCTATTCCATGGTGACAGTGCTGGTTTATATTCTTACCAGCAATGTATGAATGTTCCCCTGTTTCCATAACCTCTCCAGGATTTGTCACTCTGTGTTTTGGAAGTTAATCATTATGATAGTAGTGATATTTTGTAATTTTAATTTGCATTTCTCTGATGGCTAATGATGTTGGGCATTTTTTCATATTTGTTGGTCTTTATTTCTTCCCTTGATAAGTTTTGCAATTGAATTTGTTTTATGTTGTTGAGTTGTTGATATATTTAAGATGCATATCTTTGCATAGGTGGTTTGCAAGTATCTTCCAATACCTGTTTATAAGTTTGATATAGTAACATTTGTTTAGTATTTGTGTTTCTTTTGTTGCCTGTGCTTACCCAAAAGACATCCCCTACATTTTGTGTGAGGAATGTTGATCCATCCTGAGATAATTTTTGAAGGTAAATTTAACTTCATTCTTATGAATAAATCCAGTCAGTTTTGCCAGTGCCATTTATTGAAGAGATTCTTTGTTGTATGGTCTGAACATTTATCTAAAATGAGCTGGCAGTATGCATGCGAATACATTTCTGGGCTTTCTACTGTGTTGCATTGCTCTATGCATCAGCTTTTATGCCAGCACAACAGTTTTTTAGTTAGTATAATTTTGCAGTATTCTTTAAAGTCAGGTATTGGTGATGCCTCTAGCCTGATCTGTTGTTTAGAGTTTCTTTGGCTTTTCTGAGTCTGGTATTTCCACATTAATGTCACGACTGCCTTCTCTAGTCTTGGAAAGAATGCTATTGATATGTTGATACGAATTACATTGATTCTGTGTGGATTACTTTAGACAGTTTCGATGTTTAAATGTTATTGATTCTTCCAAGTCATGAGCAAGAAATATTGTTTTTTTTTTCCTTGATGATTTCTTCTATCAATGCTTTGGTACATTTCAGTGTAGATATTCTTCCTTTCTTGAGTTAAATTTATGCCTCAATTGTTCCATTTTTGTGGCTATTGTGAATACGATTTTTTTCTTGATATATAATTTGTCAGTTCATAATTAACATTCAAAAAAGCTGCTGTTTTTGTAACTTGAAACTTTAGTGAATTTTACTAGATTTTCCCATTTACAATATTATGTGATCTGCAAACATGAATAATTTGACCATCTTTTCCAACTTGTGTACTCTGTGTCCTTTCTCCTCCCTATTTGCTCTTATTAAAGCTTCCAATATTATATGAATAAGAGTGCTGCATGTGGGCATCGTTGTCTTTTTCAGATCCAAGGGGAAATGCTCTCAACTTTTTCCCATTCAGTATGCTATTGGCCATTCATTTGTGATGTATAGTCTTTTTAATTTTGAGGCATGTTATTTGTATAATTTGTGGAGGGCTTTTGATGAAAGGGTATTCAGTCTTATCAATTGCTGTTTCTATATGCATGAGGAACATGTTTTTTGTTCTTTTATTGTGTGTATGATTCCTGACATGTATTGATATGTGAGAGCTGAACTATCCTTGATTTTTCTAAGCTAAATCCCATGTGACTGAAGCATTCTTTTTGTAAAAGAACAGTTTCATAGCCAACCTAGAGCAAACATATATTGAAAGACTCTAGTAACATTTGAAAGATCTCTTATATAGATTATAGATGCTTTAGGTCAAGCAATGATTAAATAAGTAAATCTTAACAAAATATTTTGGAAAAGAACAAAATGACAATTATAATGGGTATTGCTAAGGATACGCTTATGAAATGGTCAATGTAAATGCAAAAGTCTCAAGTTTATTAGGGAATGACGCATGAGCCAGTGCGTGTCTTCACTTTCCTCCCATTCTTCATCTCATGTGTTAAACAACTTATATCATTAGGCAAAGCTAAGCAACAGGTATATATGTGCTAGAGTTTGGCATTGAGAATAAGAAATGGGTTGCTACAATGCCGCAAGGTGAACAGGATGAGAAAAAAATGTGTGAGTTGATGAAAGTATCATGCGGCATGATCCCTGCACCTGTTGGGATAGGAGAATATTCATATTGTAATGGACACCCATAGCCTAGCAAAGGATCCTGGAATCGATTAGGGGAGAAAGGAGTTTCCATATGGGTGACAGGAGTAGCAGTCCTTTGTGCAGGATTAGAGTCTGAACAAACACAGCTGGTAAACCCATTCAGAGAATTAAAGTGACTCATTGGTGGAGAAAAATGTTACGCATAGGAAAATTTAAAAATCAGAATCAATCATGTTCTGTCTTCCTAAATCATGATTCTCCATTAAATCATCATTTTAAGTCTGATCCGGTGAACATTCTGCCCACAATTTATATCAGGGCCATGAATCCCTTTAACTTGACCTTGCCAACTTAAACACAGGCAAGGCTCAATAAATTTATGGCACTTTTTAAAAAAGTGATAATTTCTTATGACCTCTGAATGAAGCTATTAAGTTCCCACATGGCCTTTAGCAGGAAAAAATTTTTCCCACCACTGTACACTTGTATGGAGATGTGAGTGTTTGCTTACACTCATTTCCTAATTCCTGTTATTAGGAGCACTAGAAGTAGCAACAGTTAAGAGACAACATATACAAGTAGTTTAAATATTTGTATTTTCAAATAATATTCTCCATTAAAAGCTAGGCTACCTTGGAGAAAAGGCTATTTTTAAAACTGCAAAGCAACAGATCATCACTTGTCTATGGCAGAAAATAAAGAATTTCCCATCAATAATGGGACCATCTCAGACATGGATAACCAAGAAATAATTTGCAGAAATAGCATTTATTGACCATTGTAGTTGAAAATCAGCCCAGTCCAGAAACACTCAATACAGTCAGAAAGTAGTAGATTGAACTTTTGTGAAGAATAATTATCTGTAGTGTTTCAAATTACTTCCTCACAAAATTTACTCATAAAAGGAAGAATCATTTTTATAAAAAATATCAACTAAATGAAATCATCAGTTTTAACATCAGGCAATGACAAATCAAAATTACATTATGTAGAATATGATGCAATTAAAGCATAGAAATAGTTTGTGGTATTTTATTTCAAAACTACCAGAATAATGATATAATGTCAAAAATATACTGAGGCATATTCTATAAATATTGTGTTATCTTCAAGAGTCAAGATCATAAGAATTAAATAACTGTTCAAATATCAGGCTTCTAAATAAACACAATAGCTTAATGTGTCTAATTTTCAGGAAATTACTGATACATTAATTTTTAGAGTAAAAGGAAATATGTAATTTTATTATGGCATCATTCTCATTCTTGTACTTCAATGTTAAAAAAAGCACAGAATCAATGCAGTTTATAAATACAATTTGAAAAACATTTCTTTTCCTAATTTTTGAGGCAACATTTTTAATTTACCTTATAGCTGAAGGCTTAAAGCTCTATTAAATGAAATGTTCAGCAAGATAATCGGTTAAAAGATCATTGTTCAAGATTATGGACAATGGTTACAGACAATGATCAAATGGAAAAAGTTAATTTCACTCCTATAAAGTAAATTTTAAAATGATTACAGATCATTAAATCTATAGTAGCTATCAGTATTAACCATTGGTTTGATAGGGTATAAAGCCAGTTGCAACCTGGATTTTGTCTGTTTACCTCATCAAATCAATGAGATAACTGGAAACATTTGCATGGAATCTGTAGCTTATGTGGCAGTAGTGCACATTTGTGATGTTACTCGTTTTGAATGGTCGTTATATGGTTTTATGAAACAGCATCTTTGGGGATAAGGAAGAGAAGTTACTGTTAGTGGTTGGCTGTCATCTCAAGAACAAGTCTGCTGCAATGCTGAAGATGTATTTTGATTTTGTAAATGTATCTAAAAATAGTATGCTGAATTGCCTGAAAAATTTAAAAGTATTGTAAATAAGATAAAAAAAATAGGAAAACATTTCCTTAGAATTTACATATGACGGAGGAGAAGCAGATAAAGGATATGCAATTGGAAAAGATGAAGTCAAATTAGCTATGTTTGCAGATGACATGACGTAAATGGGAAAATGTAAACAGTAAAATTCAGTACATCTTCAAAGATAAGGAAACTCCTTTCTATGATATCCTAACTATTATAGTCAGAATCTGAGAAGATCCTAAATGCCATTTGTCTTTGATAATACCCTTATGATCATGTTAAATTTCAAGGCAAAAGGGTTCCCATAGGTATATCCAGGATTAATACTTGTTTTTCAGGCAGCAAGATTATCCAGTTTAACACTATGAAATTACATGGCCTAATTCTGAAGTTGGTGGCAGGAAGCCTGGGAAACCAAGAGCCATGGAAGGATTCACTGCAAGGGAGACGCTCCAAACAGGTTACTGTCCCAAACACGCAGGCCCTCAGAGAAGCTCCAGGCTGAGAGCTGGGGAGCAAACATGAAATGCCTTTAAGGAAAATTAAGTATGGCCCCCAAACAACCAAACAGGAACTCAGAAGCATCTTCAAACAACATTGGTTTTGCATTGTTTTTGGAGTAGTAGTCCAAATGAGTGAACATTTGATTATGGCTTTGTAAGATGCCAGGCAGCTAAGCTATACGAGTACATCCAGGCTGATGCCTATACAAGTGTGGGATAAGAAATGGATGTTGGCTTAAAATTCCAAGTTTGTACTACTTTGTTGTGCAACAATAAAAACTAATGAATTAAATATTCTATCCCTATCAATTTCAAAGAGAAATTTCTGACTTGAAAGATAATTTTATCTTCCTATATGTGGGCATGTGGGAAAGTTTGTGGAAAACAGAAGTAAAATATGATTTTGGTGCAAAAGTTATGAAACCAGCTATGCTTTCCACAGTAAATTTTTATATAAGCTTTATGAAGACTTTTCTTAACTATGCATATATATATATATAGTGTCAATTCATTGTGAATGGTTTTAAATGATTGATACTGGTTCTAGCAGCTAAGCCTAGAATCTGAAATTTTTTCATAGATAAGAATGTATTCATTCAGTGGAATAGTTTTTTAATGAAAGTAGATTAAGGGTAACAGCAAAAATGTGAAAAATTTAAAGATGTTAATCAGAAAAGGAAGAATGTATGCAATACGAATCAATTTTTACAGAGCTTCAGGCATGCAAAGCTAAGTTATAGTTTTAGAGGAGCTACGCAAGTATTTACCATTATAATTTAAAGAAATGATAAATTAAAATTCTTCATGGTAACCTTTATAGGGTATCATAAACAATTCTTATATTTGCAGATGAAATTAAAAACGACTGTAAATATAATAAAATGTTTTAAAAAATAAATGGGATCATTGAAAAAGCATAATTACATTCAGTTTTTCTTGTGTTTAGGAAATTATTAAGCAGGTATCTGAGTATTTGGACCTCACTTTAGATGTGTAATACTAGCAAGTGAAATCTTACTTGCTGTTTTTCTTTTAGAGCCAGTCTCTTGTTCTTTTCGTATTCTCAGAGAAAATGCCTCAAAGGAACAGGGATTCTTCTAAATATGGAGAAATGTATCAGAATCACTCCAGTGAGTTTTAACAGTTCAATTTCAAATGCTCCATACTTACTAGAGATTGAGATGAGACATTTGTGGCAAATTGGGACAGTTTTTATAGTTTTCACCAAGGCAAAGAGAATATTAAAAGGAACCTTGAATACAGAAGGGAGGGTTTTTGTCCTATGCACTCCTGAATCTTCACTTAAACCACTACATCTACATTATTAGTGTTAGCATAGCTTTGATATTAGTTTAAAAATGCTTCGTGGAGTTTTTTTAAAGCAGTGCTTAAAAATGATGGTATGATTGCATCCTTACTTTCTGAAAAGGAAATGTCTAACAACTTATTGCATAAAACTCCATGTACAGAACACAAAAAAGTGATCTGAGTGACACTGGCTTCTTGAGCCTTGACTATGTTCATAGTCTTTGGATTCTTGAGAGTGGTTTTGTTGTCTACCTTCTAACTGTTGAATTCTTTATCTAATGGAATGTTAAGCCTGTGATCTTAAGGTGAATTATAAGTATGCCATTATAAAATCTTAAAAATTCATAAGGAGAGCAAAAGGGTGGGGAACATGAGCAGGAGGGAAGGTATACTGAAAAGTATCACTGTGCCCCTAAATCTATGTAGTGAACTTCATGAAATTTACTTACTTATATAACTAAAACCTATTTTTGAAAGAAAAATAATGTGCAGTATAAAAATGTGAGAGGGTAGAAGAAACAGTGGAAACCTTATAAAACCACCAAGTTGTAGCCAAATGGTAAGTGGATCAGCATCTGGAAGATTTTTCTCTCTCCCCCTCTTGCCTTTTCATAAATACCCTTTTAAAAAGGTATTTAGTTTTATCTACTGGGGAGATCAAGAGAGACCAAGAGCTCCCATTTTCTGTTTCACTTCTCAAATGTCCCTAAAAGTGGGGCTAGCTGAAGTGTGTCACCAGCTTAAAATCAATGTCTCCCACATATTTGGCAGGAACCCATTATTAGAGATAGCACCTGCTGCTTTGTAGGCTGCGCATGATCAGAAAACTAGAATATGGAGCCAGGGACCCAAGGCCAAACACTCTTACGGGGTGTGTAGGTTTTCCTGTCACCAAGCCCAACGTCCAACACACCTCACAAATAAATTTTAAATGAAGTTTATGAAAACCCCTTGCACACAGAAATAGTCCAGTGAAGTGGGAAACACTCAATATACTGTGTTTAAGAATGAGTATGATTTTTCTCTAAAAATTAAGAAAAAAAAAACCCAGGGAGCAAAGCTGAAGTTGCTGTCTAACTTAATGGAACTGTGTTTCAAATGTGAGATCAGGATCCTATCCAAGTTTGGCTTATCACAATGGTTATTGTGAAGGAATTCATGAGTGAATCCTTCCTAGCTGAAGTGCAGGAATTTGTCCTCAAATTTATAGGTCAAAACACATGATGCTGCAATTAAGCTCATGCATAATGGGTATTAAATAACATTTCTTGATATAAATGTAGAAACTATCAGAAGAAAAAGATTGAGATGCTGAAATTGTCTTGGAAGTGAACAAATGGGTCATATTAAATCAATTGGATGTCTCAATTAGAAGAGGATGTAGAATATACATTTTAGTTTTCTTGAAGTAAGCGTTGTTCCCCTGAGTACTGAACCAGCTATTCCATTGCAGGGCCTATTGCAATAGTAGCAAGACATTGTCTCCAAGTGAATTGGCAAGACTAGCATCTCACTGCTCTTGGATAATTGTATTGTGATGCTAGCTTGGAAGAAACTATTATAATCACATTACAATTACAACTCTGCTCTTTTTTCTCCTCCTCTATCTCTCCCTCCATCCTCTTTTTCTCTTTTTATTAAACATTTCTCTTTGTTCTCTGTCAAGGCTTCATTTTGTTGCTACCTATTTGAAAATGAAAGATGGGAAACAAATCTGATTCGTTCTTCCAGATTTCCCTTAAGGCAGTTATGAGAAGTCCCTATATGAACGTTGGGTTAGTAATAGAAGGAACATTGAGAGAGAGAAAAAAATAAGCTAATAAATTGAGTGGATTGGTCTCATTGCCTAAAATATGTGCTGGAGCTAACATGAAGTAAAAATAAACACATAAGTTTAAAGATAGCTGTTTCCTCCCTTTTAGTCTAAGAGACTTACCATAGAGCAGTATCAAGACAGAAGTTACAGTAAGTTTTGCTGCAATATAATCACATTGAATATGTCCAATTAAAATCAACCACATGTTTAGTTCCATAATTTCTCGAGCTCATTTTGTTTATGAGGCCATTTCATTTCCAAAATCCAGAATATCTCCCTACCCAAATCCAGTATTTGTTCTTAAATCCTTTAGGGAGTTATACAACACAATGCCAAGAACTATCTTAACTGATTATATTTACACTGATATGTAATGGAATTGTGCGTCAAATGTGAAATCAGGATCCTATCCAAGTTTGGCCTGACAGAATGGTAGATTTGTTTGCTTTATTTTAAAAAAAGAATTTTTCTCTGAATCCCAAGATAGAATAGAATGTATGTTTTCAAGTAGAATTGACAATTTTACCCAATAAAAATACAAAATGGTCAGTTAAGTTTGGATGTCAGCCAAACCATTTTTTAAATAAATGTGTCAAAGATTTTTGCACATAATATACATACACTTCAAGATTAGTTTCTGTAAAATTCAAATGTAACTGATATCTTATGTAGTAACTTTTCACATATGCTATCTCTAAGTAAATGTTTGAATTTAGATTCTGATCAAGATTTTTTTCTTTCAGGATTTGTCCAAAAATGGGAACAGCCTATCAGAAGAAAAAAAAAATAAGTTGATTTTTTCAAATATCTGATGGCGGTAGAGAAAGGAGGTAGGAAAATATGATGTGGGTATCACAATCCGAAATTTCATGTTGTATTTTCTGTTTTACAATAGTGTTATTACTATGTTTTTACTATTCAAATGGATTAAAACAATGAATAATACACATTTTAAAAAATTTAATCTCTTAAAATCTCATCTCTCTACTCCATCATAGATGCACTGCGTGTTTATAGTAGCATGATTCACAATAGAGATTTAGAAGCAACCCAGTTGTCCACTAAGGGATGATTATCCTAGCAGAGCTGATGGGGTAGGTTCTTGTCTTTATGCAAGCAAGAATTCAGTCCCATTCAGGGGGAGTGGTAAGTATCACAACAATTTTAATAAATGAAAAGTGTTGTTCATTAGAATGCCATCAGAATGAATGGGAACCTCTCCAGACAGGATGTGAGAGAAAATGACCCTGTGACTTCAGTAAGCAAGGGTTCTTTGTTTAATGGAGAGCATACAACCGGCAGGCCAGGTGGACAGCTCAGGAAAGACCTAAGAACACAACCTGTGTGCAGGGAATGGGGCTCCCCTTTTCATTCTTTTTTCTTTTAAATATTGCTTACATAGTTGTGAGGGATGCAGCCCATGCGGGCCTGTGATTATAGTTGGAAGGGTGAAGGAAACTGTGTGAGTTAAATGTTTCAGTTCTAAGTTTTCTACCCCCTGTATCAGCAAGAGGTTGCTGCTTGCTGTCAAAGTACACTAGCATCCAGGATGGACCTTTGATGATTCCTTAGAGACTCCAATGTGGGGAAGAATCTTCCTTCTGAGAGCGTTGCTTGAGTGGTTTTGATAGTTCTGAGAAGTTGTTGGTTTTGTTGCTTCGGGGTTAAGAAAATGTTTCCAAAATCTATTGGTTGGCAAAGTCCTCTTTATTGCATCTACAGACCTAAGAACATGTTGCAAAACTTGATAAGAATTGTCCAACCTGTTGTAATTTCTATCCTTTTATGAGGTGGTTGACAACCCTGCTGGCCTAGACGAATTGGCTGTTAAATCTGTGTGCGTGTGGGCTTGCAGTGCACTGCATAGGCATCAGTATCCCAAGAGGCCCAGACCCGATAGTCGTTCTCAAGGTTAGATCAGTTTCTGTGATTTCTTTCCCTGTGGGCAAGGTATCAGTTCAATGATCCAGTTGGGGAGCCTCCCAAGAAACCTCACATGGGGTGACATCAGACTTGATCCATTCATTTCAGTTAGTTTAGTACAATCTGTCAGCTGCACCAATCAACACATGCAAGTGTGGATGCAACTTCTTGGCCACCTCTGGGCCAGCCCCATCGCTGATACAAACTAGGGGCGAGGGTTCCGTAACCTGGCCCAGCCAGCCCACCACAGACCTGGTGCCCAGGCATTGGAGAAGGTGCAAGTGGAGACTATTAATGTTTTTTTTTAAAAGATTTATTTTATTTTTATTGGAAAAGCGGATATACAGAGAGGAGAAACAGAGAGGAAGATCTTCCATCCAATGATTCACTTCCCAAGTGAGCGCAACGGCCAATGCTATGCCGATCCGAAGCCAGGAGCCTCTTCCAGTTCTCCCACGCGGGTGCAGGGTCCCAAAGCTTTGGGCTGTCCTTGACTGCTTTCCTGGGCCACAAGCAGGGAGCTGGATGGGAAGAGGGGCCGCCGGGATTAGAACCTGCGTCCATATGGGATCCCAGGCGTGCAAGGCGAGGACTTTAACCACTGCGCCACTGCACCAGGCCCGAGACTATTAATGTTTAATGAAATAAGTCAGATCCCCCCCCAAATAAATATTACATATTTTCTCTGACTAGTGGTAGATAATCTGGAGTATAAAATGTCATGTATTAATGAAATTGCTATTTTGAAAATGTATTTAGTGTTTATAGTAGATCTATATTCCTGAAGAAGAGTAGATTTCTACATTCTAATTTAGTAAACAAATGAGTTTTTCATTAAGAACATTCAAAGTGTATAGTCACAAGAATTAAAATCAGGAGGTAGGGAAATATTAAGATTATTTCACCTGTGCAGTGTGTTTCCAAATAAACATAGGGAATTTATTTTCTAAGTCTGGAAAATGTTTTTGGAATTTTGGTTAGAATCATACTGAACTTGCAAATTACTGTTGGTTCTATAGATATTTGTCATCATATTCATCATCCAATCTGTGAATGCTTTTTTCCCATTACTTATGTCTTCAACTTCTTAAGTGTTTTTGTGACTTTTTCATTAGAGGTATCAATCATCATTGGATAAAAGTTATTCCATGGTAGTTAAGTTTTCTGTAGCTATTGTAATTGGAATTCAGCTTCTGTGTTGTGTCACAGCCCTAGAATCATTTGTACACAAAGACTAGCAATGTACAGAGTGTTGATTTTATAGACTACAACTTTACTGAACTCTCCATGCATTAAAACAGGCTGTTTGTTCTCCTATGCAGAGATGCACATCACCTGCAGTGAGGGATGGCTTGCCTTCCTCCTTCCCAAGTTGGATCCCCTTGATTTCTGTTTCATGTCTAATAGCTCTAGCTAAGCTGCAACGATGATATTGAATAGCAGTGGTAAGAGTGGACATCCTTGTCTGTTCCTACTTTCCCAATGTATATGATGCTGTCCACATGTTTTTTCATATATTGCCTTGATTGTATTGAATACTCCTTCTATACTAAATTTACTTAGTTTTTATCAAGAATATTTGTTGAGGATTATGAAATGTTTCATCAACATCTATTCATCTGTACATGTTGAACCATCTCTGCATACTTGGGATAAATCCATCTTGGTCCAGGTAAATGAACATTCTGATATTTGAATGTATTTTAATTTTTATTTTTCATTATACAGAATAGGCTTTGGAATTTCCCCTTACACTGTCCCCATATCCTCTCACCACCACTGTTTTTTCCCATATTATTACAACAGTGTACTATTTCAGCAACAGTCACAAGCCCATCATTCTGCTATTTAAGAGTACCATGACATTGTAAGTATTGGCAATAGAAACATATTTTTTCAAGACATATTCAACACTTTCATTGAGAGTCTATCCTTTACTTGAAAGTAGAGATGAATATAGCAATGTATCTTCACTCCTTGGTAGTTAGCCGATGTTTCGTTGATAATTTTTTCTTTGTATGTTCAAGATGGGCATTGATTTATAGTTTTCATTCTTCATTTTTTTCTGGTTTTAGAGCTGGGTGATGATGATTTCAATTCTCTTGTAATCTGTAGAGGCAATGACAAATCAGCTGTTAGTCTGATTGGGGACCTTTAGAAGCTAAACTTGAGCTTTCTCATCCACATTTTACACTCTTTTAAAGTTTACTGTTGCTAGCTTGACTGTAATGTGCCATGATGAATGTTTCTTGTGTGTATAATGACTTCCATGTATTGGGAGGTACTTTGCCATGTGTGAGAAGTTTTTGGGTATTTCATTGAATAGGCCTTGTAATTCATTCTGTCTTGGCACACTTTCAGTAACTACTAAGACACATAAATGTCAACCATTATTTTCAGACCTTGTTATGTTTCTTTTTGAGATACTTGATATCTTGGCTATTCTTTGGCCTTACCATGTCTGCCTTGTGGCTTTCCACTGTAAATTCTGCTTTACGATTCTTTTTCTAATATTTCAAATTGATATGTCTCTAGGCAAAATTTTCCATCCATATCATTAATGGATTTCATTATCTCATGAGAGCAATGTTACTATCATTCTTTCATTTTCTCAGGCACTTCATTAATCTCTTAGTCCTGACATTTTAATATTTTTTTTTTCCTTTTGGGAAGTTACGTTATCCTCTTTGTTTTGTATTTCTTTCTTTATCTTTAGGCATATGTGGGAACACATTTTTTTAATCCTCTGATTGCTTTTATCCTTAAATTATGCTTCTGTATCTTCAGGGGATATTCAAAGATGTATGCTAGGTAGGCCCTAAAGTTCTGATCAATGCTACAGGGTAGTAAAGATCCTGGAGTGATACCCAAGGTGGGCATGACATATCTCCTCTCTGGTCTGCAGGATGAGGAAGTTACAAGCACATCTGCTTAATCACTCACTACCTGCTCTCTTCGAAGATGGTGATGCCCAGGTTTAGCCCACACTAGCTACAATTCCTAGCCACACAGACACAAAACAGACATATGCAGTCTTCTCTGTGAGAACAGAATCCTAAAACCCACCTCAGACGATCAGTGAATTCTGGGCCTCTCTCTTGAAGTATAGTTATTATTCAGAGACCCAGACACACCAGATAGCATATGGCAGAGTCACAGAATCCCCCAGGCAAAATGCACAAGACCCCTATAATCACTGGGTGCAAGTAATCCACTCAGTCCATATCTGGTCTGCTTACGTAGAGAGTAGGAGCATTCACAGAGCCAGATGTAAATGTTTTGTCTTCACAGTTTAAGCCAGGAAGTTTTGATAAAGTGATGAAATGTAGTGCCCTGCAGTGCTAAGTGGTTGACCCTCCAAGCCAGACTCAAAGTCGGCGGCGAACAGACTTATTTATCTTACAATCCCCGCAGCCCCACCCCCAGGTAATGCATGTGGAACCTCTGCAGCGTCTACTCAAGTTAAGATAGCACTGTTTTCCATCTGGGATTATGGAAAAAGAAATGCACTCTTCCTCCTGGGGTTTATCTGGGAACTTCACTCTGTGCTAGTGCTCAAGGCCAGACTCAAGTTCAGCAGTGAGCACAAGGTTTGTCCTTGGGCAAATATCAACCGTTACCACAGCTGCCACAGTCTTGTCTGGTTCCCTCAGACTGTATCTCCTGCAGATGCTGGCTGTGGGAGTCGTGGCTGGATTGCCCTGTCACTATTGCATGTTTGTAGTGTCCACACTGGTCCAGAGTGACTCTTCTTCCTGCAGGATTTCCTCTGTGCAAGTCTCTCCAGCTCTCCTGAAGGATGCACTCCTTCCACTTTCCTTCTGTCACCCTCCTCCTTTCCTGGTGTATTTTTGTAGTACAGTGAGTTCTTAATGTGGAGTAAGCCCTGAAAGTTCTGTGTGAAGTCAATCCATGGAAAAGACAGAACTTACTTTACCTGAAATTGGCCTTAATAAGCAGAGATTCCAGGAAACTCTTTAGAAGGCGTGATAGGTGTCCCCCTCCAAAAAAGGACAAGTTACATGGTTTCAGCATTAACAAAGAGAAGAAAAAGGCAGTCTATAGTTTTAAGGCTGGCTGGATTGGTGTGTGCAAGTAGGTTGTAAGATTATTTAAGGGGAAAGGTATGCCAGTTGCTTTCATTCTGCTTTTGAAGGTCAAGGTATCTTAGCATTCTGAGACAGAGGAAGGTTTGAAATGCTGAAAGGTGACAGTGTGTGAACAATCAAAAGAGAAGATTGGTGCTGTTCCTAAGTAGCTCTAGTTGGAAATGTTCAGGGACAGATTTTCAGAGCAGAAGCACCCAGAGACAGCTCCAATTTATAGCAGTGGCCAAAAGTCAGTTCAAGAAATCTATCATGTAAAACATGATAGATTGTCCTTTCTTAAGTCAGCAGAAACCACCCTCTCACAACTCGTTAAGTATTACTATGAACAATGAAAATATAATTTCATGAAATGCAAATTCAGTAAAATATAATCAGAGATTCTCCTCTAGTGTCAGGTACCACCTGATACAACTAAGCCTAGGGAGGATTTGGAGACACTTAAATTTTACATGATAATGAATATTGTAAATATTGATGATAAAGCTGCTCCTGAGACTCAAGAAACCAAAGGATGTATTATCTGAATTAGAAAGTTCTGGAACTTATAAAAATATATTAAATATGTCAAACAACACTGTGAAGACTAAGTGCTATTATAGTGTATGTCTTGTAGGCAGAGATTTAACTTGGATCTCTACATCAGGAGTAAATCAACTTCTCCTGTAAAGGGTCAGGTACTAAACACTTGAAAAATCGTAGGCCAGGCAAAACTCAAGGCTATAATGTGTAGAATTATTTTTTGTTGGTGCACGAATAAGGAGAATTAAATTAGGGGTAGGTAAAATTTGTTACTTGGCCTAAAAAGTAGCATTCATCCTCAGTAATGAGAGTGTTCATTTAGAAAATCCATTCTTTGCTCATGAACTGTATACAGACAATTGAATAGCTTTCTCTAAGAGGCTGTAGTTAACTTAGCCTTGCTTTAGAGTTGTAGTTACTTCATCCTGTTTGTAGGTTTATATGTATAATTGCATGAAGTTTTCCATAGATACAGGTATGAGGAAGGGTCAGCATACTTTTCTATGATGCTCCTACAATGAGTAATCTCCAAGCAAGTGCACCTGATGATGCTGTCACTCAGCATCAAGTGGCAGTAAACAAACTGTCCAAAGAGAAAGAGGATAGAGCTGCTCTTTCCATGCATGCAGGATCACCTGTTTCGTAGATTGTCTCTCTTCACTCCCTAAAATAGACATGTTAAATTGATACCATTTGCAAGGATAGATATAAATAAATGAAAAACTTTGCTACACATTTGATCAACAACTGAAAACATTGTTAATTTTTCTCTGAAATGGAGATGAAATTTATCTGGCAGAAAACACGTTTCTTTAATGTGATCTATTCAGATCTAATACAGCATAGCATTTTCAGTTTGTTTCTTTGGAGTCAAGTACTCAATATTAGAACATTAGAAACTCAACATTAGAAACTCCGTGATTTAATAATGGAATCATTCAAAACTGTACCCTCTTAGGTAGTAGTTATTCCCTTGCAGAAAAGAAAATTTTATTTTCTGGTGTAGAAAATGAGGAAAATACATAGCATTGATTTAACAGGAGCTTCAGGAAATACTGTCATGTTATTATAAATAATTACATGAGGAAAAAGCAAGACAGAGCTGTAAAATCCTCCCCCAACTCCTTCACTTCAGTTAAGATACTATTTGCTTTGCTTTGATACATTCCTAATGTAGTGTGGAAAAGGGGATTATTGAATGTAAAGGGAGAGGCAGTTAGCCACCTTTAAAAGAGAAAACTCCACGGGAATCACTTTAAAGATTTTGGGAAATAATTTCATAAAGCTAAACAGATAAACTCAAGTTAGAAGACAAGCTCTGCTATGTTTGATGGTTTTCCAAACTTCCTTGATCCTTTCAGATGGGACATGCCATTTATTCCATTAAATGTTAACGGAGCTGTGATCACTTGATCACAGCTCCCACATCCCTTGGATGATCCTGCTTCTAGTCAGCTGTAAATCTGTGTCAAATTACGGAAGGTTTGGGGAAGCTTCTAAGATCTGAATTTACAAGCTCCTCAAGCATGACACATAGTTTAAAAATCAACAAACGAACCAAAAAAAAAAAAAAGATATAAAGAAAAAGATGTGATTTGGGCAAAGGATAGACATTGCACAAATTGTAAGCCTCTTGTTATACTTCAGAAGAACCTAAAATGATTTTAGTTGAAACAAATGTTTGCATTTAAATCTTTCAAAAACTTGTGGCATGCTAGGTAACTATTGTCAGTCATTTCACCTTTCTCTTCAACTTTGTACTTTTGATGATCAAAAAAGTTACTTTCCTTCATTACTAGTTGCTGAAATTCCTTTGTTAGGAAAATTGACCTGCAGAGACTTGATAGCCACTTATGGAAAGGAAGTAGTACGTACTGCCCTGGAGGACGCTCAGCTTTGGTATCTCCAGAGGAGCTGAGAGCCCTGTCATCCCCTGTCTACATCTTTTAAACAGCAGTGAGTAAGCTATTTCTTTAGCACTAGGAGGGGTGGGGGAAGGAAGCAGGGATACAGCAGCAAGTACAGGGTTAGCTTTTGGGCTGTTCCAGCCAGCATTTCCTCATCTCTTCTTATCCTTGGCATTCTTGTCTTTAAGTGCTCTTCCTGTGACTCCTGCTCGGTTGCTGCAGGAGCACCATGTCCTGCACATGAGTTCGGTTTTAACCCATATGCAGGCACATTTCTATCTCTCTTTACTTGGATTCCATAACTTTCTTTACAGATAGTCATAAGGATTAAAAATCAAAAAGGAAGGAAAAGCAAAAGAAGCTTGTATTACAGGACCTGAGAAGAATTGTTAGCTTAGCATCTCTGACATTGGGCTCCAGGGAAGGGGCCACCAAGGTTCACAGGACACACTGCCTCCTCCCCCTTAATTTCCTTAAATGATAGGGGAACAGTTGCAAGCCTTTATCCCTTTTCTACCTTCTGAAGTCATAACTGACACTCTATCCGCTGTGTAGTATTAGATTTAGAGATTTACTCACCTGGAAATGCTTCTAAACTCACTTGCATACTCTTGGTCTCAGCATTCAACTCCTGTTGGATCACTCCTAGGGAGACTCTGTTTACAAGAAGACAACTGAATAAATTTGAAATTAATTTCTTATTGTCTCCAAATTTAGTATGTTGTTTCCTTTTTTATTATTTAAATTATCACAAGTCGAGACAAAATTATCATTTTAAAGTTCTGGAGATCTTAATTCCAAAACACAACTTTCTGGGCCCAAATCAAGTAATCGGTAGTGCTCCTTTCCTTTGGCAATATTCAGGGGAGAATCCAATCCTTGGCACTTTCAAGATTCAAGTGGTTATTTTAATTCCTTGGCTGATGGCCTTCTTCATCTGGCCACAAAGTCAACAGTCACATATTCAAATCTCGTCACATCTTTAAAGGACTGTTGTATTGACTTGAATCCCCTGAAATTATTCAGAATAATCACCCTATCTTCAAACCCTTACCTAAACCACATCGACTAATTCCCTTTTAAATAGCATGTAGTATACAGTTTACAGGGGTTAGGAGGCCATTACGCATCCTTCCATACTTCCTCGATCATTGCAGCAAATGTTTTGAGCGGTTCCATCATTTCCTAATGAATTTGCATCTCTGCCCATATCTTCACTCATGTTGATATCTCCAATTTGCAAACATGTGTGATATATTCAGGACAATAATTGAAAAAAAATATTAGAAAAAGGAATTGATTTTATCTTTTGTCAATAATGAAAGAAAGGTAAATCAGCCAAAAAGAGTGCCATACTCTCAAAATTAGCATGTATTTTAAGAGGGCAATAGTAAATAGTAAAATCACATTGATTTACAAAATGATGCTAGGGATATTAATTAAAAAATAACTTGCTGGGATATAGTCTGGTAATATTTTCAAGAATCCCTTAAAATGCATGTGAAGCTTGAAATTCATAATGATACTTCATAAAGCTACCAAACAATATCATAATCATAAATAATTAAAAAGATGCCTAATAGTTTAGGAATTGAGTAAGAGCTAACAAATTGTAACACGGATAAATTAATGTGATACTATACACAATCTTTACACAAATCTCTTTACTGTTTCAGGATAAGAACCTTTAGGACTTAACATAAAAGCAAAGAATTTATACATAAATAGGATTTTTCAATTTTATACTGTATTCAGGATGTACACTTATAAAGTATGATAACTATACATAACAGAATTTAAAACATAGAAATTATATTCAAATGTCATATTTACAATTAGAAAAAGTCAAATTATATAACTTGGTGCATGATTATAAAGAGAAGATTTAAAATTACTGCTGTAATCAAGAAAGGAACTTAGCAGCTTCTTAATCATGTCCTGTTCTCTGCTTGAATCTTTCCTCACTTCTGAATATTGGGCTGTCCTATTCTCAATCTTTGATTTTATTCTATACGAGTGTATCTTCAAAAAGTTCAGGGAGGTGAACATTCTGAAAACAAAAAGCTATTAAGTCTTAAGAATAGTTTGTGGTTAGCTTCTATTTGCTAACAAAACTAAAAAGGGAATGTATGAACAATTTAATCAGAAGGGAAGTCGAAAAAATGATATAAAATTCAGCATCAGAACCATGGGAGAGATATCAGGGACTCATTAGTGGTTTGAATACCAATGAAGAAAGTCAAGTCCACATGCAGACATGTGAATAGAAATAGAATATGTGAGTTGCTCAATTTGAACTTCACTTTGAGCAACATAAGTAAGGGTAATATGAAGGAACAGATGTATAAAACATGAACTAGTATTGGCCAATAATTTTCCCATTAATATATGCAAAACAATATATGGGGGGAGGAATTAGGGAAGGGATAAGGAAAATCCCAGGGCCTATGGAACTGTATCATAAAATGATAATAAAAAGAAGTAAATAAATAACCAATGTATCCTAGAAATGCAACAATAAACAAGGTATATGTACACAAATTTTGTCCTGAGTATTTTCAATACTTAAACTGCAAAATATGAAGTAAAAAAAAAAATTAAAAGAAAAGCAAGATGAACAGGGCTAAGACATTAGAGTGTAAATCAGGGGAGCAAGAGGAAAGTGTTCCCTGGTTTACATGCGGAAGTCTATAATGGTGCAAGAAAACTCAGTGTGATTCAGTATCAAGAGAAATTATTCATTTTTTAAAGATTTACATATATCTGACTTTGCAATAAAAATAGGAGGAGAGGAAGATCTTCCATCCAATGATTCACTCCCCAAGTGATTGCAACAGCTGGTGCTGTGCTGATCCGAAGCCAGGCGCCCAGATTCTCTTCTGGGACTCCTATGCAGGCGCAGTGTCCCAAAGCTTTGGGCCATCCTCAACTGTTTTCCCAGGCCAAACACAGGGAGCTGGATGGGAAGTGGAGCTGCTGTGATTAGAACTGGTGTCCATATGGGATTCCAGTGTATTCAAGGTGAGGACTTTAGCCGTTAGGCCACAGCATCAGGCCCAAGAGAAATTATTCAGAAGTGGATAATTTATAACTTTTTCAGACAAACTAATACTGAAATAATTTAACATCAGAAAACCTGTAAGAGTTCTTTTAAAAAGCATGAAAATTGTACAGATGAAAAACTCAAGATGTAGGAAGGGACAGTAAAATGTTCATTAAAAATATACCTTACAAGGCAAAAGCCCGGGTGTAGTAGCCTAGTGCATAAACTCCTTGCCTTGTGTGCTCCAGGGTTGCACATGGGTGCTGGTTTGTATCCTGGCTGCTCCACTTCCCTTCCACCTCCCTGCTTTTGTCCCAGGAAAGCAGTAGAAGATGGCCTACGGCCTAGGGACCCTGCACCTACGCAGGAAACCCAGAAAGTGCTGGCTTGAGATCAGTTTAGCTCCAGCTGTGGTAGCCATTTGGAGATCAAACCAGAAGATGGAAGATCTTTTTATCTGTTGTTCCTTCTCTGTAAATCTGACTTTCCAATTAAAATAAACAAAGAAAAAATTAATTTTGGCACAAATATATTTAGCCCTGGGGATATCTGTTTGTAATATACAATTTTTGTGAACTTTTTGAATGCCCTCTCTTATATACATAGCACTTGAGAAGAAATAAAACTTTTTCTACCTGTAAATTAATCCAATAGACAATTATGGTATGATGAATCATGTTTCACAAGATTATAATGCATGAGGAACAGGAATTTGTGATAGAAAAACATTTATACTAAAAAAAGTCTTTATATATTTGTTTATGTGCTGCTAAAGTGAGCACAAGCATCTTTATTTTAAAATAAGACATTGTTAGTAGTTCCTAGTCTATTACTACCATTATCTGGTTACCACCATTGTCTGGTTGCACAATTAGTCTTCCTGTGAAAGAAAAGAAGTTAGGGTTAGGGATATTAATTATACTTTTGGCCTGTTAAAATACCTTTTAGATAAATAGAATACTTTTTTAAAATAAAAAAAAAACAGAAAAATGTCCCTACTGCTGCCGTTTCCACAGGCAGAGCCGGGTGAGGACAGCCAGGAGCCCAGAGCATCGTCTAGTGCTGCATGCAGGTGGCAGGTCCCCAGGAATCTGAGCCAGTGCCTGCTGCGCCCTTGACATGACCAGCGATTTACAATCAGAGCTGGAGCCAGGACTCAATCTCAGGTCCCCTCATATCGCCCTCCTCTCATCTGATGATATTCCCAAGCCTACACATCAAAATTTAAATCTATTTTGGATTATTCAGATCCATGTGAAGATTCATTTGTAGACTTGCTTTCTCCTTGCTATTGTCTTCATCCCAGAATGTTTCCATGGGAAGAGATTTCTCCCTTTCTCTGGGATAGCAAATTCTATGGTGTTGAGTGAGAAAAACCGAGATCACATGATTATAAGAAACTTTCTCTGCGACAACAGCATCATTTGACGATAGATTGGGTTTTGTTATGTAGCATAAAGGGATGATAATAGTTACAATGATCTATTATGTTTTTCTGAGGCAACACAAGAGATGAACTCCAAGGCTTATTCAAAAAGTAATGACAAAAAATGGGGAAGTTGTTACGAGGAAAGATTGATGGATTCTTTCTTCAGCTTAGTACAGAAACAAAAATCCAGGAATCTGTTGCAGACAGAAGTTTTATTTGCCAAGTAAAACTAAGAAAGAGGGAGAACTTCCTGGGAGAGGGCTGGGAGGTGGGGTGCCTCTTGAAAGGAGACAGACAACAAAGGTTTTCGGAAGGATTTTGATATTTGCATCATTCTCTGACTTCTCCTTGTCCAAGTGGGAACCTGCAGGGAAGATGTTCCCCATTGGAGGTCTCTCAACCAGTTAGAAAATGTCTAGGCAGTTCTTGTGCTGCACCTTGGAAGGTGTGGCCAAGATTTTAGCAGGCTTGGACAATCTGAGAAATGTTAATAACTGTAATTACGTATACTGAAATATCACACTGTAGCCCATAAATATATACAATTATTAAAATGTTTCATATTTTAAAAAGTAAAATCAGTTACACACACAAATATGTTAAAGATCTGGAAGCACTTTAACACTAATTAAAAGAGAGCTGGATTGGCTACAGTAGAACAAAGCAGACTAGTGCTTAGGGAAAATACCGTGAAGTTCTTGGCTTCCATTTAGCTGAAAATTAAACTAGAGATGCTTGAGATGCCTGCTGATATGAGCTTTATTAAAATTGTACAACCACTGTACACACATGCTTTCAATTACTACAAAATTATCTTGCTTATATCCAAATGAGTAGCAAAGTTGGTGCCATTAGATTTTGTTACACTACTGAATTACAATACCCATTAGGTATTCACTAATGTTAAGTTTTCATTTTCTGTTTGTTCACCTGATCAAAGAACATTTTAAGCATGGAGTGGAAGTATTGATGACATTGTTAGATTTACTTTATAAGAGTATGAGAGATAAGGGAATAGGGCTGATAACTGACATTTAGATTTGTTTTTAAATATAAAAACCAAGTTGTTATTTAAATGCTATTAAGCCAAAAAGTTGTGCTTTGGAATCTACTCTTTGGTTCTCTATTTCCTGGGATAGACATGAAGAAAAAGAGAAGGAAATTGCTGATGCAAAATATCAGGTATGCATACTGTATGCATTTTTAAAGGTTCCTTTCTTCCCTGTAATTTCCCCAAATTGTGACTATTATTAGGTCAGCAGTGCCCTTGAGGTCAGTATGCAGCTGCCACATCCCAGCATTGTAGAGGTCAAGGGAGAACAAGTTATAGGTTTTGGATCCAAGAGATAAATACAGATTGATTATATCCTTTATCAATCAGGACATTTGAATTTATCCCCATAGGGAACACTCTATATACAGGAAGCCTGCTTTTAAAGTAACTGTAAAGTATATATATCTGTGCATAAAAAAGAACCAAAGTGAGGATGATTGTAAGGATAAAGTTATTTAAACTACTTTGCTTGCATATATTTGTAAGTCTGTATATGGTATGCTATAAAATCACACAAAACTGAATCAAGTGTCTAAAAGTGAAATGATTTGATAGTCAATGACAAAGCCTAAAAGGAGAAATTTAAATGACAGTAAAGCCTCACATTTTGCTATTTTCCACTGTAACTACACATACAGAGACATCTAATGTGTTCTTTGTACGACTTTTCCCAGAACATATCTCTTGTACTAGTCCATGATTTCATTTTTTTTTCAGAAATCATCTTATCTTTTTTTTTTAATTCTTTTTTTTTAATTCTTTTGCCTGTTCTTATTCCTGTTGCTTTACATTTTCTGGAATAACCAAAATGAAAGGAAACAAACACAGTTAGATAATGAAGTGGTTAATTATTATGGAGGAGACAGAGATGGGTATAAAGAAGATCCATGCAGAACTACTTGTAATTTTTACAAATGACCATACCAGGCATAGGTGCAGAACTTGGCAAGTCAGACGAGGATACATGCTAGAACAGTAGGAACACAGAAGCACTATTGCTCATGGCGGGGACAGTCAAGGAGTGTTGCCAGCAAATGGAACTGATTCAGAAACCTGGATCTCAACAACTTTGATCTTGGATGGTCCAAACTCTGATTTCTGTGGTCTTGCCTCCTAGAAGGAAACTGAGACACAGCTGTGAGATCCTTGAAGACAACAACCACCAAATTGCAGTCTGTGAAATATCCTGGAAATTTGGGGAAATTTACATTCTGACTCACTGTAAGTGTATAGCAGGGCATGTGACTTTAAAGATCTAACAATTTTGCCAAGGCAAAATCTCTGGGCAAGTTCACATTAAGTGTACACGTTTCTAAAAGATGGATTTTCTGTGTAGCAGTTAAGTGGTTAAGAAATTTGAAAGTTAGGATCTCTAAATCCCTTCTCAAAATTTTTAAAAATTTTGATTTCAGTGTACTCAAGGAGAAGGAAAATTTTTATTTATGGATAAAATTAATCACTGAGGACTATAAACCACATCATCTTTGTTACATAACACAGTACCTACTTGGGTTTATTGTGTTAATGAAATTACTAGAGATTTAATAGGTAAGATTCTGATGACAGACAAGGCAAACGGTAGAATATCTACCAGAAAAAAATGTAACTGTTTCCTTTCATTTCTAGCACTTGGATGACATCTGCAAGCATTCACTAGGATTAATCATCTAGAGGGAGCATTTATAGCAGGTGGAAGGCTGCTAGGGGGTTTGGAGTGAAACAATTTAACAATAGCTTGCTATTCATTTAACACTGTTAGGGAGCACTGTAATATTCCAGAATCCTATTCTGGGATGGAGATAAAGTAAGTTGAATTTTGTGTTATTATCACAAACCATGTTCAGGACATCAAGGCCTTCCATTACTAGTTTTCAGATGCCTGACACCTCTGTGTACTTCCGCCTTTGTTCACTGTCCTCTCTCTTGGTAATCTTATATACTATCACGTTGTCAGAACTCAGTCTTGTTTAGCTTCCTCAATGAAGCCTTCCTTGGATTTCTATTCCAAATAATGTAATAGGCACTGTATAGTTTAGTCTTATGTAATGTTAGAGTTATAACTGGGATCTTGAAATTTACTAAATCTACCAACATTAAGAAAATTGGAATGCATCCACTATAATATAGAAATAACTCTCAGAACAGTGGGTACAAATACTTCATGATTCAGATGTACTGTGCACACAGTGGTTAGATGAATTAGAGTGTTAATGAAATTAGTCTTCCATAATTACTGAAAATGATTGAAGAGTTCATGTGAAAATAATTTTCTCTCCTGAAATTCACAAAATCTGTCATAGTTAGGGTACATTTTCTGAATGACAAGAGCCGACTAGAAATTTGTTTATGTACCACTTTAGACAGAGTACTTATAGCTACATCCCTCAGTCACTAATATCCCTAGCTAATTTTGAACTTGCATTTCACATTTACTTTGCCTCTAAAGCGTTGTCGGCATCTGAATAAGAAAAACTTCATTTTCAGAAGTTTATGCTGGAAATAATGACCTGTCACTAACAAACCAATGCTTCTCCAATTTTAATGTTGCTATGAATTCCAAGGTATTCTGTTCACATATAGGTTTTGACTTCGTAGACGAGTGGAGGATATTACATCTGAAATTTTAAAATATGTGTGTTTTTGTTGCAAAGCAGATTTGCAGAGAAGTTGCTACAGAGAGGAAGATCTTCCATCCATTTGTTCACTCCCCTAGTGGCTGCAATGGTGGAGCTGAGCCCATCCAAAGCCAGGAGCCAGAAGCTTCTATCGTGTCTTCCACGTGGGTGCTCACTCCCAAGGCCTTGGTCCTATCCTCTACTGCTTTTCCAGGCCACAAGAAGGGAGCTGAATGGGAAGTGGAACAACTGGCACTTGAACAGGCACCTACATGGGATCCCAGCACATGTAAGGTGTGGATTTAGCCTCTAGGTTACCACTCCAACCCCAAATACTGAACCTGAATTTCTATAGAGAGGGAGACCAAGTGTAACCAGTTAAAAAGGAGTTTGTGCAGGATCACTCACAGAACAGGTTGAAACTGGGCTGTGCCCACATACTCAGATAGATTAAAAACACATCCTGCAGTGGAAATTGTCGAGTGGTATGTATTGAACTTGTAAGTGCATTTTATGCAAAGGAGTGTGCCTAAGCATTGCTCCAAGACTCAAACTCATCCACAACATTACATTCTGTCTTGATGATGAATTCATGGCATTAAGAGATGTAAATTTCTAAGAATTTTCCAGAGGCAAAGATTTGGGAACAGACATTGAGAAACCACCTAGTTGTGTTTGAGTCCATGTTCTACTTGCAATTCCAGCTTTCTGCTAATGGATACACAGAAGGCAGTACTAAAGACACAAATATGCTGGGTAACCTATTCATACCACGGGAACACATTGATTTCTGGATTCCTGGCACTCGTCTCAACTAGCCCAAGCTATTTTGGCCATTTAGGGGAGAACCAGCAAATGGAAGATCTCTGTTGGTGTTTTTTTTTAATAATACAAGCTTAAAAGGTTAGGGATCCAAGGTGCATGTCATAATATACTGCAACATTTTTTTTCCAAATTAAATAGCTAATTCTCATTGATAGATATGGGAAGAAGTAGATTTCTGCATGTAGCAAATTAATTATTTTATGGTTTAGAGTGATTTGCTTTTAGGAAGTTTTATTTAAAATATTGAATCCAATTAAGATAGTATGGGCTAGCTCTCACTTTACTGCACAATGGAGATTGTAGTACTGTATGGGGCACTCTGTGTCCTGTTTTGGAAGGGAATGGATATATGATGAAGAAGAGGAAGAGGAGTATTGTTGGCAGCTTAAATGCACTATATCTGGGAAAGAGGCACTTAATCTGTGGAAAACACTTCACTCAAGATTTTTTTCTTTACCAGGTCTCAATTTGTTGCCATTAGAAGATTATATAAGCTACTGCTTAAAAAGACTAGGTGATGGATTATGGTAATAGATAAAAAGAAGAGAAAATTAGGAAAAACAAACCCTTTTTTGAAAATATTTCTTTTTTGCAGGTATGCATAGGTGCATGCCAAGGTTTCAAGTATTTGTGGTTTGATAAACTGACCAATAACAATTACAAAAATGAAGCAACTTTTGTAGAAAAGGTACATTGCAATTAAAAGTATTCATTACTTTTGCTACTTCTATCACCTATATTTAATTGCAGAAAACAGGAGAGATGAAAATATTTACGATTTTTTTTGTGTGTGTGTCATTTAAGAGGCTGGATAACATGTTTCTGGAATGCAAAGCTCTCTGGGATGGCTCTTATAGAATGCGTCCTACAAAAGACAGACCCGGGTCCTCATCATTGGCATTTATTCAATAATAACTTATTTTTCAGCTTGTCTACCCTCTCTATTTCAGTGTTATCATTGTTGAGTCAATTGTCCAAAAGCAGCAATCTGTCATTCACCAATGACAACTCAACCCTCTCCGCCCTTTAAGGGGAATGGCCGTAACTCTCAAGAATGCAATTTGCAAAATGACATCCTGGGTCCTCAAATCCTTCATTCACTTCAAATTGTAAGTCATTTCTCTGCAAGTGGTTATGTCGTTATTGCATTTTGGCAGGAGACCAAGGGCAGTACATTGCAGCTAGTTGAGGTTGCTTGGCAAGCCTGCTCACAGTTCCTGGCCAGGGTGAGATTCATCCCAATGACCACATAAGTTTTCACTTGAAAAAATACAGAATGTCAAGCCACCCTAAAGGATAGAATGGTTTTAAGCAGCTAAATTTTCTCTAAATTATATAATAATTTTGTTTATATTGAATGCACAAGACATTAATTGAAATTTTATGTCCTAAATCAACCTGATACTATTATAATATTTGCTATTTTGCATTTGATATAAACAGATTTTAGTGAATCAATAAGATTTATCAGATTGAGAAAATGGAGGTACTTAGAAAAAAACAGAATAGTGTTGTAAGACTACATGGCCTAGAATTTTAAACATATATTATTTAGAAGATATGAGTTATAAGCTAGACCATGATGGGGATGTTATAAGCTAGGCAATGTTTTGGGAGAGAGTATGACTATAATCCTATTACTACAGTTAAAAATATGGGCTAAAAATAGGAAACCGCTGGCCTAGCTACACATTCAATTTCACCTATTACAAGGCATCAGTAATCTAAAGAAGCTGTTGTAATTAAGTGGTAAGCCAAACACCCCTGGTTCATGGACAAATTTCCACCGGTCTATGACTACCAATATTTGAGAAAGCTGCTTTACCTCATGAGCTGTCGTTTTCCTATGAATAAAACAGTGTTGAGTTGTGAGAATTCAAGATGATCTACATTGCGATCTATGCTCACAAATGATCCAAGCTGGAACTCAGAATCCATCCCAGTTTCTGGCAGAGATATTTGTACTACTATTTAATTCTGAGACTGCAGTTACTACAAAATCTTCCAACAGGTTATTATTGCTTGTGAAAATCAAATATACAGAAAATGCTCAGTTTAATTCAACACAGGACTATTTTACATCCTTACACATAATATAATAAATTTAAAATGTATCTTCAAGGGTCTGGCCTCTCTTTTGTGTGTGAGAAAGAAAATGCAGGGAGAGGGAATATGGATTGATAATGAAAAAACATATTGGAACTCGGAGGGAAAAAGGAAAGCTCAATAATGCTGATGATGTCTGCACTTAAACATTTTTAGTTCAGATAATTGGTATTTTATAAGTATGTGCTAAATACCATTTATACCATTTATCTTGGATAGATTCTTTTGGAACATTTTTAAATTATGTGCAAGAAGTAAATATGCTTACCCCTTTATCCTAGCATGGCCATATGGGAGATTTGATGTATAAATTCAAAACTGTGTCATTACATTATAAGCTTATTAGTGGGATTCATCAGTTTATTATATCGAATTTGAAACAAGGCTTGGGGTAAAAAAAAGTGAGAGTTCACACGACCAAGAAGATGAGATTTTTTGAAAATGCTGTTCCTCTCCTGTCATTGCCTTAATGCTGGCTCCTCTCTGAATTATACCCTTAAAGAAGTGCTTAAAGACTACTTCAAGGCAGGTGACCTAAAGTTGATGTAACTAAAAACCTAGGCATTTCTTTGTTAGTATCTTTCCTGCTTTGTTTCTCTAATGATGAATTATGAATGTTGACAGCACACTAAGCATTACAACACTTGTTTTTTCACCTTGTTTAATTATCTTAAAGGAGCTAATAGGAAGTGATTAATAACATCTTACACATGACCAATCTGAAGGGCACAAATAGACTGACATATAGAAAGCCTTTGCTTTGAATTCCTCAAATAAACAGATGCAAGAGATTAAGCCACATTAGAGTTCAACTTCTGAACACCAGTGAAGGAGATCTGTGATGCAAATTACAAAGAACTTAAAAAGAAGCAGCATAAGATACTCATAATGTGGAAAATTCTTCCATATTCTTGGACTGGTAGAATTAATACATTAAAATGTCCATACTACCAAACATTAGATTTAAGGAGATTCTAGTCAAAGTACTAGTGACCATCTTCTCAGACTTAGGGTAAATGGTACAATTTATATGGAAACAAAAGACTTAAGACATTTAAACAGAAAAATCAAAAGTGGAGATAGCACAATGTCAGACTTTAAGTGCCCCAAAGTGTTCTTATAGTCAAATAGCCAGGCGTTGACAAAAGATAGAAGTGAAGGCCAATATGTCCCAACAGAAACCCCAGAGATCAATCTACATGTTTGCAGCCTACTAATTTCTGGAAAGTGGACTAAGCTCAATCTAGGGAGAAAGGATATTCTCTACAACAAATTGTACATGTAGAATATTCAATCTAGAATAGTCAGTTTATGTGTAGATTTATTAAACAAGATGCCAGCATATACCTTATATAGAAAGCAACTCAACGGATCCGGGTCATAAAACTGATGCCATCAAATTGTTTGAGGTAAACATTAGGGAAATTGGGAAAAACTCCTTGGGAAGAACAGCAAAGCACACACAAAGCAAAAAGAAAGCAATGGCTTTACATCAAGGTAAGAATTGTGTGTTCTTCTGTTCCGTAAAGGAGTTGAACAACCAACAAACAGAAATGTTCGCAAATTATACAACTGATGGAGGACTAATCAAGGATCTATAAGGAGCTCAAACTCAACAGCAACTGAACAAAGCATTTAAAAATTAGAAAAGGACATGAACTAGCTATTTTGAAAGGATGAAATCTAAATGATCACCACGCAAGTGAAAAATAGTTGGGTTCACTAGCCATCTGGGAAATGCAAATAAAAGCCTCTAGGAGACATCACATCACTCCAACTAGAATGGTTCTCATCAGAAAACACTAAGAAGCAAAAACAAATACTGAGGAGGATGTTGGGGGAAAAACATCAATCGACTATTGGTGGGAATGTAAACTCGTACCAACCATTGTGTAAGACATTATGGCAATTCCTCAGAGGTATGAAAATAGATCTACTATATGACACAGTTATCCAACTCCTGGGAATTTACTCAAAGGAAGTGAAATCGGCATTCAGGAGGTATTATTTTTCCACCCATATTTCCTGTGTAGCTGAATTCACAATTGCTGAGATATGAAATCAGTTTGGATATTTACCAACAAACCACTGGGCAAATATTTGTTTAAAAAAATCACAGGCTTAGACCTCTGTTATATAAAGAAACTGAAAATATTGTAAAAATTAAATATCTATGCATATCTATATTGGCATTGCTATATCTAGAGAGTGAAGGAGAATGGGTGGTGGGAGTTTGGATAGCAGGGAAAAGTAGGAAAAAACCACTGCGTATTGTGAAATATGATGTTGTAAATATAAAAGTTGATAATTAAAATGGAATGAGATTTCCATTTTCTTACATTGAAGTTTTTCATCATCTGTGCATTACCAGAAGCAGCATCCTTATGACTGTCACATAAATTAGGAAATGAACAGACCATAAACACCACACGCAGAAGAGCCAAAATATATGACCTGAAAGTGCAGATATGAAAGCAGAAGAGAAAAAATGGCCTGGCTTTGCAATAATCCTAGCAGTTTACATTAGTAGTTTGCAAGACAGAAGAGAGATAAGGTATGAATCTGATTAAAATTTGGTAACCACTCTAAAAGCTAAACAATAATGCAATTATTAGATGTTAAATGGGCAAAAGAAAAAAATTTATGTGGGACTGGTGAATTTTCTACATATACTGGCATGCAAAATTAAAGCTAGAAAACCCCAGAATAATTGGAACAGCTCTGGAAAGCCCGGATGGTTAGCTTCTGTAGAACATCAGGTAATTCATAAAGATTAGCACCGACAATGACACAACTGAATGAAGAAATTAAACTGTGAGTCTGCCAGATTTAAATATGAAAGTTAGGTAGTTCAAGTGAGAGGGTGGGCTAAGTTCAGAAATGCAAGAATATGGAAGTAGTGGAAAATTCGTATCCCTGTTAAATCAATTAGGTCAATTGAACAGCTAACATAATTGTACTTCCTCACAGTATTTCATGATAAATGAAAAATTCCCCAGCTGAGAAATATAACGTGTTTCTGGGATTCAAAGAGGACTGAGGCCAAGTCATGACAGTGAAATGATAGAGGGGATATCATAATTGTTATTTTAAATATGATTGGCTTGTCATTACAGATACCTGGAAGACAGCGGGAAAACGATGGGAGGTTAGAAGACATAGGGCATACAAGTTACATACCTCATCTTTCCTTCCAGGTGAGTGAGATTTGAAAATGAATGAAGTGTAAGAGGCAGTACCAGAAGGCAGCACGGGGAATGATCTATGTCAAGTATGCATTTCAAGTGCATTAACCAAATGCCAGTACTGACTAGGTTAACAGATTTCAATGATAGAATTCTATCACCAAATACAGAGTCTTGCAGAGCACAAATGTAGCTATAGGAAAATGAGAAAGGACAAAACCTTAAGGAACTAAAGAAGATGTAAAGAATTGGATAGTAAGGAAGTTAAAATCCAAATCAGTGTAGCCAACTTGGATAAACTCAGATTTTACAGATGGATTTCTGCAGGCTTCTCTAATTCTTAATCATATTGTCAACATGGACTCATGAAGATTGCAACAATCTTCCAAGCCTCAGTTTCTCATCAACAAAACAAAAATAGTAACCAATTTAGAAGTCTGCAATAAATCATGCAATACCAACAAGATATAAACTCCATATTACAACGTTCTGTACTGAGATTTTTGGTGAATGATGGCTGTAACTCTGTAGCTTAACAAAAATTGGCAGCTAATTGCAAATAAGAGTAAGAAGAAATATTTCAAATATTTTCACCTTTATATTTGTTAGACAAGGATTCCTCAAAAATACACAAAAGCTATTAGCATATTCTGAGATATAATTAGGTGACTTTAAATACTGTAGTTGCCAATTCCAGGCTTTCAACTTGAAAATTCACCTTTTTTTTTTTCCGAAGGTTTAGTTTGAGGAGCATTTCATTCATGTAGAATGAAAGCAGGGATACATATGTGTATAGGTATTTATGTGCATGTGTTCTACTTATTAATGTATTAGCATTTCTTTAGAGCTGAATTTCAGAATAAGGCATGTATAATACACAAAAGAATTATGCTCTTAAGAAAGTGACTAAATACTTTTCAACAGGAAGCAGATGTCATTATGTAGTATCTGACTGCTTAGTGTTTAGTATAAATTGAGGAGCTAAGGCAGGAGACATTATACTGCAGTAGGGGTATTCACAGGAGGAATGGGACACTGAACAGTGAGATTTGTTTGATAGAATTCACAAGAACGAATCTGGAATTGTTTTTGGAGTTCCCCAACCAATTGTTCACTTCATCTGTTATAAAAACCCTCTGGAGTCTCTTCCTTTCTCAGATTCATGAGCTGATTCTATTTTACTTCCTGAAAATCCTAATTATTGAATGTGCAGCTTAAGGTGTAAAGTGGGACCAACATTTTTCCATGAGCAGCCACCCAGCACGGAGTTGTAAAATTGTCTTGAATGATGGCAACTTAGAAGATCTAATGATCCAGACTAAATGGAAAATAATGCTAAATGTAAGACAGAACCATTTCTAAGAAACTCTGGCATAAAATCTTGTTGATTCTTCATTCCCTGTTGCTCTTCAGAGTTATTAAAAGAAAAACAGACCAACTGATGACATGGTGTACTTGCCTGGCATTCATGCAGTACATTGGAAGCTGAGAATATCAGTACTCACATTGGACTTTGCATGCTGCCTGGAGAGTTCATGTCCATTTGCTGTGGGGATGTCGTGCATGTAGTAACTCGTAGAAGGGATGCTTATGAGCACTATGGGGCATCATTAACAGTGACATTCTCTTAGCCATACAGCAATCACTTCAGTTTGTGGAACTGAACTTGGCATTTACAGAGCTTCTGGGATAGTACTGAACAAGGATTTAATCATCAGGTAAGTATCTGCGCTGGTAAATTTTGTTTTCTTTTATTCAGTTTCAACAAGTATTGGAAAAATGGTTCAGTCTGGAATATTCATGGTCTTGTACATACATGCATTGCTACTGAAGAAAATGAAATCTGAGACAATAATTTGTTATCAACATGAGACTATTAAGAAAACCAAGTGGTTGGTTACAAACATAGAATCAATTGTGTCCTAGTAGACACTTGGATCCACAAAACAATTGTGGCAATATGCATAAGACTGCAGGCATTTATTGGCTTGGATAGCTCAAACAAGTACATTTATGATTCAATCATTTGGTGGTTAGTATCCCCTTCTCTCCCACTGTGGATGAAGCAGTTGCCATAGCAACACAGGTGCCTGGATACCTTATCATGCATATTGTTTTGTCTTTCCCTCTGCTTTGATCTGTTTTTCAATATGTGAGATTTCAAACACTTCTTTGGGAACACTGATCAAGAAAAGATTCTATGAAAAAGCTGTTTGATGCATTCTGAAGGGTGTGCTGATATCTCCTCCCCCAGGCCAGAGACAAACCTCAGAGAGTGTACTTTGATATTTAATGCATATCTAATAGGACAATTGTCAAATACTCTAGAAGGTTTGTGGACAAAGGATATTTTGATGTACACAAAATTATATAAGGTACCTGCCACTCTCAATTGCTAAGCCCTTTTCTCTAGCTAACGGTTCTTTAATATCAATTCTTTCTTAGGAAAATAGAAACAGTCACTGTCTTCTCCGTAAGAAAGGATCTCTCCTCTCCATGAAATATCTGTATGCGCTTCTGTTTCCAGGAGTCTCAGGACCAGTTGGTATTACCATTTAGGATGTGCGATCAATTCCCCACTAGGATAAAGGGAAGCAACAGAGTCTGGTAAGTGCTTTCTTCTTCTTTGTTATTAATCTAATTCTATGGTACTGTGGAGGTACAGGTGTAGTTCTCACATCTGCAGAATCCAGAATCCTTATTGTTCAGAAGGCCTATCTGAGTCTGCTCTAGTGATGCCCATGGAGGAACAAACACTATATAAGCAAGTACCTGTTTCATATGCAGAAATCACTTTAATTCAACTGACTTGGTAGAGTCATGGCATGCTGTTGATAGACAAACTGAACTAGGAATTCAACCTGAAGTTTAACTCATTTCTGACACTCAGTTTAAGAATGATCTACATCTTTACTGAAATTCTAAGATATTGTGGGAATACCTTTATATTTCCTTTTTTTTTTCTACAAAGTGCTAATCTTAGATCAATATAACAAGCTCCCTGCTATTTGCCCTTCCTTTTATCCTCATTCAATTATACTCACACAACCTCATCTCACTGTTTGTCTCACTAAAAAGTAATGATCTCATAAATTAACTTTTTATACATAACTCCTTAGTTATGTCCCCCAACATAGCAGAAGTACAATTGGTAAGAGATCAGGTAAAGCAATAAAATTATTTCAGGATAAAATGAAAGCAACATTTCAGGAAAGGCAACTATTTTACCATGTTCTGAGAAGTCATTTGTGTTATGGTATAGAAAAATTTAATTCTGGTGAGTCTGTGTGTAAGTCCTCCTTTGGTTAAAATGCTGTGACTACACCTGCCTTTACAATACAAATTACCTAAACTTCTTACTGAATTTATTTTACAGTTTCCTTTTACTTAAATAATGAGCTAACTCAAGCAATTGTTAAATCAAATATACTTTCGCACACAAGTAAAGTACTTAGAATTTGGGCATTTATCATGGAAGAAGCCTTCTCTCTTCTGTTACTGGTTAACATTGGCATTGTTATATTACATTAAAGCATCAGAGAAAGCATAATCTACAGTAAGAATTATGGACTGGCAGGCATATATATGTTGCTGGCATTCAGAAAATTTTGTAATTTAGTTTCTGGTTTCAAAGCATATTTCTGTTTGTAGATATACAATGATATTTTCTTTAGAGATAAATATCACTGCAAAATTATGTGAACCTAAATAAAATGTTATTTTAATTCATACATGAAAATATCTGAACAAGGTGGGTGAATGACCAACTCTAGGCTACCCAATCAACAGCACACCATTATTCCATATCTTACTGTCACAAGCCATGCCTAGTGTCTTGCCCTTGCTTCTGTTGGCTGTGCTGTTTTTCTACCTACCCAAAATACTTTTTTTTTTTTGTCTTTCTACACACATTCCATTCCCATTCTTCAGGAAATTAACTCATCTTGCATGTAAGTGTCAGTGCTTCTTTTAGTTTTCAAAATTAACCTGATTTTGTAAAAGGGCTTTTAGGAGCTGGTGTTGTCATGGCTTAAGCTGCTACCTGTGACACTGAAATCCAATACAGGTGCAAGTTGGTGCCCCACGTGCTCCAGTTTTAATACATCTCTCTGCTGGTATGTCTGGAGAAGTGGCAGAAGATGACCTAAATACTTGGGCTCTTGAACACATGTAGCAGAACTGGATGGCATTCTGGGCTCCAGCATTGCGCATAACCAAAGTCTGACCATTGCAGCCATTTTGAAAGTGAGCTAGCAGATGAACAATTCATCTCTCTTTGGCTTCCTCTGTGCTTTTTCAAATAAATATTTAAGAAGTAGCCTTCTGGTTAGTATACTAGCTCTGTTCCTGGCTGGATACATGGCCATGGGAGAGAAACCTTACCTCACATGCCTGTGTTTGAATGAGGATTCTTTCTAAGTATTGTACTTGGTCACAAACTATGTCCATATACTCTTCCAAATTCTCTCAAACCATATTTGTTCACCTAATTTTTGTTTACTGAATGTCTAATTTACAACTCCTTTAAAAGTATAACTCGTCTATAATAAAGGCTATTTAATGTCAGACCATTTAAAGTGTTAAGTTCAAGTATATTGAAGAAATGAGATATAAATATATCAACTTTTTCAGCTAATAGAATTACTGCAATTAACATAAATTCAACTTTGCACTTTTGCCGAGCTAGGTGTAAGGGATGTTTTGAAGGGTATAAGCAATTTAATGTGGATTTTCTGAATTTGACGAAATCTGATTCTCAAAAAAGCAATGGTTGGCCTATAATTCTGTCTTCCTAAAAATTTTCCAGTGGGATAGTCTGTCATATAAGCAACATCGATTTTTATCAAATATGACTAAGGCAGGTTACATGTTTTAGAAAACATTCATCCAAGAGCTGGCCTTCTGGTGCATTGTGTTCCAAGCACATTGCTGGCACTACCAGCAATGCCAGCACTACATATAAGTGGTGGCTTTAGTTTTTGTGACCTATTGTGTTTTTAAGGATTTGTTATTCTTCCTTAAAAAAAAATAGAAGCAGAGAGAAAGAGATCCTCCATCTGCTGATTCACTCCCCAGAAGGCCTCAACATTTGGGGAGTGTTGATCTGAACTTAAGTAGCTGTAAGGTTCTTCTGGAGTCACAATGTGAGATCAGATGCCCCAGGTGTTGAACCAACATCTGTTGCTTTTCCAGGTCACCATCAGGGAGCTGAATGAAAGGAGCAGCAAGAACACAAACCAGTGCCCCTATGGCATGGAAGCACCAGGTGCTTTAGCCTCCAATGACATGGCAACAGCCCTGTAGTGTTCTCCTTCTATTCCAGCTCTCAGATAACATGCCTGAGAAAGTAACTGAAGATAGCCCGAATGCTTAGGACCCTGCCCGTGCCATAGGATACCGGGACAGAGTTCCAGGAAGCTCCTTTCGGCTTGACAGCCCTGATTATTATAGCCATTTGGGTAGTGAACCAGTGTGTAGGTTTTTTCTGTTCCTCAATGCTTCTTTCTTGGTACCTCTGTTTTTAGATGTTTAAAATCTAGGCTGTTTGTCTTTAAAGACATTTATAAAATTGTTCAAGTGGCCACTGAACTTACATATTATTTTTTAAGGATTTGCTTTTTTTTTTATTGGGAAAGCAGATATACAGAGAGGAGGAAGGACAGAGAGGAAGATCTGTCCAAAGGTTTACTCCCCAAGCGGCTGCAATGGCTGGAGCTGATCCAAAGCCAGGAGCCAGGAGCAAGGAGCCTTTTCCAGGTCTCCCATGTAGGTGCAGGGTCCCAAGGCTTTGGGCCATCCTTGATGGCTTTCACAGGCCACAAGCAATGAATGGGAACCGAGGCTACCAGGATTAGAACCGGCGCCCATAAGGGATCCCGGTGCTTTCAAGGCAAGGACTTTAGCCTGTAGGATATTGTGCTGGGCCCTGATTTTATACATTCTTAAGTTCTAATGTATTCCTTATAAATTGGTAGCCTTAGTATACATGAACTTCTGTTTGACTAAGAACTTGTAAGATCAGTCCCTTGCGAAATAATGGCAAAGAAGCTTAAACCTTTAAGTGAACCTGTTCAAACATATAAAAAACTCTATAAAGGTCCTTCTGCAAATACTAAAGAAAGAAATAGAAGATATCAAAAGATGAAATTTACCATGTTTGTGGATCAGTATAATCAACATCATATACATGTCTTTATTAAAGTATATATTCAATGTGACCCCAATAAAAATGACATTCTTTACAAAGCTGGTAAAGATGTCATAATTAATATGGAAACACAAGAGACCCTGAATTGCCCAATCTATTTTTAAACAATAGATACAAAGCTGGAAGACCATGCATGCACAATTGCTCAGTTGGCTAATCCTCCATGTCAAATTGCCAGGATTACACATGGGCACTGGTACAGTCCTGGTTGCACCACTTCTCACCCAGCTACTGCTTGTGGCCTTGGAGAACAGTAGAACATGGTTCAAAGCCTTGGGACCCTGCACCCACGTAGGAGACTCAGGAGATGTGTCTGGCTCCTGATTTTGGACTAGTTCAACTGAAGCAATTGTGGCCATTTAGGGAGTGAATTCAATGGGTGAAGATCTTTTTTTTTTTTTTTATTGGAATACAGACTTATTGAAGGAAAAAGTTGGAGAAATCACAAGTTACAGTACCAGGATTGAAGACATAATATATAGCAGTGGTAATCAAAACATCCTGATATTGACACAAAAACACAGAATCTCAGTAGAACAGAAATCCCAGAAGTGATCCCACACATCCACAGTTAACTAATTATTAATAAGCAAACTGGAAAAACAGGGAGAAACAATAGTCTCTAACAAATAATGCTGGGGAAATTGAATATTCATTTGAGGAAGTAAAGAAACAAGAAATTCTGCTCTAAATGGGTCAAGGACATAAGCGTATGGCCTAAAGGAAAACATAGGAATCACTCTACAAGGCATAGGTGTATGCAAAAACTTCTTGGAAAAGTTGGAGAAAGTTGCACTGATCCACTGCTGGCAGGAATGTAAACTAGTACAACCACTATGGAAGGTATGTGATCCAGTCATCCTACTCCTGGGAATAATATCCACATGAAACAATATCTACATTTGAGATGGTGACATTAACACTGTGTTTATAGCAACACAATATATAATAGCAAAGACATGGAAACCACCCAGATCCAGAATGTAAAGACATTGTGGCACATCTACTCTATCAAATATCTGATCTCAGAGAAATCCTACTGTTTGCAACAAAATGGTTCCAGCTAAAAACCATTCCATTATGCTTGGTGAAGCAATCCAATCCCAGGCCAGTCTCTTTGATATGTCAGCTAATATGCAAATGTCAAACTTGAGTGTATAATGCTGTATTTAGAACTTAGCAATTTCTGTTGATATATACCATTCTCCAAACTAATTCTATTTAATATTTTTATCACTTGCAAAATGCTTTGGAAATAGTATATTATCACTTCTAGAAACACAATTGAGATACATTAGAATGAACTCTGAGCTTGAAGTGATTTTTATTCACCTCTGCCTAGCATAGTTTTGTCATAGTTCAGCCTATTTCCAGTGGCTTATTCCTGAATGTTTTCCCAACACCAACTTTTCTAATTTTTTAGTAATTATTTATTTCTAAGGGTATACTGGTATAAACCATTATAAAACAGAAAACACTGAAAATGAAGTATTGTAGTCAACTAGTAGCCACTAGCCTAAGTTAATCCTTTGAATTTTCTCATCAGAAGTTTTGTTGTTACAATTCCACAAACTCCAAAATCTTTTGAAAACGGAATTGATCCTTTCCCATGGTGATACTTTGGCATGCGAAGCTGCATTCATTTTAAATTATTTTCAGCAGGTTATAACTATTTTCTAGATGGGAGTTCTGAAGAATAAACTCCTCTCCAGGAAGCACTGGGCTCTAGCCCCATGATACCAAAATAAGACTGTGACTATTGATCAAGAGTCTGCCTATGTAGATTTTAGTAGCTATTAAACTCAGGACAATATTAATAGCAATTATGTAGATAGAATGCTTATTAGAAAACAGAAATCTTATCAAATATTTATAATAACTCTCAAGCACAAGGATCAACTTGTTCTAAGTTTTCTCGGGGAAGGACCAGATATGAAATTTAAGAAATCATGTATATCAAATGTTTGAGTAATTAGTTCACAAGTACATGGACTGAAAATATATGGAACCCACTGTGAAAGTCCATTAATTCTGAAATAAGTATTAAGACAAGGAAGAAGAGAAATAGTGAATAGGAAAGGAATGAAGGGAAGTAGGTGGTAGTTTTGTTTTCCCAAACACAGCTCACCTGTTATTATTTTCTTTAAAGATTTATTTGTTTCTTTTGAAAGTTGCAGAAAGAGAAGGAGGGAGAGAGATAAAGAAAGATCTTCCATCAACTAGATCATTCCCCAGATGGCTACAACAGCTAGTGCTGGGTAAAAGTCGCATGGTTGGCAGCGGCCCCCAAAGACTCAGCTATAGAAGGAAGCAGGCGTTACTAAAAATGGACAGAATGTATTATGAATATCATGGTCTGTATCTTTTCTCCTGCTGATATTTCTTCAATTATAAATATGCAAATTGCCTACAGATTTACTCTCAATACATCAAGTATAGTCCATGCTCAAAAAATACTTTGGAGCCAAATGTGCTAACAAAGTTCTTTAAGAATATTTGTATTTTAACTGAGATGAACACGTCAAATGACATTAAAATAATGTAATGTTGAATTTTCTCACATTGTTCCTTGAGATTTAAAATATCTTAGCAGGTCAATTGCACAAAGTAAAGCATACTTCAGGTTAATAATGGCAACATGTAGTTTAATTTTAAACAGATTATCAAAGTTGAACAAGAAAATCCTGAGAAAATATAGATATGAATTCTATTTTTTTAGCAAGAAATCTGAAAAAGATGAAGAATAGCTCATTGTCTTTTGAATAAATATATAGGAAATCATTTATTTGGGGCTATAAAATGGGAGAAAACAAAATAAGGTGGGTTTCCAAAAGATGCATGTGTAAGAGAAGACAAGACCGGGTTTCAGGAGTAAATACCCAAGAGGGATTCCAGTGGATATTTGTTCAGATGTTCAGTGAATCTGCCCTGGAAGCTTTGCTAATCAAGTATCAGCCATACTATCATTTATACTAAAAATATGAGTAAGAATGTACTGATAGAGGCAAACACGGCATCTCATATGGGCTCCACTTTCAATGTGCTTGGAAAAAGCAGTGAAAAGTGCTAAGACACTTGACCTCTGAACCCATGTGGAAGACCCCCAAGAAGCTCCAGGATGTGCTCTGGCAGTTGACGGTCTAGATTTGAAACTTCTCTCAGCCGTATAAAATTATGTCTCTCCCTTTTTTGTATTTTAAATTCTGTAACACTGAGTCTTATTAGCCTACAAATTTATAGGAAGAATTTACTCTATGATCTTAAATATAGCACTCATTATATTACAGGAATGAGATACATTGATTAGAGTTCAAATTTTTGAAAAGAAATAATTATGCTTATATCACAGGCCAATATAGCCATATTTTTTGAACACCAGTATAGGATTAGTGACATGAAATAATCAAGTCTCTTATTAATGATGTGGAAAGTATTAATGAGAAACATATGACAATAACGTGAATTAATTACAAAGACATAAAAATGTACCTCTAATACTGTTATGAATACAATTTGGATGCATTGAAGCACTCCTTTATAATCAATGTAATCCTGGCAGTTCATTCTCCATTTCAATCTTGTATATTCTAGCACCATTTACCTGGAGTCCACATCTCATTGCACTCAGCTCTTAGTGTATAGCCTATAGCTTCCCTGTAAGATTCATTTGAGGTGTTCCTGGACTTCCACTATTTTCAGAGAGGAGCTGCCTTTTCTCGGTGTTCAAATCGAACTAGAAATCACACTCAAGAGCAGACATGGTGAGCATAGACTTGCATAGCTGACTGGCCACCCTGATGATCAGTATTTGGTGGGTGTGTATGGGGTGGGGGGGAACCTAGGAAATCAAGATTACCTACCGATAACATGAAAAGTAAAGAAAAAAAAAATCCTTGAGCAAAACCTTTCCATTCAAGGACACATGACGTCCAGGGAAAATCACAAATATTTAAATAATGTTAGGCTGTAAGAGTGAGATGTGAACATTTTTCTGTAGAGAAAATGGGCCTTAAACTCTGTGTGTTGAAATATGAATGCTTAATGTAAAGTCACTTACAATATTAAAAACTTCTGTTCCTCCATCTGCACCATGGAACTAGTAATACACAGTTAATTTTTTTCTGAAGATCCATGAAATATCGATTACTACCAGTATCTCCAAATATGTAAAAATGTGCAGAGTATTAAATATTATGCTACTATAATGCATTACTATATCATTATTGTAACTTTGATTCTATGTAGGGTGTAGCTAATATACTACTTATAGCAAGGCTTTATAAGATGTGAAAAAATAAAATCCTCTTCCCCTGTAACCAATGCTAGAATAATACATTGTTTAAATTTTGCAAAGGAAAACTTCAGAAGAGAGGAAGTATCTGAGTAACACAGCGCACACACACACACACACACACACTTTTTTTTTTTGGTTAATGTATCTTGGGAGTCTTCAAAAAATAAAAATAAACACTGTCAAAAACCTATGCATAGATCTCAAAATCATTTTATGTAGCAAAGACATTTAATTCCATTTCTCCATGAATTGTTACACATAAAAATCTCATCTCTGTATGTCAAAGATAAATCTGTTTGGATGTATTAAAAACCCATCTATGTTAGGAGCTGAAGGGAAATGCGTTTTTTTTTTTTTTTCCCTTGAGAAATAAGCAAAAAATGTCACTGCAGTACAATGGAGTAAGTGCCCTAACATATGTAAATACAGTAGCAATAGAGAATGAAGTATGTAAAACCTTCAGGGAAAGTGAGAATGTTTTATGGGGAAGATGGCATTGTCTGTGCATAGTACTACTAAAGAGCTTGATTGTCAGGCAGACAAAAGGAATCACTGGCCAAAGACAAGGAGAAAGGGTACATTGTCTCCATACAGTTGAAAATTGCTTAATGTAACTAACCCACATTATATGGCCAAGTTCAAGGAAATTGGCCTTAGCTGAGGCTAGAATTAATGCTCAGATTTATTATTAGATTATATAGGAAGCTATCTGTTGTCAATTCTGCTAGAGGAAGGCAATCAAGGGACTGATGTGCTAAGAACTGAGAAGCTATTTCTGACATCAAAGTATTGTGGCAGGCAGGGGTATCCAGAGCAGCTCAAGAAAACCAACTCTAATAAAGAGCAAAGAGGAAAGAGCACAGCTTCCACAAAAAGTGGAAGATCTTTTACATTTTCAGCTTTAGGAATTATAATAGAAAGGTCATCTCTGCTTTGTAGTGATCTCATTTAAGTTCTAAGAATACATCTTCATTTTCATCAACTCACCCTAAAACCCACTGCAAAACTTACTCTAAATATGGCATAACTTAAGCATTTGGTTCAGCTTTTTGATATTGTTTTTGCTAGACTCCCATGCTGCCAATCCACCTTCCTGCTGATATGCACTATGGGGAGGCAGTGACTAATGGCTCAAGTGTTTGGGTTTCCGTCATCCATATGGGAGATCTGGATAGCAGCTGGGATATCTGCCTTTGGCCTGAACCCACCCAGGTGACTGTAGGCATTTTGTTTCCAGGAGAAACAGGATAACTATCACTCTCCCTTTCAGTGAGATATAGGAATCCCAGAACCATCACCGTCTAGCCTTAGTATTTGACCAGACATCGTACCTAATACTTCTAGTGATTCAATTCTACCCCACATGAGGACAAAAACTTCTTCCTCCATTTGAATTATAACACAGATAGTTCATTCCAAACTATATGTGTTTAGTTATAACAAAGATGAGATCACAAGCTAGTTGACATAACTAATAATCACATCTGAAATTATAAATTCTAATATTTAAGTGTTGGAAAGCATCTGCTTGCTTAACAATAATTTGGTGGTTGACCAAATGGTAGGACTAGCCAGCATCAGCAAAATTTGTTTTACTTATAAATGAGTATTTATGGTACTGTAGCAATGTAATGTGTCTGAAAAAGATTCATGAACAATGTTGCAACAAAAAATGTGTATAGATTCCTAGATACTATGTATATATAAAATATTTATAAATAATGTAAAGATAAGTTTATTTTTAACTCTACGTTCCATGGAGGTTTTAAAAATTCCCCATATTGGCACCAATAGTCCACTTGAATATTGAGGAAAGTAGAAAACCTCACCTATTGTATATGTTTGAGAGAACATGAACTCTAAATCAGCCTGGACTTAATTACTATAGTGGTTTATCATTTCCTAGCCACAGCCTTCCAGTTGGTGAAATGGAGGAATACCACATTGCTACATTGTAATGTCCTAGTGAAGATAATCCCCGCAGCGTGTGACAATCATTGACACAAAGAACTCAAGGAATGGAGTCATGGCAGAGAAACCAAAGTTGAACATAAAGTGATTTGCTCCAAATATCAATGACTTCTAGCAATTAGAGTTCCATAGCCACCAATGTGGCTATGAAATGCCATGCACAATTGAAGAAAATTGTGCTCTGGTTTCAGAAATCGGATCTATTTGTTTGCCCTTATTACATGACATGAACCTTTGCAATTCCATTTACTGCAGTGATCTTACATGCTGGTCAATGGATATATTTATTTGTAATCACTTTGAACAATGTGGAAGTTAATGTGTTTTAGGTAATGCTCAGTGACAGTCACAACACCGTTTACATTTTAACATCTACTTTGAAATGCAAGGATGATTTGAAACATTTTAAAAAAGAATTTCATCAAACATGAAGCGGGTCAGATAAAACTGTGGACTTACAATGCAGCATTTTTTAGTGCAAGTTCTATTCACCTCCCTAAATCACAGTTAGAAATCACCTTTTCATTAAGACATCTTAAAGATAGCAATCTATGGAGCTACAGTTTGTTACTACATGAAGTTAATCTTGTATGCAGCGCAACTGATTCAAGACTGTTAAGTATAACCTGTCAAGATGAGAACAGGTAACTTACAGACAGCAGACTCGAATCTGCATTAGACATTAACAAAAACCATAAAGACATATAGTGGAATCCAAGAGCGATCCTGACAGGCTCTTAATAGGAGGTCATATGCACAGAGCAGGGGACCCCAGAGTGGAGCAGGAGGACAGGAGGAAGCTTGTATCCCAACCCTGGAGACTCCTGGATCCCCACCAAGGACTATATCCCAACTGCCAAGGAGACCACAGAGAATTGGAGCGCCCTTGTAGGCCAAGAACTCTGAGGTCATCCATTCCCTATTGGATCTTCCACACAGGATGGAAGAAGCCCAGATCCTTCCTCACAGGATCTAATGTCTTTGAAACAACAGCCAGGAGCCCTGAGCAGTACTCAGAAACAGAGGAAGAGTAAACTTTCTTTGGGACTCAGGAGAGGAGCTTTCTCTGGTCTTAGCTGCAACTTTGGATCCCCACCCTCTCTAGCAATGACCATCAGGGTCGCTCTGGAGCCCCCCCCCACCCCCAGCCAAAATAAATTAGAACTGATAGAGACCAATAAGGAAAGCTTAGAACAGACAGGAACAATCAGTTTGTACTGCCATAAACCTTACTAGGTAGGACACAAAAATTGGTTACTCCTCACTAAGGTATTGAAAATTTCTCTGCATAGCCCTCCTAAAACTGTTCTGCTCCTCAATTGTTAATAAATGGTGTGTTTGAGTTATAAGTCTGTTTGGACTATCCTAAAATTCACGAAGTTCAGTAAAAATAATGCTTGAATACTATAAGCTGCTGAATATAAAACTAAAAATAGACAAGAGACAGCTCAATAGTACCCTATAACTATTTTAAGGTGTATAACATCCAGTTGTGTATAAACTAAAATTGAAGTGTCAATGAAGTAGTCACAGGATGTGGTTAAGGACTTACAATTTTCTAACATATTGGTCACTCAATACCATGTCAATTAACTTCATGATGTTGTAAATTGATGTTGAAGTTGTATAGTGGCTTTTCATTGGAGGGGATGATATTCTGCCATCTCTACTTTCAGACTAGGGATGGTCTCCCATGGAAACTGTTGAATTTATCTGGCAAATAAGATGCTGGACTCTCTGCATGGTCCATGCCCACAATGAAGGAATCTTGACTGCTGCAACAAGGTGGAGGAATTCAATACGGGGAAGGGCTTTTTGGAATGTTGGAGGAATCCCAAAGCCTATGAAACTTTCAGAAAATGAAATTTTAAAAAATGGATTTATATTCACTGAATAAAAACAAAAGCAAATTTTTTCTAATAAGCCCAAGGTAACTATTAAGTTCAGCAGAGGTTTATCTTTCAAGACAGATATGACACACAAACACAACCAGAAATTACATCATATATATCCTAATTTGTATTTTATTCCACTAGAATAGGCTATCCTCTCAATTATGCATGTCTAGTGTCTGCAGTACTCAGCTTCAAACATTCTTTACTCTTCATTGAATTACATCAATGAGAAGCTAAGAAACTGAGTTACTTGATATCATCTTCATGTGCAAATTGTTCAGTATCTTGAAAACCACACTGCCACTCCTCATTTGCTTATTCTGTTTTCCAATTAGCTCATCTTGTCTCAAAATGTCATGTTCCACGGCTGAGGTATGACACCAACAACCCAAAAAGAAGTGTTGACCCCAGACCAAATAAATATTTAAGTCATAAATTGATGGCTTTTCTCAATGAGGTATTTTTTTTTATGTCATGTCAGACAAGGAGAACAAATACCAAGTTAAAATATAATGCCACAAAATCCAAGGCATATGTTTGAACTAGAATAAAAGCTCTAGGAGAAAATTTGGAATGTGTGAAGAATTTTCTGCTCCAGTTAAACCAGAGATTTAAGGGTAATACAGGCACAGACAGTGAGACCAGTACACATTTGGTGACATATCCTATTTTTATCATGGTTGGTGGGAAAGGGAAAAGGGAGATCCAGGTATCCATGGGATATCTGAGAAGCAACAGAGCTAACCTACAGTATGGACCAGTTTGACCTGGTATCTACAAAGCATTTTGCTTCACAGCTGCAGAATACACTTTTTTTCATAAATTCATCCAATGTTTGCTAGGATAGACCATATTTGAAGCCACAAAGCAAGTCTCAAATAATCCAAAAAAAAGAAAAAAACTACACATGCATCTTTTCTAATCATAGGAGAATAAAGCTGGAAATGAGCAATTTAAGAAATGTGAGATATGTGCAAATAAATTAGGAAATTAGAAGATTCCTAAAAAAAACCTGTAGATGACAGTACAACACACAGAAACATGGAATACAGCAAAAGGATTACTAAATATGTTTATAAAAATTATTGCCTACATCAAGAAATAGAAAAATGAAACAATTGAGATAAAAACAGTTCAAGAACCTAGAAAAACAATAACATACCGACCACGAAATGATACAAAATATTAATGAAATGAATAGTTGAATTTTGGGAAAAAAACTTAAAAGTAATAGAGTTATCTAGTTTACTAAAAGAGAGAAAGACAACCAGAGCTGGTGGTAAGCCTGATGGGAGTTGTGGAGGTCACCCCAACTAGGCTGCAGTTCCTGCTAGCATATGCGAGGGCTGTGTGTATTGTGGGCTGGGTTCGTCTGGACTTGAGCATCCATTTGTTTGCATACAAGATGGGGCTGCAGGCAGAACCGAATCCAGAAATTGCAATTACCAGTATGTGCTTAGGCTTATGTGAGAAAAAGACTGAAACAGACAAAAACTGGTAAGGACACACAGGAGCCAGGTCTGGGATTATCTCAGATGGTCTCTTTGGGGATCTCCTCCACCTGAACCACTTGACTCAGAACTCCAATCATGTGAAAATTGCAGTGTCAGTGGAGTGACCATAAAGTGCAAGTGTCATTACTGGGCCTTAGGTGTGAAAGATGTAGCAGTAGATGACATGCCCAGAAGCATATGGAGGCTATGGCAGCCCACTGGAAACTGCAGAGGACATCTAGTATCATAGCAGAGGAAAGAGAGCAGAACAATTTGGACAATTACCACAGCCAAGTGATGACAGCAAATGTCTGGGCAAATGGAGACTCTAAGGTGGCCTGTCAGCCAATGGACCACGGAAAATTTTCTCATCATATGATTGGCAAGATCAACAGCATTTCAGAACTATCAAAACCAGTTAAGCAGAACCCTCTGAGCATGCTCCACATCGGGGACCCTGGGTTGATAGTGGGTGGCCCTTCCGCATCCCGAGGTACTGGAGTGGTTAGGAGGCTGGGTGTGGCTTCTCCACGTATCTCCCTCCTTCCCCCAGACACAGGAGGAAGAAAAAGAAAGCTTAAAAATATTGTCTTACTCACTTTCCCCTAAGCCTTGATTCTTCCCACCCTGATCAACTATGTAAGCATCCCCCAAAATAAACATTTAAAAAACCAAAAATCCATAGATATGTTTTTAAAATGAAAAAAAAGAAAAAGACATAGATCAGTAATTCAGACAGAAAATAACAGCCAACAGCTGAGAAGGCAAATAAAAGAAATTACTATAAAGAATATGCAAACAGAAATGAAAAAATATATATACATATATGTATTCCCGGACACAGACAAATATACAAAACATTGAATTAGTAATAGTCTCCCAACAGATGAAAGTCAGGACCACATAGTTTCATTGCTGAATTCTACCAAACTTTTTAATAAGAGGCATGTGGCTCTGGGAAGTCTCCAGTGCTGTGAACAGAGGAGCCTTAGGAAGCTGACAGTAGATCTTCTTTGCACTCTGTGGGAAGTCTGTGACCGAAAAGCAAGGCATTACAGGTAGCAGGTCTCTGGACAAACACCATATCTGGTTTTAGAGGCTCAGAGATCCTCGATTTCCTCGGGTGGGTTATGGCATGGGGTTCTGCACTCACATCAACGCCCTCACAAATCCTTTCTGTGTGTTTTTGGGAAGGTATGCTTGGGGTGTGGAACCACTGCGTGAATCTCAGGAGCTCCTGAAAGTGTGAAAAGATAAACCCACATTCAGTAAAATTACTGAAAACTTCCCTAAGTTGCAGAAAGAAAGGGACAACCAAGAAGAACATGGAACTCCTAACAGACCAGAAACAATACTGTACTCTGCAAAGCGCGTGTTTGTAAACAAAAGTGAAATAAAGATTACCCAAAAAAGCAGAAATTAAAGCAATTTGTCATCTCTAGCTCAGCTTTCCAAACAATGCCTAAGAATGTGATACACAGAAGATGAGTCATCTTTATGAAAAATATGAAGGAAAAAAGTTAGTAAGAGTACAAAAAAAATCCAATGAAAATTGGGTACTTGTGGGAAAATGGCAGAGACATATGATTATTATTATCAATAATAACATTGAATGTAGGGCCCAGTGCAGTAGCCTAGTGGCTAAAGTCCTTACTTTGCATGTGCTGGGATCTTATATGGGTGCTGGCTTGAGTCCCAGCTGCCCCGCTTTCCATCCAGCCCCCCACTTGTGGCCTGGGAAAGCTGTTGAGGACAGCCCAAAGCCTTGGGACCCTGCAACCAAGTGGGAGACCTGGAAGAGGCTCCTGGCTTTGGATCGGCTCAGCTCAGGCCATTACAGCCATTTGGGGGATTTAATCATCGGGTGGAAGATCTTCCTCTCTGTCTCTCCTCCTCTCTGTATATCTGACTTTCCAATAAAAATAAATAGATCTACAAAAAATTGAATGTAAGTGGTGTAAATTTTTCCAATTTAAAGACACAGACTAACACAATGGATTAATAAGAAAGACGCAATTATCAACTGTCTGAAAATAAATACTAACCAATGAAGATGGACTAGAAGTAAAAGGATGAGGAAGAAAAATATTCCATCATAAAGAACGAACAAAGAGGTGTTGTATCCATCCAAATACCAGACATAATAGGCTGTCTCACAGGGATTGTAAAAATAAACAATGAGAGGCATTATGTAGTGATTAAGGGATCAATCCAACAGGAAGACATGACTAGGAAATACATGTGCACCAAATGCTAGAGTACCCGAGCATTTAAAACAAACCTCAATGGCTTTAAAGGGAGACAGGCTCCAGCCTGACAGCAATGAGGATTTCTGCACCCCATTTCCACCAATGGACATATCAACTAAATAGAAAATCCGCAAAGAAGGACTAAATATACAGTGTGGACCAAATGGACATCATTGATATTTACAGAACAGTTTATGCCACAGCTATAAAATATGCACTCATTACATCAGTGGATGAAACTTTTCTAGGCCAGACCATATGTTAGGCCATAAAGCAAGTCTGAAACAATTATAAAATGTTGAAATAATAACATGTTTATGTTCTCAACATCATGGAATGAAACTGGAAATGAACAACTTTACATTCTCCAGAAAAATAACCAAATGCACACTCCTGAATTAAACATGTGTTATAGATGAAATGAAAAAGGGAAATCCAAAGATTCTTGAAAAAGGAATGAAGATGATGACCCAACGTATCAAAAAAGTATAGGTTACAGCAAAGTAGTGCTAAAACAGATGTTTATAGTAATTAGTGCTTACATCCAAAAATAGGAGAGGCATCAATGAATTATCTAACAATGCATCTCAAAGATCTGGACAAAAAACTCACCCAACCCCAAACCAGGAGGAAGTCATTGAAACTAAACCAAAAAATTCCACGAAAACCCAGAAAAGACCACCGCTTTCACTACTACTGTTTAATACAGATCTGGAGTCATTAAGAGAAAGAAACCAAAGGGATGCAAAAGAAGGAAGCCACATTATCCCTGTCTTGGTGTGTGTGTATATCTCATGTCCTGTTTCTCTGACTTGACCCCAGCCCCTGATGGTGGTCTCATAAATGCAGCAGAAGGAAGTCCAAGTGTTTGGGTCTCTCCTACCCGGGTGGGAAACCTGGCCAAGCTCTGAGCTCCAGGTCCTGGCCTGGCCTAGTGCTGGTCAGTATATCACCAAGGCAGTGTTTATCAGATCTCTCTCTCTTGTCTCTTTTTGAAACTCTTTCAAGGCAAATTAATAAATCATATATATGTTATCTATATCTATATCTATATCTATAGATATGATAGATATTAAAATGGTGCATACATTTTGAAATGATCACTTTTTTTAATATCAACCCTTGGAGTTCATGATGTTAAGACAGCTTGATAACCAATATGTTCTCATTAGGGTTGGTATATTCAGTAATGCTGTACAATACCTAGAACCTTATACTAAAAAATGTACATTTCAAGAAACACTTTGTAAAAAATATAAATAGTGTCATATCTTATCACAACAGGACTATCAAGGGCCAAGATTACCTATTATGTCCTAAACTTACAATGGAAAAGGAATTTCAAAAATATTTGGAAATTAACAGCACAGTGTCAAATAGTCTGAGTCAAATAAGAAATCAGAAGAGCAATTAGAATATACTTCAAGATAAATGAAAATAAAACACAGTAAACAAACTCACTGGATTCAATAATAGTAAAATGTATACATGTAAATTTATTTTTAAAAAGGGAAAGCCTCAGATCAATAGCCTTCTGTCATCTAAAATGAGGAAAGGAGCAAGCTGAAAGCAACCAGTTCTAAATAAAGTGAAAAACAAGCATATGTATAAAATCACTTTGATAAAAAGATCAGCAAAATAGATTAAATTGAGCCTGACAAGTGGAAATTAAAATGAATGAAATGCATTCTTTTCAAGACAACAGAAATAAATGGTTATATCTAAATGTTAGACAACTTGAATAGATGAATTTTAATAGATGCAAGTTTTCAACATTAACTCCAAAAAATAGGAAACCTTAATAGATATACCATTTCAGCAATTAGAATTAAAAAAAATCAAGAAAACCACCACAGAAAAATTCAAAACCAGATCGCTTTTCTGTTCAATTCTATTAATTCTGCCCCAGAGAATTGGCACCAGTTCCACGCACTTTTCCAAAAGCCAAAAGTTTTCTTTTCTCAATTCATTGTAGAAGGCTAGTTTTATTTTCTAGCTATTATCAAGCAAAGATATTACAATTTCAGAAAATTATAGACTAATATTCTTTAGGAAAATTTACAATGAAATGTTTAACAGTAGGTAGCTGAATTCAGCAGCACAGAAAAAATTATACATGGTTGTCAGTTGAAATTAATTTTAGGAGTGCAAGGTGGGTTAAACAGAAATCTATTAGAACCGCTCTCTTATCGGTTCTGATGTAAGCAAAGTGAGGATGGTAGCTGCTAGGCTACTGCCCTAGACCCCTAACAATGCCATTTTAAATTGGGCATTCTAACAGAGGTTCTAGTCAGGAAAATTAAACAGTAAAATGATATAAAAGATATTCAGTCTGGAAAGAAGTAAAATCATCTCTAACAATAGTATAGCTAGGACCTGGCAGAATGGCCTATTGGCAAAATTCTCAATTTGCAACTGCCTGGATCCCATAATAAGCACCTTTATTTGTCCCAGTTGCCCTACTTCTCATCCTGCTCCCCGTTTGTGGCTGGGAAAGCAGTAGAGGACGGCCCAAAGCCTTGGGACCCTGCACCCACATGGGAGACCCAAGGGAAGTGTCTGGCTCCTGACTTTGGATCAGCTCATCTGTGGTGTTGTGACCACTTGGGGAGTGAACCAGGAGATGGAAAATCTTTATCACCTTCTCTATAAATCTCCCTTTCCAATAAAAACAAAATATCTTGAAAAAGACAAATACTATGGTACATAAATAAAAAAAGGAAAAATACTGGTTGAGAAACATTCGTTCATCAAGGTTTGAAGATGTAAGTGACCAAGTGAAAGGGAGGAAGACCTTTCTACATCACATCCTCCACTCCTATGCCCCCTTGCTAACTCTACATCCAAGTAAGTCAAGATATTTTTAAAAAATATTGTGATAGTGACAAAGAAGTATAGACTGAAGGGCAATATGAAAATCCAGAAACGGATTAATATTTTTGATCAAGCATTTCTCCAAAAGATTTACAAATTAAGTTATTGATAAAGTGTTTCTAACAAATGGTGTTGGAACAACTGGGTAAGTAAATTATGTATGTGTGTGTATATAAATATATTCATTTATATACAATGTGTATATTCATCTATATAATGCTTGCCCAACAACTCAAAATAAATCAAGCTCCTTTTTTGTGTACTAAAATTATAAATTACAAATTCTAGACAAACATATACATCTTCATGAACTTGACATGTATCATTTTTTTGGTTGAATATCAAAAGGGAACAAATAGCCAAAAGAAAAAATGCAGTGCACTGCTGTTCTACTAATGTCTGTGTAAAATATCAGGGTTCCAAGATTGAGAACATTTTTGAAAATAATGAAAAAGTCTCATACCTGCAAAACATGAAAATCTTACTGCTTGACAATGGAAAGACAAATGTATGTAGATGTACATGTTTTCTAAGCAGTTATGAAGATGAGCTAGATGGTCATCAGAAGATGCTCAACCTCATTTATCAGCGGTAAAATATGCATCAAAGCCACAATATGGTACCATTTCACTCACAGTAGGATCACTGAAATTCAAAGGCAAGCAATCACAAATTTTGGCAGGAATGGAAAGATATTAAACTTCATACGAGTGGGAATGGAAAGCAATAAATCCAGTTTGGGAAAAAATCCCACCAAAATACAAAGGATTGCACAAAACTGCACTGAAGAACTACATGCTTATAAACAGGAAAGTCAAGAAGAAAATGGGTAATTTCTTGAATTTACACTATTTACCAAGATTTAATCTAGAAGATGCAAATAAATCAGATTCATTAACAGCAATAGCAGAAGCAGTGGTCAAATTTACCATCAAGTGGAAGTACAGAGCCTGGTAGCTTTACGACTGAACTCTACAAAGCATTCTAAGATGAAGTCATTCTACTGCTTTCAAACCATTTCAAGATATTGAAAACAATGAAACATCACCAAGCGTGACTTTAATATCAAAGACATAATATGAAAGCAAAACTATAAAAATATATCCTTATCAAGCAAAGTTGTACGATGTTTCAAAAGCAGGCCTGGCACGGCAGCCTAGTGGCTAAAGTCCTCATCTTGAAAGCAACAGGATCCCTTATGGGAGTTGGTTCTGATCCCAACAGCCCCACTTCCTCAACCTGCTCCCTGTTTGTGGCAGTCAAGGTTGGTCCAAACCTTGGGACCCCGCACCAATGTGGGAGACCTGGAAGAGACTGGGCTCGTGGTTTCAGATCGGCTGTGCTCCAGCTGTTGTGGTCACTTGGGGAGTGAATCAGCAGATGAAAGATTTTCCTCTCTGCCTCTCCTCCTCTTTCCAATAAAAATAAGTAAATCTTTAAAAAAAATAATCTCAAGAGCACACTAGCAAACCAAATGCAAAGCCACCTCAAAAAGATTATATATTACAATCAAGTAGAATTTATCCCAGACATTCAAGGGTGGTTTAATACTCACGAACCAGTAAATGCCATTAATCACATAAACAGAATGAGAGACAAAATCCACATGTTCATCCCAATAGAGAGAAGAATTTTAAAAATGAAGTTAGGGAAGATATCTGGACTCACAAGTGAACTTAACACCACAACTAAAAAATTAATGAACAGGTTCTACGGGCCCAGCGCGGTGGCACAGTGGTTAAGGTCCTCGCCTTGCACGCCCAGGATCCCATATGGACACCGGTTCTAATCCCGGCAGTCCCGCTTCCCTTCCAGCTCCCTGCCTGTGGCCCGGGAAAGCAGTTGAGGACGGCCCAAAGCTTTGGGACCCTGCACCCGCGTGGGAGACCCAGAAGAGGTTCCTGGCTTTGGATCGGCATAGTAGCAGCTGTTGCACTCACTTGGGGAGTGAATCATTGGACGGAAGATCTTCCTGTCTCTCCTCTCTGTATATCCGCCTTTCCAATAAAAAAATAATAAAAATAAATCTTAAAAAAATTAATGAACAGGTTCTAATGGAAAGATTGGGCAGTCCTATGAAAAACGTTTCTCAGATGCTTCTGATGTACAGTGATAGGAAAATCACTTATAACACTAGTGTTCAAGAGCAGAGGATATATGTTTTAGTGACAAGTTTCTTTCAGACACAATAAACAGCACTTTTACACAAGACCTAAAGCTCTCATCATTTACAATTTTATATGCACATGCATTGGTACAGGATCAGACTTTACCAAGGAGGTTAGCTAAACGGATTATTTCTAAATTTTCACAAATTACTAAACAGGTGGCCAATTGTCCTAGTATTCTTGTCCAGTGACTCAAAACTTTTATAGATAGACTTGATTGCTTTGGCTTCTTAAGCACTGTACCTGAGCATCTGTATACCCTTTTCCTGCTATTAGCTCCCGTATTTAAATGCAAGGCATTTTATAGGAACCTGTCATTACCAGTGTAAAAACTAATTGCAAGTTGCATGCTACATTAATTTTTCCCATAAACAAACAACCAAGTGGTAAAACATATGCTAATAAAGAAATGCTTATTTTACTCCCATACTTGCCAAGGAAGGCTCCTCACATATAGAATTTTGATAAGCTGGGGGGAGCTGTCATCCCAGATACTGTTTTCTAAGATCTTTGAGAGATTCCATCAACTCTGTGGTCCCCTTTACATGTAGAGGTGCAATCTCATTACACTGGTGAGGTTTTATTTTTGAACCTTGTTGCTGATAAAAATGTTGATCCTCAAAGTAAGTAGGGTGCCTGTATTAAGACCTACACACATCATTCATGTCAAACACATGTCTGAGGCCTGCATATCTGGGCTATTGAACATCATGTCATCTGATCCTTTCCTGTGCTTGCCCTGTGTTGGTCGAGTCGGCCTGCTGTCAGATGGTTATTTCTTCTTTCAGACTAATCAAATCTACTTTCTTTGAGCGATTTTTCCTGAGGATTCTTCAAGGACAAGATGAATATGACACAAAATGCCAAGTGAATTAACTGCATGTATTTTCTCAGTCATATTAGAGCTAACAGAATAAGAAACCTATTCTTAGCGGGCAGAAAAGCAGACTCAACTATCCCTTTTCAGCATTATAAAACTAAAGTGGGTAATATAAGCCTGTGTTTGTACAGATTTTGAGAGTGACCAATCTGTCTTTGAAATAACTACTGACAGTTTGAATTTCTCCTCCCTTAGGGTTGTTCAATTTGAAAAGCAGAATGGTTAAGCTTGCCAGCAGTTGACTCACACAGTTTTATTGGAATATAAGAGAAAACATGGGTAATTTTCAAATTTTGTATCACAGGACAATGAGATAGTTTCTATATTCTGCTCGATGCATAGCTTCAACTAACAAGGTAGAAATATCCGAACTACTGTTAGGTATAATTTTTTGAGAGCTGCTCTTTTGGTTAATATTTTAGGAGGCCTGCTATAAATGTTCAGTTATACATGGGGATTTCAAGAAGCTCATGGAAAATGGAGTGCATTCTGTGTAAAAGAAACTGTCACATAAATATCTTAACAGTTCAAAAAATTTGTTAAATATTATGCAGATTTCAATTTTTGCACCAAAAACACACTTACATTTTAATTTTATCTATCCAGAAACTATTCCTCATTTCCAAGATGATCACACTTGTGAGCCCTTGTGGCCAGCTATCACTCAAGGGAAGACACAGGCTTACCTCTGCATCCTATGCTAGACAGAACCATTCTATGGAATGATTATAACTATCTGAATTGAACAGTATATATTCCCCCCGATACACCCTGCACTGTACAACGAGATGAGATTAAGTTTTTCTTGGTGAGCCTATTCTCTCATGATCCATATTTTCAAGTAGAACAAGTTGAACTTGCTGAAACAGGTTGAACTCTTCATGCTACAACAGTGCCTATGTAGAAGTGAATGCAAACAGTGATTTCAGTTTTTGCAGAGCTGTAAGTTCTGTTATAGCAATTATTTTAAGACTACTGTCAAATCCCTATGAATTTTATGATAAATTTTAAGACAAAATGCTTTGTCTCAAAGCTTAACATGATCTTTTTTTTCATGCAATGAACAATAAATTCCTATAATGTTGTATTGTTACTTTATTCTAAGTGAAACTGTTAAGATAGTGATCACGTATTATCATTATCCCCTTGTTTAATATTTATTTATTTTTAAATTTACTGTGACAGATGAAGAAGCATAAAAGCTGCCATTTGCTGGTTCATTTCTCATATGGTCACAATAGCCCTGACTAGCCCAGGGCAAGACCAGATGCAAGGCGCTTCTTCCAGGTTGCCCACACGTGTCAGGAGTCCAGGCTTTTAGGTTATCTTCCACTGCCTTTCCCAGGCCATAAAGCATGGAACTGGATTAAAACAGGGAAACTGGAATGGCTTGTACTTATATAGGATTCTTGTGTCTCAGGCTTTACTAGCTACACCACAAAGCCAGACACTGTTAAAAATTTTAAGTGAAAAAGAACATTAGGTGTCTTTCTTTGGGATTCATAATATGTAAGAAGGTATTCCTCATTCTTTCAAGTTTCAGGGAAGTCTGTATCACCACTTTCACTCTATCAATCCTCTTGTTTCAAATGTATATTTGAACTCAAACAAGAGAGAGCAATAATAGGAAACACCAGGAATATACATTTTATTCTATAAGAATGGTGGGAACATCAAATGGATCAGCATGTCACCTCATTTTTAGAACCTACCTGTGTTTGCAAGTAAAGGTAAATTTGTTCCTCTGACAGTAGAAATTCAGAATATGAAATGAAAATGAAATTTGACTCAAGGCACATAGGTAGGACCAAATCTGCAAGGTTAATCTTACCAGAAAGACTGTTTCCAAGGAATTAAACAGAAATAGAGACCAATTGCACAGGTGTTAAGATATTTATAAGCAACAATAGTTTTGAAGGAAGCAAGAAAACTCTCAATAGCTAAATGCAGACATATGAGAAGCTCTTTTCTGAAATCTGGTATCTCTTGTGGTACCACCAGTGAGGGAAATACTAATCAGAGATGCACTTGGTGCCTCTGAATGAACACATTGGTAATAGGAATTATGAAAAATGATGAGACAGGCAATGTGGCACAGGGCTAGCCACAATTTGGGACAACACACTTGATGTGGAGTGCAATTTTGAGTCTAAACTATTCTACTTCTCACCCAGCTTACTGCTAATGCATTTGGATGGCAGATAAAAGTGACCCAAAGACCTGAGTTCCAGTCCCTCACATGGGGAAACAGGATGGTGTTTCTGCCTCTTGGCTTGGGCCCAACCCAGCCCAGATTGTAATTAAAATTTGGGGAGTCAACCAGCTGATGGGTGTTCTACTCCATTCCTTTCTTTTTCTGACCAACAAATACATTTTTTAACTGAGTGGGATGTATTATGTTCTAAAACTGTAACATGTGTAGCCCTGTTCACAGCAGCCAAGATAAGGAATCAACTCATTTTCATTAATAACTGGATATAGAAAATGTGGTAAATATATGTACACACACACTGCACTGTAAAATATTAAATAAGCTATCAAAAGAACAAAATTCCATCTTTTGCAACAGAATGCATGTAACTGGAAATCATTACCCTTAATTAAATTAACCAGATACCTCCATTCCTTAATAAAAATCCTGTTTTGTCTGATCTTTGCTAAGTAATATGCAGAATATAAAAATGTATAACTTATATGTGCCATATGACATTTTGAGATTTGATTACTGTTTACAGCCTTTGTAAACAGTGATCAAACAGCCTTTGTTACATTTGATGAATAATACTTTTTTCTTCTTTTTCTCATTTCTTTTGTTTAGATCTTTACAGACTTTGATTATGAAATGAAATATTAGCATGAAAGTATGCCATGCTAATATTAGAGGAAAAAAAGAGTGAGTAGGAAATGTGGGCAAGAGGGTAAGGTGAGAAGTACCACTATGCTCCTAAATTTGTATTATGAAATACCTGAAATTAGCTCACCTTATATAAATATGTAATGAAAACATTAAAAGCTGCACATATAAGGTATAGCAATTTTTTCCTTTATATAAACAAGGTTTAAATGACAAATATCATCCTCCAAAATGCATGTTTAGGACATGAATTACACAAGTAAGAGATAACCCTAGGCCCACACAGTAGCCTAATGGCTAAAGTCCTCGCTTGCACGGACCAGGATCCCATATGGGCACTGGTTTCTGTTCTGGCTACCCCGCTTCCCATCCATTTCACTTCTTGTGACCTGGGAAAGCAGTTTAGGATGGCTCAAGGCCTTGAGATTCTGTACCAGTGAGTGAGACCTGGAAGAGGCTCCAGGCTTGTGTCTTTGGATTGACTTAGCTCCAGCCATTGTGGCAACTTGGGGAGTGAATCAGTCGACAGTAAATTTTCCTCTCTGTCTTTTTCTCCATGTATATCTGACTTTCCAATGGAAACAAAATAAGTAGATCTTAAAAGAAAAGAGAGAGATAACCTTTCTATTATAATAATCTTATTCCAGCTAAGCCTTGTCTTGTACGTTGTAGATGATTTCACGTAGGGGATATAACCTTGGCATAGGTTCTAAGATGAAGCTAGATCTCAAAAGCTTGATATATTTTTTAGAAAATAAACAAATGAGCATGCCACTAAAGAAACACAATATTAATTTTATCATTATTTATGTTAGGTAAATATTAAGGTGGAATATTTTACCATAATAGAATTTTCAAATCATTACTACCTAAGACTATCTAATATGGGCAAGTATTGGAGTGCAGGGTAGAAGATGGAGAAATAATTACAAAAATGTGCAACTTTGACTTCATGAAAAGTGTGTTCAAATGAAATCCAATAATAGCTATAAACTAATGAGCTGTTTTTAATATATATATATATATATAGTCCATGAATCATTTTCTGTCTCTATAATAGATCTTTCAGCTTTTGATGATGCCTTTTTTGTATTTCTCACATTCATTTATAATTGCATAAACATTTAAATGTTTCTTCTCCAAGGCAGGGAAATAATAAATTTTCAATCTTTTCTAAGCAAATATTCCTCCACTTTGTGCAGAATTGTAACCTCATACAAGAGTTCTGTATCTTCACATACTCATATTTTAACCTTTCATGACTTAGGAATGGCAGACACAAGGATAAATGTCCATAGTAACTTCATGATTTCAAAAACACAAGAGAAAATAATAAGTTACATTATATCATGTGGTTGGAAACTAAGCCTGGTTGACTGAATCCTGGGAAATTAACAAGGATTCTTCTGTCTTCCCCACATAAAATTGGATGGGATTCACATGAAATCGGGCTAAGCATTAAAACCTGAGAATCCTTCACTTTAACCCACATTCTGTTTCCCAAGAATAGCATCCGTGACAAAATGGTGCTGCTTTGGGTTCCGCATCCAGATGGCATTGTAAAATAAGACTTGTCTGATCATCTCAGAGTCTTTTAAAATGTTTGTTTTGAGTACAAAGAAGTCAGCCTGTATGGCTGAACATGTGGCAAAGGAGAAGGAATAGGGAGTTTTCTAAAGTGATTTTCACTTGCATAACACAAATCTGTCATGTGTTTAAAAAAATCAATGATTTTATGAAGCAAATATTTATCTGACTACAGAATGATTGCTCATCACATTGTGGCCCTCAGTGTAATCTGCACAAATTACTCTTCCTCTCTCAGATTTAGGAATTATCAACACACAGACATGACACACCAAAGTCAAGTTTCTAAAACGCCTAAATGCATACAGCTTTATCTCCAGCTCTTGGTTCATTTAATCTTTTTTTTTTTTTTAGTATAGTACTACATATAGACCATCTTGAGAGAAGTCATTAGGTTATGAAACAACAAACTACTGGATTTGTGTATATAGAAATGCTTTCTTGTGATCATGTAAATACAGATTGGAAATTTGAGTTACCAAAATGTTACCACCCTGTGCCGATGTTAAGAAATACTCAAAGCCCAGGATGAATCTATTACATCCCTTACACTCCATTATTTTTTTTTAATTTATAACATGAAATCATTTGAATGTTAACACTGATATGGTAATAATATGTTGTTTCTGTTTTCAATACACTGGTATACAATTATGTGCAAGAGAAGGCAATTTTTTTTCCTTTTGACAGTAGTTACAAAATCAATGGTTGCTGGGATCTAATTTCATACTAAAAGAGTGCAGTAAAATATTAAAAGGGTAGACTTGTGGCTCTATTTTAATAAGGTAATGACACAAATCTTTGATTGGGAAAGAAAATACAAAATAAAAGCTGTCTATATTATTGGGGGCTGGAGTTGTGGGGTAGCACATTAAACCACTATTTAGTGGTTCAAGTCTGGTCTGCTCTGCCGTTATTCCAGCTCCATGTTAATTTGCCCGAGAAGGCAGTAGAAGATGAACTTGGGACCATGTATTCTTCATGGGAGATCCACATTAAGCTATAGGTTCCTGGCTCCAGCCTGTCCCAAATTCAGTGTTTACAATTATGCAGAGTAAAACAATAGTTGGAAGATCATCAATCTCACGCATTATCCACCCACCCCCTTACTTTGTAATTCACACAAAGAAACTTGAAAGAGAAAAATGATTGGGCTAAAGTGACATGTGTATGCTAAATTAGAATACTGTATACATGTGCTTCATTATATTTTACACATGTGTGTATAATTATATACCAATAAAGTATTTTTCTATCGTAAAGATTCATAATCATGGAGGATCATCTTATTTTCTCTCCTCCCTCCCTATATCTGCCTCCAATCATTTGTTTCAAAGTAATTACAATGTCATAGTCATTCATTCCAGTTTTACAAGCTTTACTTTCTGAGATATAAATGCATCATGGTATAGCGATGTAGAAGAATCAAAGAATGAATAAAAGTCGTGATCATTTGAAATGAAAAATAAACCTGTTAAGCAAATTAAAGCTTTAAAAAATTATTCACCACAATGAGGAAAGATTCCTGCCAAAGCCAGCAGGCTTTGTGTTGTAGCAATGCAACAACCTAATCAGAAGAAATTAACTATTTGGCAATACAATGTTACTAATTTCAAACTTATTATAAGGAATGGTATAGAATTGCTGTAAGCATAAACAGATAATGTGACACAAAGTAAATTCCAGAAATGTACTCATCCTGATAAGGATTATTGCTTCTTAATGAAGGCAGAAGGACAGTTCAGGTGAGGGAGGACAAATTGCAACATATGGGGCTGCAGTCACTGATCTCTCTGATCCTATCAAAGAAATTTCATTCTAACCTCATAATCTATATAAAATTCAACTGAGCCTTAGAATTAATTTTAAGCTGAAGCATATAAAACTGATAGGCAAAAACAGAATTAAAAAATATATTTATTTTTATTGCAAAGGCAGATATATGGAGAGAAAGAAACACAGACAGACTTCTTGTCTACTGGTTCACTGTCCAAATGGCCACGGTGGCCAGAGTTGAGGTGATCCGAAGCCAGGAGACAAGAGTTTCTTCCAGTTCCCCCACACAGGTGCAGTGTCCTAAGACTTTAAGTCACCTCTACTGCCCTCCTCCCAGGACACAAGCAGCAGGAAACTGGACTGCAAGTGGAGCAGCCTCAACACAAAGTAGCACTCACCTGGGACCAAGCCACTAGGCTACCACGCCAGGCCTCAACATAGAATTTTTTAAAATACTGATTTAAAACAGCTTTCTTAGACATAATACAAAAATAATAACTATCCAAAAAAGTGAATATGAGCTTTAACTTATCAAAAATTCTAATTTTTTTTGTTTGTTTTCCAAATGCACTATCAAGAGAATGGAATGGGATGGAAAATCAAAACCTAAAAATATATTTTTAAATTCTTCATGTGGGCCCAGCATGGTAGCCTAATGGCTAAAGTCTTTGCCTTGAAAGCTCCGTGATCCCTTATGGGCACTGGTTCTAATCCCGGAGGCCCCGTTTCCTATCCAGTTCCCTGCTTATGACCTGGGAAAGCAGAGGAGGACGGCCCAAAGCCTTGGGACCCTGCACCCACAGGGGAGACCCAGAAGAAGCTCCTGGCTCTTGGCTTTGGATTGGCTCAGCTCTGGGCATTTCTTTCACTTGGGGAGTGAATCATCAGATGGAAGATCTTCTTCTCTGTCTCTCCTCCTCTCCGCATATCTGACTTGAATCCAAAGAAACAAGTTTCTTTAGAACAGTACCCTCTATCCCACTGTTGGTTTAAGTGTAGACTAGTGCAGCCACTAAGGAAGTCAGGCTGGAGAGCATTCAGGCAACTGATTCCTCATCTATGATACAGCTGTACCATTCCTGGAAATATATCCAAAGGATGTGAAACCTGCCTACAACAAACTGACCTTCAACCCCATATTTATAGCAGCACAATCCACAAAAGCAAACATACAGAGACAACCCAGATGTCTATCACAAGAGGAATGGATAAAGATACTGTGGTACCTCTACTCCATGGACTACACACAGCCATTAAAAAGAATGAAATAAAAAAGAAATGCAAATTTCATTTGATGCAAAATGGTCCCAACTTCACATTATTATGTTTAGTGAAATAAGCCAGTCCCAAACGGACAAATATCATACTTTCTCTAATATACAGCAACCCCAATGCAAAGTGCAAAACAGATACATAGGCAAACAAATATAAACAAATATTATCATAGGTGAACTGTGAAAGCTTTTAATTATTGAGAATGTTGGCATCGTCTCTTACTGTGTTCCCTTACAGAGGCTTTTAAAAAATTAATTTTATTATTCTATGATATAGTTCTATAATCTCTGGGATTTTCCTGTCCCCTCCATAAATCACTCCTCCTGCCATTCATTTCCTCCATGGCATTACAACAGTGTAATCCTTCATAATCAGTGATAAATCCATCTTTCTGCTCTTTATTTCTATGCTGACATTGCAGCCAGAGTCCAGCATCCTATTGTCCAGGTGCATTTACAGTTGCACAAGGAGTCCCTCTTTGATTTGGCAGTAGAGATGCACACTGCATTGAATCTCCACATCTGTGTGTGATAGTCTCTACTACGCAGTTACTTTACATCCCCATCAGTGAAAATCCATCAAACACAGAGAAAAAATAATTCCCTGTTCTTTTTTGCTCTTTTTAATTTTTGTTTTAACATGGTTATATGGAATGGATCTCCAAACCGCTCACCTCCAAAAATGAATTGATTCCAACAACAAGTAAGAATGTAGAAAGTTTGCATTTAAAAAGCTAAATCAAAAAAACATAAAATCTAAGAATCAGTTTTTTATTCCAGTTATATAAAATTCTATAAACTAAAAATTAGCTTATTTAACAGAAAGCATGCCAATTGATGGTTGGGAGAGTGCTAAGAAGGGGAAAAGAGACTGTGAAAGAGCAATAGCAAACCACAGTAACTATGGCTATTATGAAGATTTTCAAATGTTCACAGAAACGGTACAGTATAAAAAGCCCATGTACAAAATCAAAGCTTTTCATCAATGTAAACTTATCCTTTAATTCTACATTTGAAATATCCTTATGTGGCAATTCTTCATCAGACCAACCTATCAGATATAATATACCAAACTACACCAAAACTACCATCTAATATATTTAATAATTATGTCATTTACTACTAAATTAATCTTTTTTAAATGATGGATCTGCCCTAATCCAACAAAGTTAATAAGAATGTGTTAATCCAAACATGATATCAAATTCTGTTTTTAACTTTTATACTTTACTGAATCACTGTCTTAAGCCTGACACTTCCATTGGAGATTGAAATTTAATCATTTTACTTACAGAGAAAAATAATTACTTTAGTAGTATATATAGCAAAATGTGTGAAATCACGAAGTAGGCCTACATGGAGGAAAGCTAAATATTTGTGTGAAAGAAAATCCATGGAATCTGTCTGGCATTGTGAGTCAGAGAACATATGAACTGATACAAATTCCTTGCCAACTTCATTACTCACTTGTGATGTTTGACACTGACCATCAATGGACAAGCACTGAGATCTGGTAACTCATCCATTATCCAGGATGACAGTTCAGATTTGTCATCTAAAACAAATCACTCATGTGGCAGATTCACATGAAAGTCTCAGTTTGGAGACCTGTCGATGAGCAAAAATATCAAATAATGAATGATAACATCATGTATATACAGAGAAAGTTTAATAGCCAATGATGTCTTCATTAAATGAAAGTGATATGTGTGACATAACAGGCTTCTGGAAATAGCAAATGCTCTGGCTTAAATCCTGAATGGAATTGTTAAAACAAGCTGGTAGAGGAATAGAAAGTCAGAGGACTGAAATTGGGAATAACTTCTAAAACAACACTCATTCAGGCTAGATATCCACCTTTTGTGATTAAAGTGCTGGTTGTGTCCCTAAAACCCATATTAGAATTTTGAATTGATGTCTGGCTTTGCTCCCTTCTGATGTACATCCTGAGAAGTAGCTGCTGATAGCTCTAGGACTTGGACTTTTGCTACTCAGATGCTAGGACTGAGTTCACACTTTGGCCTGACCCGACTAGGACTGTTGGGGGCATTTGGTGAGTGATCAGCTGTGAAGGCTGTGTTTACATCCCCTTCTGTCTCTTCACCTCTTCTCGCCAACGAATATGATGACAGGAAGAAGAATTTGCACTTCAACTTTCTTTTTTTGTAACAGGAATTTCATTTTATTTTAGAATTTAGAGCTTCCATTAGAGTAATTGGTACATTGTAGAGATTAAGAAGCCTTGAATATTGATGAAGCTGGAATTCATTGGAAATCTTTTCAGTACCTAAGTAACACCAGCATTCTCAATGATACCCCTGTGGTGATTTGGTAAGATAAGTTTTATTTGCCCCACTCTCAATCCACCTGTTGTTGCTGCCAGTGGTGAGCAACCAAGATAGGAAAGGATGCATTTTGTTTCTAACTCCAGGTTACCCTATGTTTCTACTTTCTGACCTGCTATTGAGCAACACAAAGCTAACTCTGCACTTGATTCTTCAGAGAATGAATCTGAGAACAATGCAGAAATCATGTTAGGTGGTGTGATGTTAACAACCACATGTAACTTCAGATTTTAAACACACACATAGATACACATACACACGGATCTTTAAAAACATCAGAAAAAAAGAAATTAAATGCATATCTTACTGCAAAAATTCTAGGTCTATACATATTGCCTTTATAATGCACCTTTACATGAGCTTTTTGAAAGCCCCACAGAGGTCCTTGTGTATATACTACTATTTGTGCTTAATACATATGCACAATACTATAGCACATGGTTATAGTAATTACAAATGTGCATATTAACATAATATATACACTATATTGTTCGTATATGTTTATACAAAGTGATTTTTAAAAAGTAACAGAAAATGGAATTGTAAAATGTGGTACAAAAATTGTGAAATTCATGCATGCAGGGAGTATTTATAATGTTCTCCAAAAATGCATTACAAGAGCCATGCAGGGGTTTAAGTTTTGCTTCCTCGGAACTTAACTCAGTTCATTTTTCTATGAACTTTTTAATGTATTCTAGTACACACAGGTGTATCTATATTGACTTCTATATTTGTCTTCCACTGTATTTATCTCACTACTCTTTTACCTTGAGATCTTCTGACCTCTTATGCATTTTGTTCTTTAGAACATTTTTATTACTATTACAAACTATTTATGGCAAATCAGTTGCATTTAAGCTGGTTGAATCTTCTTTGTTGTTTCCAGCTAAGATTTTAGCCTAAGTTGAGACTATTTTAGCTTTTACTCAAAACTTTTGCCATCAGTAGAAATACAGATAAGGTCAAATGGCCACTATCTATTATCTCTTGGTTTATAGGATTTAAACCCAAGCACTCTGATATGGGATGTGATATAGCATCTGAAGCACTAAGCCCATGCTTGCCCCTTTAGTCAGTTTTAATTCAGCTGTCACAGGTAATGCTATTATATAGTAGGGGTCTCTTAATGCTACATATAGCTTCTCAAAGGTTTTATTTTTTTCCCATAAATAGGTAATTGCCTCTAGAAAGAATCTTCTTGTGTATTTTTTATTCTAGTATGGTACTCTGCTTTTCAAATAAATCAGTAAATCTTTAAAGTAAAAGCATTTTCTGTTCCCAAGGAACTTAGTTTATAAGAGATTAAAAAAAATAGAAGTAGTTAATTTCTATCATGTGATACATAAAAAGTGCTGTCAGTGAATAAAATTGGAAAACCCAGGTCCAGCTTAGAAATACCTCAACATTGTTCCTTCAAAAACCTGAATGAATCTTGAAGGATTCAAAAATTCATACAGATGGGGCTGGTGCAATGGAGTTTCATGCTAATCTTCCACCTGCAGCACTGGTGTGCCATACTTTCACAAGTTCATTTCCTGGTTGCTCCACTCCCTGTTTATGTCCTTGGGCACCTGTGTCTATATGGGAGAAATGGAGAAAGCTCCTGTCTTCAGATGTGACTCAGCTCCACTCATGATGGTCATTTCAAGAGTGTACCTGAAGAGGGAACATTTCTCTTTATAAAACCTCCCTGTCTCTGTACATATCTGTCCTCAAATAATATACAAAGAAATCTTTTAAAAATCATACAAAATGGAAGAGACTTCCAAGAGTTTATAGAATGTTCAAATATACAATAGAAACTCAGGTATCAGAAGCAAGAGTCAAACAAATTCCTAAGTGCAAATATCCTGAAAAACTAAAGAAGTGTATATAATCTCATAAAGGAAATCAGCCATATCTCAGCAAGTGTTGGATGTCATTGTAAAGTTTGATTTGTTTGGTTGAAATCATCCTCAAGAATCTAACAAAGTAGTATCATGTTCATTAAAAGTCTCAAAGACAACAGATTGTCCCATAGTACAATGTCAATTTCTCTGCTTTTTCTCTCCTTCTCCTCTCCTCTCCCCACCTCCAACACTCTGCCTTTCAGATAGATAAATAAATCATGAAAATAACTGAACTGACTTCAGTTCACTTCTAAAAAAAGAGTTTTGTCAGGGCCCACGGGGAGTCTGTGATCTCCATCTGTGGATTAGAGGCAACCTGTTCTTCAGGAAAGAGATGACACTGGTTCTCCTTCCTGTATTCATGCCTGGCAGCAACTAAGTGTGCCTGCGACGGGGACACAGTGGTAGACCAATGGGGTGGCAGCTGAGGCTATCAATTAACGATGCTTTCCTCAGCAGGTAAGCTGAACAGTGGATTTTCACTTCTGCCATAGGGACCATGGGATTTAACCCCTTTAAAGTTAGTTTTGTACCTTGTAAAATAAAGATGGCACTACCATGTATCTGTGACAGTAGTAATAATGAGTTAAAGCCCATAAAATAAACATAATGCTTATGATACACAGATAATGAACAATATTCTCTAAAATGTTTTATGCCTTGAGATAATTTATCATTTTAGTAACTATGATATCTATCACAAAATGTAGTTATAAGCCTGTAAGTTTTTAATAAGCAAATAATCAATGCTAATGACCTAATGATCATAAAGAACAGACCCATTTATACACCAAGCTGAGTTTATTATCTGCTGAGAAAGCAGGAATGCATTCCTAGTACTGCTAAGACACTAAGGGATTTATTATTAGATGGTGTGTAGAGAAATTTGTGAAAAAATTTAATCTTCTGCTAGGTTATTTGGAGAATAAAGAAAGAAAGCTCTTGTTTTCTTTGATTTGGCTGCTATCAGAGAGCAAGGGCCATTAGGTGATTTAGTGTCTCAACAATTTTTATCTAGAAATAGTAGGAGCAGTACATGGCTTAATGATTCTTGTGACTTACAGAATGCTTCAGTGTATCTGCTAATAAAGATAATGGATCATTTTCTTACCTGAGAACTGAAATTAAAGAGTACAGAGACAACCATACAGGTTAAAAAAAAGAAAAAGCAATTGAAACAGATTGGAAAATGTTCAGATGCCTAAGTGCAATCTGATGCAACAAAAAATTCAATGTTTTCAAATTGCTTCAGTTTTATAGATGGGAACCATTCCTTTTGGGTCTACATCTTTTCATGGGTTAATACTACGGTTTGGGTATCTGACTTGTCACGTGACATACTTATTCTTCAATATGTAATCAAAGTCAGACTTTTCATCCTGTCAGTTTAACCCGGCTTTCTCGTGGCACTGACTATGCCAAATTTTGGGAAACAGACAAATGTCTTGGTGACAGTTAAAAATACCAGTTTTGCATTTTGTTACTTGGTTTACATCTGAGTAAAATTGTGACAACTGCTCTAGATACATAAATCACTTTTAAAAAACCTAGAGAATACCCTAATTCTTTCTAAAATAAATTAGTATATTATTCTACATTTGTTTAGCTCTGAAAGAATGAAAGATAAATTGTTTATGGTTCTTGATTTTATAACTATTTGGCAGTTAATTCAAAATGCAATTTGTGTCCATTATACTATTCTTTCTAAATTCATTCACACCCTTCAAATTGTCACAACTAATCTCACTGCATTTCTAGTCTTCAGAAAATAACAACTTTACACCAGCTCAATTTCTTCAGGCATGGGGTTCTGAGCAGTCAAGCATTTCTTCAGCCTTTTGTTAAATTCTTTGAAGATTTCCATGGCAAAATGAGAGAATAACCAAGGCAAAGAAAAGTTCATCAGAAAAAGAAGAAAAGTATCCCATTTTATGTTCTCACCTTTTTCTAATGTTACTGTGCAGCCTTGTTTGATGGTTAGCAATGGTAAGGTTTCATCTGCTATATTAACCTACACTGAAGGTCACCCAGTCTACAGTGGGATGAGGTAAATCACCAGGGAAAATTGACAAATGACTTCAACGGAGACTCTGTGCACAAACATCAGGCCCTATTACAAATGCAGTTTAAAGAAAAACATGAGCAACATCTGCAATTGTCACAGTTGAACTCTTTAAATGTTCTACATGATCTTAGCTGATCATAAAAACATTGTGTATGTCTTAACCTTGAGTGAATATAAACCCAATTTACACAAAATTTATTATTTCTAACTATTATGAGTCTTGGTGAATTATTTAATTAGGTAAGCATAAGAAACTCTAACTTACAACCTTGAAGTTAACTTACAAAATCAATGTCTGTTTGATATTCAATGTGTTCCCTCCCAGAACTGGAGCAACTTAACAATTATTCACCCTCTTGTATTTCTTACTCATTGAGTCTAACTTATTAAATATCCTGATAATGAAAAACTTTATCTCAAATGTATCCCAATAGTCAACATTTTTCTTGATTATTTTTGTGTGTAGATTAGGAAGACTATAAAGATTAAGAAGGTAGACTTTGTGTACTCCAACATGTCCCAACTAACAGAGAGATTAAAAATATATCCATGGCCCAGTTTGGTAGCCTAGCAGTCCTTGCCAAATAGTGCCTGTTCTAATCCTGGCAGCCCTGCTTCCCATCCAACTCCCTGCTTGTGCCCTGAGAAAACAGTTGAGATGGCCCAAAACCTTGGGATGCTGCACCTGCATGGGAGACCCAAAGAGGCTACTTAGGCTTTATATTGGCTCAGTTCTGGCCATTGTGGACACTTGGGGGAGTAAGTCATCAGAAGATCTTTCTCTCTTTGTCTCCTCCTCTTTGTATATCTGACTTTACATAAAAAATAAATAAATCAAATCTTTAAAAACACATATAAACTACAGGACATTTTAACTACATAGACAAGAACAAATCAATATGGAATTGGAAAGGAGAGAATAGTCACATTTGAGTAGAGGCATCAGAAAAGATTTTGGTGAAAAGCTGATACTTGAAATGAAGATTTTCAGAGAGGGCTGACTTGAAATTCAGACACAAAAACATTATAATGACATTGTAGGTCAGATAATTATAAGAATTAGTTCTGGGGTATTTGTTATACTTTGATCAGACAAGACAGTTTTGTCAACTTCAGTTCAAAATCCTTGCCAAAAGTATATATTTTAATTTTATGAGTTAAACAGTATGGAGACAGAAAAGCAAAAGGAGACAAAGCTAGAGAAACAGGGGAAGGTTTATTTGTTTCTAATTCATTTATTTATTTATTAAGGGATTTATTAATACATTAGATTCTCAGGGTCACAGCAAGTGCTTAATTACTGTAACACAGTTCTCATTAATTCTCAAGATAACATGACATTAATACAAAGGGAACGGATTTAAAGTAGTTCATAGATACAATCCTAAGAATGTAATGATGTTTCCTTTTCTCCCTTTCTTACCCCTGCATTCCCCTTCATCTTTCTTCATTTTTTCCTTTACCTCCTCCCTCTCTCTCTCCTTCCTTCCAGACCTCTGTCCTCCCTCTCATGCTCTATTACCTTTCACTTCTTTTCTCATTCCCTTCATTTCATCTTCCTTCCCTTCCCCCTCCTAGCCCGTTTTTCCTTACTTCCAATACAAAATAACCTCTCTCTCCTTCCCTTTTCCTATCCTTTCTTCCTTCGTTTCAACTTCCTTTTCTGCTCTAATTGAGGTAACATTTTAAATTTACAATTTGGTTAAACTTTTCATGTTCCACTCAATGGAGCTCAAGTAGTAAAATAAAAGCACTGCAATTCAGCAGATATATAGCCAAAACATGGAAAAAAATCCCAGAAGCCCAAGCAATTAAAAACAAAAATAAGCAAATAAGATTACATTAAGCTATGAAGCCTCTGCATTGTGCAAGAAACAGTGTGAAGAGGTAACCAACACAGTGAAAGAAAATATTTGCAAGTTATGAATCTAATAGAAGGTTAATATGGTTTTATAGGGAGTTCAATAGGCAAGGACATAAATAGGCATTTTTCAAAGTATAAAATTCAAATGGCCAACAGATATGTGAACAAAATGATGAGAAGCACTAGCCATCACACATGAGGAAATGCCTAGGATCATTTACAACGAGGAAAATGGAAGTAAAAGCCACAGTGAGATTTTACCTCACCCAAGACTGAATGTCCAACACTTTAAAATCAAAAAGCAAATGCTGGTGAGGAAGTTGGGGGGGGGGAGTACTCTAATTCACTGTATGTGTGACTGTAAACTAGTAAAAGCATTATAAAGAATAATATGAATATTCCTCAGAGACCTGAAAATAAATCTACCATATGATTCAGCCTTCAGCCTCCTGAGAATTTACCCAAAATGAAATTATCTTGCCAGATAGTTATTTGTACATCCATGCTTAATGCAGACCAACTCACAATGGCTAAAGGATGAAATCAACATAAATGCCTACTTATGAATAACTGGATAAAGAAAATATTGCATATATACACTATGGAAAGCTACTCATCCTTAAATATGAATGAAATTCTGTCTATTGCAATAAAATCAATGGAACTGGATATCATGCATAATGAAATAAACCATCCCTAGGAAGACCATTATCTTCTTCCCCATCTCCAATAACTGATATTCACAGCACAAAAAGAAAATGTAATGTATGCAAGCAAAACTGACATTGAGGAATGACTATTGTTTACAGCCTTTGTATTTTTTTAAAGATATATTTGTTTTATTTCAAAGGCAGAGTTAGAAAAGGAGATGGAGGGCAAGAGGGCAGAAAGGAGGATGGAAAGGGGAGAAGAACGAGCTCTCTTGCATCCACTGGTTCATTCCCAAAGTGGCCAGAGCTGTGCTGGTCTGCATCTGGGAGCCAGACCTGCTTTTGGGTCTCATATGTGGTTGATGGGGCCTGAGTAGTTAGGCCATCCTCTGCTGCTTGCCAAGGAACTCTAGCAGGCAACTGGCAGATGTGATGCAGCCGGGACCCATGTAGGATGCCACCGGTGGAGGAACAGCCTGTGTGCCATGGCACCAGTCCCATTGCCGTTGCCTGAACTCTTAAGAAACAAGATTTATTATTATTATTTGTTTCTTTGTTTTCAAATTGCCATTTGTTGAATTATTTACCTAACGGAGTGTTAAAACTGTGATTGTGGAATGAGCTGAAAGTATGCAGTTGTAAAAACTAAGTAGAAGGGGTAAGGGAGTGGGAGGATGGCTATCATCTAAAAATTTTTAAAAAGAAAGTTCTATTGAGGATGTAAACAGGTACCCTAATCCACTGTGGGTGGAAATGTATGCTAATATAGCTATTGTGGAAAATAGCATGGAAGTTCCCTAGAACATTAAGATGAGATTTACCTTATGACCTACTATTTCAGGCTTGGAGACTTAGAGTTCCATCGGGACATTTGCTTAATTCTTACGCGTCTGCCTTTCCCTTAGTACTTTATAAATGCAACCAGATAGCATATGGCCTTGTTATTTTTGTTTTCATTTTGCATCACACATTTGATATTCATCAGTTATGTAATAAAGGCTGCTGAGTGTATATAGTAACTAATTCTTTTAATAGCATTAAATGACACAGATGTAACAATTTATCCATGTATCAGTAAACACATTTTTTACTGATAAGAAATTTTGAAAAAAGTCAGAGTTGAAAATAGTATTGGTCTTTCCGCATGGATATATATATTTATTGAGATTTATTTTTGCATTTCTCTTGGGATATTACCTTGGAACAGAACTGTTGAGTTAAATAGGGGGTGCATGCTTCATTTGCAAATGAGGAAATTAACCAAAAAACTAGGTTAAGTAACCCACTTTTGCATAGTAATTACCATAACTTGGATTTAAACAAAAGGAACCTAACTCTAGATTATGTGTTATTAAGCATATTGTTGATATATTGAATCTATTATTTTAAGAATTTTTGAACAAATAACAGATATGCTTTTTCCAGATTTATTGCTTTTGCTTATATTATATATACATATACACACATGTACATATAAAAATAAGGCTAACGAGGAGTTACGGTTTGCTCCACTGCAATCCTAATCTAGATACTTTTTAAAAAATTTTAAGTACAAATGAGTTAAGGTTAAAGGAATTTAAAAAAATCTAATGTTTGGAATTAATCACTTATTTGGGGGGGTTATTATTTTTTCTGGTCAATAGATATAGCCACGTTCAGCACTGAAAGACCTGGGTCTCAGTCGTGCTTAGATGTCTAATTTCAGCTTGCAGCTAATGCAGATCTTGGCAGGCAGTTGCCATGTCTACCCATGTGGGTGACATTGGCAGAAGTTAGTTTTGCACTGAATTGGTATTGGTCATTCAGTGTTTTTGAATACTAAATTAGTGGACTGGAACTCTTGTGTGTGCTTGTCTCTTAATATACACGTGAGAGAAAATATTTCTCCCTTTTTTTAAGGTCAGTATCATCTCAGGGATGAAACACATGCACAGGAGCATACGCATGCACTTTTCTTCTCTATATAATATCCTTTCTGTCTACTTGGCCATCTTAGAATTGGAAATTACTAGATACCTAGAAATTTTTTAAAAAGATAAATGAAGAAACAAAAATAATGGTTTTAAATTTTAATAATGGTCAGAAATTCTTGCCTTGCAAATGAAAAATAGGTGTCTTCTGAAAGGTTATTCAATAAACCTAATATAAGAGTGAGAATTAACAGAATATGAAAGGATAATTTTTGCTTTTTCCCCAGGGTTACCATTTTTCTCAGACTTCTGTAATAGTTACTTCTTCTCTTAAAGACAGCACTAAACCAACACACAGAAAACACATCTTTATTAATGACTATGGATATATCACTTTGAAAAATCTCACCAATGCAATACCATCACAAGATCTTGTAACTCAATATTTATTAGCACTTCATTGCTTTCATTTTGTGAGCCTGCTGTTTTTAGGCAAGGTGTTTTAACTTCATAGTCAGGTCATCATAATCTCAGTTCCTGAGTTATCTTCTCACTTGCTGGTCTGAGAACACCACCTCAATGCAATTAATTGTGTTAGGATCTTGTCTTTTCTCTAACTTCACCAGACAATCTCCATGATCCCTACATGCTACATGGACATGGCTGAGAAGTTAATCACTGCACATGCTTTACTGAATGAAAACTTAATTGCTATTTCTGCACTCTAATAGGATTTGTGTATTATTTAACAATCTTTAAACTAGGGAAAGACTTAAAATTCCCCAAAGCATTAAAACTGTATTAAATTTAGAAGTGAGTTATGGGTAGGCTTGGAAAAGGTTCCCTGAGTAAAAATTCTCATATCATAAAGATAAGTGGATAATTCTGTGTCCGTTCTCTGTCCACTCACTTATGAAGAATTCCTGGGAGGATCTACATCATTTCAGGTTAGTTGCTTGTTCATTAGCAGCCTAAACTATCTCTTCACATTTCCATGTTCAAAGATTCCTATTATATGGAATTATTCATCTCAAACAAATTCGAAGACATATAAATAAAATCACAACCATCTGAATTAGGGGAAGTATGTTTGATACTTCAAATATATTTCTTCTAATTTATATTCATCAATAGTCATAGTAAAAGGAATTGTAACAGATAAAACAAATACATTTATCATTCAAGGTTTAGAAATTAGCAGTAAACACTTAAGATTTGGGTTTGCTGGTTAGGCCTGAAGCAGTTTCTGTTTATTCCAGATATAATTTAGCATCATTTTAGAGCTAATGGATTGACCAAAACTTAATTTTTTTCCATAGGTTTTCTTAATTATGTGAGGTTGCATTCAATTTGACTTTTCATTTAGTGAGTCAAGGTTATGAACATTAATTCAAGATGGGTGGCAAACGTCTTGAGAAAATTATAGCCTTAAGCTAGTTTGGGAATTTATTTGGCTACTGGTATTTCCTGAACTTATTTACTTTTCTCTCTATACTCAAAACATCATGCTCTGAATAACATAAGATGGCTTAATATATATGCTTCCACAATTAAAGTACAATAGAGTATTTAACTAATGCACAATATGACCCCTGAGACAGTATAAGTGACTTGCTCATTACATGAAAGATCTTAATTTTTTTTGAGGAATCTTATCTATGAACAATAAACTTCTACAAAATATATCATAGAATTACTGCTACTTCTATTCCTTTTAATGTAATCAAATTTTATCTAGGTTCATGTATTAAGCTCTGTCTTACCTACACTGGTATTTTATATATGGACAAAGCTTCTGCATTCTATATTCCTTATTAAAACATTTCATAAATACATTTTCACTACTATTGTATGAACCTATATTTGCATTATCTCCAAATTTCTCATACTCAGCCTTAACTCCCAATGTGATGGGATGGGAAGATGGGTCCTTTTGGAAATAATTGCAGTTAGATAATATTTTGAAGATTGGGTCTTCGTGAGGCAAGAAGTGACCAGAATGCACACCATCATATTCCTTCTCACCACCATTCTCATCCTTTTCCTTCCCCCTTCATCACAGCATGTGACTGATTTGTAGTTCATCAAAAATATATCTTGTGCAGTAAAACGCTCTCAGCAGAACCAAAACTTAGTGGTATCCAAACCTTTAAGTCTGCAGCATCCAAAACCATCAAAGTAAATTCTCATTGCTTATGCCTTTCTGTATATGGTATTTTGTTTTAACAGTTTGAAATAGAGAAATGAAGACTAAACACAGAACATGTTTTGTGGAGAAAGGACACAGATCAAATTATACCAGATCGAAAGTCATGATTTTTTAATGCAGAGATAAGAATGATGCTAAAAGTAGATGGAGTAAACCTGTTGTACATGCCAAAGTTGAAGTTTTTACTATATTTTTTGGTCTTCTATCTTACTTATATTTTAGCATGTGACTGATCCATGAAGATTCTGCTATTAATTTATTTTTGCAGGTATTCATTGCAATGCATAGAGCAAGGAGATAGGTATAACTTAATCCCAGAGTGTCCAAGGGATTAAAGATTTTTAAAGATTGAAGTGGGCTTTAATAACTGTTCACTCATGGCCTGGCGCGGCGGCCTAGAAGCTCAAGTCCTCACCTGGAATGCACCAGGATCCCATAAGCGCACTGGTTCTAATTCCAACAGCCCCACTTCCCATCCTGCTCCCTGTTTATGGCCTGGGAAAACTGTTGAAGAAAGCCTTGGGACCCTGCACCAATGTGGAAGACCCAGAAGAGTTCCTGGCTCCCAGCTTTGGATCAGTACAGCACCGGCTATTGAGGTCACTTGGGGAAGATTAATAATCTAATTGACAGGAATAATCCTATACCTCTGGCTACACAATACTCTCAGTTCAGTGAATAAATTATAGTGAAAGATTGATTTGTGATAGCAACAGAAGAGAGTAGAGACTGGGGGACCATGGCCAACTAGGATCTGACTGAAATCAACATATGTATTAAAGGCACTGTATATGGGCATAGTGCCCCCCGACCCAGGCCAGTAATGGATTGAGACTGTGGAACCATTAGAACTTGACTATAAACCATTTCACCTTACGCATATTATACACAGTAAGTAAAAAAAATATATGAGAAACAAACAGAGTGAAGAGAAGGAAAAGGAGGAGGAAGAGAGAAAGATGGAGGTAAAGAAAGATGGAGGTAAAGAAAGAGGGAGGAACAGAGAGGAAAAGGCAAGGAATCCTCAGGACGTTAAAGGAGTGTTCTTGAAAGAAACCTTACAGACCAGGAGGGAATGAATATAATCTAAATCCTTGAGGAAAAACAAGCAAATTAATAGCAACAAAATTCAATACTTTTAAAAAAAATGGGCTTTCCAAAATGAAATAGTTTTCCCAGTAAGCAAAAACTTAAGGAATTCATTAGCCCTAGACTAACCCTGTCAAGCAAACAAAAATACTACATTCACGAAATACACAAAAGTCTAAACTTCAATATTACTAAACACATAACAGAGAAAGTTACGTATCTATTAGGTTTTAATATCAAGATTGCATAATTTGTAATATCAGTTGGAAAATGTTTGATCCTTCCCTATCCTCTCACAGAATATATTCTTGTTCTACTATTGCTGTATAAAATATTTAATACAAAGGAACAGAAAAATCATTAGCTATGTTTGGATAGACTTTTAAAATGGATTTATATTTCTTAAATATATGAAGCCATCCAAGTTATTTTTTTTTCTGTGTCAAATTTCTGGATTTGCGTTTTTGAAGAAGCATGTGCCTTTCACACAGTTGCCAACATTTTTGGAATAAAGCTGTCTTAATAGTTTTCAAAATAGGTTAAATTTCACTTAGGTATTCTGGAAGCTGGTGCTGCCTTGAAGTATGTCTGTATTTCCAAAACTTGTTAAGAAAAGGCTAATTATTAAAATTGACAGGATTTCACATCAAAGTGATTCCTTAAACCTACCCCACCTAGACAGAACAACAACTTGCTATTGATCTTTACCAAGGATGCATTCAAATATATGTTCATCACAAAATTGAAATCTTGGGAAAATCTATGGGGAAATGTTTAGTCTTAGAACTACTACACAGTGTAAAGTTCATCTCATGGAGTTTTACAGTGCATATTAATTTTCAATCACCATAAAATTCCTCTCAAGAAAGAATCCAGTTTATTTTCTCAAATCACTCACGAGAAATTTGTATTACTAGAGTCTTATTTATATGTAATCTCTGCTGAAAAATCTCTTCACTTCAAAGCATAATAAATAAAATGTACTGGATTAATTTACATATTTTAATATACAATTCAATTACAACAATCTCAAGGTATATGGTGCAGTTCATGTACTCAGATGTTCCCTAAGTTCTTTAGCCAAAATATTACTGGATAATTTGCTCACATCTACACGAATTTTTAGAAATAAATCCTTAGTATAATTTCCTGGGAGACTCATTATTACTTCAAAAAATCATGTACTCTATTTTAGACTTTGATATTACTAAATTATCAAGAAGCTTTTTACAATTATTTGTATGTTCCTGTCATAAGACTTAGTGGCTAAAGCCCTCGCCTTGCACATGCCGGGATCCCATATGGGCACTGGTTCACATCCCAGGCACTCCACATCATATCCAGCCCCTGCTTGTGGCCTGGGAAAGCAGCAGAAGATAGCTCAAAGTCTTGGAACCATGTACCTATAGGACAGACCTGAAAGAAGCTCCTGGCTTCTGATTCTGATTGGCTCAGCTCAGCTCCAGCCATTATGACCACCTAGGAAGTGAACCAGTGGACCAAAAATCTTTCTGTATTTCCTTCTCTAAATCTACCTTCCCAATAATAAATACTCTTTTTAAAAATTGAAAAATTATCTTTAAAGCATGCTTATTTCACAATCACACTAACATTAGGGACTTAAACATCCCTTAATCTTTCTTCCATATTTGAGTTGAAAAATCACTTTATTTAGCCTTTTTTATTTTAAATAAAGCTGATTAGTTTAAAAGGTAGCATCCAAACTGGAATCAAAGAAGTAGAAATGTGTCTGCTCACAAACCATATGACTTATATTTTGAAAGTGTTAGGATTACATAAAAACCATTAGCCAGATACAAAATTCTCCTGGGGGGGAAGACAAGTTGCCTATTTGGATACTAAGAATGAACAATCAGAAGAAAATACTATGAAAAACATTCTGTTTATGATTACATAAAATGATAAAATCCATAATTTAAAGAGTTGAAAGGCATGTACATTAAAGAGTAAGAAACTTTTCTGAAAGAAATTAAAGACAAAAATAAATTCCACAACCATGGATTGCAAAACTTAATTTTCAGGTGTCAAGGCTACCCAAAGTGACCTAAGTATTTATTATAATGACTATCAAAATGTCAATGATACTCTTTTACAAATAGGGAAAACCCCTCATAAGATTTAAATAGAAATTCAAAGATTCATGAAATAACAAAGCAATCTTGAAATACAATGAACCTACACTAAAATTACCATACTTTAAAGCTTAAGAGGAAGCTACATAACATTACCTAACTGGCATAAGGACAGACATAGAAGCCAATGACAGAATTGAAAAGCTAGGAAAAGACACTACCATATACAGTCAAATGATTGTTGACAAGGATGCCAACACACTCAAAAGAAAGATTATTTTAAAAAATAATGTTGGAGAGTTTATAAACTTAATTATTTTACCCCAAGGAAGAATTTTAAAGTGGCTAACATGCAAGATTATTGGAAGAAATAGCATAGTTTATGACATTGAGACAGACAAGGTTCTTTGCCTATTGAAATTCTCAATATGAAACTGAAAAGAGAGAAAGTATTTTCAAGATAGATCTTTGACAAAGGACTAATATTTACCACATATGAAGAACTCCAAGACACATCTTAATGAGGGAGGCAAATATAAATAGCTGACATGAAGATTTCCTCATCAAAAAATGTATAACTGAGTCAAGTATGTGGAACAATGCTTGATCTTACTGTTGCCTAGAGATCTGTAGATTAAACAATAATGACAAAGGTTAACATGCTCTTCACTGGTAACTTTTTCATTATAGTTAAAATACCTGAGGTTAGCCTCTTGGGAAGAAAGTGTATTTTGCTTTACAGAACAGAGGATCACAGTTCAGTATCAGTTTTCTCCGCTCGTCTGATATCTAAAAACTGCCTGTGGAGAGGTGCTCACATGATGAGCAAAGAGAGACCTAGATTTCCTAACTACCAATTTACTTCCACATGGACGTAACAGCCAGCCTTACACCAGCAGCCAGGAACTCTATCTTGTTTTGCCTGCGTCTCAGGGATCCCAGCACTTGAACTATATTTTGTTGTTTTCCTGGGTACATTACACAGAGCTGCCATCAGAAGCTGAGCAGCTTGGCCATGAACCAGTGCTCCAATAACAAATGCTAATTTTTTAAAAGTAGCTCTTTATGTTTCATTATGCAATTCCTTAGGCACAGAAAATTCGCCTTGCACTTCCTCTTCATTCCATCTGTTTCCCCAAAATTGTTTCAATATTTAATATGCTGTCCTTCAGCAACAGTTACAAGATCAAATATTAGTATGGCAAGCTGTGGCTTAACACAGTGACTACAATGCCAAGTTTGGGGATACATGTCTCATTCAAACCATAGCACTATCAAAATGGCAAATACAAGACAACAAATAGCAGCCAATAACAAATATTGATGAGAGAAACACTGAAAATATCCTAGATACACTAGATTTGTAGATGAAGTATAAATTAGTTCAATGAATTTATAAAAATATTTGGCAATATCTAGTAAATACACAGCTCTTATAGTATACCAACTCTTCTAGGTATGCACCCAAAGGAAAAACCAGGACTTTCTATATATGACATGTAGTAAGGGTTTAAGATTAGCTTATACAAGGACCAAAAAATACTAAATGTCTCAACTATCTACTTTAATGGGAAAGTATAAAAAAAATCATAACACATCCAACAATGAAAAACCAAGAATAGAAAAAAAGAGTAAAGCACCATTTCAAAAATATTACCTAAATTTTAATATATATATTACTATACATTAATAAACAAGATAAATTTAAAATTCAATTGGTTGGGATATGATTTCTCTAACACAAGTATTGGTCTGCAAAGACAAAGTATTGGAAAGTGGTGGATCTTAAAAAAGTAAATCTTGGAAGAAGTTGATTAAATCACGCAGGTGCCACCAGACAAAGATTAGGTTAGTTAAATTGAAAAAATGGCCTGACAGGCCAGGCCATAAAAGTCCATCGGACTTGTTGGCTTGCTGTATGAGCTTTTCATTTTATGCACACTTGCTCTGTTATACGATCTGCTGTGTGTTAAAGTACGAGGCTCTAGCCAGCTGTGCTATCTGAGCTTTACCCATCCTTCCTCCAGAACTATGGAAGGAAACCTCTCCACCATCACTGGCTGCAGGTGCTTTGTTACAGCATGACACAAAATTGACTAAGCCACAGTACATCTTACTTGCTCATTTCCAGCATTTATTTTATAAAATGTGAAAATATAATCCAAAAGTTGAAGACATAACTTTTTGCTTTATACTTTGTCTGTTAAGAGAAATAAAAATAGTCATAAAATGATTACAAAAGAGAAGACATTCTTTAGGTATTAGATCATATAAGCTTTATATTATGGATTGTCTAGAAGCATATTATAAATGTATAAAATACAATTGATATGGAAGACTAAATTGGTAACAGAAAGCTTGCTTAAATCCTTCACTGAGTATAATATTTTATGTAGGGTTTTTTCCAGCTCTACAGAAGCCCCTTACCATGTGCAAAGCTATCAAAGTTGTGTTTCTTCCTCTCAACCCTCCTAATCTCTTTAATTAACCTCAGTGCTTTAGCTTTTGCAATATTTAAAAGTAGTAGCAATAGGTTATTCATAGGCTCCTGTACTTCAGCAAAATGTTTTTTTTTTTTTTACTATAATGTCTGATTATTGTTATTGTTTTAAATTCTTTTCTCAAGTTAAGCAGGTTTACCTCCAATTATACTTATGAGGACTTTTATTATTGTGAATGCCTTTTCTGCATCCACTCTGCGATTGTTGTCCTAACTATTCTTGGCTTGAATTTATCACTTTTCTACTACCGAATCAAAATTTTATTCTTGGCTCAAATTGTACTTGGTCATAAGTACTTAATCATTATTTACACATCATAACCAATAATGAATAAAGAATTTTTCCATGAGGAAATAGACCTATGCCCCTTTTTGTACAGTGCAGTCTGTGTCTGGCAACAGATCATAACTTCATGAATTAAGAGGGAACCTGGAACATTTTTTTCTCATTGTGAAATATTTTGAATTAAATTAATTCCTATGCCATCTGAGTCTTTTATTTTTTAAAGATACTTCAACTGTTGATACAATTTATTTAACATATGTAATTATATTTCAGTTAAAATATTTCTGTATAATGGACAAGTTATATTTAAACGGGACGTGTTTGACATTCTCAGTTTTTTCAGATAGTTTAGGATAAACTTGTAAACACAAAATATTTCACTTTTTAAAAAACTCTTCAAGACAGATTCTAAATACATACACAGTGTACATTTAAGATATATAAAATATTATATATATGAAAGTACTTCAAAATATTCATGAAAATTATTTCATATTTTCCATTATCTTTTTGGTATCACTCTACATATAAGATGAATTCTACAGTGGGCAAATATTTCATAAGCTATATTTCTTTCTCATCAATACTGGTTTTAAGCTATTCTATTTTCAAAATGTTTGATTAACATCCAACACTTGTTCATTTTTATGGAATCCAATGTAATCTTTCAGTATATATATATATATATGAATATGGAATATGAAAAATATATGTATACTGGAATATACATCTACACTAAAAAAAATATATATATATATACCAAATATATTTGTGCGTATATATACTGAAATATTATTGTGCTAAGACACCAGAATTTGTTTATTTTGCTACAAGGTACCCAAACTCTCTCAACTTCCTTCCCTCAATCCCTCCCAGAATATGCAAGAAAGTATGATATTTGGATTAAAGTGTCTAGCTTATTGCACTTAGCTTCAAGAATATGGAAGAATTTTATTTTTTTTAAATAAACTATTTTTTAAAGTCAAGTAAAACTCAGTTGTGCATATCTCATTCATTCATTATTCACTCATTCATTATGATCACCCTGGATAATTCCATGTTTTGGCTCTTGTGAATATTGTTCCAATGCACATATGAATGTGGGCATGCCTTTTGAGGTTACAATGCATCCTTGAGATTTTTGCTGCCACAGTCATTACTTAAGTTTTGGCAATATTTTGAATTTAAGCCTAGGTTGAGAAAATAGTTAAACGGAGAGTGAAGGCTTAGAATTAACGTAGCAATCTCAACCATCTTAATAGCTTTTTTAAGCTCTGAAGTCAGTCTTTGATTCCAGAAAGATATCCAGAAGAAATGATTTAAGTCTAAACAAGGAATATTAATTCATCAAATTGAAAAACAGTCCCCCAGATTGATAATTTTCTTTCTCAACAGAAGGAAGGTAGCAAATCTACCCTCTTTGTCTTTCATCCTTATTCAAAATTAAGGAACATAATTGAAAAAAATATTTTTGTCTCATGGTTTTATTTCTCTAGGATGTACGAGTTTGTTTCTAGGGAATTCCTACAATCTACTCTACACCCTCTGAAAGCAGGGATTGCACAACTTATGCCTTCTGGAGTCTCTTACTGATGAAATTATTTTCAAATCACAAAGTTTTCTTTCCCTGCTCTATCATAAAGTGTCTGGGCCATGAGGCTTTTTGTTTTTTGATATATGAAAAATGTATAGATATAGGCAAATACCAAAAATATCTTGATCTAGTATTTCCAAAGATGTATTTCCAGCATGTTTTTCTTCATTTGTTAAATTGTTTCTGCATTTTCTATCTTTTAAACAACATTTATTTATGTGAAAGTCAGTTATTGGGTTACCCCACAAAGGGCTGCAGTAGTCAGAGCTGGAGCAGGCCAGATGCAGGAACTACAGGATTCATTAAGTTCTCTAACACACATGGTAGGAGCCCAACACTACAGCCATCCTCAAGTATTTTTCCCTAGCTGTTGATACATGGTTACATCAGAAGTGGAATGCTAGTGTTGTAGGTGGTGGCTTTTCCGCTATACTACAATAGTAATTACATATTTTCTGTCAGTTTTTATGTAAGTATTAATTATCAGTAGACAATGCTGAAAACAAAACCAACAGTTAATAGAGGAAACTTCCTTGCTGATCCCGTTCAGCTGAAAGCCCTCTTATGACCCATTCATGTTGGTAGATTTATTTTCTCTATTTGAATATATACATATGTTATATATGTATAAATTATGTATATGTGCATATTAATACATTCTGTGTGCCTAGATACAACTAAGCCTAAAACCCAATTTTTCTTTAAGTCTCTTGGTTACAACTGCAACCAATAGCTATTATTCAACACATTTCTCATCTTCCTTACGATTGTTTTCCAAGTGTCCAGTTCCTGATTCATTCACAAAAAATAAAACAAAAATGTTGTCTTGGGCTGGCACTGTGGCCTGCCATGTTACACCACTGACATCTCACGATTACTGGTTCATTCCCGGGCTCCTACACTTCCACACTAGTTCCTTCCTAAATGCCTGGGAAAGTAGTAGAGGATCAATTGTCCAGGTATTTGGGCCTTTCTCCAGTGTGAGAGACCTGGAAAAAGTTCCTGGCTTGTAGATTTGGCATGACCTAGCCTGAACTATTGCATCCATTTCAGGTGTGGATCGGTGGGTGGAAGACTTCTCTGTCTCTCCCTCTTGTTGTAGCTCTGCCTTTCAAGTAACACAAACCTTTAAAAATGTGGTCTTTCTGTTTCTCCATTCCTGACATGTGTACTATCTCTTTCACAGTGGTAGAGGCAGATTGCGAGGATTCTGTCCTGCCTGGTCTCCCTCCTATCTTATTTTACAGTTGAACTCAACTGAACTATTTAATCAACATTGAAAGAAAATAAGGAAAATATTTAGGAATAATAGGACTCATTCAGTAGAAAATAAATGTTTCCTAGATTGAAGGCAGTTTGCGTCTCATGGTTAGTACTCCTAATACACTAATAATTCTACGGAGGCTGCTCTGTGTACCAGAGGATGTTTAGCAGTGTCTCTGCTTTCATTTACTACACACCAGTTCCATTGTCCCTTTTATGACAAAAACAAAACATTTCTATGTATTGCCAAGGAACCACATAGGAGACAAAACCATTCTGATTGAAAACCAGTGACCCAAAAAGTGCCGTGTCCTTCACATCCCACTAAACAACACACTCACTTTAAAAGCACAGTGTCATCCTGACCTCATTTTAAAATAGAGCCATTCCTCACATTCTACTTATTAAATTTAAATGTAACTGGCAAACCTTAGACCATATGGGGAGGAGGTAAAATTTTAATTGAAAGCTTGTATATGGGTGAAAAAGTTAATTAAAACTGTAGTGGTATGTGATTAAAATCACTCTGACATATGAAACTATTCAGTCTATTCATCAGAAGGGCAAAGGTAAAATATTGTGGCTAATTTTTTGGTATCTCATGACATACCTGGAATCTTTCCTTTTTTTCCTACTGGTTGGGATTTTATTCAGGAGCTCATTAAACATTTTTTCTGGCTACCTCTATCAATACTAGGAACATTATTTGGATTACTTTATTTATTGCAGTAATCAACTTTCCCAGTTTCCCACATCAACCAAGCTCAGAAGAGAAATCACTTGTCCCATCTCTCCGTTACTAGTATCAGTGTATCATTATCAGTGTCTAACCTGATGTTTTTAAAAATGTATGTAATTTATACAAAACACATATTATAGTACATAATAAAACATATCATTCATATTAATATGACATAATTATATTGCACACACCATACATATAGCAAAAGAGGTGACTTCAGAAAAGATCCAGAAAAAGTTGCTCCAGATGAACTGCAATTAATTTTTCAAATTTAATTGGCTTTCTTTTGATGTAAAATCATCCTCTTCACTTGTAACACAGCCCAACCAGATGGTTTAGGTGAAATGTTACTGGGCAGCCTCCTAGACACTGTTCTCCTTTGTTCCTAGGATTCCGGGTACAGATTGACTGTCACCAGGTAGCCAAAAGCAGCAACAGTGTGAGACTATTCTAGTCCCACCTTCTCTGTGCTGCTCACAGTGGCAGAGATGTCAGCTTGCCAGCTGTATTACATTTCCGGAATGCTAAGACATTCCCCACTGAGCTCCACAGGGAAAACATTGCTGCATCTTGAAATAAGATATGTACAAGATGACAAAGAAAGGGAAATCAGAGTGTGTGACTAGGTAATCAAAGAAATTTGGCAACTACATAATTTGAGATGATTCCTTTAAGTGCATTTCAATGAGATCTTGTATTATGCTTGCCAAATATCTGTTTCTGTGAAAATAACAAAGATAAATCTCATAAGTTAAATACAGGAGAAGGCAGAAATGTTGTCCAGATATATGGAGTCCAACTCTGAGGTCCAGAGCTGAGAAACATAAGGGAATGTCTCTCCTAAAGAGCAACTAAATTCCAGAAAACAAAGGAATTCAGCCTGTTGAGTTTTAAGAATATCAAGCACATGTTCTGAAAACATAAAACAATTAAGGGTTTTGAGTCGGTGAAATCTGGCATTTGATGCCAGTTAGGATGCCCCTGTCCTCTCTGGGAGTGCCTTGTTTCAGCCCTGGTTATCACACTTCCAATCCAGCTCTTCGCTCTGCCATCTGGGAGGAATGACTACACACAGAACACTTCCTCTAGAGACCAGTGGATAGATACTCAATCACCTGGGTTCTTGTGACTCATACTGTAGATACAGGTGAAGTTCCTGGCTTCTGACTTCACCCCGATCCAGCCCTTGCTCCTATAGGCATTGGGAGAGGAATCAGCAGATAGAAAATCCCTTTGTCTTTTGCTGTTTGTCATTCTACCTTTCAAAGAAATAATACATAAAATGGATGTGATTGTGGCGTAGCCTGTAAAGTCACTTCAAGAGGAAGATGAGATGCCTAAAAGGAGGACCTAGGTTCAGCAGTTACAGTATCATTTGTCTTAAGGTACAAATCACACAAAGCTATCAGAAGCCTGATTAAACACTATCTGCAAAAAGAAGTAGATAAACAGGTGTGATTATGAATAGTTTCCTTAGAAACTGGCAACTTCAGATCTAAGATGAAGGCCAAGTAACAGCAGCATTTAGCATGCCAGGTACTACATGATCTTGCTACAACTTCCTCTCTTAATTTCACTTCCTACTAAACTATCTACTACAAATCTTGCAAAAAGGAATTTACCATTATTTTGTGTCCTCCAAAATCCATGTTGAAATGTAACGCTTACTGTAACACTATTGGGAAACATGGTTTTTGAGAAGTGACTGAGTTTTGAGGCTGTATCCTGTAATTAGGATGAGGTGCCCTATTACAAGGACTTGCAAGAAGTTCATCCAGTTTTGGTCACTCACTTTCAACCTTCTGAGAACAAAATATTCTTTTCCTCCCAAGAACAGAATCTTTAAGGTATGAGCTTATAAACAAATACTGGACCCTTAGTAGACAAATAATATTTTTTCCTTGATTTCCATCATTGAGCAATAACTGTCTTTTGTAAAATAGTCTTTGCACTTTATCATAGAAGTACAAACCAAATGAGACATAAGGTGTCCTCTATACCTAGAATTTTTCATATACAAGGATGTTTCAAAATTGGTAGAAACTACTTGGACCCTCAGGGCTAACCCTCTGAACCCAAGGAAACAGGTCACAGATCATCTAAAGGTTAGTAGAATGTTTACTGTTACAGAAAGTCCTGGACCTGTGACATCCCAAACTGCCAAAATGCTGCATTGTGAACTTTACCAAGGGGTGTTTCTGCACGCTCCCAACCACATTATCAGAGTCTAAGTGGCTCTCAGCACCTCGTCCATACAGTTTAAGAAATTACTTTGCTTACACTCAAATGACATGAAGCCTGACTTCAAACCCCTGCCCTCTGTCCAGACTCGCTCAACTCTCTCACTCAGTACTCATCTCTCTCAATCTGTCCCCACTAGAGTACAGTCTTATACACTTTAACTGGATTCCTCACCTTCTCTGAAGTCTAAAATCCTAAAACATAACAAAAAATGTCCGAATTAATGGAATTACAAGTATGAATCTGATGTATCCTTTTTCATCAAATGTAGAAAATGATTTTGACTATAAGCATCTTGTATGAAAATGAAGTATTTTTTAATTCCAGTTTCCAATGCATATCCTCCATTATGTAATCTTTTCTCCATGTTTGAAATCAGCTTAAATTCTGACTTCTGTCTAACCTCCCGGTTAAAATCAAGCTGTTTTTTTTTTTTTATTTTAATTCCACATCCTTATTTTTTTGGTTTTTATATTTGCTTTACTTTGTAACAAAATCATTTATTTGTTTTGTGTACTTCATATTGAATATTAAGATGTAGAATCAATTTCTATTTTTATTAGAAAGTATAAAATAGTTAGGATTACACTAAACATCATTGATTTTCAAAAATTATATTGTGAAAAAGTGATTTTATTTTAGCTTATTTAGTTTTCCTTTGACAAAATTAAGGTGTCTAGCTTCATGATAGTTCTACAAAAGCAAAGGTATAAATATTAAAACATTGAATGTTTGATTAGTTATCAAAACATAGCACACAGTCCTTTAGCTTAATTTTCAAAACAAACTTACGGGAATGCAAAATTTCTGTTTCATTATTCATGAATAAATTGCAACTGTGTTAATATTTAGCAAAGTCCAAATTTGAATTCCAGTTTCTTTGGTTTTAACAAATATTTTCACTGGTGACAAATAATGCCATAGGCCTGCACCTCCTAAAATCTGTGTGAAAAATAGTCCTGCTAGTGTCATATAATTCAAATCTAAAGAAGATTAGAGAATACAGTTAGCTAAAGTAAGTAATTAAAGCTATAATATAATTTTGTCTAAAAGAGAAAATCAGGGGCCTGGTGCGATAGCGTGGCATTTAAAGTCCTCGCCTTGCACACAGGATCCCAGTTGGGGGACTGACTGTCCCCAGTGCACCCTGCGCAGGTCGTGCCGTTGGGCGGGAGGTTTCTCCCGTCACGGGAGGAAAAAGCGAGCCCACAGGGTCCATAGCCATGTCGGCCACCCACTCGATCCATCTTGAAACACGGATCAAGGACTCTAACACGTGCGCCACACGGGGCTGGCACGAAAGCCACCTTGGTGCAACGAAGGTGAAGGCCGGCGACAGGCCACGAGGTGGGATGCCGAGGCCTCTCCAGTCCGGCATATAAAAAGAAAAAAAAAATCAGATAATTGATGGCTGGATTTAGGTTGTTTGCTTCCAGAACATAATGAATTTGCATAGTACTATTGTAATTGTCAAGCCTATTAGAAATATTGGATACACACACAAAAGCCCAATGTAAATTTACCAAAACTTAACCTTTTTTTAAAATATTAAGTCTTATGTAGAACACAGATTTTAATTTTATATTATTAAAATACTCTTTACAGGTCAGAAAGGGAAAAATCAATCTTGGATTTCATTTCCCAAATGCCAGAAACAGCCAGAGATGAACCAGGCCAAAGCAAGAGCCAGGAATGTCACGTCCCATGAGCAGCAGTGACTTCATTATTGGAGCCATCAACCCTGCCTCCCGGGACTTCCATCAGCAGGAATGTGGAGGACTGGCCTGGAACACAGCACTCCACCATGGGATGAATGGGTATCATGAGGAGACTTCTCTTCATTGATTCTGGAAGATGAAATTAGGTATATCTAACTCAGTCATGGAGAAAAATGTGGCATTTCTAAATTAGTGTGCAGGTAGTTTCAGAGATTTGCTGTGCTACAAAAAGAGAAAGGATTTGAGGATGTGGTTGGTTTCACAGTGCTTACACATGTAGCCGCAACGCTCTAGTGGCCATCTGAGAAGGAGCTCTCCCCGAACCTGAATCAGATATGCACATCTTTATTTCTGCCTTGTCAACCTATTAATCTAGCCTACCAACTCTGGCTTGAGCCTGTCCATGCATAAAGTGATTCAACTGCTCTCTTTCGATGAAAGCTCTGTGTCCTTCATTACTTGGCTCCTGGGTTTGGTGGGTTTGGCACTTCAGACTTGGCAGAGAACACAGAAAGCAAACTGGTAGGTAGAGAGTAGTACAAGCTCAGCATCAAAGGATATTGTAGGAATGCCAGTAAAGGCTTGTCCCATAAAATCTCTTCTCATGAAAGGAACATGGTAGATAAATAGTTACACAAGGTATTTACACAGAGTATATTAGGATACTAACATTTCCAAATAAAAACTAAAATATCTCATTTATATCCTAATGCTTTTGGGTAATTGAAAGGATAATATGCATGTTAAGGACTACTAGAAACAGACAGAAATCCAGACAAATGCAGCGGTTAGAGAGGCATCTCACAATATGTGACAATGCATTAGTGAAATCCTTCTAGTTGAAGCCAAGCAGAAAAGAATATTGTTTACTATAATATGTGAGAAGCTGACACAAAGACTCAAGACAAATTAAACAGCATTAAGAACAACAGAACGTAAATATCCAAAACCTGAATCTACTAGGGTATTCGATTTACTGAAAATGTATTCAAAATAATGTTAACCAGGATGCTGTCTTAGTTGTATTATAAGGCTGAAACCAAGAATTTCAAAATACAGAATATACAAATATGCTTCAAATAATAAACCTGAAGGATAATACACATAAATTTCACAGTTCAAAGGCAGTTCAAACAGATTCCATCAAGCAGAAGAAAAGATTAGTGAACTCAGAGATAGATGGGTGACAAAAAATCATCCCAAACGACAATCAAAACAAGAATGGAAAAGAGTGACAGTAAGAGAAGTATAGGACACTGTTAAAAACAGTATCTGCCTACCCACTTACCATAAAAAGCATATTAGTGGAAAAGCGTGAGAAAAATTTGAAAACCAGGGAAAGGACATAAAAATTTAGATTCAGAAAAAAAAAACAGGATGGATTCAAGGATGTCCACATGAAATATATAATAACTACATTGTAAATTTATATGAAACTATAAAAACTAATGACAGATTTTTCAAACAGCAACACAAAAGCAAGCTATTCACAGGACAATCAAAACAAGGTTATCAGATAATTCTAATCACAAATCTTAGAGTTCAGAAGGTAAGATGATACAGTCAAAAGGTACAGGACACACACCAGCAGATTGAAACATGGCCTGATATATTTAAATATATTTTGCAATGATTGTGTGTATAATTTTCTTTTCTTTATTCCCTAATACAACTCTCTACATAGCTTTGACGTGTTAGTAATTGTAAGTAATCCACAGTTGACTTAAAGCATTTGAAAGGATGTGCATAATTTATGTTTGAGTATCATGTCATGTTTTACAGGAGGATAACATTGTGGAGTACAGTATTTGTCAGGATCTTGGTTATAATCTTCCATGGTTAGATGCTTCAGGATAATTGTATTCAAAAATCCTTCAATCAAATTGTAAACAACTATCCAAGAAAACTATGGCCATTTTTATTGCTTTTCAACAATGAAGGGATAATAAATACAGAAAAACAGAGAATTTATCAATACTAGACGTATTCTTTAATACATATCAAAGGGAACTTTTCAGACTGATCAAAGACTAGTTAGAAACACAAAAGCATGAAATCATACAAGGGTAACAGTACATATTTTTCAAATCTAGAACATACTATAGTATAAATAAGTTGTATCTCTTGTATGAATGGTAATAGCAAACTTAAAAGCAATTGAAATTACAATGCATGTTAAGTGATAAATATTTTACACACAAATTGAGACAAAAGCCAAATTACTGGAGAAAAGGAGTATCAGCCTGTGAGTGCTCTTTTATGCAGGCAAAATTAACTGATCAGCTAAAATAGCCTCCTTTAAGTAAAGGGTGCTTTGGCTAAGCCTAAGAAGAAAATGAAAAAAATCAATAATAGGTACTCAAGATAATAAAGTAAAAGTACACAACTAGAGAAGTAACTCAAACCACAAAATCATAAGATAGAATTCTACAAAACAATCAAATACAATTAAAGTGGTAATGCTAAGGTTTTACATATGAATAATTATTCTGAGTCTAATCAGTCTAAGCAGTGATAAAGAAAGGAAGTTATCAATAACCCATATCAACCATGAATATATATGTGCACTAATATGCAAAGCTTTTAAATCTAAAGCCTGCATTGAAATACCTGAAGGCAGATATAGATCTGTACAGAATGAAAACATAACTAGAAAATTTCAGTCTTCTACTTTCAACAGCAGGGAAGTTAACCAGACTTTCACAGAATAATTAAATATCAGGGTAGAAATAAATGATATTGAAAATGTAAATTCCTAGGAATGCATAGCCTGCCAGAGTTCATAACAAAAATATAACAGAAATATGACCAGTAAAATGGACAGAATGTAATTACCTACTTTAAATATCACATGAAAGAAAGAGCCAGAATCAGATGCTTCATGGATAAATTGCATGAAACATTTATAGCACTAATAGAAGTCCTGAAGTACTTCCAAAAACTGAAGAGGATGTAAAATCTCCAAATGGATTTTGTAGCTAGCATTACCTTGATGCCAAAGCCGTAGAAAAAACAACAGCAATTAAAAGTAAGCCTTTTTATATACTGGAAACTCCCTTGGGGAGACAGATACTTTATGAAACTATGCTTTCCCATTATACTTTATTTAAAGGAAAAAATGCCCAAGGGAACATAACTGATACTCATAGATCCAAATATGCTCAAGAAAATGCAAGTGTATCACACTGAATTGTATATATATTAAAGAGGTTTCTCTGTCATAATCAAGAGGAATTTTATCTGTGGGTTGCAAGAATGGGTCACACATGTAAATCAATAAATGTGACCCATTGTATTAGTGGATTCAAAAAAACTATAGTTATTTTAACAGACGAAGATTTGACAAAATTCAACAGTCTTTTATGAAAAAGCTCTCAACATATTAGGTGCAGAAGGGATATTTCTCCACAAATTAATGAACACCTAGATGATTGCCTTTGTGATACAGAAAAAGGCTGCCCATAATTAACATGTTACTGGTAGACTGACCCAGAACACTTGGACAGGAAAAGTGAATATAAGTCATACAAAAAAGAAAGTGTAATTTTTAGTTTGCTAGTAAGAGGATCTTACATAGAAACCATAATGAATGACCAAAAGTTCTTATAAATAATTCAGCAAGTGGTAAATAGAAGAGCCACTATTCCCTCAAGAGTACAGGCAAAAGCTGAAACAATAATCAGTTCTCTGATGGAAAGCAGGACAGGTTGGACAATTTTCCTGGCCAAGCTTTGTGGCATGTTCCTTGGTCTATGGATGCATTGAAGTGGACTTTGTCCTTGGAAGGATTGTCTACCAGTTGCATAATTTGCACATATATTATCCCTTCTGTCAGTTGTCTCTTAGCTTTGTTAAGTGATTGCCCTACAGGGCAGAAGTCTCTTAGCCTGATGTAATCCCATTTATCTATTTTTGCTTGTATTGCCTCTGCTAATGGGGTTTTTCCAAGAAGTCTCTGCCTACTTCAATATCTTGAAATTTATCCATTGTTTTTCTCTAGCAATTTGATGGTGTCAAGTCCTAGATTTAGACTCTTGGTCCATTTAACATTGATTTTAAAAGTAAGGTCCCTACTCTTGTTTCATGCTTCTGCAGGTATAGTTCTGATTTTTTTCCAGCACCATTTGTTGAAAAGAGTGTTCCTTCTCCAACGAGTGATTTTTAGCTCATTTGCAATAGACTAGTTGGTTGGAGATGGTGAATTAATTTCCAGGGCTTCTATTTTGTGCTATTGGCCTACATGTCTATTTCTGTTCCAGTAACAGATTTTTAAATGCAATGGAGTGTATCTTGAAATCTGATATTATGATGCCTCGGGTTTTGCTTTGTTAATTAAGGTTACTTGAGCTATTTGATATTTCTTGCATTTCCATACAAATTTTAGCATAATTTCTTCTAGATATGAGATGAATGTCATTAATATTGAGACAGAAATCACAATGAATTGGCAAACTGCCTTGGGGCTCATGGATATGTTGATGATATCAATTCTTCCAATGCACAAATATAGAATCTTTTTCTTCCTCTGTTTTTAATAGTTCATAATTTATGTGGCTATCTTTCAGATCCTTAAATTTATTCTGGTGATTTAGAATGTTTACCTAGTGTGAATGGTACTGGTTTTATGAATTCTCAGTACTGATATCATCACAAAATTCATGATAAAAATTGCTAAAAGAGACAAAGAAGGACATTACAAAATTCTTTCTCAGTCCTACTTTTGTCTATGTATACAAGTATTGCATATTTCTGTGTTTTGATTTTACATTCTACAAATTTACTTAAACACATACAAAACTTCTAACAAAAATTGCTGAAAGAGATGAAGAAGGGGACTACATATCATTACAGGATTAATTCAGCACGAAGATAAACCTATTGTAAATACGTACACAGTCAATTCCAGGGAGTCTGGTTTAAAATGATTGTTAACATGCCCAAAAGGATGTATAAAGTCCAAAACAATAGTAATGTGGAAATTCAACACATCACTTTGATTACTTGATACATCAACTAGATAAAAACCAACCAAGAAACAACAGATTGATATGAATCATTAGTAAAAATCCTCCCAACAAAGAAATCCTAGAACCAGATGCCTTTGGTGCAGAATCCTATATAATCTCTAGAAAGGTGCCATTTCCAACTCTTAAATGTCTCAAAACAATTGAGAGATCTCACTTAAGATCTTCCTATAAGGCTAGCAGCACTTCGATTCCAGAACCAGAAAAGACACAACAATGAAGGGGAACTATAAACTGATATCCCCGATGAACAGACATGCAACAACCTTCTACCACCAACACATCAGAAAGGTAAGCTACCAAAGCAAGTGGTATTTATCTGTGGTATGCAGCAAGGCTCAATATTAGCAAATCAATAAGTGTGATGCATTATATTAAACTGAAGAATAAAATTCATGTGATGATTTCAATAGGTACAGAGGAAACATTTAATAAAATACAACATTTTTCTGTGATAAACATATTAAGCATGTTGAGTACAGAAGGAAATTCCTTAGCACAATCATGGGAGCATATGACAAACTTAAATTATCACATTGAATGGGAAAAAGATCCAAAACAATATAAGGCTTACCATTACTACTCCATAGAGTTCTGTATCATTTAGCCAAAGAGCATGAGATAAAGAAATGAAAAGGATAGAAATCTGAATAGAATAAGTCTATTTATCCTTGTTTGTGATGACATAAGTATAAACAGGCAAATGCACGCACACACACACAGATATCAAAAGACTCTACTAAGGTCACTGAAGCTCGTAAGAGATTAATGAAGTCAGTTGATTTTCAACAAGAAAAACAAGAACAGAAAATGGGAAGAAGAAAACCTGTTTAATCAAGGCTGCCTATTAAATTATATATCTACATTTAGTAGAATGAAGTTGAAACCATACCTCAACCACTATTAAATAACACTCAAAACTGATTAAAGACATATGTATATGTGAAGAGATGAGAAACTTTTAGAAAAAAAGCTCTGTGACATTGATATGGACAATCATTTCATTCATATGACCCCAAAAGCATAAGCAATGAAAAGACAAATAGTCAACTAGGACTATATACAACATAAAGGGTTTTGTGCAAAGAAAGAAAAATAGTCAAAAGAAAAATTATAGACTAGGAAAACATATTTGCCATCTACCTTTGGTAAGGTACTAATATCCAAAACATATTAGGAACTCATACTACTCAGTAGTCAATAAATATTTTTAAAGCCTACCAAAAATAAAAAGCTTCCACAAGAAGACTTAAGATGACAAATACACACATGCAAATATGATTCATATAAAGATATGCTAATGTTAACCCTGTTGCATTTATTGCTTACCACAAGGATAAATGATATAGTTTTGGTGAAGATGTAGTGAAATGGAACCAATAGACACCATTGTTGCTGAGAATGTAAACTCTGCTTCCATTTAGAATAATACCATGGGGATTTTTGTAAAATGTAATATGAGAGGATCCAATAAGCGTAGGTCTGAGTATAGGCACAAAAAATTAAAATACATATTTTAAAGTAATATCAGCATTATCATGTAAATTACTACACTATTTCCAATAAGCAAGATGGGGAAGTAATCAAAATGTCCACCAAAGAATGAATAGAATTAAAAATTATCCTCTTTATGTCCATTGAAAAACTTAAGATTATTTTGAAATTAATGAACCTATTGGATAATATGCCATATGAAATAAAAAGGCTAGAAAGAAAACTACATGATCTCACTGGTAGGATCAAACTTCATAGAAGTAAAGAAAACATATGTTGCCTGATAGGAGCAAGTGTCCATGGAGCATGATAAGACACTGAGTAAAGGGCACAAGATTTCAGTTAGATAAGGCACAGTGTACAACATGTTGTCTGTAGTTGATAGTAACTATGTGTTTCAAACCTCCTAAGCTTTTAAGTGTTTCGATCACAAAGAAATGCTGATGGTTATGGGAATTATGGTTATGGGATTTTATATTTCTCCATGTGTGCATAGTATATATATGTGTGTGTGTGTGTGTGTGTGTGTGTACACTCTTTTTTAAATCAAAATGACACTTTGGAAAAAATAAAAGAATTACAGTTGATAGTATTAAATGAATTTATTTTCTGGTAATGAGATTACTTTCTAGTCCACATTATATAGTTTCAATGTTTCTGTAGAATTAGAATTTAAAATTAGGCATTTGAAAGTACTCACACATGTATCTGTAATGCACTTTGAATTGACATAATGGATTAAACCACAATGCTGAAATATGGATATGAATGAAAAGTACAAAAGAAAAAAAAGTTCAAACATACTAGTAGGCACATAAACGTAAAGTAACCATCCAGGGAAATTGCTAAGTGTAGGAATTATTACAAATTTTGTAAGAAAGTAATTTTATTTTTTTCCTGAAAAGAGGCAATAGTTTCCTGCATAATTGGTCTTTATTCACTTTGTCCTCAAAGTGAGTGTTACTTTTCAATCTAAGAATTTATTCTCAAGAAAAATAGCTAAATCACTGTATATAAAAAATAATTTAAAATGATGTGAACACCCAATGAAAGGGAAAACTAGATGATTAAATGTTTCTGTTCTGATAAAGCATGGAAACTCAATATGATGCCATGAGACAATTTTGTAAAGACATTAGGAAACAGTCATTATATATAGGTATTAGTGGAAGAACACCAGTTACAAAAAAGTATATTCTCATATTAAATATCCATGGCTTTATATATTTTTGTAAGATTATGCATTATATCTGAGAAAAATTTAGGAACCAAATAGGCATCTCAATATTTCCTATTTAACTATTTGTTGTTAAGATTTCTGTTGTGATAACTTGTCATTCATTACTTCCACATGTCTTCCTGTTATTTTTAAATGCATTTTTCCCATAGTTTGAAAATAATGAAGTCCTTCAACAACTGTCACAAATCCAACATTGCTATTTACATATGTCATGGCTTTGTAGATATAGGCAATTGTAGAAGGTCTAGTATCCTATTATTAAGAAATAATTATATTTCATTGGGAGTCCTTTTGTCAGGAGTAGAGATGCACACTGCAACATATTCTCTTTTTAAATTTAATTTTGTTTTATGACAGTTTTATAGGCTCTGGGATTCCTCCAACCCTTCCCCATGCCCTTCCCCCATGTTGGATTCCTCCACATTGTGCAACATATTTTCACTTTCTAGTATGCTAGTCTCCATTCCATAGTCCATCTGTGAGAATATATGTATATACACATTTACCTATGTATCTTTTTGTGCTTTGTATGAATACTTCTTCCATCAGAGAGAACATGGTATCTGTCTTTTTAGGACTGGCTTATTTCACTGATTGTAACAGTCCCCAGTTGGGACCATTTTGTTGCAAAAGTAAGACTTTCAATGGTTCTGTAGTATTCCATTCAACAGATATAGCACATTTTCTTCACTCATTCTTCTTTTGATGGGCATATAAGTTGTTTCCATTTGGAAAAATAGTGACATGGGAGCATAGGGAAGGTAGCGGCGAGAGGAATCCCTATACCTACAAAACTGTATCATGAAAAGCATTTAAAAATTATTAAAAATGTATTTTCCATATCCAGTTCCTTCTTTTGCTATATTTACATACATGTTACGTATGTGACATTCAGAGGAAGTCTGATTAACTAAAACTTTTTTGTTTGTTTTGTACTTTCCATTCATTGGCTTTCTATCTTTGGTAGCAATGCCATTGGTTGTGCCACAAAGAAAAAAAGAAATTACACACAAAAAGTATTTCATTATTAGCTGGAAACAGGGTTTAAAACAATGAATTGAAATATCTATTTTAAAGGTGGTGATGTCTAACTGACATACTTAAGCACAGCTACAGATAATGTTTGGGGCTGATACTGCTTAATTTTATACAGGTTCTATGATACTGAAAAAATGTAATCCTTCTACTATTTATGTCAGCTAAAAGCTCTTTTCCTTTTATGACTTAGATGATGCTCACATTTGTGTATTGTTTACTTATTGAAACAACAGGGACAGATTTCCCGAAATTCACATCATTGATGATCAGAACAGATGGTCTCCACTGATCAATCAAAGCAAAAATGTGTTTTAGCTAAAACTGGCTAGCATTTTCTCTTTTCCCCAAGTCCCTTATTTCTGAAATATTTTCAAGCTGAATCATCTTAATCTGCCAAATTACGTGTCTCAGCAATTCATATGTCAATAACTTAATTCCTATAAATGGCCATGGCAGAAAGCTGGGCACAGTGAAAAGTGCTTGGATCGTAGTGAATAAACTTACCTTAGAATCAGTCTTTCTCATGTGCTTTCTGACTCACAGAAAAGGACTGCTTATTTCTATAGTGGGTTATTATAATCCCACTTCTTGTGTTCTCCCTTGGCAAGTGCTCAATTCCGCTCTGCTTTCTATCATACAATGAGGTAGTACCCTGCCTTCTCAGAAATAGCTGCCAAATGATGCATTTTGCAGCCTTAGGAACTGTGGACCAAAATAAGTCCTTATAAACCACTCAGTCTCAGATAATCTTTCAGTGATAGGAAGTGGACTAGAGCAGAGGCTCTCCTGAGAATGCTGTGGCCCCAAGGTGAAATGCTGTATAATTTGCTTATTTATATGACTACAATTCATCTCAAATCACAATTGATTCTTCCTAGGTTTGTACATGCTAACAATGATTTTTGCCAAACCCTTAAGAAACTGGACTTATGATATTCTCCGCATTGAGATACCCCACAGTATTCTGTGGCAGTAGTTCCCTCCCCACCCTCAACATCTTTCAACAATCCTTTTAAGACTCTTCACTTTAGATGAAACAATTAACACAGTTTGTATAGGAAATGAGGAAAACAATTAAGATAAATCTGCCATGTAGGTCCTCCAGAATGTCATTAATATTTACAGGGTTAAATAAGAAGTCCAGAAAAATGATTTGAGAAAGAGAAATCAGAAGAATACAGTGAAAATTGAGAACATTTGTGTGAAAGTTGGCAGAAAGAGATAGTGTTTGCTAATAGCAGAATAAGTTTGGACTTGCTACTTAGATACTCAATGATCAGGCATAAACATTTTTGTAATAATTATCAAATGGGTAGCATCTAAGTATCTGAAGTATGTATTTATTTGAAAACCTGAGTCACAGAGAGGATGAGAGATGAGTGGATGAATGAATGAGTGAGAAAATACATGAACATCCATTGCATGCTTTGCTCTTTAAAGAGCTGGAATGGCTGTGCCTGAATCAGCCTGAAGTCAGAGTCAGGAATTCCTTGGCACTTTGGGCATCTTGTGCTGCTGTTTCAAGTGCATTAGCAGAAGCCTGAATCAAAAGTGGCACATGCAGAGTTTGATCATCTCTATTGTATGGATGCTAGGTTTTGAAGTGGTGGCTTAACCCCGCTGTACAACAACACTGGCCTGGTTATCATATGCTGAATGGCTTTTTTTGTCTTTTGTTTTTGTTTTTGTTGTGAGAATTGAAAAAAAAATCAGAAGGAAACAAAAGGAAGAAGGAAAGGAAAAAGGAAAGAAGCGTGACCAGTTCCATCTAATTCACAGCAGGAATACACTGCAACTACTTGAGCATTCACATTTACCCATGAAGAAACCAGAAATCTTGTCCACGATCAATCTGTGCTGTGAAGCTAGTTATTTCCACCTGAAACTAAGCTTTCCAGCCTTCATGAGTTAATTGAACTCATTACATTACATTTTATTTTTCCTCTCTTAAAGAAATCACCTATGAGTAGTTAACCCAAAGGATTTGGGAGAGGGTTAAATGATGCAATAAACTAAGCAATGAGCATAATGTCCAGCCCTAAGTAAGGCTTCAATAAACGTTATTATTTTCACTTATAAAAGATTAAAAGCTAAGTCACAGAAAGAATACTCCCTCAAGGTTAAACAGGTAGCAAGTAAAATAATTAGGATTCAAAGTCATGTCTCTCCAACGCAAAGCCTGTTCTTTTCCACCTCAGCTTGTTGTCTCAAATGAGTGAGATAAATTGAATCTTGATTAATAAATGAAACAGTGCATTTGCTTTCATCATCCTGCTGCTCTGGGAACGTATTTTCAACCAGTTCTCTTATGGGAAGGGCAATGAGACCAACAGGACCTTATGTCTTAGTGATTGCTTTTCCATCTGGCATGATTGAGTAAGGATACAAAACTTAGGAGGAAAATCAATTCCCTCTCAGCTGTTGCCTTTCCTTCCTCCTTACCAGTGTCTTACAACATCTGCTGCTTCTCTTTCCTACATGCCCATAGCTCTAAATCATTTTTTTTTTCCAGTTTAAAATTGCATTCTTCCCTAGAGGTGTCTTCTTCACTCATTGCTAAATAATGTTGTACATGATGTCCCACTAGGTTCTGCTTCCGTCCCTGGTGAGTGGACAAAAGTGGAGCATATTGTGGGACGATGTGAAGTAGAGACATGAGCTCACCAGTCTGCCCTTCACTGCTGCCCTGAATTGCTCATTGCTCTGGCCCTTTTGAGAAAGGAGGTTTGAGGCGGGGCTGGGGTGGGCGGTGGCAACAGAAATGAAAGCCATTAAAGCTCAGAACTGATGGCAAGGCTATCCTCCATGGGACTAAAAATATAAGAGTCTTTTCGAACTGTAAGGGAGCATCTTAGGCTACATATAGGGACTAAAAAATAATCCCTTATAAATTGAAGGAACAAAACAAGCATTCGGTAGAACTTTCAAAGGATCATGATTTTTCCAATGTGTAGAATAAGAACCGACTCTAATGAAATGTATTTTCAAATATGTCCTATGTAACAATGTCTGGGGGCTGGCATGGTGGCATAGCAAGCTAATCCACCATCTGTGGTGCTAGCATCTTACATGGGTACCAGTTGGTGTCCTGGTGGCTCCACTTCTAATTCAGCTCCCTGGCTATGGGTTTGGAAAGCAGAAGGTGATGTAAACCCTTGGGCCCCTGCCTTTGAGGCTTCACATTGGCATTTCCTGGTCATTCTGCCATTTAGGGGAAAATCTCTCCCGCTAGCTTTCCTCTGTAAAATGTGCCTCAGAAATAAAAATAAATAAAAAGAATGTCTGTATATGTATATTGATCAGAGAAAATGGGGAAATAAATTATGTCAATTTGGAACTATCTCTTTAACTAGACTACAAGTCCCAAGGTACAGACTTTTTTTGTGTTGATATTGTGCCTTGAATATAGCAAGTACCAACAAAAGGATAATTAATGAAAAATTTTAGGGCAGGGAAGGGAAGGAAAGTTAAGTTTAAGTGTGTACTATTAAATCAGATTATTGAGAAAGGAAAATTATTAAAAGCAAATTATGCATAAAATGGTGTTTAAATGTTTTATACATCTCATTTACATTTTTAAAAATATATGTGAGAGGCAGAAGAGCAGAGTCAGCAAAAGAGTGCTCCTCTCCTCTGGTTCTGCCCCTTAATGCTCACTATGGTTGAGGGCTTCATCTTCAGGTGAAACAGGCACCTGGTCTCTCAAGGGTCTAACTTTTGCCTGACTTTTATTCAATTTTAACCTTTGGAATACAGGCAAGTCAACACAGATACTTTAAAACACCATGAGCTCAAATTACAAGATGAGTTTATTTGGGTGTGACCATTTTAAAAACTATCAACTGCATTTTCGTATTAAATATGTTCATCATCCCCTAGCCATGGCTTTTGTGTGCACCAGTAGGTGGTGGTTGGAACCAGCAGTCTCCGCTCAGGTCTTCCACATGGGTGTATTGCTTTGGCCCGAAAAGGTCTTCTAGTTTCTTCTAAATCATCCAGTTTCAGTCCCCTCATTTACTTATAAATGCAATAGGCAGGTTGTTGCAAGTGCCCCACAAGTCACTCCTCACCTGTCACATTCTTCCTCAACAGTCCTCACTCCCACACATTTCCAGACCACTTCCTTGAGCACACCACAGCCCCACATGCCTGCAAGTGCAAAGACTCCCAAGCCAGCTCCTTTGGCAATGTGCTGTGTCACATAGGGACTTGCCTGCCTATCCAGGGCCCACACACCCAGACCCTGTCTGCTAGAGTCATGCCATCTGCCTGCCATATATCCAAAAAATAGACAACTATGCTGACACATTAATATAAACATAAATTTGGCATTAGGCAGGCACAGGATGCTTGCCAACTGTTAGCTGCTAATCTTCCAGCAGTGTAACACTTGCCTAGGTACATACAACCTAGATAAGCTGGTTTTAAAATATTCCCAGACAGAAATATATACTGCTAAAATTTAGGAAGCTTGTTGAGTAAGAAACCAAAATTTAAAAGATAGATTCTAAGGATTAACTTATACTTTCTCCTGTTTGCTATTCAATTCATAGTGTTTCCCATCTCCTGGAATTTATATGCCTCTGTGGTCTCAACTGTATAGTAATATTGATCTCTGTGACGTAAAGGTAACTAGCTTCTGAGATGAGACTATAGATGTCATGACACTTGTCTTGTTTGTATCCTTTTTCTGACACTCTTTATGGAAAACAGATCCAATGCATAGCATAGGTTCTGTGATCCACAGGCCAAAGGTGAATACCTCAGGCTTGTGGAACAGAGAAGCTGAGGCCTGCCATATGAGTAAACATGAAGCCGATCTTCCAGCCACAATCAAGTGTCTTAAACCTCATATACCCTAAGCTAAAACAAGGCAGAGTTAGCTTATTTAACACCAGTAAAGTAATAAAAACTGTCTGGAATGTGAACAGTTCTAATGGAAAGAAGAAATGTGATCTTCATTTCTAACTTAACACAAGACTCATAACTTAGGGGAAACTAGTCTATCTTTTCTAGGCGTCATTGACTACTGTGTCTAGTCATCTGTTTCTAAATATATTCAGTGAATTAAATACACACATTCTAGGTTTGGGCATTTAGCCAATGAATAAAAACACTGGTTAAAACACCAACATTCTTAACATACTTAGGTGGGAAACTCTGTTTTGGCTCCTGACTTCAATTTCCTTCTATGGTTTACCCTGATAGGTAGCAGGGAGATGTCACTTCTTGGGAGAGGAAGGTTTAATATGTTTCTAGTAGGCGCAACCTTAGCTCAGCCCGATTAATTGCAGGCATTTGGTAAGTGACCCAACAGAAGAGAGTTCTTTGCCCTTCAAGGAAAAAGATTTTTAAATGTGTTTTTTATAATGTTTACAGATTAGCTCAATATATCTTGTACACTCAATTGTGGTTTAATGAATATGTAAACATTCTTCCTAGTAGTAGGAAATGTCAAGATTTCTAGCCAGAAAGTATCTGCTGCAATTGCTAAGCCCATAACCTCAGGCCTGGCACCTTGACTTTCAAAATTCTTACTCATAGAAATATGAAAATTATGATACACACTTAATTTTTCTTTTCCTTTGATGGTGAGTAGCCTAATGGATGTGAAATATTTGAACAAGCAGCAATGCCATAGAGAAACAAAAGTGTTAAAATCAGAGCACAATAAAAAATAGTATCACATATGAGATATAGTATGGTTAAGTTTTAACATTTTCTTTAGTTAAAATATTTGTAATGTAACTACTTTATTATCTCATCAGGCTGCTTTTTAATCTGTATCTAAAAATGGAATATTTTATCTCATTATAGCCTTGAGTTTCCATGAGCAGACTTTCATCCTTATTTTTTTTCACTTATCATTTTATACACATTGTTCTACATATGTGGCTATGAATGCACAGGCTGATGATTTAAGATTTTCATAGTCACAGCTTCCTACAAATGATCTTAATCTATTGAATGATTGAACTGTTTTTACTTTGGTAATAGTTCTTTTTGGAACTAATGAACTACAATCTATTGAAAAATAAACATTGCATTGAATAAAAGCACTCATGTATCCATGGGCAGGAATTTGACATTAATGGTTAAGATACTAGAAAAGATTCTTATGTCCTATATTGAAGTTGACCCATGTTCCTGGCTATTCCAATTCCTGACTAATTTTCTGTTAATTCAGACTTTTCAAGTCAATGGTGATGGCTTGGGGAATTGGGCTCATTTTACCTCTCCAGGAGACTGAAGTTGAATTCCCAGTTCTTGACTTTGGCCTTTGGTCAAGGCTAATGCCTGTATTTGGGGAGTAAACTGTAAGATAAGCGCAATCTTTAACCCCCAATTCTGTATTTCTCTCTCAGCCTCTCAAATTAATAAATTTAGATGCTTATACATTTTTGTGGGTGTCTTCCAGAAAACACTACTCATCTTTATTATCTTTATTTATTATCTCATATTTATTATCTTTAATATCTTTAAGGACATTAATTCTATATCTAGTTATTAGATTGTGGAAATCAAAGATAATAATCCACAACTTTCAGAGTGTAGCAGAGTAATACATATATCCACCTTTACATCTGTGTCTATTAATAAGACATGTGCCCATAATCTACTATGGTCATAGTCCCCCACTCAAAATAAATGTATCTTGCACATTCTTTGGAAATCAATGGTGTACTGAGATTCTAATCTATTGTCTTTGGTTTCCACTCTCTAATATTAAGATTTTGGTTTTGTTTACTATTAGTTTTAATACATTCATTTGCTTTTGTTTTGATATCATTTAATATTCTTCAGTGCTTTTAAATTTGGCTTAATATCTTCAAAACTTTGTGAAATTTAGTATCCTAATTTTATCCAAAGTAAATCCTTTCTGCCCCTTTCCATCTCTCTTCTTCTAGGACTTTCATCACACATTTTGAAACTTTAAGCAATCTTTTTCTGGCAATTATGATGGGCATCTCTGTAATATTTCCCATTTTATTATTATATTGTTAAATTTCTCATTTTTTTCCTGAACTGTTTGACTTCTTACTATTGTCTTTAGCTGTTCAGTCTGTAATTATACTTTAAATAATAGTTTTAAAATATTTAAATTTACTTCAATTATACTTTTTTAAAATTTCATTTTATGACACAGTTTCATAGGCTCTTGGGTTCCCCGACCCCTCTCCATGCCTCCCCCCCACGCTGGATTCCTCCACATTTTTGCAGTAGTACAGTTCAAATGCAGTCATGATTCCTGCATTGCAAGCATGTACCATGCATAGAGTCCAACATCTTATTGTCTAAATAAATTCAACAGTTTCTTGGGGAGGCCATCCCTGGTCTGAAAGTAGAGTTGGCAGAATATCATCCCGTCCAATGAAAAGCCACAACATAACATCAACAATAATTTACAACATTATGGAGTTAATTGTCATGGTTTTGAGTGACCAAGCAGTACTTTTTGGCCAAATGGGCCCAACTGGAAACCATTATGCTAAAAGAAATGAGCCAATCCCAAAAGATTATATACCACATGTTTGCCTTCATTTAAGATGAAATGATGTCACTCTGAAAAATAGTACCTGTAAATTATAATATCATTTCAACCTCAAACAGCCTGTATCACTTGCAATACAATATTGTGATATAACCAATGAACCAATAATCAGTGTGAGTCAGACTGCTTATGATCTGCATCGAAGAACTGTAAAGCCAAATATACTCTTAATGCCCTATGTTACACCATAATGGGTCAGGAGAGCATTCTTCCACCCTCTTAGAATGTGTGAGGAAAACATTAACTATAACCTATCAAGAATATAACAGGTAACTTATAGATAACAGACTCAAATCTGCATTAGACATTAGCAAAACTATAAAGACATACAGGGGGAATCAAGTTGATCCTGGCAGCCTCTTAATAGGAGGTCATATGCACAGAGCAGGAGGGGACCCCAGAGTGGAACAGGAGGACAGGAGAAGGCTTGTATCCCAACCCAGGAGACTCCTGGATTCTCACCAAGGACTATATCCCAACTGCCATGAAGACCAGAGGGAATTGGAATGCCCTCATAGGCCGAAAACTCTGAGGTCATCCATTCCCATTTGGATCTCCCACACAAGATGAAAGAAGCCCAGATCCTTTCTCACAGGATCTAATGTCATTGGAACAACAGCCAGGAGCGCTGAGCAGTACTCAGAAACAAAAGAACGGTAAACTTCCTTCGGAACTCAGGAGGGGCGCTTTCTCTGGTCCTTACTTAGTTCTAAATTTGGATCTTCACCATCTCTAACAATGACCATCGGGGTCGCTCCAGAGCCCCCAGCCCCCGCCCCCCAAAATTAGATCACATAGACAGAGACCAAGAAGGAAAGTTTAGAACCAGACAGGAAACAGTCAGCTTGGACTCACATATACTTTACTAGGTAGGAAACAAAGATTAGTTACTCCTCACTAGGGTATTGAAGATTTCTCTGCACGCCCCTCCTAAAATTGTTCTGCACCTCAATTGTTAACATATGCCTTATTAGAGTTATAAGCCGATTTGAACTATCCTAAACTTAGCCAAGTTCGGTAAGAATTATACTTGAATACTATAAACTGCTAAATATAAAAATGAAAATAGACACGAGACAGCTCAATAGTACCCTATAACCATTCTAAGGTGTATAAGAGCCAGTTGTGTAAACTAAAATTCAATTATACTTTAAAATAGCTGTTCCAGTTACTGATTAGTTACTTAGGTTATTCATACTATGATCTGGTGAAATTCTCCACCTTGCATCTTCTTTCATAGAACATAATACTCATTTTTTTGTTTGTTTCTGAGATCTGTTATGCTGAGAGTCTCTTCTTACATGCCATAGTATGCTGTAAATTCCCCACAATTTGAACCGATCAGGTCCACACATCTACATCTGAATGTCCTGCTCAACTTGTGCAGCCACCACTTTGAGCACTAATAATTAATATCTGGACAAAAGTTTGTGTTACTTCTTGATTGTGACAACCCAATTCTAAGTTGCTTTGCAATGATTTCAAACATCTGCACTTTATTTTTTTTTTATTTTCTAGTTATTCTGACACATGAACCAATTTCTGTCATAAACAGAATATCACCCCATATAATTTGAAAAATTGACCTCAATCTATATGCTTGAGTATGATTTTAAATGATTGCACACATGCATTTCTAAAATTAAAGCAAACATATAATTCTATAAAATATCAGCATGGTGATTCCATGCCTGCTACTCTGCGTATCTGATCAGCTTCTTGCTAATGTGTTTGTATGACAGAAGACTGCTACCCAAGAGCTTCAAAACCTGCCACCCTCAGGGAGCCAGAGCAGAATTTTAAGATGTGATTTTGGCCTTGCCTAGCTATGGTTCTTAGGAGCATTCAGGGAGAAAATCAGCAGGTGAAAACTCTCATCCTCTCTCCTTGTCACCTTTTCTGCCTCCCTCTCTCCTATCTTATGGCCATTTCTATTTCTATTTTTCTCTCTTCCTGTCATTCTGCTTTCTATTAAAATTACATAAATCAGTTTATGAATTTTTCCTATTAAAATATTTTAATGTTTATTTATTACCTAATTAGAGCTTATAGTTTTAGCTTTCCTGTTCTGGTACCCAAAAACTAGCTTTTGAAATCATCTTTTTTTTTTAAGTTTTGAAAATGCTGATACAGACTAAGCTTTAGACAGAACTAATACAAGAAGTGATTCTTCATTTCAATTTATCATAATAAATAAAAATTGTGAAATTTAGTAGCCAAGATATAAGGGGAGATTATAGAATCCTAATTGTAAGATCCTAGTGTACAATGCATAATATATTTTATATATACTGTAAAATCATGTTTATGTTATCTAAGTACTACTGATTCATCCATGGAGCTAAATAACAACTTTAAGGAAACAAAAATAAACTTGCTTATTTCATCATTTCACTAAATTTGTGAGTTACATAAGTATTTGCACTGTAAACAGACATGTTTTTAGACATATAAATAGACTAAAACTATCCAAACTTAAGGGTTGGTTAGACCACAAATGCATGCTTCTGTGGAGTGCGCATGTGTGTGCACGCGCGCACGCACACACACACACACACGTCCATTTACTGTTTCACACCCAAAGTACTTACAACGGTCTACTTTGGACCAGATTGTAGTCGGGTATTGAATCCAGGACCAAACATCCATGGCAGACATTGAACTACTAGAATTGTTGACTGCTCCTTCAAGGTGCACATTAATAGGAAGCTGGAACTCGCAGTAGAGTTCAAAATCAGTTAGTCCAATATGGGATGCAGATAACTCAAGTGAGGTTTGAACTTACAGGTCAAATACCTATCCCCAAATGTATTGTTACATTCCACTTGTGTTGATTCGTTATCAAGGCTTATTTTTACGACTGAGCAGATGCCAAGGGAGACCTTCTAGCCACACACTAACATCAATCAGCGATGAACTACAGACACATACAACAATACATACATACTACAATATCTGCAAAATGATACAAAAATCTTTAAATTCACGCATTTTCAGAATTTATGCAGAAATGCCCTAGTACTGTAAGATAATCGTATTGTAACATATAACATTTTGCAAAGATGGCTCTTCATATTTTGTAATGTGAGCTTATTATTCCCTCCTTGATAGATGAAGGATAGAATTCCACTTCCTAGAATGCAGTGGGCCAATAGAATGAGGGGTGTAATGTTGGGGCATTCCAATCTACCTCTCAAGCAATCTGGAACTGTTTATTTATTTGCCTTCAGTGACACATGGAACCCCCAGTCATTTAGAGAGAACATGTGTTGCATGTTCCCTTGGCAAGTTGTAGCCAAGTTGATGAAATTACACAGCAGCTCTGTGTCAGCACCTTGTAAAGGCTGCACAGATCAAGCTTCAGATCATGTCCAACACAGACCTAACTCCAACTTCACAACTCTCCTCCTTTGAAGACATCCACCCACAGAAACCGCAGGACAAAATTAACTTTTAAGCATGCTTTGGTAGCAAGAGTCTATTCAAAAAAGGTGAAGAGATTTTTCTGAATCTTTGAAGATGGTCTATTGTGATTTAAATATTTACCATAAATCTTTCCTTTCTTATGTGTCTGTCTTCTACTGATAATTAAAGATGGGAAAATATCACTGTACCATGTCCTGGAATATGAATTAAAAATGGGATTTTACAGGTGAAAAGAAAATGAGTTATTTGCTCAAGATCTTATCAAATGAGTCCTTAAATCTTAATAGGAATCCTTATCTGTCCTAAGCAATTCTGGTCCTAGTATGCACACATGACTCTTCCCCACCACATACGCACTGAACATCTCCCAGCACAATTTGGTACCACAGCATTTTGATTCAGTGCCTTTTCTTCTACGATGCACTTTCTTCCTCCTATCTTCAATCTTGTTTGTATTTAGTTTGTATATCTTTTAATAGAACACACGGGTGTTCTCCCTTCCCTTGAATTTGACCTGAGCTTAGTGATTCGTTTCTAATAAATAAAATAAAGCATAAGTGAGAATGGATAATTCCAGAGATGGGACTACACAAATATGCTTTTGGCATTTGTCTTGGTTATTTTTTCCTTTCTAGGATCAACTGTGCCAGGGAAGACAAGTGGGGCCCTTTTAAACCCAACATAAGAAGAAACTGGGTTTCTAGGCAGCACGCAACCAAGTAACTTAGCTGGAAGTTTGTTCCTCATCCTCAAATCTTCTGATGACTGTGACCCTGTGGAAATATGATCAGATGCCATAAACCCAGAACTTCCACCTAAATCATTATGAAATCCCAGAACCCCATACTCAGTGAGATAATGAATGCCTATTGATTTAACCTACTACATTTTGGGATAATCTGTGATACTACATTGGAAAACTAATCCATGTTTCATAATTTTCATGGTTATAAAAGCAGGAAGAAAACATTTAATTTTTTTTAATACTTGCCTAGCAAGCATACTAAATTCTCAGGAATTTAGATATGACCATTTAATCTTTTTTACATATGGCTTACTCACTCATAGAAAATCCTATCAAGGCATTGTATTATACTGCTTAGTAAATATTGAATTCCTACTATAATAAATTCAGTGCCTCAATTCTGTATTTCTATTTTTCAAATTTTCTAACACCAAAATGAAATGTTACTTCATGCTGAAGTTCTGATTTTGTTATTGTGACCCTCCATCACTTTTTGCTCAACTAATCACAGTCAATCTAGACTTTTTGTGTATTCAATGTGTGTCCATGTGTAACACATTGAATGAGCTCCCTGGTATCATGACATATTACAATGAGTGTATTTTAAGGCATATATGACAACCAAATACTAATGAACATGGTCTAATTCCCTAAAATGCAGGAGGATCTTAAGGGTTTGTTTGTTTGTTTGCCTAACAGTATCAGAAAGAGCATTAGTTAATCATTGGTTGGACCTCTGAACAACCTGGTGTGAGGACAGTGAACAATTAAAAAAATTATCAATAACTAGAGAGGAATTCTTTTGATGGTTAATTTTGTGACAGATCAAACAAATATCAAATAAAAAGGACTATAAAATTACAGAGAGATCAAAAACTCATTTACAAAGCACCTGCTGGTAAAACAGAGAGCCAATCACATTGAAAGATTAATTTATTGCAACTTTCTTTTATAACACTTATTTAGAAGAAAATTATCCTAATTTTATGAATGAGGAAGAACATTAGGAAGTACAGGGGAAATCAACTAAACTAGGTACCAGAATCAAAATGACTTACACTTAGTTTTGCTTACTTGAATGTACTTTGATGATGAGTCCAGAAGCTAGGATACTTGAACAGAGATATTGGTAATATTTCATACATAAAAGAGCGGTGATGTGAGCTTCCCAAAGCATCTTCAGGAAACTCAATGACCATCATTCACAAAATTCACAAAATAAACAAAATATATATTTTTAAATTGTTAGAGCACGTAAATAAAGAAACCATAGAAGAGGTTGGATTAGAAATTTTTGGAGGTTCTTCTCAATTTTAATACCTGCTGCTTAGGTTTACCAACCTAAAGACTTCCTATAGATCCAGCCCTTCCTGCTAGAGTCCAGGCTCAAGTAAATTAATTCAGGTGGTAATGTATAAAGACACGGTGGCAAGCATGTTCTCTGTGCACTCCTCAAACTTGTGACATCTCTTCATGCCTCTCACATATCTCAGATATTTTATCTCTATTGATTCTTGAGTTACCATAAGCCTATTTCACCACATCTAAGAAATAAAATCTCATTTAATCATTACTTCAGTAATCATCCTAACCTTACTAGTATATACGATTTTACATATAAATGCATGGATGACTAAGATGCCTTGACTTTAAGAATCTCTTCTAACAAATGAAGGCAGATAATAAAAATATTTCAATGCAGTATGGTGGACGCTATCATTAGTAAAGATACGAGTGGGAAAAAGAGCAAGGAAAGTAGTTTAAACTAGCATCACCAGGAAGAATTTAGAGGGATCAGGGTCTCAACTGAATGGTAATAGACATCTAGAATGATGAAGAAGTAAAGTTTTGGTATGCTTTCTAAGGCACTTAAGTAGTGAAAGAATTGTAAATGCTACAATGACTTCAAATCTAGGTTTTATATATAACTACAAATATATGTATATATGTATACGTGTGTGTGTACACATATATATGGATATATAAAATGGGACAGTAAGAATAGGTTTTAGTAAACTGTTCCCACATGTGAGTAATTTTGTTCTCCCAGGAAAGATCTGACCATGTATGAAGATACTATGTACCTCGGACAGGAATGTGAACAGTATGGAATAAACAGAGGCCAAAGGTATCCCTGGATAACTTATAATACATAGGACAGCCCCCTATAACAGCATAAAATTATGCCAGTCCAAATATTCACAGTAACAAGATTGAGGAATTTTGTGTTAAATATTTGAGAAGTTTCAAACTAATTTTTTAAAGTTACCATGGCAGACTTTCAAGTAAGAGATTAACATGGTAAGATCCTCCCATCTCCTGTCTTCCTCCAGGCCATAATGTGCTGCTGTGGAAACAGCAGGCATTGCTCACTGCTCTGCCAAGCTTGCCAATTTTATGGAATGCCCTAGGTTCCCTCTGACCTTTCTGCATTGAAGACAACCTTGCATCGTTAATTTTATCAGATTCTTTTCTTAGTCCAGGTAAATGTGCTTTCTTGAGGAAGCGCAAGATCAAGTGTATCTTCCTTGTAAACTGCTAGTCTTCTTGACAAGAATGTTCAAAAATTTGTTAGTGCTTCCAAACGTGTGCAATTCAGAGACCTCATAAACCATATAAACAAAATCTTCTTTTACAGTTTTAATGTAAGTAAATCATAATTTAGTTTCAACACACAGATATTTATCTCTAGGCACATCCAGGTCTATAGGAACTCTGCCTTTTTGTTGGGGTTTCAAACTGTAAGGAAATTATTGTTATCTTAATAGGGATTATCCATTGCCAGTCCAAGAATGATGATTCATAACGCCAAATATCTAAATATTACAAGCACTCTGGGACCATTTAACTGAAGGTCCACAGTTTTGAGTCCTGACAATTTGACAGAACTCTTATGAGCGTTAATATTTAAGGTAACTAGAATTATTTCATATTTTATTCTCTTAGAATCACAATTTTTTTGTTTTTATATGTCTATAAGCATTTCCTTAAATAATACAAACATCTCATTTTTTTTTCCTCAGTCATTAGGTGTGTAAATTCTAACTGATGGAAGGTAAAATAAACTTGTTTTATTTTTTTTAGATTTATATTTTATATTTGAAAGTCAGATATGCAGAAAGGAGGAGGGGCAATAGGAACATCTTCTCTCGATTCACTGCCGAAGTGGCTGTAATGGTTGGAGCCAATCCAAAGCCAGGATCCTGGAGACTCCGCCAGGTCTCCCACACAGGTGCAGGACCCAAGGCTTTGGGCCGGCCTTGATTGCCTTCCTAGACCACAAGCAGGACGCTGAATGGGAAGTGGAGCTGCCAGGATCAGAACCAGTGCCTATATGGGATCCCAGCACATACAAGGCAAGGACTTTAGCCACTAGACTACCATGCCAGGCCCAATAAACTTGTGTTATAAAACAAAGTGATGTGCCTTGTTCCTAGCAGCCGCTGCCATTGTGACTGGCATATCTTTGCTGTCATAACTATGACTTTAAGCATTTCCTATAGAAATGTAATTAACCAGTGCAGGTATATTTCCATTCATACTTCTACTTAGGCCGCATTCTGATATGTTACTGTCCATATTCAGCTGGAATGATCGTTGCAGTTGTGAATACTGATTTTTATTTAGTATTTGAATGTATACAAGCTAAGCTAGGTAAGTGAGAGTAGATCAAAACTATAACTAACTAAAAATGTCAGTTGTGGAAATGCAGCAATTAAAAGAAAAAAAAAAGAATAATTGTTTAGAATCATTTTCTGGATACTTAATGCATCCAAGATTGCTTCATTTAACCTTATATAAAACCTTTGAGATCATTCTCATTATGTACATTTCAAAGTGAAAGTTTACTTGAAAGTTTGCTTTCATGAGCAGATAATTCATTCAGCATGAAAGGAACAGGCGTTGGGACCAACATTATGGCAGTGGGAGAAAAGTTGTCACCTGCCTGCATCCCATAAGGGTACCAGTTTATGTTCAGTTGCTCCACTTCCAATTCTGCTGTTAGTGGCCTCAGAAGGCATCAAAGGACAGTCTGTCACACATACTGGAAAACTGAATGAAGATCCAGGCTTCAGTCTGACCTTGTTCATCTAGGGAGTGAATAAATACATGACAGATCTCCAACTCTTGACTTGCAAATACATAAATAGTTTTTAATTACCAGCCCTCGAATTTAAATTCGGAATCAAATTTGACACTTATCTTTTCCTAATGTTTATGGGGCTTTGAGTATTTACAAATCATTCAGGATTTGTGTTGAATTAGAAAATAAAAGAAAATTGAGATTTGTGGGCTAATAAACAAAGCCTTTACTCAGTTTTAAGAAATGAAGCAGGTACAACTAATTAAGACAAATTATCAGACATTTAACTATGACAAAAATATGCACTCTATATTAGTAATTGTTCCCAATTCCCCTCCATTCCCCAAAATATCTCCTAAAACTTCACACTGAGTTTATTAAGATATAAATAGCCGCAAATATTTATATTATACAAGAACTTTTTCTATATTAAGTAAAAAATTTACAAAACCCAATCCAATGAAGAGGAAAAAAAAAGTACAATAATGGATTTAAGATAAACTGTTACTAATCAGATGTAAGCTTTTGCTAAGATTTTAGATTATTTTTTCTTTACATTCAATCAAAATTCAGTGTCAAAGATAGGTAAACACAGAGGTCTCCACAACCTCTTGATTCAAACATTTGCAATAGAGATAGCTTGGCCATGCGTAAACTAGAGCTTCAATCTTGTCTCTCAACTGGCTTACACATGTTTATATATTTGAAACATAGCATTATAGAGAGGAGAGACAGAGAAAAAAAGATCTTCCATTCACCGATTTATTCCGAAATTGCCCTAATGTGCAGAAGCCTGACAGCTCCGTACAGGTGTCACACATAGCTGGAAGGGACTCAAAGGATTGTGTCATCTTATCCTGCCTTGTAAATCAGCAGAAAGCTGGACCAGAAATGGAGCAGCTGGGGTGTGAACGGTTGCCCATAACAGCTGGCAGTTTAACTGTTTAACTCGCTCTATCATTACACATTTCCCTAGAGGTTAGAACTCACAGAAATTAACAACCTAAGATTTTTTCAGGCGATGAACAGCTATTTATATAAGGCTTAAATGTATCTTTAATTAAATCAGAATATTATTCATTTCACACATATGTATGTATGTTGCATTTTCAAACAGGGGAACTATTTCTCAAAGGATTTGAAAGCACTTTATGCATTTCTTATAATCTCTTTGATTGGAGGCAGAAATCAATACATCCTCAGAGAATCCTATCGAGCTATACAAGTCTGAGCTTCTCACTTGTAAATGACACCAACATATTAATTGGTAACCACTGTGCAATTGTTTGCAGTTACAAAACACTTTCAACTAACCATTTGGAATCTAATCTCAAGTGTTAGGTGGACCAGCTGCTATTGTATTTCAAAATACACACACACACACACACAGGTTTTCCTGCCAAGTTAATGGGTCAGAATAAAACTACAATACCCTATCTTCTGTTCCTAAATCCATAAATTGAATGTGAACTAACCATGCAGTATCAGTTCTTGGTTCTCAATCTATTCCCTTAGTATCATCACATATTTGAGGATTTGTCAGAGTACAAAAATCTCAATTAAATAGGAACACTAGCCTTGTTATTCATCTAGTCCCTTGGCTATAAATGCCATTTGTTCTTGTTGGCCAGCTGTATATTCATTGAAACACTACAGACATTTTTAATTTCTTCACATCCAACTAACTGGCAAGATATTTTTTAGATTTTATTTTTAAAACTATGAAAATCTGGAATAAACAATTCTTATCTTTTTTTCTAAAGCTGTCTTTATTTTCTTGTATTGCATCTACTTTCATTTCTAAGATTTATTACTTTTTTATTGGAAAGCCAGATTTTCAGAGAGAAAAAGAGATGCAGAGAGAGATCTATCTGCTGGTTCATTCCTCAAGTGGTTGAAATGACCAGAGCTGAGAATTTCAAATCAGGGGCCAGGAGCTTCCTCCCAGTCTACCCTGTGGGTGTAGAGTCCCAAGGTTTTGGGCTGTCGTCAAATGATATCCTAGGCCACAAGCAGGGAGCAGGAAAGGAGGTACAAAAGCCATGACATGAATTGTTGCCTGTATGGAGTCCTGGCACATTCATGGTCCAATCTGCTTCATTTCTTCATTTTTTTTTTAAATAAACAACTAAGATTTCACTGACAATTTTTATATTCATAATTTATATTTTAGTATTTTTTTAGGATTTGATCCTCAAAATTCTTTCCACAAGGAAATTTCTAGGAAAATTTGCCTGCCTATAACCTGAATGATAGCACAATGAATATTGTAGAGTCAATACTTGACAAAAAGAAAAATCTAAACTTACGGGCTGGTAAGTTTTCTTCAGAAAAAAAGATGGTGATGTACAGATTCACAACTGCTTTGCATTTGTCAAAGTCAGCATTAACCATACGAAGCAAGATTTATCGTTAATGTGTTATTAAATTAATATCTCAACAATAAAATTTGATGGTCCTTCTATTAGTGGATATCTTCTTAGGTTCTGAGTGGTACTCTCGGAAAGAAAATTTGGAGTTTTTGCTATTCCTCTAACAAAAATTTGCTCCATTAGTCAAAAGCATGCTTGGTTTCTCTGTTTTTGAACCTTCCTTTATAATCAAAGACTTTCACCGCGTTGTGACCCTGATGGATGCTGGGTGGTCATTCTCCATCCTCAGGGACTGGGATGCTTGGGAAGCTGGGTATGGCCTCTGCCTTTACCTCTACCCTTCCCTCAGAAATGGAAAGAAATAGAACATTTGTAAACAATGACCACACCAACTTCTCCCTAACACCGGAGCCTTCCCACCCTGATCAACTATGTAGACATCATCTTTAAAATGGTGATTTTAAAACGATTCAAAAAAGAGTGGCTCAGAGTGTAATCTTTAGGACAGTATTTTAAATAGCAATTCTACTCAACGCATGCTGTCACAATGAAGTGCATAAAGCAATGTAAAATTAAGCAACAGTGGCAAAGAATGTATGTGCAAGCAACAAGCATTTCATGACTATTGACTGACAAGTATTGAAAATCATGCTGCTAGAATACATACCAACTCTGTGTGCTATGTAGACCATCTCCCACACCTGTCACTTTGACTACTAAAATTTCATAGAAGGAAAGTTCTGTCTGACACTGGCAGGCTAGAACAATCCCTAGATCAATTTTGGTATGGTTGAAGAGTTAAAATGATTTTTTACATGCTTACATTTAAAATTTTAAAATATATTGTGACATAAATATTTCATGAAATTCGATTTTTTTTGTGATATGAAGCATATTTTATTGGAACAAAATCCCACCTACTTGTTTCTTTGTTCTCTTGCTGCTTCAGTTTTCTTGAACAGAATGGATTTGTTCCATTAAAGAGTGTAATGTGCAGATTTCAAGTGCATAATTTCTAGAAAACAGTTTCTAGACATCTGTTTTGAATTAGTCTCTCAAAATCATTGATCACTCTGAAGCACTTTGTATCTGGCTGATAGTTTAGAGTTTTGTAATTACGTTTTCAAATTAAAGTTACTTTGTGTCAAATTTTGACTTGTGCTCAACTTTGCTCATTTCTATGTATTGGAATATGCCAATAGGCTCTTTTTCCTCTTTCTTCAAAAAAATTAATACTTGTAATTTTCTAAATACATTGAATTATCATAGTCACTTTCTCCTTGATCCAGGTGATACTGACAAGAGCTTTCATCTTTCTATTTCAAATAGTTTGGTATATTTATTTTGAATTGTTTTCTTACATATTTTTAACTGAATTTAAAAATCTGTGATATGTTGAATTCCTAATTGGGAAAATATTATATAAGCCTTTTATGGAACAAGTTAGGGATTTGAAAAAGATGTGCAATTTTAGTGTGGGCAAAAATTTACTTCTCATATTTATTTAAGTATTAGAAAGGACTTAGTCTTTCATAATATTCATTATGAGCAAAATTTTGCTTAATTCATGTGTCAGAGGTAAACATTTCTGTCTTAACAGAATGTTTTTTCTACCACTTAGTTCACCTGAGAAGTTAAGCATACACCAAGTCTAACGTGGTGCCTTATGGAAAAAGTCTATGAGCTGGTGTAAGGAAAACTCGGTTTTCCTCTAGCTATCTCCCATGTGGACTATGGCTAGGCTTCCAGGAGGAAAGAACTAGAACTGTAGTGGGCTAGTTGAATAAAACTTGGGGGAAAAGTTGGGAAACACAGAGGAGAGGTGCGAGAGCAGGAACTCATCGGCACTTCTGCTCCTGCCTGTCAAAACTGGTGACCAGAAAGGAACAATGATTGCTGTCTAAATGCCATTTCCTTCTAAATGTAGTGCAAAATCATCTTTTGTATAACTGTAAGACAGAACTTTCCAGAAAAGATGACTCTGGGAATCTGGAAACAAACTACCACTAGTAAGTGCTAGAGATAGTTAAAACCAAGCCAGGTATACCTAAGCAAGGCAATCAGGGATAGAATATTCTTTTGGATGGTCTACATGGGTTCAATATTGGTAGGGAATTGGAGGACTGAGGTCAAAATTGTGTGAGACACGATTATGGTTAAACCGTTGAGTTCTGCTTAAAAAAAGCGGGGGGGGAGGGAGGGAGGGAGGGAGGGAGATAGAGAGGGATGAAGGAAGGAAGGAAGGAAGGAAGGAAGGAAGGAAGGAAGGAAGGAAGGAAGGAAGGAAGGAAGGGAGGGAGGGAGGGAGGGAGGGAGGGAGGGAAGGAGGAAGGAAGGGAGGAAGGAAGGAAGGAAAAAAGCAAGCAAAAAGAAGCAAGGGGAAGGGACCAGTGCAATGATTCAACCGGCTCATCTTCCACCTCCAAGCACAGGTATATAATATCTGTGCCAGTTCAAGTTCCAGCTGCTCCAATTCCAATCCAGCTCTGTGCTTATAGCCTATGAAAGCAGCAGAGGGTGGCTCAAGTCCTTGGGCCCCTGTACCCATGTGGGAGACCCAGAAAAATCTCTTTGCTTCAGACTGGCTCAGCTCCTGTCATTGCAGTCACTTAAGTAGTGAACCAGCAGATGGAAGATCTTAATGTCTCTGCTTTCTATGAACCTGCCTTTCCACTGAAAAGAAATAAATCATTTTTTAAAAAAAGGCAAATTTTAGTACATGTGCTTTAATTGAGAAACATGCCCCAATTTCTTTATTCACCTTCTAGTCAGGTACAAATTCAGGTTATCTTAGACCAGAAGATTAAATTAGGAACAGATACCAATTAAACAGTTGCTTATAAATTTAAAAATCAAGAACCTAAAATAGTGGTGGGTGAACACAAATAGATTACTACAGATCCCATTGACTGGCAGTGTCAGTTGCCCCCCTCTTTCAGTGAGGACTTAACCTATGGCCTCTTTGATCAAGCCTTGATCAAGCTAATATGAATGACTGTCTATGACTTTAGGTACCAAGATAGAGAAGACTTCAGTTTCAGCTTCTCACATTTCATGACATGCCCTTTTGGAAGACTGTTGTCATGTGGAATGCAGTATAAGTGTGAAACACTGACTTTCTTAAAGAAAATATGTAATCATATTAAAGAGATCCTGTAAGAGAGATGCTCATGCAATCCTATGTGTTGGAGGCATAAAATATGTGAGAGGTAAACTGCTGTGCCTGTCACACACCATGAGAAAACACAACAATCAGTGGAGTCTAACCTAGATCCAGGAGTTATGAGATACAATACATGGTTGTTGCATTAAGCGAGCAAAGGCTGGCACACCTATCATGCAGTACTATCATAGGCACACTATGTTATTTCACTCAAGTAACAAGGACTATTTTTTGGCCCATACAGTTGATGCCTGCAATCTCTTTCTGCTTTTCAATTTCCTATCTCAAATCACTTCTTTTTTGACCAACTTGTACTGATTCAAAAAATTTTTACTTTATATCCTACCTATGGGATAACCAAAGTTCTTTTAAAGCATAAATGGATATATTGTTAGACTTTGTGACTATAATTTAAAATTTGTTAAAAGATTTCTTAAAAACCTTATTTGGAATATTAGATATCTGTTCAGACTATTATTTTAAGATTGTTACTAAGCTTTTACTTAATTTTTGTAAGAAATATATTTATAACATTAAAGTTTTAAAAGTCTGATATAAACAGCCAACATATAATATTTTAATATGTCTTACAACATAAAGTGCTATGTTTAACCTCAACCTATCAAAGGAATGTAACTCATTAAATTATCATATTATTGCATTGCTGTTAATTTAGCTTTTTGTAACATTATTTTTCCATCTTGTAAAATTGAGCATTCTAATGTCTCAGTTCTTTCCCATTGTTAGCATCAGCTCCCCAGCCTGCAGTGGCCTATCATCTAACCCATGCAGAAAGACTAGTAAGGCACTGGCAGCAATTTCCTGTCTTATATGAAGGCAACACTCGACACACATCACATAGAAATGCAACACGTCTTCATAGAAAATATGCCTACAATTGTTAAGTACCAAATTCATAAGTTAATAATCCTAAAACTTTTGAGTTCTCTCTCTGATTATATATACCATCCTCCCTCTTTATTGAGGTAAAAGTATCCTTCAAGCTTTTCTTTCCAGATAGTTTAAAAAAAGGTTTCATTTAAAGAAATTTCTACACAAAATTTTTTTCTGTGGAGAATATTGTATCAAGGCTTGTTTTAACACATAATATCTTAAAAGCTTAATAAAAATAAGTTGGTGGTCTATACACGTAAACAAAGTCCTTTTTTGACTCATATATAGAATCTAGAATATCAAATAATTTTAAGAAATATCCCATTCCAATTAATAGCATTTAAGCTTTATTCCTTAGTAGCATATTTATCTCTCTCTCACACACACACACACACCTTCTAGAAGTTTCATCTTGTAACATTTTCATTTTATCACTAATTGCAAACTAAACTCAGTAGTACTAGGATCATGGGTATTTGTGTGATATAATAGTGAAACTCTCCTTATTTCCAAACAATTAGGCTTCATAACAATTTCTCTGATAAAGAATAATCAAAATCAGATTTGCAGTTAGTCATTGAAAAATGTTTAAGTCATTTGAAAACTCTGCATTATCGTCCATTGATATATATATTTTTCTTATAAATGATTACCAGATAAGGCTATTTTTAGTAATATAATGCCCATCTGCCTTTGTGTGTTAAATAGTGTTAAACCTTTAATTACAAAGCCTTCATTGAGCATGAAGAGTCCAGTTTCTTTTTCCTCAATTCCTAGAATATTCATCATTCTCTGCTAACTGGGAGTTTACATCACTTTGAAAAATTGAGGATATAAACAAAAGTAATCCTGAAAAATTAACCAGAGTTGACTTTTTTTAAAGCATAAAACAAGTTTTAATTCAACATATTTTAAGCACATATTAGGAATTTAATATTTTACAAAGGACTACTTTGTTTTTCATTTAGTTAAGTATCATATTTGAAATCAATTATTTGTATTATCATGATTTAGAATCCAGGCATTTGGAATCTATATAGTGATTTCAAGTTTTTAGATGCCTACTGTATCTCTGGGAAAGAACTGTTTTTTATCTGTTAATTTGTTCAAATAGAGACCGATTTGGAAAATGAATGCACTGCTACCAAACAGAAAGCTTACAGGAAGACTGACAGCAAGCCAACAAACTAACTATTCTCCTTAGGTTACCGTGTTAGACATGCTCCACTTTGACTGCTCGCTGTCTCCCTGAAGACTAAGTGATAATGGGATCTAAGGAATCTGTATCTGTATCTTTCCAAAGTATCTCTATCTTTCTAGAAAGCACAAATTTACCAAAATGTTGTCCCCATCTTCCTTATTTCTTCTTTTTATAAAGATTCATTTGTTTTTATTGGAAAGGCAGATATACACAGAGGAGGACAGAGAGGAAAGTCTTCCGTCCAACGGTTCACTCCCTAAGTGACTGCAATGGCTGCTGCTGAGCCAATCCAAACTCAGGAGCCAGGAACTCTTCAGGGTCTCCCACAAGGTTGCAGGGTCCCAAGGCTTTGGGCCATCCTCGACTGCTTTCCCAGGCCACAAGCAGGGAGCTGGATGGGAAGCCAGGCTGCCAGGATTAGAGCCAGCAGGGATCCTGGCGTGTGCAATAAGAGACCTTAACCACTATGCTATCGTGCCGGGCCCAGATCTTCCTTATTTCTTGCCTTTTGTATTTCCTGATCAAAAAAATCTTAAAGATTGTCTTCGTATAACTTAATGCCAAGCTATTTGCTGCTTTAGAAGCTACTTTGGTTCTTTTCCAGTCAGCATTTCTACATCCGTAGGCCATATATTACATATAAATATATAAATTAAAACATAGCAGCCAACATTTTCTAACCCTTTTGTGAATTCTTTAAGACTATCAATCCATTATAATAGGGCAAATCAACTCCTGCATCTCATGTCCATATATACCCCTCCAAAAATATTGATGTGCTAATTAGCACATAAAAGAAGTACTTTATGTTCCAAATAGCTACCCAGAGGAAAGAATGAGCATTTGATTTTATTGTTTTTATGCAAGATGAAAGGGACATGGGTGTTTAATTAAAAAGCTGCAAATATCACTGACTCTGATGGTCAGGAGGCCAGCTTATAAAAATCCAGTCAATTGTGCATCTTATGACCTTGTCTATCTGCAGAAAGAGGGAATTAACAAAAAAAGAAAAAACGCTGAGCTGGGACAGAAAAGAAAAGAAAAAAACAGTAAAAACAATCTCTGGCCGTGATTTTCCTTTCTTGGCACAGAAAGCTCCGTACAGCGTAAGGATGCGGAAGAGCACATTTTCCAGTTACTTTCCGTTTTCCTGCTTACGTGCCAGTGTCTGAGAGGATCATCTATTGGGAATAAAATTCTGAGTCCTGGATCGTTTGACAGTGAGCTAAGTTGATTAGTGGCTCATGAATCAGGAAAGAGCCCCATTCTGCCTGGATTCCAAACTGCACAGCGTTGGGATTACACTTAAACTCTTAGGATTATATTTAAGCTCTATTTCTTCACATGAAAATTAGAGGAATCTACTCTTACTTCCCACAATGTTTGTGAGGACGGAATGGTACAGAAGGAAGATATGCAAATGCATGGTACATACAGTAATGCTTATGTTCTAGCATTTATTACTTGGCATACCCCAAACCCCTCCTCATCCTCTTGTCTTTCTTCCTCAGTGATGTTCATGTATCATTTCCTTAATGCACATTTTCTAAATTAATGTTGCACACAAAAGGGGGAAAACTAAGTGTCACAACTCCCTGTTCAGTATTTGACGGGCATTATAAAAGGTGGCTTAAATTCCTCTGAAGTATTATGGAGATAAATATTTTTTTAACGTAGGAATGATGGTGTGTGTTTACAGGTTTGGAAACAGTTTGAGAAGGAAAAAGCTGCTTCAATAAGGTGACACACAGCATGGAGCTAAATGTAACACTTAGGGGAGAACTTTTAAAATAATATGAAAAAACCTCATTCTTTCCACAATTCCAAGATACTTTTCTCTATTTTCCTGTTCAAAGGCATCTGTAGGAATGGCTATTTGGCACACTGTTTATAAGTGTCTGGAGGGCCAGTGGCTTAGCTAGCTAATCCTCCACCCTCAAGCACTGGTACACCATATGCACACTGGTTCATGTCCTACTTTCGATCCAGCTCCCTGCTCATGGTCTCGAAAAGCAGCAGAGAATGGCTTGAGGCTTTGGGACCCTGCACCTACATGGGAGACCCAGAAGCTGCTGGTTCCTTCTAAGGAAGAATTACATTCTTTCGATTAACTCTGGATTTTCCATCATATAAAACATTCGAAGAAAATCAAGTTTGAGGACAAAAAATAATGATACACATTAAAAAAATGGTAAGCCAATGAAATTTTGGACTTCACTGTGTGACTTAATCCAAGTTATCCTGAGAGAAAGGCAGAGGCGACAAGATCTCATCACCATCTTGGCAGCTCTTATTCAGATGACATTAGTTTCCAGGAAATGCAAAGCACTTGCTTAAGTTTCTTCCTCCAACATTTTCAGACCCGAGTTCAGATGTGATTCTGTTTGTATCATAACCTGAATAAAGCCATCTAGTATGTACACTTGTGTAAGACTCCAGGTAGGACCTGTGGTGTTAAGTGTCTCTCTCACTTCTTCACCTATAAATATTCTAATTGCTACTAGTTAATACAATGTTGATTTTCACTATAAAAAATCAACACCTTGCTGCCAAGTATAATTGAAAGAAATTGTGTCCGATTGGCTTTATTTTCTGGCTTTATTAAATTAGGCTTAAGAAAATGATGCCAAAATGTTAGTCATCTGCTTTTGATGAATGAGCTCAAAAGTGCCATAGAACAACAGCTGATGAGTGCTCCAGTTCCACCTTGCAATGTATTCCACAAAAGTAACCAATGCCAGCTCCATGCCGGAAGTTCAGTATAGTAAGGTAGAATACAAGTGTTTGAACTCTGGGACCTCCAAGGCTCCCTACCTACACAGCAACACTGTTTCAGGAAGGTTAATGTAACTCAGCACTCTGGCAGCTAGAGCATCAACATGAAGGTGACACTTTTCTCAAGGATAGCAAAAGAGATATGAAAAAAGATTTGGTTTTGTTCTAAAAGCAACTACAATTTTGGCTAAATGTAGGGCAGAAAAGCAATTTTTTTCTGAAAAGAGGTGCTGAAGACCAGAAAATAAGACATCCAATACTTTTAAATGCAGATCTCTTACTGTAAAGACAATGCATTCTTTTTAATTCCTTTAAAATGTAACAAATAGTTACTTCTAGCTACTGCTATTTCCTACTAAGATATTTAACTACTCGTTTTTCTCCTCTAGGTTTGATCATGGCTAGCTAATCACTTTCTCCAAATGTATTTTTAGAGGCCCAATGATTTTCTACAGGATAACTTCTTTACATGAATTTTCTGGGGAAAACAAAATGGAAAAAAGAACACACACGGAAGGCAGGCGAGGAGGAAGCTCATTATTAAGGAAATAAAAGCTATGCGAGGTAGAATTTTCCTTACTCTTTGGGTTTTGCCATGTGAATTCTTATCTCTTTACCCTCTCTGAATTAGGAAATGTCTTAACTTTCAGTAACATGAGGGGCTCCAAACTTCCTGGAATAAACCATATCCCCCAAAGAATCATTCCATTTTTTGGTAATATTTGGTCAAATCTTCAGGCATTAAGATTAAACTTCTGAAAATATCAGAATAAAAGAAAAACTTACAAATGCCATCTTCATTAAAATGGTCTGAGACATATAAATGGATAATGTAAATCACAGCAGGTATCTTTTTAACATTGTGAATTTAACATAAAATATTTAACTCCATGCATGATTGGTTGGATCATCAGTTATTCCCTCAGTTCTCTTGACTAATCTACATATGCAAGAGAGAGAATGGGAGGGTAGCTAATTCAAATATAATTGACATCAAAGAGCATAAATAGGAAGAATTTCAAATAATTGAATAATACTATAATTGAATAATAATTGGGGGCTGGGGTGGTGGCCTATCAGGCTAAGCCTCTGCCTACACTAACAGCACTCTATTTTGGTGCTGGTTTATGTTCCAATTCCTCCATTGCCAGCTCTCTGCTTATGGCCTGGGAAAGCAATGGGGGCAGACCCAAGTGTCTGGGTCCCTGCATCTCCTGGGGGAGAGGTGGAAGAAACCTTTGTGTCCTCAGCTTCGGATCAGCTAAGCTCTGGTCATGGTGGCCATTTAGGGGAATGAATAAGCAGATGGAAGCTCTCTCTCTCTCATTCTGTCACTCTTTCAAGTAAGAGTTAGACCTTAAAAAATAGTAATATCAACAATTGGGAGCATGTGATTTTTACACATTGGCCTTCAAAAGGTGTAAAATACAAAATAAGACAAATAGAGCAACCGATCTATGGTTGTCATGTTCTTTATTTCAGAAAGATGATTTTTAAAATAAGACATTGCCAAATATCTACCAAAATTACATTTATTAGACCTCTAATTTGTATACTTTTTTGGAAACTATAATGCTAAGGGAAATGAGTGAATCCCAAAAGATTAGATACCACATGTTTGCCTTGATTTAACCTGTAATTTTTGTATGGTTGTTTGTTATTTTTTGAACCTGTCATTGATACTGTCTCAACCCAGATGTTTCGAAGAATGGAACTTGCATTATTTTTAACATATTGTTTACCCAATACTATGTCAATTAATTCCATAATGTTGTATATTGATACTGAGGCCTTGTTGGGGCTTTTAACTGACCGGATCTTTACTCTGTTAGACCTATCTTCAGACCATAGAAGGTCTCCCCAAGAGGCCACTGAACTTATCTGGACAATAAGACGCTGAACTTTATGCTAGGCATGTGTTTGCAAGCAATGAAACTCAACTGAACTTGAACTATGGTTATGCAACAAGGTGGAGGAATCCACCATGGGGGGAGGGGTATGGGAGGGGTGGGGGGAATCCCCAGCGCCTATAAAACTGTACTACATAATACAATGTAAGCAATAATAAAAAAAAAAAAAGAGAAAAAAAAAAAAAAGTAAACAGACAGGCATCGTAGAACAGCAGGTAAGGCATTGCACATTAAAAACCTGGTTCAAGTCCTGACTACTCCGCTTCTGATCTCCAGCTCCTGATTCATGCCTCAGTGCTGATGGGTGACTCCCCAGGGGCCCGAGGTGACATCAGGTCTAACCACAGGATAAAATTCCTGGTTACCTTCTTCAGTGTGACCCAGGCCTGCTTACTATCGCCACTATGAGAGAAGCAGTGAGCAATGAATCAAGGATCTTTCAAATTCTCTTTACCTCTGCTCTTTCTTTCAGGTACATACATCTTTGGGAAAAAAAAAAAACAGCTCATGCAAATTGGTTAACACATAAGCCCATGAGTTGTTTTACTTTAGTGTGAAGATAGTATAATATTGTAGAGACTATGAAATATGTCCAGAATGACCTGCAGAATATATTGAATTGATCAAAAGATTCACAGTCCTAACCTTTGTACCTTAACTGTAAAGTTTTTAAGCAGAAAGTAAACCAAAAAGCGCTACTAAAACTACTAACTAATTTACAATTCAGGCAGTAAATAGTATCAGAGAAAAATAGTCAAATATTCCTACTCTGTGGTAATCTAACATTCTATGCACTGAATTTTATCCATGAAAGACAAAGAATGCCTTAATCCTACAAGACCCAAGTAGATTGAACTGAAGCTTATCTATCAACCACAAAATGTTTCTATTAGTAAAGAAGGAATAGATTCATTGCTTATGAAAAGTTGCAGCAATATAGCATAAATGAGATATGAAGACATTATTTTAACTTGTAAGAAATTAACAGTTCATGAAGGTAGAAAATATAAGTAGAAACTTTACAGTAAAGCTAATTTGAATGTTGTAAGTCAGTTTTCATTTCTCATACAACAAGCAGATTTACTGCACTGCGAAATGCATTGAAAGATGAGAAACTGAAGATGCTACTTATATCTAGAAATAATGAGAAATATAGTAAAATACAATGTAAGAAAATGTAGTGAAATATGAAATCAAGCATATTTCCAAGCTTCTAGAAATAAGGAATGCAGGACCCAGTGTGGTAGCCTTGAGCTAAAGTCCTCACGTTGCAAGTGTTGGGATCCATATGGATGCCAGTTCATATCCCATCCAGCTCCCTGCTTGTGGCCTGGAAAAGCATTCAAAGATGACCCAAAGCCTTGGGACCCTACATCCGTGTGGGAGACCCAGAAGCTCCTGGCTCAGGGCTTTGGATCCCCTCGGCTCTGGTCATTGCAGCCACTTAGGGAGTGAATTAATTATCAGATGGAAGATCTTCCTCTCTGCCTCTCCTCCTCTCTGTATACCTGATTTTCCAATAAAAATAAATCTTAAAAATAACAGGAATGCAAAAATAGCAGATTCTGACAAATAGAAAAGAGAAAAAAATAATTTCTCCAATACTGAGGGATAAAATTATAGACACATGCATTTTGAAGATTTATTTTATTTTAATTTTTATTAGAAGGGCAGATATACAGAGAGGAGAGACAGAGAGGAAGACCCTCCGTCCGATGATTCACTCCCCAGGTGAGTGCAATGGCTGATGCTATGCCGGTCTGAAGCCAGGAGCCTCTTCTGGGTCTCCCACACGGGTGCAGGGTCCCAAAGCTTTGGGCCATCCTGACTGCTTTCCCAGGCCACAGGTAGGGAGCTGGAAGGGAAGTGGAGCTTCTGGGATTAGAACTGGCGCCCATATGGGATCCCGGGCGTTCAAGGAGAGGACCTTAACCACTTGCGCCATCGCGCTGAGCCCTGACATGTATTTTGAATAGCTCTTACAGATAAGAACAATGGATTCAATTCTTAGGAGGAAATATTTTTGCCAACTATAAATGTAATAATCTTTGAAAAAAAATGCATGCACCCCGATAGTCATCCCTTATGAAATGAGTCTTGTGTAACCCTTTGTCACTTTGTGTACTTTCAAGTTGTGCACACTTTCTCCTCTGTGGGGCACTGAGAGGGGTGGAACGCAGGTTGTTGCTCTTTTAAACAGAACATCCAGGAGAGGCGTGATGACAGCATCTATGGAACTCATGCAAGGTAAAGCAATGAAGAACAACCGAGAATCCAGAGATCTCCAGATAAAATCAATATATTTGTCAATGTCCCAATTTGGGCTTAAGTAATAGCAAGTAGGCCGATGCAAAGAATGACTTTGATATGCTGTTAAGGGGCTGGTTTTTACTCTGAGTAAGATTAGAAGTCTTTAAATATCTAGAGAAAAGTATGACTTTAATGGAGATGTTTTACTAAGCTTGTGCAAGCTGCTGGGTTGAGAATGAACATAAAGTATAAACAGCTATTTTGGTAGATGGCTGCCATTGGTTAGCTGAAAGCAAAATTGTGTGGACTAGAGCTTTACAACATAAAGGTTCCAAATATTAGAATGTCAAATTACCTCACTTACCCAAAATATTTCATTAAAACAGGATAGATGGCGTAAGATAAAGAGAAAATGCAATTGGTGATTATAAGATTCTTAATCGAAAAATATAATAAAGTTGGAATTGCATTTCCAGGGACAGAAAAATAACTCAAGCAGAAAGATATCTGAGCAAAGATCACACATTGAGAGAATAATAATGTTAAGTCCTGACAGGTCTACGTAATTGAACATTCTGAATTGGCAGGTGATAATTTAAAATTCAAAAGAAGTCTAGAAGCAATGTCATTTTGGAAGTTTGCAGAACATGTCTTTCAGACTAATGGTTCCAGATAGGGAAATCTTTCAAAGTGTGACCCAGGAACCTCAAAATGAATAGTCAGGGAGATTGGGGGTTGAGGAAACGAGTAGGATGGAGAAGGGAAGGAAGAAGAAAAGCAGCAGAATGTGTTATCCTAAAAAGCTAATGGGGCAGGAGAGAGGTAGTGTTCCAGTAAAGGAAGAGTACTCCCACTGATAGGCTGAGGTAGACTAAAAACAAAAACACCCCCCAAACTGGAATCACACTTTTCAATTGCTGATTTTGCTAGGGCACACATTAGGGAAGTATCTGAAGCCAGGGTATTTTTGGGAAAGCGAGGTGAATAAAAAAAATCTACCATCTGTATGGATAAAGACAGAGGAATCCTTGCAAGGAAAGCCAACAGGTATTTTAGAGATAAATGGATAGCTAATCATTTTAGATGCAAAGTTTTAACACACTCTTTTGCTTGCTTCTTCACTGATTCTATTGAATACTTAGGATAGCAAGATTCCACTGATGGGTGTGCTCCTACAGAAAGGAGTCAAGTCAACATTGGAACAAGGTTCCTATTTGGTTACTGGGCAGTGTCAAAGTCCTGTGAGGTGGGGGGCAGATTGCCCCCAGAAATGTTCATGAACAGTTAATACATGGTTCAAAAGAGGCAAAGCTGCAAGTGCTCGGATGGCTGCAATTGCAGGTTGAGGGGAACTTCCAAAGGCCTCTGTGTTCGAGCAAAGTCAAAGCAAAGTCAATTCCAGCAAAAGTCAAGAAAGCCATTTTTTTTTTTGCCTTTTGATTTATGCTCCCAAATTCTTCATACATTTAAGTGTGTTGACAAATCACCTTCTTAAACTGCTCCCCTCTAAACATCAAGGCAAAGATATGTGATTCATTTTATGTAAGAATTTTGTGAGACCTATAGCAGCACTAAAGTAACAAGGTGTCAAATCTACACGTACTCACCCATGTCCAAAACGTGAGATCTTAGCACAAAAGTCAACTCAACACAACAGATTTCTGAGTTAAAAAATGAGGACAGTCAGTGTCATAATTTCAAATTGTTAAGAAAGAATTACTTTTAAAACAGTTTTGTTACTCAATTTTTTAATTAATGCTTTTCTGATTTTGAGATGTGTTTCAGTTAAAAATCTATACTCAAGGTGTTAAATTTTTCTCAAAAGATGCTGAAAAAATTACTGGAAATTCTTATTATGAAAAAGGTTTATCTACATGGATTCCAAAATTTTTGCACTAAAATCAATTTATATTTAACACAACTTTTCCAAAAAGCTTTTGTAGTGCTCCTGTGTGTATGAATAATTATGGACAAGGAAGGTGAGTATACTTCAGATCTCCTTGCCTAGCACATTTCAAGCAAATAACAAAATTAGCTACAGTGCTCATGTTATGTATTATAGTCCCAATATTTACTTACAACTGACTCTTTGTAATTGAAAAGACAAAAATCATATCTAAGTATCTTCCACCATGAAAAAATCCAAAGTAATTCCAAAATTATGTGTACAAAAGCACTTTATAGAGTTCATTAAAAGGGCTAGGATGGAGAGCAGGCTTCGTGTGAGTCTGGCTTCATCTTTATCTCATCCCACTTCGTGGGAAAACAGATGATGGCTGAAGTGACTGGGATCCTGCCATCCATGTAGGAGAGTCTTTATATAGTCTCCTGGCTTTGCCTGACCCAGTCCCAGCTCTCACAGTCATTTGGGGAGTGAGTCAGCATTTGGAAGAGAACTACCTCCTTGTTTGCTTTCCAAATAAAGAAATCTCATTTTATAGACATGTAGAAAGCTGTAAATTTTAAATAGCAGTATTTTTAAATGTGAGGAGAAATATTGTAACTTGTACAAGACAAATTTTTACTGGTGATTATGTTATTTTATAACCTCCAAACCAGGAAATTTGTAACTTAATTGAATCAAAATAGGCAAGTAAATGAGGAAGAAATTTCAATAATAAAACCATCACTAATAAATACATGTAAGATGGTCATATAATTCAACAGAGACCAGTAATTAGAACAGGTTTCACCTGCATCTGAATATCACATGGGCTGTTACAAATAAAAATGGAGAGAAGCACCCACTATTTTTTGCCACTAGGGGTATAAATTGACTCAGTGTACATAAATAGAAACATCTTTCAAAATCTAAGATGCTCAATGTTTTACTTAGCTCAAATCACTTATCAAAGTTATCTTCCAGATACAGAAAAAATGAAAGTATACAATTTTTTGTGCAAATTTACTTATATGTTAGTGAAAAATATGAGGCACAAAATAAAGAACACGACTGTAAAAAGTGTAATTAAACCAAATAATGTTATAACAGTTAATTGAAAAGAATAATTCAACGGCTATGTGAGCATATGCCTACACCAAACGGTTAAACATCTAGGATTTAAAAAAAATTAAATCTATAGTGAATGTCCAGTTACAATTTTGTGAATGATCAGACAATTCTGTTACTTGAATGAAACAGCAAATATTTTGAATTCTCAAAGAATAAGATTGGATATTAAATATGGCAGTAAAGTCTGCATTTTACTAATATAGCATTTTGTTTCTTAAATGCTTTGTACAATTAAAATATATGCTTCAAAATAATGTTTCAAAAATTGTTTAATGAGTTTGATGTTTGAACAGCCAGTAAGCTGCTGCTAGGGATTTCTGCCATCTATTATCAGGTGCCTGGTTTCCAGTTATGGTGCCAATTCTGATCTGAGCTTCTTGTAAATGCATACGCTAGAGGCAGCAAATGATGGCTCAAATACTTGGGACCCTGGCATCTGGAGAGACACACGGATCGGACTTCAGCTTGGCTCAGCCCTGGATGTTGACAACATTGGAAAATCCATAGATGGGATTTCCTTGTGTCTTCGTCTTTCAAATAAAGTCATACAACTGCCTATTTCTGGTAAAAGTTTGTCATAATTTAGCAATGTGAATTTTTTCATAATGATGGGCTCATTTTGTAATTCTGTAAGGGTGGACATGGTATTGAAGGAGTTTAAACTGTCCTTTCAGATGTCTGTAGCCCATCTCAGAATGCCTGGGATGGAGGCCTGCCTCTGCTTCCCACCCCATCTTCTGCTAATATTCACACGTGGATGGCAGCAGGTGATGCTTCAAGTGCTTTGGTCTCTGACACCTATGTGGTAGGCCTGGTTGGGTTTTGCTGGTTTTGGCTGGCCCAGGCATGACTGTTGCATTCACTTGGAGAGTAAACCAGTGTGTGGAAGACAGCTCTCATTCCCTCTGGGTGTGCATATGTGCAGGTACATGCCCTGGAAATCAGTGAAAATTTAAAACAAATGTGTACGTGTAAACTTCCAGTGAGAAATGAGAAAAAAAATTATTTTACCTTCTGAAATGACTTCATTTTCCATGCCAGTTAATAAAACAACAGACTGGCACAAAATGAAAAACAGACGATGGCAAATAAGAATGGAAGCAGAATATTTCCTTCTGGTGACAGTATTAAGATTTCTCTGGACTGAAATAGGGAGTGAAAGTAAATACTCCCTGAACTGTGAGCATACATTAAATTATTACGCTTCCCTCGTCAAGCTGCCTATTCCGTTCATAAATCCAAGCTCCTCTTCACTTCCTCCCAAGCCCTGGAATACAATAGATCTAGAAATCCAACATTTTTTTTCCACTGACCATAACCTTCTGCAGCTCCCCTTTCTTCATGCCCCTCAAGAGGCTTCATCAGAACCACCTGGGAGGTCGCTGGAAAATGCATTTCTGCTTGGCCATTCCACTTTTGTTCAAGGTGCTGGAACAGCCTCCCCCTCCTGCTGCCCTCGTCATGTCACTAGGAGCAGCACCTTCTCCCCTCTTTCAAGCTGATGGAGTTTTTACATTTGATATTACCCTCACTTGCACCAACCTATATTTTCTTAATAGGTCAAAACATTCAATAGCTGCCCTCTTACCACTTTAAAATGTGGCACATTTAAATGGTTTTTTTTTTTTACATGTTTTCTTTCTCTAAAGGAGAGTAATGCCACTGTTGAGAAATAATGACTATTATGTTTGAGGCAACATTTTTAATCTAAATTATAGTCAAATGCTTAATGATGCACTAAATAAAGAGCTCAAATTAAAACGCTTAAAAGCTGTGGTTCAGCAAAATACAGTCAAGGGCCATAAGTAAGAAAATGAAAAAGGATTAAACTTCACTCATACTGTGAGTTTTTAGAACATTGACCAACCATTTAAACCGCAGCAGTGTATAATTCTTAATGTTCTTGTCAAATATTAAAAAAAAATTCGACAAAACCTTCTATTTACAGCAAAACTGGGACTTCTTGCTATTTGTATATTTTCATTTTTTTGTTTTTAAATTAGTTCCCACATATAAAAGGTAAACATGGATCTGGCTTATTCCACTCAGCATGGTGTCCTCCAGTTATAACTATTTTGAGGCAAATAATAGAATTATTTTATAGGTTTTAATGTGTAATTTCCCTGAAATTAAAATTCCTGCTTACTCATTAATCTCAAGCTTTTCTAAATAGTTCACTCAAGTAAAAGATATATTTTTGGGCCTGGCACAGTGGCATAATGGCTAAAGTCCTCAACTTGAATGCACCTGGATCCCATATGGCAGTAAGTTCTAATCCCAGCAGCTCCACTTTCCATCCAGCTCCCTGCTTGTGGCCTGGGAAAGCAGTCGAGGACAGTCCAAAGCTTTGGGACCCTGCATGTGGAAGAGGTTCGAGGCTCCTGGCTCCTGGCTTTGAATCTGCTCAGCTCTGGCCACTGTGGCCACTTGGGGAGTCATTCATTGGACAGAAGATTTTCTTCGGTCTCTCCTCCTCTCTATGTATCTGACTTTGCAATAAAAAAATAAATCTTTACAAGATATATCTTTAAAATATTAGCGTATTCAATACAGAAGAATTTAATGAGTGGTATTCAAAAATTTCATGAATAAAGTAATATGAATTTCACACCTTCTGCCCCAAAACAGTTTTCAGTTCATTATCCACAAACGCATTGTTTCATAGGACTGAGTGTCCTATATAAGCCATAACTCAAATTTAGATGTATTTCCATTGTTACATATTCTACTTTTACTGAATTAGCTATGTTTTCATTTTCTTTCTTATAAGCAATAGAATGGGGAATTTAATATGAGCAACTAGGACAATTTTGGCAGAATAGCATATTATATCCAGGAAAATCTGAGGATATAAAATTTAACATTTCTTTGGGTACCATCATTTGTCTCCCTGCAGCCAACTTTAACTAGCATGTTGGAGTTATTTTTGATCATTTCTTTTCACTTGGTAATAGGATCTCTTAAAACACTTCAGAAATTAAATGCACGATATTAAATGCCTTCCTTGTGGGAGATGAAAGCACTTTACTATATTTCTGTGTAGAGCAGAGAAATCCTTAAGATACGGCAGAGGAAGAAACATCCACGGAATATATTAGGGAGGGAACATCTCTGCTTCATTAAAAGTGGGGTGAAAAACGACACAGCAGCAGAGCCAAGTAGAATCTAAAACCAAGTCCCTGTATAGTCTTATGAACACAAGATGCGAGAACCCATGGATCCTAATCCCTGCCCCCATAGTCTCCCATGCTCGTTCTCTTAATGTGTCCTTGTCCTGTGTTTAGGATCGACATTCAGGCTCTTACGAAAATTACCTTCCCAAATTACAAGGATGTATAGTCATCAGATACTGATTTCATTGATTCATAAAGACACCATCTTCAGTCTCGTCATGGGGGGTTCCTTTACCAGTAAGGCCAGGTTGTGAGACACTGAAAAATCTAGGTTTGAGTTCCAGGTTGACTCCCAATTCCAGCTTCCTGCTAATGTTCATTCCGGGAGGTAGCAAGTGATGACACAGGTACCTGGGTCTTTGATTCTCTCTTGAAGATGCAGACTGAGTCTCCAGCACATGCCTTTAGCCTGGCCCAGTGCTGGCACTGGGAACTTTGGGAGGATTGTACCAATAAATAAAAAATACTCTCACTATGACCACAATCAAAAAAAAAAAAAACAACCAGGAAATGATGATTCTATTGCCATGGGACATTTTACACATTCAGTCAGGAGGAGCTAGTTAAGGTGATATTATCAACGTAACAGAAAAATTTAAAAGATGGTGATAGTCTTACAGAAATTAAACTAGAAGAAAAAAGAAAATTAATTATCATATTAAATGAACACTTGGAATTATTCTGTAACAATAGAGTTGCAAAAGTTAAAATGCTGGAAAAGGACTCAAAGTTAGAAAGCATCTTGCCGAAGAGATTGCCTGGAGGAACAAACGGCTGAATAGGGTGAGGATTCATATAAACAGATGGAGAATCATTAGCCAGGGTGAATTAAAGAGGCCACAGTCACAGGAAATAGGAGAGGACAGGCCAAAAGCAGAGGGACACCTGGAGACCTGTGAACAAGGAGAAGCAACAGAGCAGTGTTACCATCCCACATAGCCCATCTGTGATCAGCAATCAGATCTCCGTCAGTGACCAGGTGAGAAGGGGAGGGCACTGGGAGCTTAGGAGGAGAACTCTGATGGGGAACTGTCCATCTGGATTTGCTTGATTCAACATGAGCGGAAGCAGAGTGGCAGGAACCAAGCAGGTGGGTGCAGGAACAGGGTAAATTTCATGGCTCAGACGATCGTCAGTGAAACACAGGGTGCCATTTTGTGTACTGAGAAAAAGGCTGTGGGGCTAGAGGAACAACAGGGAGCTATGTTTCAACTGAGCCAGGAGTAAGCAATTTTCCATCTTGACCCATTGCACTAGTACCATAGGGTAAACAGGAGTGACATGTCATCCTACAGATTCCATCTAAGGTGGGTCTGGGTGACCCCCAGACCTAATGGACCAGCACGTTCAGACATACACCAGTGTTACATCAGATGCCATTTTGTGTATTGAGGAAAAGTCTGGGGGCGGGGGGAGAGACTTGAGGAAAAACAATGAGATCCACATACACTAAGCTGGTAGTATACCCACTTCCAGCACAACACATTGCACTAGTGACACAGGGAAAGCAGTACCGACCCGGTATCCTACAGGTTCCCCTCAAAATAGGTCAGTGTGACCTCCTGACCCAATTGCCAGTAGACCCAGCCATCCACCAGTGCCACATTGGATGCCATTTTTGTACCAAGGAAAAGCTGTGGGGATAAAGGAACAACAGTGATCTGCATAGGCACTGAGCTGGAGAACTCACTTCTAGCTCATTCCAGTGCATTGGTCGCACAGGGAAAATAGGACTGACTTAGTATCCCACAGGTTCCACCGAAAATAGGTGTGGGTAGCCTTCGTTATGTTCTGTTACCACCCAGGGATTTAGGGCATCTGATGTCACCATCATTATAGGCAATAATCAAAATGGGAGTCGGATAAAGGCCATGCAGGCAGTATTCTGGCTACAGCACAGGATCACAGGGAGTAGAAAGCAGTGAGCCAGGAGTTGTGACTATGGAGAGTATGGTGGAAACCTAGAGAAAGAGTCTGGAAATGAAACTTGCTGAAGGAAGGGGCACAAGTGACTGCAAATGAAGAACCAGGTACTGAATTCATTAAAACTGACCTCTAGACCAGAGGGCAGCAAAGTTTAGAAACCAGCTCTAAAGAGAAGAATCTGCTAAGCAGAATATTAATAACCAAGATTTAAAGAAGAGGCAAAAACAGTGAATATTACTGACAAAGGAGCACAGCCTTTGTGCTTTGTGAACTCAGAGTTAATTGAGGAAGACATTGAGGAAATGGGTGATAAAGGGAAAAAAAAGTTATATATAAAGCTTCTTAATGACAATGAGAGGCACATATAGGAGTTCAAGGAATTTAAGGAATATATTACACAGGAAATAGCAACACTGAAACAAAAAGCCAAATTCTTAGAAATGAAGTACACAATAGAGCAAATTAAGAATTAAGTGGAGGCCTGGCACAGTGACCTGGTGACTAACGTGCTCGACTTGCATTCTCTAAGATCCCATATGGGCACTGATTCATGTCCCAGCTGCTCCACTTCCTATGCAGCTCACTGCTTGTGTCCTGGGAAAAGCAGTCAAGGACGGCCCCAAGCCAAGCACCCACAGACCCTGCACCCACATGGGAAAACCAGAAGTCTGGATCCTGGTTTCAGATCTGCTCAGCTCAGGCCATTCTGACCACTTGGAGAGTGAATCAGTGGATAGAAGATGTTTCTGTCTCTCGTCCTCTCTGTATATCTGACTCTCAATAAATAAATAAATAATTCCATGGATGCCCTCAATAATAGAATGAACAAACAAGCTAGAATAAAGAATCCTAGACCTGGAAGACATTTTCTTCAAAAATGGAGGGAAAAAACCAGAAGCTCAAGAGAAAGTGTGTCAACCTAAGAAAAGTATTCAAGAATTAAGCGACTCCATTCAAAGGCCAGATAAAAGAACCATGGGAATTCCAACAGGCCCAGAATGAGAAGCTGGATTTAAAACTGCATTCAACAATGAAGGATAACGTCCCTAATCTGGATAAAGTATACACATACAGGAGGGGAACAGAACACCAAGCAAGGCTGACCAATAGCAATTTTTGTCATGATACATGACAATCAAGTTCCCTTCAGTTGAACACAGGTTAAAGATCCTTAAATATACATGTGAAAAATATTTCATCAACATATATAGGAACTCTAATCAGACTCACTGATGACCTCTCAGAGGAAACTTTACAGGCCAGAAAATAGAGTGACATACTCCAGATTCTAAAAGAAATAAACTGAGTCTGCAGTAGCATACCCAGCAAATATTTATTTTCTTTGTTTTTGAAAATGAAAATTCTTCCACAATTAAAAACAAACAAAAAAACAAAACTAAGTATTCACCTCTTCCACACTCACCCTACAAAAATAATACGAAAAGGTGTTCCATTGACAGAGAAAAGGATTAGCAGCTACCAAAACAAAAGGCAAAAGTTCTAACAAAACAATAAAAGGCAAAATCAAAATATAAGCAACCCATTTCTAAAATAAAAGGACCAAATTACTACCTATTTATATTAATGTTCAATGTAAATGCCTTAAACTCAATCATGCATCATAGGCTAGCAGGTTTTGTTTTTTGAACCAGTCAATCTGTTGCCTACAGGAAAAACATCTCACCAACAAAGAGATGTGGAGACTGAAAGTGAAATGATGTAAAAAGATACTCCATGCTAGCAGAAAAGAAAAATGAGCTGCTTTAGCCACTCTATCAAATAATGTAGAGTCAGACATGAGAAATATTAAAAAAGATAAAGACACTACATAATTATCAAAAGATCCATTTAACAAGGAGAGATCACCTTACTGATTTCTTACAATGCTTTCTTTCTCATCTGTAAATTTGCTTGATTTTTTTCTCTTGCTTTTCTTTGCTAGTCTGGCTAAAGGTTTGTTTTGCTCATATTAAAAAATGGCTCTTGTTGCAATTTGTAGTATCATAGTTTCAATTCATTATTTTTGTTCTGATTTTTTATCATTTATTTTCCTATTTTTAATTGGTTCTTGAGATGTTTTGATCATTTAGATGAGATATTTTAATTTTTTGGAAGCACCTGCTGTTCTAAAATGTCTTTTTCAATAATGTTCTTGCTATACTACATGGGTTTTGATATTTGTTATTTTCTTTCATTCAAAAGAGTTAATTTTTTCTTATTAATTTCCTTGCTGACTCACAAGTCACAGAGTAGTATTGCTTACTTCAAGAAAGTTATGATTTTTTCACTTCTTCAGTGATACATTGATCATTCAGTAGCAGGTCATTCGACTTCAAATTGTTGTATATTTTCTCTTTTTGTCCTTTTGTTGGTTTTGTTTTATAGCTTTTCATCTGAGGGATGGTACAGTAACTGTATAATGGGGACTATCATATCCAGATGTGAGGATACAATGCAGTATGCATCTCTACTTCCAAATCATAAATGGATTGCCAAAGAAACTGTTAAATAAATCTTGACAATGAGGTGCTCAACTCCCTGCCATTGCCCATACCTACAATGTCAGGATACACTTAAATAGCAGAGTGATGGACTTGTGACTATTTATGGAGGACTATAGTATTGTAGTTGTATAGGGGAAACAGAGAAAAGGGTTTGGGGAAAGGGGAGGGAAATCTCAGAGCCTACAGACCTGTATCATAAAATAAGATAAATTTAATTTTAGGGCCCGGCGCGGTGGCGCAAATGGTTAAAGGTCCTCGCCTTGCACGCCCGGGATCCCATATGGGCACCAGTTCTAATCCCAGCAGCCCCACTTCCCTTCCAGCTCCCTGCCTGTGGCCCTGGAAAGCAGTCGAGGAAGGCCCAAAGCTTTGGGAACCTGCACCCGCGTGGGAGACCCAGAAGAGGCTCCTGGCTTCGGATTGGCATAGCATCGGCCCGTTGCGCTCACTTGGGGAGTGAATCATCGGACGGAAGACCTTCCTCTCTGTCTCTCCTCTCTGTATATCCGCCTTTCCAATGAAAAAAATAATAAAAAATAAATCTTTTAAAAAAAATTTTAATTTTAAAAAAATGTAAGAATCATGCCAATTCATCAAGGCATAAAAGTACTCCATTGTAAGTATTACATAATAAGGCAAGCATATTTCAAATTCTCTTCATTTTCTTTAGGAAAAGAATTGAAATACTAATTTTATCAGTGGTATTATAAAGTATAGTGTGCTAAATATTAATTTTATTATTTTTTAAAAACTTGCTTTAAGTGATAAGTTATAGAAGATTTTTTATATTTTGGCATATTAAAAAAATCACTGGGCAATTTTTTTTTCTTCTAAGATAAATTTACACAGGTTTACTTTCTTGGGCACTATCATGATCCAACACTGATATTGAGAAAATTCTGTGTATTTTTTATTATTGTTTATAATACGAGTTGATAATTAGTATGGTATACCATATTAATAGTCTTCTTAATGAACTGCTAGTAAATATTTTATTTGTAGTAAGATTGGAATAATGCTATATTTTACACCTTCAGATGATTTTTCTAGTCATTTTTGATAACTCCAATGCAGAAACAATTTTAATTATGGAAGATAACTGGATTACATATGTGCATATATTCATACAATTGCTGCACATTCTTAAATCATAATTAATCATTGTCACTTGTGCTGTTGGTTTCAACTACTATTATAAACCGTGTGGTCAATCAGCCATAGTACTTTGTAGTCGTTACACAGTGAAGGCGTCCTGGCTTCGAGTTGTCCAGATCTCTAGGCCCCCACCACTGTTCTTTTCATGTCTATGTAGATCAGATCTGTTTTCCTTAGAACAACATTACAATTTCTTGCATCAATAGATGCAGAGAACGCAATCGATAAAATCTAACACCACTACATGCTACAAAAAAACTCCCAGCAAGATAGGCACAGAAGGAACATTCTATAACAATCAAAAACCCAAAAAACCCAATGCCAGCATCACACCAAATAGGAAAATTCTGGAAGCTTTCCCACTATAATCTGGAACTAGACAAGGATGTTTCCCTGTAGCCACTGCTATTTAACATTATACCGAAAGTTCTTGCTAGAGCCATTAAGAAAGAAAACCAAATTAAGGAATTCTAATTTGAAAAGAGAAAGTCAAACCGTTTTTGGAGGATATGATTCTACACACGGGAGAACCAGGAGACTCATTGAAGAGACTTATAATTTATAAGAGAATTTGGTAAAGGGGCAGGGTGCAAAAAAAATGAACGCAAATCACTGATCCTAGTATACACTCCTCCAGGGCTGAAAACAACTAGTCAGTATGGTCCCTTCCAAAACAACAGAGAAGACACTTAAATACTTTGGAATAAACGTAACTAAAGACATGGAAGAGAAAAATTATAAAACCTGAAAAAAAGAGTAGACCTTTGAAAAATAAAAATGGAGAAATAATCCATGTTTTTGGATAGGCAGGGGCAAAATCATCCAAACATCCATATTACAAAAAGTAATATACAGATTCAATGTGATCCCAATCAAAATCCCAAGAACATTCCTCATAGAGCTGGAAAAAAAGAACCTGAAAAGATCCATCTGGAAACGTAGCAGCCATGAATACCCAAAATGATCTTGAATAATAAGAATGTAGCCGAAGGGACCACAATTCCAGTCTGTAGGACATATTATAGCATGGTAGTGATCAAAGCAGCCTGGTACTGGTACAGAAAGAGAGGAAGATCAATGGAACAGAATAGAGACATCCTACGAGAGCCCACACATGTAGCATCTCCTAATCTTTGACAAGAGAACAGAAAACAACCCAGGGACAATCGGATAGCAGCCGACACGAAATAAAAACAAAAGACCCTCACCTTTCACCACACACAAAGATCAAATCTAAATGGATAAAGAATCTAAACCTACACCCAGAAATCAAAACTATTAAAATAGGTAGGAAATACTCTATAATATATAGAAGTAGGCAAAGACTTCCTAGAAAAATAGAGGCAGCCAAGACGAAAAACAAATGGGGCTCTATCAAACCAAGCAGCTTCTGCACAGCAAAGGAAATAAAGTGAAAATACAATCAACAAAGAGGAGAAAAACTGCATGTTACACAACAGACAGAAGGCTAATATTCAAAGGTCATACAATCGTAACAGATTAGGCCTGAAACTCAGGAGGCCTAGCATTCTACATTTCATAATCAATACCCTTATACCTCACGTACAGCTGAAAAAGTGATAGCAAACACATGGAGTCTGCCTAACCTTCAATCTTATTTCATACCTTTCCTTTTGCAATTTCTATTTGAAAGAAGATGGACATTTGCATTTGATTAGGTAGATAGCAATAGGAGTAAATAAGTTAACATCTAAGATTGAAGAGGTGAAGATACAGTAAGTATTAAAATATTTTTTACCTTGCTATTTTACTGAGGTTACAACAGAATGCATCATGTAAAGACGAATTAGTCAATTAAAATTCAGCTTCCAACAAGGTAAGCACACACAAGTTCCAGTGTAGTTTTGGATAATTTTGGACGATAGAAATATGAGTTCTATTCTTAACAAGGTGAAGAGTGTGTATTTTTCATCCAATCTTTTGAGTTTTAAATCTGAATATGAGGTCATTAGAGCTCATAGGTTGATTGTATGAAACTTCCATTTTCATACAAACGAGCATCTAGATGCTTCAGTTATATAGTACTAAAACTGCTAAGATTTTGCTAAGGTTTGTTTAAAATAATTTTAAACAGCTTCAGCATTCAGCCGATTTTAGTTAACTGACTGGCAAGTCTTCACATATTATATTTATGCATTTTGTAGAGACCTAAAATGAGAATTTCACCACAGCACGTACTTCAGAGTGTTTTTCTCCTGTTTTCAAAGTCTGCTTTCTTACTTGATTAAAAGGTCAAAATGTGGAGACAATTTCTTTTACTGACTACACGGTCAAGATAGATTTCATTGAGAAAAATTGGGCAAATTATCAATACTTGCACTGTTTAGAAACTATCACAGTTAACCTGCCCAGTAGTCTGGTATGATGTCTTCTTCTGAAAACCGAAACAGCATGTAGGGAAGTAGTTTTCATGTAAAATAAATTTGAAGGTCAGTGGATAAATAACCGCAGAGGAAAACAAAAAATAGATTTTGTTTCCTTCATTGCCTTTGCTATAGAAAAACCTTGCGTCTATCGGACTTAGTTCTTTCTGAAGCTTGAAATTGTAGGAAAACTGCAGTTCAAGAAACAAGTAGGGGGACACTCTGTACTCTCACTCTTCTGAAACTACTCTGCTCCAATCTCTGCATGCATTTTCAGTTTCTCCTGTCTTTGGCAATGGCTTTTGAGGAATAAGATAGGCTCCCTCTGGTGACTGATGCACACCTAAATGTTCACTCTCCTGGCAGTTAATTAAGAAGCTCAAGACTGGTTCCTGAATATGTCTCAAGCAGAAAAGTGTGTGAGGTTATAGATCTATGGACAAGAGATTAAAAAATCCTAAAATGTATCTCTGGTTCTCTGTTTACATACACAAAATCTTTCCAACTCCTGTGTCAACACATCGTATTGAAGTTCCTATTTCTATTCTACACTTTGTTTTTATTGCAGCTATTTAAGATAAGAATATCTTGACATCGAGGCAAAGTATTTGTGAAATTCAGGCAAAAATTAGCAAAGTATAGTATAAAACTTTTCTGATTTGTGCAATATAAAATAGGCATAACAATGAAAAATAACAAATTTACGCCACAGATTGACAACTTCTCATCAACCATTTTCATCCAGCAGGATAAATCTTCAGTAACCCAGAATACTTTATGAATACTTTATTCAAGACCTTCTTTCTGGCATATTTAGTCCATTCTTCTTCAATTTCTAACTCCTTTTCTTTCTTTACCCTCTTTTTTGCATCCAAGGAAATAGAACATATTCTAGAGACATACTTAAAGCTTTAAACGTGTTCCACTTTTCTACTCACCCTTTTTTACCCAGAAAAAAACATATATATTGAAGTATTTCCCATTCAGCCATTAAATATTCAGCACATATATACATCCATAAACAATCTTCAGATTGAATATAGGTTTATGCCCTTTCATAACTTACTGACATTGATATCACATTTGTATTGCCACTGGTGTTGTCATTCACGTGAATTTCAGAAAGGTGTATGTTTCTTCCCTTGCTTTTAACTATACTGTTCAATATGATTTACCCAGGTCATTTACAGTTGCCCCTTTCCCATTGCTGTTCATGCCTTAACAAACAGGTATTCAGAACATCTCAGCCTATTTTCTCCACATATGAATGATTCTCAGGAACAAACCATGAAACCCTATTGATGGTTTTCAGTAAAGCCCCATGCTTAACTCCATTGATTGATAAAATAGTTATTATTCTCCAAGGTACTTGTTTTCATGTTCTTTCTAATCTGCTTTCTATTTATAAAACTAATTATTCCCAGTAGGTGTAAGAAGTTTTTAGTTTGATTTATATTGTTCTTTGTTAACATGTTTAAAACTGATTTTCAAAAATGACTTTAATTATAGTCTGAATTTGTAACAGATCTCGTCTTCACTCTGTTTTTCATACTATGACAGAATAAATCTACATATATACTTTTGCCACAGGTCACTACAATAGCAGGCAGAACGAAAGAAAACATACCAGTTCCTTAGGCAGCTATGTCCTTTTCTTTTTAGAGCTCAATCTTTGTTTGTGGAGGTAAAACCACTTGTATCCTGTGCAAGTCATCTAAGTTTGGCATATTTTCCTTTTATTACATGCACAATATCTAGCATTGTTGTTCTCTTTCTTACCATAGGCTTTCTCTGTTCATTCCTTGAAAATAAGCAATAATAATTCTCATCTAAATGACTTTATGGCATCAATGACCTTTACAGTATACTTGAATAATTCTCATACATGCTCCATATCCCAATAATTTGTCAATGAAGAAATTCCCTGTCCATTCTCTTAATATGTTCAAGCCAAATAAACAAATGGAATCATCTGCTGATACACACACACACACACACACACACACACACACACACACACACACACACCTTTAATCTAAATGTAAATGGAGGAAAGAAGTATGGCATATTTTAAGGTTTTAAATACTAGATTAAAGGTGCTTGTATTGCTGTGTAGTAATTCTAATCATTGTCTTTTCAGAAACTATTTCCATTCTTCTCAAAAAGGCAAGTTTATTTTCCAGCTCCTAACTTTGCACTGATGGCCTTGCTTTTGATTTCACTGAAAAAGCAGCAGATGGAAAGCAACTGTCATAGTCTCCTAAACCATATATCACCCATGTTTGCAGGGTTTCTGCTATATCTGGATCTCCCTTGTGGTCAAATTATCCACAAGGGACTTTCAAAGACAACTACATCCCATATAGTAGAACCAGTGTTCAACTTGTAGTTTTGCTTCCCATTTCAGCTTCCTGCTAAGGAACACCATAAGAGATAACAGCTAATGGCTTAATATTTGGCTCTCTGACACCCACATGGGATACACTTCCTCTATACCAGCTCATTGGCCTGACTCAGTTTCAGTTGCCACGCACATCTGAAGAACAAAACAGTTGATGGAATATTTACCTGTGCCTTCTGAATAAATGAATTAAGTATTTAAAATATTTACTTATCTGAAAGATAAACAGAGATAAGAAGAGATAAAAAGAGGAAGAGAAGGAGTAAATAGCTAATGGAGATATAATTGCCATGATAGAAAGAACTGGGCTAGGCTGAACAAGTGCCAGGAACTCTTATCTGGGTCTCTTCCTTGAGTACCAAGGACCCAAGCACTTGTGTCATCTTCTTCATTCTAAACAGGATTGTCAGGAAGCTGGAGTGGAAGAAAAATTGGTAGCATCTGAACTGCCTCTCCCACATAAAATAGTGGGAAAGCAAGCAGCATTTTAACTCAGTGAACCACAATGCACTCCCCTGAAAATAAGTAAAATTTAATTTAGAAAAACACATTTCTGCTTTCCCATCGATGAGTAATAAACTTCATTAAAATAACACAGTACCTTCTAAACTGAATAAATTCGAAAGATCATTTATTGTATACAATAACACTTGACAATAAACAATTCTACGTTGCTGCCAAGGGTGCCAAATAGGTTATCATGCTTACAATATAATTTTCACTCCTGAAATTATAGCTAATTTTATGAATTAGGGCTGAGATAGGCCTTTAATACTGGGAAAGATCTATGATGCCACACTTAAATTTATCGTTTATTTTTTAAGAAGAGTCTAGAGTAAAAGAATATTTGTAGGAAGAGCACCCAAATTCAAGTGATACAACTGAACTATGCGACTCTGGTGAAGTTTCCCAAGATTGAGAAAAGATATTCAGCACTTAGGTGCACCTCATGTGCCACAGTGTACATAACTCAAACTAAATATTTGAGTAACATACTCCAACCAATAAATATGGACAAGCTTACTGATAACTTTACCAGAGCATCATTTTGAACCCATTTCCTGCTACCTATCTTCAAGTTACAACCCTTTAGGCTAGCCACATGATATACATTGGTACTCAGAACCTGGAATCTTTATACTTCCTTTCCCTTACCTTTATATTGTACTTTATTGTCATTGTTACAAAGGAGTGAGCCACTATTCAAAAAATCATTCAATCTCCCTTCTCATCCTTATTCATTCAATCTCCCTTCTCATCCTTTAAGAAAACTTATCTGTTCTCAGAATGAAATACTTAGAATTCTTACTTGATATTTAGAAACTCAAAGCAAAAATGCTTGCTTGAAATTAATCCTCTATGATAATTGTTTTATCTTGTGAGAAATCATAACTGTTTAACAGTAATGGAATAAGCAAAAGAACTAAATAAAGCATAATTATGAAAAATGCTTAGAAAAGACAATGATCGATGTTTAGTAACAAATTTAAAATATTACCAAAATGGTAGATCCTATTGCAAATATATCAACTGTGAGTAACAATGTGAATGGTTTATATATATCATCAGAGCAGATGAAATTAAATTGAACTATACTCTCTATAAAAACATGTAAAATATAAACATTGGTAAGTTAAAAGTAAAGACAATTTGGGCTAGAGACTAAAATGCCCCTATTGAATATCTCAATGCATAAATCCAGCATTTAACTGAACACCATGCTCCAGTTTCCAAATAACATTGACTTTGGGGCCAACAATCAAGGCACAAATAATTTGGTTCCTGCCCCTCATGGTGGAGACTTAGTTGGTTTCCAAGATCCAAGCTTTGGTCCTAATCATGGACAAATGTCGAAATCCAGATAAAGAATTAGCAAATGGGAACCCTACTCAATTTAAAAATGTATTTTTAAAAGATAGTGAGACAGGTACACAGATACATGTTTTGCAAGTATTTATCTATAAAAAGTGAAAGTAGCTGTACTAACTTTAAGCAAAGTGGTTTCTTTAAAAATGACGAGAAATCAAGAGCATTAGAAATGATAAAACTGTCAAAGAAAACAGTTACATTAACTGAATTAGCACATAAAAACAAAACTTCTAAAGAAATCTGGTAGAATTCTGTGACAGATAAAGAATCATCCTGATTTTATACAGTTTTTCCTAGGATAATCCAATACTACTCATTCCACGAGGATGGTATTTTACTATCAAACCCAGAATATGAAATTAAAAAAGAAATCTGTGGACCAATGTTTATAGTAATTGTATGTGCTAAATCTTCACAATGTTTGTATATCAGAATCCTTCAGTGTAGAAAAATTACACACCACAAATGTAGTCTATCCTCTTTGTGTGAATAGAGTTCAACTTTTGAAACACAGTTTCATCTCTCATATTATTAAATGAAAATCAAATGATGACACAAAGAAAAATTATCTTGTCAAATGTGATGCTCATTAAAATATTGTCAAACAGGAATAACAATTATCAAATTACTATAAAGTATCTTTAAACCTGTGAATCGTACATAGTGCCGAGTATCTGGGCACATTTGCACTAGCACTGGTAGGCAGGTAATCATTTCCTCACTTCCTATGTATAAATAGAATATATATTGATCGCTTATTAGATGCACATTTATTTTCTATTCCAAAAAAGTAAAAAACAATATATTATTGGAACCAGTGTGTATACATTTTTAAAAGGTAAGCTATTAAAATTTAGTTATTTCTTAGATAGCAATGTGTAATTGGAACTTGGGATTTAAAAACAACTTCATTTTACACAACTTGATGATCATGAAAAGCTCTAGCTAATTCAGTATTGCTCCAGTTACAGAAATTTTCAATTAGATCTATAGATTTAACACAGCTCCTATTGCATTATAATTCACTATTGAAAAAATGATTCTACAGTCTGAATTGTAGGTCAACGCAAAAGCCAAGAAAAGCATACATACACCATATATCAACTACATATAAAAGCTTTTAAAATATCTTAATTGTCAAGCCTGTTTAGTTTGTTAAAAAAAAGAATCTTAAATTAGCATAAATAGAGGATTTTGAAATTTAACTACAGAATTTAACTTTAAAAATGGGAAAAGAGAGATTTTTGTTACTAAATAGCACCGAAATTTGAATTTCTTTGTACAAGTGTAAACCTAAACACAGACTATTTCAATTTCACAAAAATTAATCTCAAAAAAGATATAATGTGAAATTATGACAGAGAACATGGTAAGAATCTGGGTTGAACTTGTTTGAGACTTTAAATAAAATACACTTAAATAACACACTAGAATAACTCATGAAATAAAAATGGTGGTAGGGTTCAGACTATTAAAATTGAAAACATCTGTCCTAAAATGTATCAGAGAATAAAGACAGAAAACTCTTATGAAACGCATGAATTTACAACATGTAAAACTCAACAGCTCTGTCCGGATTCTTAAAACTCAGTAGAAGCCTGGCGATACATAACCAACACAGATGGCAAAAATTCAATCAAACACTGATTATTGTACCAAATTATATTATGCATAGAAAACTAAAAGAAACCACATTTGTTGCTTGTGCAAATCCAAAACAGTGCAACAAATTTGGAAAATGGTCTGACAACTTCTTTCAAGACTACACTTATTCTTACCATGCTATAAATATAGCAAGTCTTCCCAACACTTCACATACTACTTATTTATTCAATTAAAATAAAATGTTATGTCCACATAAAAATCTTCACATTAATGTTTATGGCAACTTTATGTATAATCACTTACTGGAAGCAGCAAAGTGCCTTTCAGGTGTCAAATAAATAAGCTATGTTTTATCCATACGCTATTACTCAGCAATAAAGATAAATGTGCTATCAAACCAGAAAAAAAGGAGGACCTCATGCATATTGTTGTATAACAGAAGCCAGTACAAAGGTGTACATATGGCATAATTCCTCTTCCGTGGCATTTTGGAAAAGGAAAAAAATGTAACAGATTAGTAGTTACAGGAGTTTGCAGAAGCTTAATGGGGAATTAAGTATAGTTTAAGGAATTTTTTTTTTTAATGATGGCATTCTATATGATACTGTATGCGATGATCAGTTCAGGTCACTAAGCATTTATCAAAACTGACAAACTCACAACACAAACTATAAATCCTAACATATCCAAAATGAAATATATACATATTTTATACATCATAAATCCTAAATGAAATGCAGAATAAAAATCTAAATATTACAAACATAAACTTTATTGAAGGCACTGATTCTATTGAAAATAAATGGAGTCTGTAGGAGAAAAGCAAATGAAATGACACACAATAGTGTAGTTTAGCTGACAAGGCTTTTTTGGTCTCCACTAGGGTTCATAGACCAACAATCCTTGAAACCAATACACTTACATAATAGGGCTGAATGATTAAGCAAATGGATAGTAACTGGTAGAAACCAATTACTGCACTTCGGCAGTGGGAGACCACGGAAAGCAAGGAAGCAGGGTAGACAGATCCACAGAGAGACTAGCGGATTTAAGAGTAAACTTGTTTCCTGCTTCACAGACTTGAAGATGACTGCATGTGTGTACACACGTACATCCACTCGCTCTATCAACTGAGAACACCTAGAGGTAATAGCGACCCAGCAGAATGAGCACACCTCATGCGGGGATTTGTTCTGCACCTTCCAGACTCCAAAGAAGAAAACATCGCTTATGGAACACATCATTTTGTCTAGACTTTAGAAAATTACACAAGATTATCTCACAGTGCTATGCTGTCACTGAAATAACAACCTGCTAAATCAACATTAAAAAAGATAGCTGCATCCAAATGGATATAAGAGACACATGAAAGTTTCCACGGACAAGACTGGGATAATTTGCACCAAAAATATGAAGTGGTATTGGAGTATAATCTCAAGTGAACACACAAATATTCATAAAGTTTTACGGAATGGTATTATTTCTTCTTCACTTCACGTCGAGTTTTCTTTCAAACGTAACCTTATATATAAAAGAGCCACTGCTAATGAGAGACTTGACCAAGAGAAAATTTGCATTGGGTGAAACACAAAAGCAGCAGCCCAGCAAAATACAGGAGATAACGAAGACATTTTCTTACTCACGGGTCTATGAACAGGCAGAGTTCCCAGGCAAGTCGGCGCGGAGTCTGGAGATGACAGGGTGTTCAAACAAAGGGTAGGAAGCAGGAAAATAAAGACCGGCCGCGACTGCACCTTCACCAACGACCATGGATGTTATTCCGCACGTGTTCCTGAGGGGTATAGAAGTATTGGCTCATTTAAAGAAAACACATGTAGACACTTAGCTCATCTGCATGAAGCCTAGCACTGACCATCGGGTTTTTATCATGGCCTAAAGCTGTGGGCTTCTTTGTAGGATTAGCACAATGAGGCACACATGAGCTACATCGCCAGTAACCACATGGGGAGGGAAAGTTTTTACATGGATAAAGATGAGGAGATATGAAAGGGTATAAAACAACTTCTACCAAGCCTAAAGTTAAATGCTGAGGAAGCAACTGTGTTAACAAATTTACTAAAGATATGAATAAATTAGACAAAAAGTAGGAAAAAAATCTCATTTTCAGATCCTTCAGTAATTCACCAGCAAAGAGAAAGAACATGTTTCCACTCTTTAGTTGTGAACTGTGTTTTATCACTTCCCTCTAAGGAATAAAGAGGACAGGACAGGAAGTGTAGGAGCTACTTTATGGCATACAAAATAAAAGAAATGCAACTTGAGACCTGATGATTAAAACTGATAATAACCTTAATATAACAGTATCCTGTGATAAGAAAGGTACTTTGCAATTTTAGCTTCTTAAGTACATAGATTACAGCTACAGAAAGAACCGTCAGTTATATCTCAAGTGAGTAACATTTTTCAAATACAAGAGGCATTCCTCAAAAACAAAAATGAGAAACTATCATAGTCAAACAAGACTAAGAAAGTATGTGGGGTCCTGAAAGAGAAAACTAACACCAAGAACCAACTAGGATAACCTGAGTAAGTCAGGCTCGGGATAGTGGTAAGGAATCAATAACTTTTCATTAAGTATAACATTTTGTCTTACTGGAGTTGATGTGGTGCAGCGAGTAAAGTTGCTGTCTGTGGCGCTGACATCAGTTCATGTCCCAGCAGCTCCATTTCTGATGCAGCCTCCATTGCTTCCAGAAGAGCACAGAAGCGTTGCCCAAATGCTTAAGACCATGCACCCATGGAAGAGACCGAGTGGAAACACCTGACTTTTAGCTTCAGCCTGGCTCAGTTATGGTTACTGCAGTCACCTGGGAAGTGAATCAGCTGATGGAATATTTCACTCTGCTTCTCCCTCCATGTAACATACCTTTCAAATAAAATAAATCTAAACATATATATCTTACTAAGTAAGATGCTATTTCAGTGTAGAGATGATAGGAAATCTTTTTGCAGTCATTCTGTGAATCCAAAACACTGCTAAAACAAAAATTATATCCATTTTTGTTACCTAATGACACAGTCCTAGTGGATACTGTATCATGGAAGCATCCTTAACAATTATACTGCTCAAGGTGTGAGAAATCAGGGGAAAGAGATGGTATCATTGATTAAATTATTAAGATCATGTGTATTAGATAATTTGAACTTCAGTTCTTAAAAACAATGCATTTAAAATTTAACCACATATGAAGATAAAGTCTTTCTATACAGATTTTACTTCCTTTTATTTTACATTAATGGAAATCTACTTTCTATCTAACTCCCTGCTTATAGCCTGGGAAAGCAGCAGAGGACGGCCAAGCTTGGGACCCTGCACCCACATGGAAGACTCAGAAGAGGATCCTGGATCCTAACTTCCATTTGGCTCAGCTCAGCCATTGCAGTCACTTGGGGAGTGAACCAGCAGGAGGAAAATCTTTCTCTATGTATCTCCTTCTCTCTGTATGCTTGTATTTCAAATAAATAAATAATATAAGTATTTGAGGAGAAAAAAATAGAAAGGTGTTAATGTATAAGTGAATCCATAATAAACAGAACAATATGAGACTTTAGTAAAACAAGAAATTCCGTTCACTACAAAATCAGACACAAAACACCATATAATAAAGTTACATAAACATACACCAATAGCTGTGATTAAGCACTTAAATATTAAATTATAATAGATTTTAAATAATAAACAATAATTAGCCATGACAAATTTCTCCAGTTACTTTCTCATAGAATATACATAAGAGCATAAACTGATTGATTAGTCGACTGATTAATACACAAAGAATCAAAATGTATTGAAAGTTAAATTTCAAATGGCTTGCATCTTGGCAGTGGTGCAGTGGGTTAATTCATTGCAAAATCAATATCCCAGAGGCATGCAAGTTCCAGCCACCATCTTCTTCACTTTTTATCCAGCACATAGCCAATGTGTATGGGAATATAGCAGAGGATGACTGAAGCCCTCAGGCCCCTGTACCCACATGGGAGATCCAGATTATGTTTCAGATTCCTATTTTTGGCCAGGCTCAGCCCCGGCTGTTGTAGCCTAACTGATTCAGGACATAGAAAACCTGTCCCTAGCTGTGTTGCCCTGTTACAGTGCCTTTCAAATAAATACCTGTATCTTTCTAAAAAAAATTTTTTTTCAGCATCAACTGGAAAGGTCTATGAAAATTTAAATTTATTAATATTAATCAGTATAGTCAGCAATATATATATTTTTTTTCTAAAATCCGAAATACTTACAATTGTATCAAAAACTAACTAGAAGAAAAAACCTAAAATGTATGGCTTACATATATGTATAACAAATGCACATAAGCTTTGGTGACCAAGATTAGCAAACAAACTGCAGCTAATGATCTCATTCTACCATATGGACTATTTCAATAAATAAAATTTAATGAAAAGTCTATGTACTGTTTCTTTTGCTATAATGGCTCAAGAGTATCAACTAAGACTTTAACATTCATGAAGTCTAAAATATTTAATATGTGAATTTTTATAGAAGTTCACCCTCTGCTATAGACTTTTATAAACTTGAATGTATACAAATATCAAACAATATACCAAAACATGGAATTATATATTAAAAACTAAGCTAGAAAACAATAGGGTGAATAAATGACCAATGGTCACTAACGTATGAAGAACAATAGTACCTTTCTTCCCTTCTTGCTATGAAATACTAACTTTGAAATTAGTGCTGTGTGGGCTCCACATGATGGCTCATTTGCTAAATCCACACTTCGCAAGTACTAGGATCCCATATGGACACTGATTTGTGTCCTGGCTGCCCTACTTCCTATCCAGCTCCCTGCTTGTGGCTTTGGAAAGCAGTCAAGGACAGACCAAGGCCTTGGGACCCTATATCCACATGGAAGACCCGCAAGAGGACCTGGCTTAGGACTTAGGATAGGCTCAGGTCTGGATGTTGAGGTTTTTTGGGGAGTGAACCAGCAGAAAAAAGATCTTTTTTCTCTGTCTCTCTGTAATTCTATCTTTCCAAGAAAAGAAAAAATATCTTTTTTTAAAAAAGTTAATGTGAATTGAACCAAATATAATCTATTTTCTCTGAGCTTCTGACCTTTTACTGCTCAATTCTTCATAAACAATTATTTCTCCCTCCTTGTCTAGAAAATTTTTGTTTCAGTAAACAGAAGTCTTGGACGAATACTATCTGTCCTTTGAATGAATTTCACAGGATATAATGAATGAGATAACTCTCTCTTGCCCAGTGATTTTTCTAAGTCTTACAAATCCTGTAATTTGCTATTTGTAGTGGCACAGATTCAAAGAATTTGATGATGAAAGAGCTCCAATTTAATTCAATAAGATGAAATAAATGACTGGGGTTAAAAATAATGGGTTGTACAGTCATACAAGAAATACAGTGTAAATTAGTCTTCACAAAAAATTCTGTGTAGTTCAATAAGTAGCCTACTTTGCATTACCTTTCGATACATGTTGCAGACAATGTGTCATGGGAAACTGTTGCCTACGACTTTGGTATTCCATATTAGAGTGCTGATTGGATGATCTTCTCTACTACCAATCCAGCTCCTTGATAATGAATCTGAAATGGAATCAGAAGATTACTCACATGCTTGGACCCCTGACATCCATGGGAGACCAGGATCGAGTTCCTAACTCCTGGTTTCAACTAGACCTGGCACTGACTGTTGTTATCATTTATGGAGTTAACAGAACTGCCCAGAATTAATGGGTGACCCTATAAAAAACTAGAAGTTGCTTGATTTAATAATTTAAAAACCCAGGAAGCCAATGAACAACTTGTAACAGTGAAAATATTGAGTGCAAAGGAGCCCTGGAGAGCTTTTGAGTTGTTCACAATTTTTACTCCATTTCTCTACTCTACTTCCTTAAATTAACCCTTCAGAGTTTGGGAGATCACAGGCAATATAAGCTATCCTAACACAGACCCAAAATGTCAAAGTAAGTTAACCTACATATGACAATATTTCTGCAATGGAATGAAGAGAGAAGGTAAGTAGATTCAGACTGCAAGAGCTCTTCATGAAATAGAGATGAGGATAATATAAATATACCTGTGACTCAACCAGAGTAGGATAGTATTTCTGAGCTGAAAGTTGGTTGTAAATATTAACCTAGGAAATGGGCTCACTCCATCTTTCCTGAGTGCCTTAAGGATAAGTCAAATCTGAGACTGGGTTTATTCCACATTTTATATTGGAGAAATTCCTCAGAAATAATTTCATCTTTATCTTCAACCTCTGGAGTGTTGGTCTTCAAAAGATTGAAGCAAAGGAATGTTAAAAATTAATTTGCCATAATTTCTTCTTCTGGGAGCTTATGCAGAAGACATATCAATCTTCCTAAAGTCTTATATTGCAGGTGGTACATAGCAGTACAGGGAAATCTAGGGATACTGAAGCTCTGAACTTCTGATTACTTTATTCATCTATCTGAGAGGAAGACAGAAAATGAAGAGTTCATAAAGGTCCAAATCATGGGTTCAAAAATATCTTCCTGTTTTAACACATGCTTGTTTTAATAAATTGTGTAGGTATCACAGTAATCTGAGTGGTTCTGCTCCACATTTTCACTGAAGTTATGTACATACTAATATTTCATGGTGAGCACTAGTGAGCCTGGGATTTGCTGTTTAATTTGGTAATCTCATCTGAGCTTCTTTATGGCTTCATGTTGGAATAGATGTTAGTTAAGGCAGATGTATGGAATGGTTTGGCACTCATACATTTTATATCTGAATGCCTACATTGGAATCCTAGCCTTGAATCTGGATCCAGATTCATGGCAATGGTCACTTTGAAAGGGAATGAACAATGGCTCCAGCAGTTGGGTCACTGCACCATGTAAGAGATACCAAATGGAGTTTCTGGTTTGTGGCTTCAGCCTGGCCCAGTCCCAGCTCTGCAGGCATCTCGGAAGGTGATTTAGTAGAATAGAGTACTCGGTCTCTACCTTTGTTTCTCTGACATTCAAATTAGTTTAAACAAACAAACAAACAAAAACAGTAACTCTCAAGTCCTAGCTCCAGGAGTGAACAACGCCAGGCTGACATGCCCCAATGTGCACTTATTTATCAATTTTCTGCTGCTACCAGACAGAATAAGCTTCCCCTGATCAAAGCAAATTACATGGCAAAGACCAGAATTAATGTGGGAGAAGAGAAGTCAGATACCTGAATAATGGAAGGCTTGATGTTCAGGAGGCTACCAACTGAATAGCCTGTTTCAATTACTACACTGCTTCAAAATAAAAATCAAATTCCAACTAATTAAATTATTATATCTAGGGTGATGAAGATGGCACATGAGAAAGAAGGGTCAGACCACGTATGCCAGATACTCTAATTTTTTTAAACAGAAAACATTGATTTCTAGTAATTATCTTTTAGGTCCCAAACACCAGTTTAATTGACCAAATCAATAACTAACTTTAGTTGAATTTGTTCCCTGATGTATGAACAACTAAATTCAGGATTAATTGGTTCCTGAGTATATTTTCTACTACTATGGCTCTTTCCAGGCACCAATCTGCTCCTCTCACACCTATCCCATTTGGTCAACATAACAAATGTGAATCAATACACACACACTTGCAATTAAAATGTATATGAAAGAACTTCTAACATGTCATAATTATTTCATAGTCCTGCTTGCTGAGGTTTGTGTTCTGCATTATATAAAGGCATTTAAAATTAGATGAATGGCAGGGCCAACAACTTATATGGACACTGGATTGAGTCCTGAATGCTCTCCTTCTGATCCATATCCCTGTTAATGTGCCCAGAAAGGCATGAAAAGATTATGCAAGTAATCACTGCCCTATATCTATGTGGGAGAACGGGGGGAAATTCCAGGTTCCTGGCTTTGGAGTGGCTCAGCTCCAGCTGTTGTGGCCATTTGGGAAGTGACCCATCGAATTAAAGATTTCTCTCTGTGTCTCTATTTCTCTTGATTGGCAAAGATATAGAGATGGGTCCCATCTTCTGTTTTACTCTCCAAATACCCGTCAAAGTTTATGGATGAAGATGAAACCAGAAACTGGGATCCCAGTCCACAACTCCCACAGGGGTTCAAGAAAATCACTTACGATATTATTGTTGTTTCCCAGGTCTATATTAGCAGGGAGCTGGGGTTAGGAATCAGAGTCAGAGTACTCCAATACAGAATGCAAGCATCTTAACTGCATCTTAGACAGTAGGCCAAATATTATAATTTTGTCAAAAATTGAGCTACAAATGGTTAGTGATACATCAATCCTGTGATTATATAGTTAATTGAAATTCTACTTTTTCAATCAGAAAGAGAAAATATAAAGGAAGAAAGGAAGAGCATTGAGGGAGGGAGAGGAAGAAAAAAGGAAGTAAGGTTACCCTAGCATTGTAACCATGAAAAATATGAAACCTGCCCTCCTTATGTCATTAAAAATTAAATATTAATAAAAGATATTTGCAGCAAAGATGCTATATTCATAATATAGATAATGAAATTAAAACTCATATAAAAGTGGTAAATTTCACACTTACACCACCAGAAGGGGATCAAGTCAGATTACCACTCCATATCTTTGAGTAGATTACCAGTGTTCATTTATGATAGAAAAGAGTTGAGCTTTGAGGATGGATATATTTGACTTTAAATTTTAATGTCAACACTGAACGAACATTATAAGCCTGTGAAAATGTGTATTCTGTGTTTTTAAATATTGTATTGGTGATATTTACCTTATATGATTAATATGGTTAAATAATAAGATATTGCCACATCAGATATGGTTGCTATCTTGCAGACTATTTAAGGAATAAAGTATGATCAACTGCATTGATAGCATTCGATATTTAAAAGTGGTAAAAAGAAGATTAAAATATAATGAAAGTGGCTTAGTTATAAATTGTGTAGCACTAGAAGGAAGTGATGTGGAAGTTCATTGAATAGGAACTGTGAGGGCTGATGTAGTCAGAGAGGGCTTGATGGAAAAGGTGACACTTGAACTTGGCCTTAAATCTATTAAACTTACTTGTAACTCAAGTCGTTTGTATCCTCAGCAGAGTTCACATTCATCCTCCCTCTAATGAATGCTCAGAGACAAATCTGTTATCAATCACATCTCAACCATGACGGCTTGACCCTTTCACCACATTGATTGGACATCACCTGATCTTTTGCACATTATGTCAGTTCACCTTCCATCCCTCCTCCCTCCCTCTCTATTTTACAAATGCCTGCACTTTGCCTTCCAGGGTCTAAGTAGCCATTTCCAGTGTCTCTTGCCTGGATGTCTTATACTTAAAAGCACCAGGTTGTTTATGATAAGTATTCATATTGGAGAAAATGTGCTCTCCAAAACTGTAAGTGCTAATACTTTAAGCACCCGAGGTGAAAGAACAATCATGAAATTTCATAAAGAAGAAATGAAATGTTCAGTTGTAGACCTAAATTACTTTACAGCACTACAATAAAAAAAAAACACAAGCCAGTTGCCCTCAGCACTGGACTATTCTTCAGACACAGCAAAAGAGGAAGTAGCCCTCAGGGTTGCTGCACCAGCAATGTGTGAGAGATGAACTTCATTTCTTTCCTTTTAATCTCAAAGGAACTGTAGGGAAATGTTAGAATGCCTCACAAACAAAGGCAGTAATGCTTTCTCCTATCCTTGTGCCATCTTTCTCATATATTATTCTGGTACATTCTGATATTTCCTTTTAGGCTTCTGGAACTTGCTACCAGTAAGAGATAAAATTTTGCAATGTGCATCAGACATGACTAAAACAGCTTCCCTTCGTATTGAGGTAGAATAAAGATTAATCCCCTTGGGGGGGCGGGAAGGAGAAGCCTGACTAGTAGTCAAATGGTATCTTTGTCTTGAAAATGAGTAAATGATGCTTTGAACAAAACTGGATAGAACACTTAAAGATTTTATTGAACAGACAAGCAAACAATGATTACATGGATATAGATGGCAATTGATAAACTGTGAGGAGGTACTGTGGGGATTTTTATAGAAAATAATTGTTCAGGAAATCATATCAATTTTACTCATATACTGTGTTTAGGGTGGTGGCTCCAGAAAATAGCTGATTGTAAGTCATTTCTTCTACTCAACTTTTTGTCCAAATCTAGTGTGATACAGATTTCTTCTGTCACAATTCTTGCTTTGCAAGAAAGATACAGAATAGAGAATTCTCAAGAAAATAAATGTACCTGACTATATCTCCTGTTTATTGACACAATATTAGTGTGTCCCATCTCACTGAATCATCCAGATTTAGTTTTCACCTTATGGAAGATCAAACTTAAACAGAATTTCTACGAGCCTTAGAAATTTTGTTCTCTACTTCTTTTGGTATTTTTCTCTACCTCTCCTGCTCTAATCATCATCCAATAGTCTATTAAAATCAGATTATGTTCTCTTATTATAAGGTTCATCTAAATCAAAGAGCTTGTGCTCAATATGTAACAAATAATCAACAGGAAAAAATGATGGACTATTTAAGTTAAAAGTAGCAACTATCCCTTAGTTTGGAGGAAACCTGTCTTTGTAAACCAGAGACTGTGCTGTATAGCATAGGTAAAGAGTTAAAATGAACATGATAAGTGGGTGCAAACTTTGCATTTCTGCTACTGTGCAAGATGTTCTGTATTCATTTAAAGCAATTTCCTACATATAAGTGTAAAGGCATAAAGGCTTGGCTCTTGAAAAATATGAAAAATACACTTTTATATAATGCACTTTGGATGGTAATATAATTCAAGAGGGACTTTCCCATGAAGATATTCTCTTTTGCAGGCAATGGACTTACTGTTTTTCAAAAAACAATCTGTGGTTGGCAGAGTGGGGAAGTGAAGTGGAAGGAAGAGAATGTACAAGGTGGAGTTAATCAAAAGGCCATTTGCAAGCAGAGTCAACAGCATCAAAGCAACAGCATCATAAGAGAAACCTCACTGTATCACAAACCAAAGCTTTGTATGTCAGAGAAGGCCAGTGCCTGACTCACCAAACTGGCACATGACCCTGAAAGAAGAACGAACAGGAAATGTTTCTCCTGTTTTTGTTTTTTCTAATAGCCTACTGCCACCTCTTCCAATATGATAACACAAGACTCAAATCATCCAAATAAGTGGATTCATCTGTTCCAAAACTCTTCATTATTCCCTGCTCTTAAAATCAGTCCATTTCCTTTCCTGATAATCTGATTTTCAAGTAATTTCTAAACTCTTTTCTTTCAGCACAGATATCAGGCCTTCCTTGAGTGTCAGAGAGAAAGCCAGAAACTGATTGACTTCTATGCTTCTTCAGTTTGTTCTGCAGCTGAAAAGTTTCTCACGCTACCCTATGGAAGCCAGCACAGGCCGTTTTCCTGTACACATTTATATTAAGATTCTAAATTGCAATTTTCCAAATGCTGGTAATTTTTTCAGTCTTGCAGATTGCACAACCGCCTCAATTTACTATTACAAATATAGATATCTTAGCTTTTTTCAAGAGGAAAACCAATCTATTTCATAAGTGAGTTTCAAAAGACTACACCTATGCTTTCTTCCATTTCCGTGGAGAGGTCAAATGTGTTGCTTATCTCTCTTGGCAGCAGCACTCACCCAACCTTAGTTCTTACTACCAGAAAATCACAGCTGTAGAAATGTAAACTCTCCTTCAGAGGCAGAAGAATGGAATAAAGAAAAGAATGAAGAATATTGACAATGGGACAGGGAGTTTTGGAGAGATAAAGTAACAATAATTTTAAAAATTTAAGTGAGGGGAAATGGAAGAAAAAGCCAAGAAGAGTTTGAAAAGGAGTTAAGAGAGCAGTAACAACATCAGAGTGCTACAAAAGCAAAACCGTTAGAAAACAACATGTTTTTCAGCTTTATAATGATAAATATTGTTTTTCTCATTAAACAGCAATATTTTATTGAACCAAAAGAGATAAACAAATATAGTGACAAAATCCAGAGCTAATAAAAAATAGTAGCATAAAAGGAAGGAGTGTGTGTTGGGGGTGGGGGAGAGTAACATGGGAAGTATTACTTTGTGAAATCCGTGTATTTTTTCACCTTATTTATTTGTGGGTGGGGGCATACAGAGCTTTAATTGTAGAAGTAACATGAAAAATGTTCATGATGTAAACTGTGTGATGACTGTAGTTTGGAAGAAAACAGAGAATTATGGAGAAAGTGAACATCTGGGAGATTTTTGCAGTATTTCAAGAAGTTAATGATGACCAGAAGGAGGTGGTAGGTTACAAATGGATTGGAATCTTGTAACATATATTAAATGATAACTGCCTTTGGTTTGCTTGAATGGGTGTTGAGAAAAGAATTGAAGAATCAGAGATGTCCCAAGATTACCATTTTTGGCAACTAGTTAGAAAATGGTGCAGTTCATCATTGTGGAGAACACAGGAGAAAGAGGAGAGGAGCAGCTGTGTTACTGTCTAAGATAATGACTTTGGTTTTGGATTTGTCATTCCTGGGAAGTCCGTGTAGTGCTGATGTGAACAGGTATGTTGGATAGTGGGAGGCCTGGGAGAGAAGCTCCAGGGTTGAATCTGTTTGAAGTGTGGATTTGGGATATCTGTGGATAATGATGACAGGTGAAGCCATGAAGTGGGTATACTTTCTGTATAGAGTACTGGAATGAAAGGAGAGGGGATCTTCAGACAAAACACTAAGGAGCATTTCCATTTTAGGAATAGGTGGGAATGTAAACTAATACAAGCATTATGTCAGTCTATGCAGAGTGCTCAGACAACTGCAGATTGGTCCATCATATGATCCAGCTGACCCACTCCCGGGAATATATCCAAATGAAGTGAAATCTGCGTGTGAGAGAGGAACCTGCATCCCTATATTTATAGCAGCACACACTCCACAATACAGAGTCATGGAAACAGCCCAAAGGACCAGACTTAAGCCAGGAAACAGAAATTTCATCTGATACTTCCAGATGGGTGGCAAGGAGTCAGGTATTTGATTCAGCATCTGTTGCCTGCAGGAGTGTGCACTGGCAGGAATCTGGATTAGAAGCACAAACTCAACTCAAGTGGAATTTTTCACATTCCTTGCAAGTCATCAAAATCTTGATTGGCAGATGTTCCCAAATTAAATTTAAAATGAATTGGGTTTTGGGGCAAACTCTAAATTTTTGGGGATAGTCACTATTACAATTTTCCCCCAGGACATACAAGTGCTTTTAAAATAATATTATTTGGATGTTTAATTGTTACGAAAACCCTAAGGCAAGAATAGTGAGTCACATCTTTGGAGTTCTGTTTATAATTAAGTCACAATAAATCAGCTACATTTCTTGATCTACAAGTGTAGGAAAAATATTACTATGAGAGCCATATCCTTTTGCAGACAATCCCTAGATCTGTATCATTTCTTCACTGCCACTCATATCTTTCAGACTCAGGAACATAGAATTGTTAAAGTATTCTGAGTAGAAATTTATGATTATGCCTTCTCCCAATTCTAGATCCCTCAGAAAGTATCAATCAAGTCCAGCCTTGTCATTCCTTCCTGCCTTCCTGTCATTCTTGTGCTTTATTTATTTTCTCATTACAAAATCATGAATACTTACTCCAACAATACTGAAATATACAGTAATGAAACAAAAATGCATCACACTTTAGAGGGACAAGACAAAATATACATGAAATGTACAAACATGAACATGTATGCCAAGAACCAACTATTACCCTGGGATTTGTCAATGATAGTCTGTGATTTTGTGATTAATTCAATTGGAAAAACATAATAACAGAGTCTTGTTTATTATGTCATAAGTAGCTATGGAAAAAAACTTATATGGACACACTATGATGAAATGGAGTTAAAAAACGACTTCTCAAATAACATAATGAAAATCATTCATTCTGCTAACAAGCCTCATAGATCACCCTTAATTATCTGATTTTTCTGCCTTCATTGATCAGAATAAGAAAATTTCAAATGAATCAGAGGAGTTTTGCTCTATTTTGACCCAGATGACCAGAAGTAAGTTGTAAATTAGAAATAATTTATCTCTGCTTTAAAATAACATTCCTACTCATTTCTAGGTAGGATATGCAAGTCAACGCTCATAGATCCAACACTGAGCATCTAACGCAAACCTTAAAAAGACATTTACATACACAGGAGCTCCCCAACAAATATATTATGAGGAACAAAATGATTTTATTTAATTAAGTCACCAGAATGATGACAATGATTATAGAAACCAATCTTAAAATTTTATAGCATTGTTAATTTATATAGAACTTATAAAATTGGTAACATTTTACAGTCATCATGGAAAAAGTAAATAAAACCTATTAAAGGTATTCGATGCTGAGATATTCTTATGCAGAATGTCTTGTTGGTACTAATTTCATATCTTGTGAGAGGTTGTGACATTAAGTAAACAACAGAAAATGTACTTATATATATTTTTTTCAGAGATACTCTGTGCAAGATTTTTCAAATTTACTGCTACCTTAGAAAAAACAAGTGTTACAGGAAGCACATCTGATTTCATCTGTTTCTACAAAACAGAAAAGTAATCCAAGCCAGTGCAGCAAAAGGCTGTGCTTTTGCATGTACTCCAATAAAATAGGACACTAAAAACAGAAAATAATTAATCACCCAAAATTGCATCTCAAAAACAGCATGTCTCTTTGCTTATAGACAATACATTGTATTAAGTTTGACCTTTATACCCATACATACTATTCTTTTGAAACTTACGGTGTTTGTTATATTTATTAAAAAAAATAAATTTGACAGAAAAATGTGGACAGGTAAGAACTTACTTTAGCCATGGAATTTTAGAGGAGGCAGAGACAGAGAGAGAAAGAAAGCATTTGGGTTACCAAAGACAATAATAGGAATATTAGAGATTGTTAAATACTATTTTTATTTCAAGTTACATTACATTTCCTTGGAAATAGTAATTGATATGAAGCATTGTATTATATACTAAGACAGCTTAAACAATGGCTAAAACCTTACTTTTAGAATATTCTCTTTAGTAACCAAGAGATCAGTTGGACAAATATTTGCTTTATCATTTGAAAATATTCTTAATAAACCCAGAAAAATATATATTTGTCAACCTCAAAGATTGCTTTTGTGCCAACAATACAATATGATAGTTTGGAAGATGGGTACAGCATGATTCGACTCTTTACAGATTCCTAGTACACATGACTGGGAGATGAAGCATGGAAGTACACAAAAGAGTTCATGAGTTTATATCTTAGAAGACTGCATTTTATTGTGAAGGTACTGTTTAAGCACTGTAGAAGACGTCCCCGAGCATCAAAACAAGTGTCAATCAATGAAACCCGACTTTATATATTACGCTCCACAAGAAATGTCATTTACTATAAGAAAAACATAGTTATAATTTTCTTGTTTGGAAAACCTGTTTTCAGAAAGGCTGATACAAAAGAAACATCACGGGAGTATTAATTAAAATATGTGTTTATGGTGATAGGGAGATTTAGACAACATGCCTGATAATGTCCAAATCATGAGTGGAAAAGTCAAGAACAAGGCACAGAAAAAAGCAGGTGCCCCCTTGCTTGCCTTTTTTTCCCCGGATGAATCTTCCTTTCTTTAGCTTTAATTATTGTTTAAAAATCATACAAAAGAACTTGTGAATCTCTCTTGGCATTTCTTAAGAATTAATGATCGATTTTAATTAGCCCATGTTAATATTTGAAGTTGACTTTTTCTGACCCTTTTAGTTTCTGAATGATCAATAATGGTGCACATTAATTTACCAATGTGTTACAGCAACTTTACATTTTTTCCTTTCCCAGTTTTATTTCATCCATTTAAAAGAGATTAGTTCCAGAAAAGTTTACTATATAAATTAATTTTTTTTTCTCATTGTCTTTTCTTCCTTTTTAATTTGCATGTTCAACTATTCACCTCTCAAGTATGCACATAACACACACAAAAATAAACACACCTGCATATGTTCCCATGGCCAACTTAAATCTGCCCAAAACCAGTTAGCTTTCAGAAATATGAAAGACTTTTGCTTAGATGTGTTCAACTACCAAGTTTCTAAAATAATCTTGAAATCATTATTACTCATTTGAAAAATAACAGATTTTTCTATCACAGCTTTTGCTAGTCAGTTGATGGAAGCACTTTTTTAATGTCTCATTCCTAATAACCTATGTAGATTTAGACAAAAATATTTTCTCATATCACAATGAGCAAATTTGAATAAATAATGAAGGCACATTTATGGAGGGAATACCTTCAGAAATAAAGCACTTTGGTAACAAAATTATATTTCACCTGTTAAAATTTGCATTTAATTGTTTATTTCAGCCTTGCTAGCCCCAACATTTATTTATTGATTTATTTGCTTATTGTTCTATACCTTCTTTGTTTATGAGATTGTGGAAAATCAGGTCCCCAAATTTCTCAGAAAAATGAGAGGGGAGAAAATTAGGCCAGAATTTGTCATCTTAAAGCAAGATTAGCATTGCATATCACAATGTTTGAAAATTAGAAGCCCAATTTAGCTGGAATGTTTCAGGGGCATGTGGTAACTTAAAGGTAGACACTTTTTAAACCGAAAAATGGTAATAAGAGCATGCAAACTTAATCATATATCAAAGATATAATTAGTATAGCATAAAAGACAAAATGTTGAACATAGAGTAGGCATACCTATCGTTTATTTGGGAAGGCACTTCTTATATATTCACATAGTAATGCTGTGAAGGATATAAGGATTTCTGGCCAGGACACATGTGAGGAAGTAGATGTGGATACAGAAAGCTATGTAAGCATTGACACTCCTGGATATATGACTGGCCTAATATGGGCAGGTGATGCCTGCAGTCCCAATCAGAGAATTCTTCTACCACATTTTCTGGTAATAATAGCAGAGAATATGACCTTCACTTTCCAGTGTCAACAGATGTTCAAATGAGATTAAATAAAGAAAAAACAAGGGTCAGAAGAGAACGGTGCTAGTATGAGAAGGTAAATAGTACTTGGTTAACAGAACACAATCATTTAACCACAGAGTACTATCTTGAACCTCATCTACCTAAATTATTTCAGTTGCAAATGTCATTTTGTATACAATTTTGAATTTACTTCTGTTAGCTGCATCAAGATGTGTCCTTCCAAAAACAGGCAAATTCTAAGAACCTGGATATTTTGGGAAAATCGTGACCATTATTGCATCAAAAGTCTTTAATTTTTGTCTTCTGAGCTGTCTAGGTAAGCATAGCACATAGATTTCAGAGCTTATATGTGCCCATTTCAAAAGATATTTCTGCAGTTTTCTAATGGATTTAGAAGCTACCACAACATCAGCTGGTCTCAGTACAAGACAGAAGCAATGCTAGAGATGAGAGGAAACCTCAGGCTTTCTCACGAAGTAAGAAAAACAGGAAGAACATCTCAGAGAGAATAAAGACATTGGAGGACACATGAAGACATGCCCCGTAAATATATTTTTCATGTCATAGAGATTGTAATATTTAAGAAAAGATCACAGGAATGCTCATTCTAGTGAGGAAATAGCTGTAGCTTTTTATACAGAAACCCCACAGGATCCTTAACCCTTTCCATCTTCTCTGAACTTCCCTCATCTTTCTTTTCCAGCTGCATCTCTGCCTCTTTTCTACACACTCCTCACAATTGCTCCATTGCTCTTTCTGCCCTTTGTATCTGACTTTTCTCAAGCTGTTAGTTATAGATTTTCTTATGAATGACATATCCCTGTCAGTATAAATCATCTTATCATTATTTGGTACCTAGCAAGCTATCTTAACATATAAACATCTGAAACAACTAGTATTTTTAGCTCACTATATTTTTGACTATCCATTTTTACTATTTTGAACACTTGCATCATCTGGATTTAAAGTACTGGGCAGATCAGCAGAGGCTGGAGGGCATAGACTAATCTGGTGAATATTCTCTCACAGCCACATCAATTTATTTGAATATTTTAACCATAAACTACCCAAATCATATAATATCCGGAACTGCTAAACTGAAAATGGGTAACGGGTTTCGGCCTCGCTGCTTCTTGAGGCAATCAACCATACCAAAGGGAAGTTTCTTTTTCAATCAACCATATTGAAAGGAAATCAAACTTGTACACATACACAATGATGCATTGTTGGACACATCCCGTCTGCAGTTAACATCAGTCCCAGGGTCTTCGGTTGGTAGCCCTCAGTTGCCCCAGTGATAGCAAGTGGAACCAAGTGAACCACCCTGTCAAGCCATTTCTGCACAGTAGATATTGAGGGGAGTACTGCTTCAAGTCACTGAGTTTTGGGGTGTTATTAATGTAGCATGAAATGACTCAGATAGATGGCCCGACATATTTGTCTGGCAGGTTCCAAACTGTTGACTGTGGGGTGAAGGGCTTCAGTTCTATTGAAAATGGCATCTCAAAGTAGAGGTTAAATCAGTCTCATTTTCTATTTTGGTTTCAGATCTACAAATACAGAAAAATGATCAAGTGTTAAACATAAAATCATCTTTTAAAAAGTTAGGTTACTGTTTTATAAATATTTATTTATTTTTATTGGAAAACCAGATTCATAGAGAGGAGGAGATTCAGAGAAAGATCTTCCATCTGCTGGTTCATTCCCCAATTGACCCCAAAAGCCACAACTGACCCAGTCCAAAGCTAGGAGCCAGGAGACAGGGTCCATAGGCTTTGAGCCATCCTCAACTGCTTTCTCATGCCACAGGCAGGGAGCTGGAAAGGAACTAGAGTAATGAGGACATAAATCAGCATCTATATGAGATCCTGGAATATGCATGGCGAGGACTTAAGTCACGAGGCTACCATGCTGGGCACTTAGATATTTATATATGTTTATTATCAGAGCAGATCAATTATAAACTATGAAAGATACAAAATATTTTTTCTTTTTTAAAAAGATTTATTTATTTATTGACAAGTCACACATAAAGAGAGGAGGAGAGACAGAGAGGAACATCTTCTGTCCGATGATTTACTCCCCAAGTGAGCGCAACAGCCAATGCTATGCTGATCCAAAGCCAGGATCCAAGAACTTCTTCCAGGTATCCCACATGGGTGCAGGATTCCAAAGCTTTGGGCTGTCTTTGACTGCTTTCCCAGAACACAAGCAGGGAGCTGGATGGGAAGTGGAGCTGCTGGGATTAAAACCAGAGCCCATATGGGATCCCGGGGCGTTCAAGGTGAGGACTTTAGCTGCTAGGCCATGCCGCCGGGCCCACAAAATATTTTCTTTAGTTATATGACTTTCATTAACAAATCAAACTAGGCACATTGTTACTTTATTTAAAGTATTCATTTTCTATAAGTCTGAAATATCTCCTGGAATCTCAAATATAAGAATGGCTAAAATTTGGAAATTTTTATATGTAATACTAATTGTTAACTGATTAGATATGATTCAAAAAAATAAGATCAGAGATTTTTTCAGAAAACTATCCAATAATTAATTGCAATGTAAATAGGCCAAAGGAAGTCCTAGCAAAAGATCAGACTCTTGATATTTTCATACTTAAAAAAGTTGCTGGAGATACATTCCAGCGTCAGGTTGTTTGAATACTAGTTTGAAATTTGTGCTATGACGTAGGCTGCCAAGTCTTCTACTAATATTATCCCTACTGGTAGGGAGGAAAACCGTTACCAACTTTTATAACAGAGGATATTGAGAGCTACACTGTGATGTTAAAATATAAAAAAAGAAACCCTCAGGTATGAATTAACAAGTTATTTAAAGTTTCCCCACAAAGTAATGAACTTCACTTGCAAGGGATCTTCAGAAAGTTCATGGAGAATGTACATTAAGAAAAGGAAACACTGCGTGGACTTCATTTTTTTCTCAAAAATAGTGTCATCTTGTAATTAATTTTTGTGAATTTGTTGTAGAGTCGTAGAGCTAGACATCTATGGACGTTGCCTTTCAACTGTCGTAAGCACAGGGAGTAAGCACTGCACCTAGCAAATCGGATACCCGTGTCCCTTAGTGATACTGGCATCTAAATTCCCTCTGTTTTTTCTGACACCAGTTTCTTGCTAAAGCAGATGCAGACAGGTGAGGATATTGGCTCAAGAAATTGGGTTCCTGCCAGAAATGTGGAAGACCCTGATCATACCCCCAGCTCATTCTTCGTGGGTATTTGGTAAGTGTACCAGCAGCTGGGGGTTTGAGCAATATGTCTCTTTGTCTCTTGGGATGTCAAATACATTTTAGTAAAAACAACGACAATAATAACATAATCAGTAAATACAGCTAACAAATCCAGATATTTTCTTTTGTATTTAGTATTCATTGTAACTGACAATAGTTGCACATATTTAAGAGGGTAGCTTGTAATGTTTTTGTAAGCTTATCCATTTTGGAATAATCAAAATCATGGTTTCACATGTAAGCATTTCAAAATATTTTTAAATACATATTTCTAGCTTTTCAAGTGAGTATGATTGAGCTAGGGGTAATTTCTGGGTTTTCCAGAGGTAAAATCATGATGGCATTCTACTCTCTATGACAGACTTGGTAAGGTAGTATTGTATCAGAGCAGGACGCAGAGGGACAATTAATTTACGTGAAAGGCAAAGGAAACCATAGGTCTGAAGACCAGGATGAGCATAAGATCGAGATTACTGTGAATAACTGAGTAGCATGTTTTGTGCATCCAGACTGTACACAAAATGTGTTCCATGTCAGAACATGTGAAATAACTGCTTCAAAACTGATTGTGTTTGCTTGCTTGCTCACTCATTTCTTCCAGAGCCAAGCAGACAGACAGAGACAGACTTCCAGGGAAGCATACTCCTCCGCTTCAGTCCTCAACCAGGCACAACAGCCAGGCCTGCCCAGGCTGAATGTAGTCAGGTGCTCTAATCTAGACACCTCAGCAAGTTGTACACTCACTTGTGCCTTCCAGGGTCTGCATGAGTAGACAGAATCAGGGGTGGAGCTGGAAATTGAACCTAGTTGCTCTGATATGGGAGTCAGGCATCATAACTATTAGACTAAACACCCATCTCTAATGTTGCACATGTTGTAGCATAAGAATGTTTGAATATTCAATCTGTTTCATTCAGCTCAACTTAATAACTAGAAAAGTTGTAGATACTATTACTTTCTTTCATCTCTATCACATAAAGAATGACTAGCCTTGACGTGAGTTGCTCTATTCTCTTCTTGATGTTCATGATCAATCCAATTGTTGCTGGCAGGCCCTTAGTTTTCTACAGTAGAATATATGGTTGCAACATGAGAAAGCCTGCGTCAGTCTAAGGGCTCATTAACATTTTAATGCAAATTAATGAAGAGGATGGCAAATCCTAATTATACAAATAAATGTGATAGCTGTTTCAAGTTATAATAGCATTTCTACAGAAGCATAGCTTATTACCGAGTCTGGTAAGCAGGCCTGAACACTCCATTAACTGTTGATGCATAAAACTGAAAAATAGTTATCATGATGTATATGGGGAAAAAAGATTCAATGGAAAGGAAGGGCATAGGTTGACAATAAGGAACAGCAAAGATATTAATTAGAACCCCATTTAATCTCTGCAAAATACAGAAGTTTATAGGGATTCCCCTGTACATACATGTGTATATACCCATAATACTATAAGTCATATCATTCTGTTTAGGTAACTGATATCAACACTTACTTGAACACAAAGGATATGAAGTATCTCTGAACTGAAGCTTTTAACATCTTAAATAAAAAAACAAAATGGCATTCTATCAGAAAAAATAAAAGACAGTCTTTCAAAATCTGAAGACACATGGGATGTTCTCTTTTTCACAAAATAACCCAAGATCAAATATAAGCATTTACATGTTTGACAAATATATATATATACACACATATATATATACATATATATATCTATATATATATATATATATACACACATATATATACACACACATATATATATATAGATATATATATCTTTTTTTATTGGAAAGGCGGATATACAGAAAGGAGAGACAGAGAGGACGATCTTCCGTCTGATGGTTCACTCCCCAGGCGGCCGCAATGACTGGAGCTGAGCCGGTCCGAAGCCAGGAGCTTCTTCTGGGTCTCCCATGCGGGTGCAGGGTTCCAAAGATCTGGGCCATCTTTGACTGCTTTTCCAGGCCACAGGCAGGGAGCTGGCTGGGAAGCAGGGCTGCCAGGACTAGAACCGGTGCCCATATGGGATCCCAGGCATGCAAGGCGAGGACCTTAACCACTGCGCCATCGCACCGGGCCCTTGACAAACATATTTGCAAATAAAAAATCAGTTAGAATGTGAACTCCACATTATAATGTCCATTGCTTTCTTGGGCCTGCTTGAAAGTGACAAATGTCCATATGTGGTTGTCATAGAAACAAAAATACTTCATGCTTTTCATTGCAGTTAATGGATCTTATAATACTTGTGGAATCTCACAGGTTTTTGATTTTCCACCAAACATGAGTATGATAGTATTTGAGGGAAAAAAATGTCTGAATCAGATGACAAAATACAGGAAAGGGGTGAGCACACTAATATTCATTAGTAATTAACAACTAGTGAGCTGTTTACCATTAATACTAGACATAGAGATTACAGCAGTGAATAATATAGATGTTAAAGATTCATTAAAAACCTGTGCCAATGCCATGGCTACATAAGCTAATCCTCTACCTTAAACTGTGGGCATACCATGTGGGCATTAGTTCATGTCCTAGTGGAGTTCCCTGCGTGTAGCTTGGAAAAGTAGCAGAGGATGGCCCAACTCCTTGGGACCTGCAAGCATTTGAGAGACCCATATGGAGCTCCTGGCTTCGGACGAGCCAACCTCAGCCTTTGTGCTCACTTGGGGATGTGAAGCAGCAAATGGAAGCTCTTTCCCTGTGTCTCTCCTCTGTAAATCTACCTCTCCAACAAAAATAACTAAATCTCTTTAAAAATATCATAAAACATCTAATTCCACCCTGGGATCTTTCAGGGGAAAAAATGTTCATGAGGGATTATGCTCAACTCCAAAAATTTCAATGGTTCTCAAATTTGCTTATTTAGGGTCCTGTTTGGTAGTCAAATGGTTAAAGTTCTCACCTTAAATGCACTAGGATCCCATATGGACAGAGGCTCAAATCCCTGCTGACCTGCTTCCCATCCAGCTCCCTGCCTGTGGCCCGGGAAAGCAGTCGAGGACGGCCCAAAGCTTTGGGCCCCTGGGCCCGTGTGGGAGACTGAAAAGAAGCTCTTGGCTTCTGGCTCCTGGTTTCAGATCAACTGAGTTCCACTTACTGTTGCCAAATGGGGAGTGAATCAATGGACAGAAGATCTTCCTATCTAAAACAAACAAACAAACAAACAAACAAAAATGCATGTAGTATAAACCCCAATTATAGGTTTTTTCAATTATTATTATTGTTATTTTAATTTTAGCATTTGCTGAACCCTCTTTACGATGATACTATTCTTGATACAGGAATGACCCATCAAGGACTCTGCCATGTACTAGAAACTCCAAATTCACACATTAATATGGTGACTGAAGTCTGATTCCAGTAGAATTCTAAAGAACAAACAACAGTAAAATTTGATTTGAGAAGTCCTAAATAAGACCACTCTTATAATTGAACAATTTTCTAGGTTCATTATTAGGGAGTGAGGATTTAAAATGAAAATATTAGGACAGAACCAATAAATTAGATATTTTTGCAAGGCTCTTTGTGTGTCAGAATTTGTGACCTGGATACTACAACATAGACTGTGCTGAGCGATATTTGAATTCTTATCTTATTTCTGCCATGATTTAATGGTCTATTATCCTTCAGTTTTCATCTTTGTCCAAGAACAACACAGCACTTTACATTCTTTCTGCTCTCTCTCCTCCACCATATGATTCCCCATGCACAATCACACAACATATTTTGAACAAGTACCTTGAAGGAACAATAAATGGGAAAAAGCAGGAGGTGAACTCACTCTACTTAAAAACGTGTAAGCCAAAGTTCACCTTGCAAAGCAACTGTTTTCTGTGTTTCCTGTACATGCAAATAATTTTTTCACATTTATATAGCCAATTCCATAGTCTAGTTACTCAGTAAGTCCTTGAATTCAAATGACCAGCATTAAGAGTTTGTCACAACTATAGTTATTCTGATTAACTTACAGCTTGTAAAGAATTTAATATTCTAATATTTGGAATACCTCTATTATGAAAAAAAGTTTGTCTATAATTTCTCCTGTCAATAAAAAAGATATTTAATTTCACAGATAAGTCCATTCATTGTGCAATTTATAAAAGGTCTGCACATACTTACAATTTTCCTTAACTTTCATTTCTTCAAACAGTAAAAGAGAGTAACTTTCCTTTGAAAACATTCCCTAAAACCCTTGATGAAAATCATTTCTCCTTCTTGTGATTGCTCAGAGCACTTTATATGCATTGTTCATATTCATTTAATCCCTGATTATTTTGTGCATTGATTAATTCATTTAAGACAAAAGCCATGAAAGCTTTGAAAATGGATGAGTAAGATAAAAGGTCAAACTTTAGAACAGTTCAACTAGTTACAATGATATAGGAGTTCAGGCAATTAATTATTAGAAAATACAATGAAGAAATCAATAGTGATGTGTTGTATGTATTTATGTTTATGCATTCTTCCTATTAAAATAATCAACTGAATGTTAGATCTAAATATATATACGTCTGTAAATTCAAACATATGATGCTAGTATATACTTTTTCTTACGTAAGATACTTCTAGTAAAGGTCAAAAACATTTATATACATTTTATATCACAGTTAAAAATATTTTTAATAAACATCAGAAGAAAATACTGCAAGTATTTCAGGATCTACTGGCTGCCATTTCTGACAACTTCCTGCTAAAAATATCCTGGCTTCATATTATCTACTTCACCATTTCTATTTATAGTTTTTCCACCATATTTATAAACAGTAGGTTGTTTACATGTGCTATATTAATGGAAGAGAAAGATATGCTTTAATTCTTGCCTCATTTCTTCTGGACATTCTACATTGAAGTATCATTAAGTTACATTTGTAGATACCTGTGATTCATTCATTTTCTGTAATAAATCATATTCTGCTGTATGCATATAGCAAAATATGCTTTATTTTTAATTGACAAATCTAGATCTAACTCTAGAACTGTAATCATATACCACTCAATAAGCATGTTGATGACCATGGGTTTCAAGAAATGAACTGGGACATTAACTGCGAAGTTACAGGTATAAAAGCAGAAGAAAACATGAAGTTATGAAAGCTCAGAAGTGACATTGAAAACAAGACTTAGCTCATCAACAGCGGTTATCTATGGGAAGCAGTTATCTAGGGGAACACATACACGCAGGAGAAATGGGGGTAGAGCTGAACACAAAGAGGAAGTACAACCATAGCTCCCGATTTGGTTTCAAAGCTCTGAAAACTTTTCTCATAGTAAAATGCCCCTAAAGTCTTCATGAATGTTCTCTGTGCCTTGTTTTTCTGATGCTTTAAGCGTGGATGATAAGGAATGACTATTATATTCATCTAGCTGCAAAGCTAGAGCTGAAGGCATTGAGATGAGCTTTTTCCTAGGCTGGTCTCAACCTTAGACATCATTTTGGTAACTCTAGAGAGGAGGAAGAAATTAAGGTGTAATATTACATTATTGCAACATGGACATGATATGTCAACCCAATTGTCCATGGATCAAGTAAAATGCAGTAGCATAGAACAGAAAGAAGATTTAAAGCTTTATCACATGTTACTTTATGTAATAAACATATATACAACATGTAATGCTTGTAGTATAAACTATGAAAGCCATTTAAGATATACTTGGATAAAATTTTTTTTAAAAAAATCAGATATTCTTTTTTTAAAAAAGGATTTATTTTTATTATTTTTTTTATTGGAAAGGCAGATATACAGAGAGGAGAGACAGCGAGGAAGATCTTCCATCTGATGATTCACTCCCCAAGTGAGCGCAACAGCCGATGCTATGCCAATCCGAAGCCAAGAGACTCTTCCGGGTCTCCCACGTGGGTGCAGGGTCCCAAAGCTTTGGGCTGTCCTCAACTGCTCTCCCGGGCCACAAGCAGGGAGCTGGAAGGGAAGCGGGGCTGCCGGGATAGAACCGGCGCCCATATGGGATCCCGGGCATTCAAGGAGAGGACCTTAACCACTGTGCTACCGAGCCAGGCCCCAAAATATCAGATATTCTTAAACAAAGAATCTTCATTATCATTTTTCTTATCAACTTGATTTTCTTTTAAAGATTTATTTTCATTGGAAAGGCAGATATACAGAGAGGAGGAGAGAAAGAGAGGAAGATCTGCTATCTGATGATTCACTCCCCAAGTGACCACAGCAGCTGGTACTGCACCAATCTAAAGCCAGGAGCCAGGAACTTCCTCCAGGTCTCCCATGCGGGCAAAGGTCCCTAGGCTTTGGGCTGTCCTTGACTGCTTTCCCAGGCCACAAGCAGTGAGCTGGATGGGAAGTGGAGCCAATGGGATTAGAACTGGTGCCCATATGGGATCCTGGGGTGTTTCAAGGTAAGGACTTTAGCCACTAGGCCATCACGTCAGGTCCCCAACTTGATCTTCTACAAATTACTACAATTTTAATTATATATATATATATATGTATATGACATGTTTATGTTTCACTTTTACACAATGTACTTGTAACAATTTATAATTTCAGTAGAAAATTCATTCCAAAATATGTGAAAATTTTAATGAAACGTTTTGTTAACTATTGACAGAAGTTTGTCATTTTAAAGTTTAATATAAAACTATAAAATCTTTTAAAACTATAAAATCTTAGAATTTTAGAACAACCTACTTTAGCTAAGAAAACCCAACAATGACATCATGTTATCTTAGTAATAAACTGAGTTATTTAACATAAAATATGAATTTCTCTTGATATCTTATTTTTCCATATTCTTGATTTCATATATTTCTCTGTTCTTTGAAAGATGATTTTTTTTTTGTAAAATTATTTACTTATTTGAAAGATGGAGTGATCGTGCTGGGGTTCACCCCTGCTTCACTACACAAATGGCTTCCACAACCAGGGCTGAGCTAGACTGAAGTCAAAAGACAGGAGCTTCACCCAGGTGTCCCACACGGGAGACACAGGTAAAAACTGAGCTATCTCTGGTTGCCTTCCCAGGCATGCCAGCAGGAAGCTGGCTCAGAAGTAGAGCATACTGACCAGCATCTGAAACGGTATTGCAGGCAGCTGCGTTGCTCACAATGCTGGCCTACTCTTAAAGGTTTGAGTACTACTTTCATTTTGCCAAGATGACACTATATTGTACCACTATACAAGTTTTGTCAGTAGTTGATGATGGGGAGGAATGGCTGGAGAGAATGCATTATTATTTATTGCTTGTGTGCATCGCAATTAGCAGGACCCAATAACAAGTGATTTCTGGGGACACCATTCTTTGAGAAACTTGCATTGGATTGCACAGTAAGATTATCTCATGGCTGTGTAGACATCCTAAGCAGTGCATTTCCAACAAGTTCCACTGTTGCAAGTCTCAGTTTACCCTATTGGCGGCGGTTATGCCTTCTCCCACAAGACCTAGCTTTCATTCCTAATAGGAGGGGTGACCTTTTATTTATGTTCCCACCTATTTTTACATTCTTTTTAATTCTTACTAATCAACTTCTTATTCCTTTATCTCTTGGTGTAGGTAATAGCTGTTCATATTAAATGTCTTTCATTAAAATACTGTGTGGTTCTTTCCTTCTTCCTTGAATCTAATTGGATAAACTTTCCAAGATTTAATTGTATGGAGTTCAGTTCATCAATTTATGTACAGAAGACAGAATGCGATCTGTGTGTGTCAGATAATTTCATTCCTTCAGGCTTTGCTATTGGCCCTGAGCCATTCGAATGCATTGCTGGCTCTCATTCTGGTGATGACTAAAGAGAAGTCTTTTTTCCTCAATCCAGGGCCAAGTACTACAGCAGTTACAGTACTACTTACACCATTCCAAAAAATAACACATTTTTTTTCCTTTTAAAAGTATTTAATGAAGGAAAAAAATAGCATAAAAATTAATTGCTATGAAATGCTACTTTACCCTAAGTGGTAGGAATTTGGAAAGTAACAGTGAAAAGGAACTACCTAGAGGAAAATAAACACAAATATAGATGAGTCACAGCTGAAGATGACTCAGAGGAGATTAAGCATTTGTGATTATTTCTGAATTCGAACCTATATTTAACAACCCTGATAACAAGACATGTTGAGCAACTGTGCTAATTAGAGATTCAGAAAACTACTACTTGTAGAATGAGAAATTTTATGTTATAGCAATGTGTGTTAAGGGAAAATAATAGTTGTTTATGCTATTGGCAGCAGTTAGTCAATCCTTCAGTATGCAAGCCCAAGTCAATGCATAGCTAATCATTAGTTAGAAATAATAAGACTCAAGAAAATTAGGTTTTAGACAAATGAGAAATGTGGGGAAAAATCAACAGCGTCAACCTGTGAGACACTGGTGGTCAATTATTCTTCAAATGTGTACAAAACATTATGAAACTACAGTCACTGCTAGAACATCAGAGAATGCCCTGCTATCATTAACCAGAAACATCACATGCAGACGCCATAGAAAGAATGCCCAGTAGAACCTATCAATTATATTGTTTGAAATCTTTTCGGTCTTTTCAAAGTTGGCGTTCACTGTTTTTAGGCATGTCAAAGAGGTGAGTTGTTATGAGACAAGCGTTCATTTTAATTGTGATTTTTGTCAGCTTTCCTCTGTGGAAGCACACACTGGCTACTGAGTAACATTAGAGCTGCATGATGCCGCGCACCTGGCCATCTCAGAGCTGCTCTGCTTCGGGGTCTGAACTTAGGTCACAAACATCTCTAAACATCACTTCAATTCTTTGTGTTTGCAACAGAATAATAAGACCTACTTCTACTTTCTGTCACATAAATTAAATCAAAATAATTATAAAAGCTTTAATTTGCTGATTCATTCACACAGACTGAATGTTTCATTATTGTTAATATATTTATATTGCTTCACATAAATACATTACTTTTCATTACCTTTATAATATTTATGAGAGTGATAATAGCTCTTCCTTTTGAAATTTTTCTCTAGGTTTAATTTTCTTGTGATAAAAACCTGATGAAATACTTATATTTAACACTGGTCCTTAAAATAAGAGTACATTTATTAATATTTTATTGCATAACTTGTTCTGCTTTAGATGTATATATACTGTTATCAATATTTTCCTCAATCACTGTATTAGGTATGCCACTGTTGGTTTTTTTTTGTTTGTTTGTTTTTGTTTTTTACCATTCTCTGATTGGGAGCACCTTTTTTTCCCCTAAGATTTACAGAGACAAGGAGAGACAGAGAGGGAAAGATCTTACATCCACTTATTCACTTCTCAAATGGTTGCAATGACCAGAACTGAGCTGATCCGAGGCCAGGAGCCAGAGGCTCCCGTCAGGTCTCCCACATGGGTGCAGGGTCCCTAGGCTTTGGGCCATGCTTTGCTGCTCTGCCAGGCTACAAGCAGGGTGCTGAATGGGAAGTGGAGCAGCCAGGACCACAAATGGCACCAATTTTTATATACAATATATATATATACAATAATGGCACTGAGTTACCATTATTGTAGCTATAGGATTATCCTACTAAGCCACAGTATTGGCCCCAGATCCTCACATTTTATATCACTCTTGTTACTTATTGCACTATGATATGGCTTGAAGTAGGATGAAAAATATTTAAAAATTTGCATGTCATAGTGAAATTCATTTCAAAAAATTCTAATATGAGATTCAAAATGATTTAGTAGGCATTTAGAGGGATTTGAGTAAATATTTCACAGGTACTAGTAATGATGAGATTTCATGTCATGACAATAGGTAAAAATACAATGCAGAATAAATTTAAACATAATTAAATACAGTTGTATGTAGACACCTATAAGATGGTGATCTTCAGAGATTACGGACAGGAGATTTAAATGTGAATTACAGAGAGCCAATGCTATATGATGTTACATAAAATAGACCTGAACATTTTAAAAAACTCAATAAAATTCAAGAATTTTCAAAATATAAGATACAGAGGAACACGTTTTTTTTTTCCAATCTTTATTGAAATGAGTTTGTAAAGAATTCAAACACTAATGTTGTAAACTGAGGTTGGCGAGGGTATATTTCACATATCGTGTTTTGGTGTTATAGAAATAAAGCAGAACTCTGGGATTGTCAAGACTACAACGTTGTTTCATGAGCATCATGAAACCCATGATTGCTTAATGTAACCTGCCAACTGATTTAAGCTTGTTATAAGGGAAAATAAAATAAGCAAAATGAAACAAACAAGTAAAGCCAAATTATTGGAAAACAGCAATTGAAGATTATGCATTGTTCATGACCATGCAAGATTATTTGCTTCCAGCATTCTGGTTTAATATAGCTGGCAAAATAATTATTGTACATACACATACAACTCAATTATTACCTAATACATTTTTTAAATGCAAAACACTGTGTTGAACATCTGCTTTAGTCCCACAAACACTCTAAACTCCCGCACCATCGTGCTGAATCCCTGTCAACTTTTACCCTGGAGAATTTTAAGTCACTATCTAACTCTGTAGTCCTTTCCTAACCATCAAATACAATGCATAATTAATTATTCCCTATGTTCTATTTAAGTAAATGTGCATCCCATTTTAGTGTGTATTTGTGATCCTGCTACTTCACTTCCCAGTTCCATGCCTGAGCCTTGGGGGATGCAGAAGAGCCTAGACCCAAACTGTGGATCCATGCACCCATGTGAGAGACCCAGAAGTTCCTGGAACCTGGCTTCAAATTAGCTCAGCTCCAAGCACTGTGGCCATTTGGGGAGTGAACCAGGAGTTGGAAGAGCTTTCTTTATGTCTCTCCTTCTCTACGCAAATCTGCCTTTCCAACTAAAATAAATAAATCTTTTTTAAAAATGAGAATATCATATGTTCCCTCAAAGTCAATCTTTGTGCAAAATACACGATAAATAGATCAAAATATAAACATTCATATCTTCTCATAGACTAACTGTATAATGGAAACTAGCATACAAGGAAGTGAAAATATATTGTATGCATCTTTACTCTTGAATAAGAGGACTCCCAATAAGCTGTTAAATATACTTTGACAATAGAATACTAGATTTACTAATATTGCTGATACCTACAAAGCCATGATACACTTAAATAGCAGAATATTGATCTTGTGACTGTTGGTGAAGGACTGTATCACTGTAGTAATATGGGAGAAAAGAGAGGGAATCATGGAAAATAATAAACAGTTTCATTTTAAAACACAACATTATATAACTGATGCTTAAATGTCCTAATTGTGTTCACCTTTACAACACTCATGCAGAATACAAAGCAAATGATATGTTGATATATATATAAATATATAGATATACATATCTTCTGATAGATTAACTGTGTTGACGCTCATATGAGTTGAGTAAAGGAATATTTAATGGAGATTCAACAATGCTTTTATTGGCATTTTTCTTAATATACTTAGAGATAATAACCATGAAAACCATTTATACACATAGTCTTCCCTACTGACTTATTCACAAAAAAACTAAAAGTGTGCTAGGTATGAAAAAAAAATAGATTATCTAAATTCTACATTTAATTCATCCATGTCATACACATTGCCCTAACAACAAATGAACCTGGTCTGTTGGTTGTCACTCTTGAAGTCTAAGAAGTATGTACAAATGTGACGTTCCTTCCTCCAAACCAGACAGACAACACTCATTACATCATCAATACGGACATCATTTTTCTTAAAAAGCAGGTATTCAAATTGCTTACTGTTATCCCTACAAACACTCCTGTGATGCAAGTAGGGAAGCAGATTAAATAAAGAAGGCTCAGATTACATCATTAACATTTTATATCACACTAATAATAAATGGAAAAATTGATGCTCCCCCCATTTATACTCCTGACTCCACTAATGAGACAGCCTTTCAGAGGATGGGTGCAGGGGTATCTGTGATTTTCTGCTGTATTAAACACATAAATAGGTAAAACTGTATATATAAACTAGTACTCATTTTCATGTACATTAATATTTGTTCAATTGCTACTAAATGCTTTTCACTTATTTCAGAAATTCACAAATCTGATGCAAATCACTTGAAAATTATGCTGCAACAAGAAACCCATTAAGAATATCTGGGATGAGAAACAGCTGTCATATTTTAACCAGCTTTTTGTCAGTTCATACAAACATTTTTGTTATTTTTTATTGGAAAGTCAATATGCAGAGAGGAGGAGACACAGAGGAAGATCTTCCATCTGATGATTCACTCCCCACAACCATCTGCAATGGCAATCTGAGCCAATCCTAAACCAGGAGCCCAGAGCCACCTCTGGGTCACTTGGGTGCAGGGTCCCAAGTCTTTGGGTTGTCCTTGACTGTTTTCCCAGGCCACAATCAGGTAGTTGATTGGGAAGCAGGGCAGCCGGTATATCAACTGGAGCCCATATGGTGTCTCAGCACATTAAGGTGAGGCCTTTAACTGCTAGGCTACTGCACCGGACCCATTAACACATTTTTTTTTTTTAAATATCTCATTTCTGATACCTGTGTTGTTGTTGTTGCTGTTGTTGTTGTTTGGCTGGTTGGTTGAAAGAATGTCAAAATAAGAATGGAGACCATAAAAAAAAAAAAAAAAAAAAACAGAACATCCTAGGAAAACATGCTAGACTTTGTCTCATTATCCTTACAACAAAAAGAATACATACTCAGTGTAATTGGAACACCTAAAAGGCACACTGAAATAGTCGCTTCTACCGGTAATTCATGTCATTATCTTACAAAAAAGAAAGTGCACACTCTAGCTGATTTCCCAAGATGGAAACATGTTAGCTTTTTACCTTTACTCTCACAGCCTTCTAAGATTCTCATTATCTAGGGAACGTCACCAACACTTTGCTCCTTCTCTCTAGCCTGCACAATGAATGTGACATATTTCTTAAAATCCATATTGCTACCCAAATTTATTCTAAATATGTTGAACTTCACCTCTAGGAGAAGAAGTGGCCTCAATGTCCCTTGTCAAAGGTGAGTGAAACTCACCTCAGTATTATATTTGCATCATTCATCCTTCCCAAACTCCCTTTTCTCCAAAACAGAAGCTTCTACTGAACATTTCAAAAATTCCTCCTACAGAACGACATGCGTGTTTTACTGGGATTTCTTGATATAACACTTGCTATTTTATTTTAATGACCTTTTATGTGTCAAATAGATTAATACAAAAATGAAACATAAGAGAGCTCTCATCTACTTATCACTGTATTTTCTCCCTACTTATGACCTTACATTTATAAGGTTTATTAGTCAAAATTAATGAATGAGTGTCACTATATTTTAATTACTAAAGGTAACGCTTCATTAAGGTGTCCATAGCTTCGCTACGCAAAATTCTGCATGAAGCAAGAATTCCATTTACTATGACACATGGCCATGAACCGTAATGCCTGTATAAGTTGTTCTATGTGGTGGCACTGTCTTACACATTCCTTGCTTTAGACGGTCTTGCCAGTTTTGAGGACTAGAGTTAGGCTTTTGATTTTATTATAATAGAGTGGTTTGTATGCTGCCAAAATATATTTCCTAAGCATTGTAAAATTGCTTCCAACCAGGGTATAACTGACATAAAATTTTCTGTGTTGTGATAGTAGTGTTTTGATGTAATGACAGCCATGTAATATATGGAAGTGCCGTGATGCTTTTGAATATCCCACAGTTATTTTAGATCAAAGAACTCTATGTATTAGTACTTCTAAATCTGGTAGGGTAATTTTGCCTCTGTATATATGCTGCTGTTATTCTGAGATATTTTTAATTTTATATATATATTGTGATGTCCTAAGGATCCTGTCTGAGTAAGGAGAAATTTTCCCTCATGTACAGCTAGTTCTATGATAACAAATGGTGCATCTGGTAAGAGAATTAGAGGTTCTTAATCCAAGTGTGCTACCTGAGTAGGCCACATTTCTTTGAGGATTCAAGGATCAAACACCAACAAACAAGGGACCATTTATACAGATAAGACCCTAGTGAAAACATTCAAATCAGCTGATCCTACACTGCCCTGCCTCCTTCCTTTCCCCTCAGAAAATCAAATGAATAATGAACATTCCAATATGGTTAAGGTTAATATTCCCACTTCACACGGCAGTACCAGATGCTGTGCCTCCTGTCTCCAGAAGCTGTGAATATAACCATTCTGCTTCACTTGATCTTTGTGTGTATTTTCTCAAAGGCATAATCGACTGACCATCACGCAAAAGAATACCGAACACTAATTAATTTCCAGCTGAGTGTTTAGCGTTTGAATGACATGGAAGTCACCATCCTTGCATGAGTACAAAGTTATAAAAGATGGGGGTTGGTTGGCTTTGTGACTTACTGGCTAAAGCTGTATTGCATAGATTGCTGTAATGAGGCCCTGGCACAGAAGTAAAAGAATACATTTCTATTATGAGTCAGAGAGTAACAGCTGGAGACTATAGTCCAGCATAGCTAGAACAGTGTTGGACTTTAGCCTAATAGTTAAGACGGCCTAGGATATCTTCATTACATGTGGAATACCAGACCAGCCCCAGGTACCAACTCCAGGTTCCTGTCAATACAGAAATTTTGAGGGAGAATGTGATGGCATGAGTAATTGAGTTCCTGACACTCATGCAAAAGAATTATGTTAGGGCTTAGCTCCTGGTTTTGGTCTAGCTGATCCCTGAGTGTTTTAGACATTTGGGAGTGAACCAGTAGACGGTATCTTTGTCTGCCTCTCCATTTCTTTTTATGTCTCAAATCAATTTTTTGAAAGTGAGAAATAGCCAGAGGTAAAAGGCATTTGCAGCAGCAGTATATTTACTGCTGTGGAATCCTTTATTACCTTTTTTTTTCAAATTTCATGTTAATTTAAAGTCTTCTCTATAGTAGTTTCATCCTCAATTGTTTAAATGTGAGATAATCTAGGTTTTAATTTAAAGATTGGATTTCAAATTAAAAGCTTGGAAATGCATCTGAGACTGCATTTTGCATGTGAAAGACATTTAGGAGATTCGAAATCCAAACTCTTGGGTGAAGGCACAAGACAAGAACAATTTGAATGCAGGGGTTCTTGCTTAATAACTAGAACTATGAGGATGAGCACTGAATCTCGGGCTGCAAAATCAGTTCTCACCAGCCCTAATTACACCCCACTTTAGTCACTTTCAACATATCATGCACTTAGGAATACATTGAATAAGGCAGGTTTATTGCATGGTACAATACTATGAGTTACTGATATATCATTTTTTGTATATTTTTGGAGTAGAAGAGGAATGATAGCAATACTCTTTGCAATGAGTTATAGAATGAGGTGTTGTGTAGGGTGATAGTAGCAATTACTTTTAGAGAAAATAATATTTTCTTGACTCTTTGGAATTATTTAAAAAGCTACGTGCAGAACAGCAAAACAGAAGTAATCTAAAGAGAATAAAGTGGATATAAAAAACAGTGAGATTCCTGTTTGCTAGCTAGAAGCACACAGAGATGCAACCATCACCACTCCCTCCATCTTATCTTTGCTTCTAAGCCTGTAATTATCCAATTTTAAAAAGAAAGATATTCTACAGAGAAATAAAGGCTACCGAACATCGGAATATATAAATCTCAGGAGGTTCTGATCTTTCAGCACTCTGAACCTAGTTGCAACAAATACTTCATTTGAAAGAGTTGAAAATGTGCATGTGAAGATCTACTCATTGAAAACACTGATTTTTTTTCATTTTAGCTCGATTATGTAATTGAATATATATCTAAACATGTAAGTATTATTTTTATTGCCCAGGGGACATACATAAATGTGAAGCATATAAGACATTACAAAAGTATTGGTTTTACAAATCCTTGTTAAAATGTTTTCTAAAAATAAAAATATTTTTCCCAATTTTTTTTATCTCAATGTTTTTTATTGTTTGTTGATACAGTTTAGTTGGCACTGGGGTCTCCCTTCCCCCTCCCCCATGCTCCTTTCTCTGCCCCACCACTCCCCTCTAGTCTCACAATGGGTGTACTTTGTGAATTGTCCCAAGCCCTTCATACTGCTTCTGGAGTGTCCTCCAACCATGCTGGAGACTGGCAGTCATTTCGTTATGAGTTTATTCTTGTATCCCAGGGCCCTAGTGAAGGTACAATGAGGACTAGGTTTTTGATGAACAGTCAATTTTTACTTTCATCTTTTTCACACCATTTCTCTGAATTTTTCGTATCTTGCCTAGGATTAACAGCACATGACAGTTCAACAGGATGATGAGGGTGATTTCTTGTGTCTTGTCAAGAAAGAATTTTTCAGGCAGGCAGGCACAGTGAGCAAAGTGGAGTTTATTTTTAAATGGAACTTCCTGTTAGGACGATTAGGAGGCTTACTTTGAGGGGAGAATGAACAGAAAAGCTTGAAAGTGCTGGTTCTTCTACACACGCTGTGGCTTCCTGCCCTTTTCTGAAAAGTAAGTGCAAACTTAACCCCATGGAGAGGCAGAAAACAAGGAAGGAGCAGGCAGGGTTCAGGCGCCACTGAGTCTTCCTGCTTTCCCTCATCTCTCTAGCAATCCTGAACAAATCTGTTTGCTTCTATTCTATGCTAGGTTCTTTGTCCACTGAGAAAGTTTTTCCTGATCATGCCAAGTGCTGGCTAATAGTACGTTTCTCCAGTGTACTTCTCCCTTGCTCAGGGCTCCTGGAGTTCCAGCAGGTATATTTATTTCTTCTTTGCTTCACAGGCCAATGGCGTACCTATGTCTCTATATCTGTTTAACTTTGGAATGCTCAATAATTTTTGAAATATCAGTATTTTAGATTATTTCTGCATTAGCCACAGCTGAGTTTTTATGCATTTTTTTGCTTTTTTGTTTGATTAATTAATTAATTAATTTTTTTGCTAGCACCAAAGCATCTTCTGGAATTACCAGTTGGACTTTCATATTCCATAAACCACTGAAGGACACAACTTAAAATACATCAACTTAAATATGTTTCTACAAGTTCCTAATGTATCATTTTAGGAAGCTCAAAAACTTATATAGCAAGTAAAAAATTATTAAATAGCAACAGCAGACTCACTGTATTTTTATTATGTTTAATAAAGATTTTTTTGTTAACTATTTCGAAGATAAGCGATGTTGGGAGAGAGAGTGAATGGGAGAGAGAAGGAGGGGCAGAGAGAGAAAGATCTTCCATCTGCTGGTTCACTCCCCAGATGACTGTAATTGCCAGCGCTATATAAAATTGAAGCCAGGAGCCTGTGACTTCCTCTAGACCTTGCATATGAGTGGCAGGAGCTCAAGCACTATCTTCTGCTGTATTCCAAGGCACATGAGCAGAGAGCTGGACTATACATAAATGAGCCAATGATCTAACTAATGTTATTCGGGGATGTAGTCTTCAGGGCTGCAGCCTAACGGAAAAGAGTCACACACGTGAGAATCTTCATCATCTCACAGAAAACATTACTCTTATATTTTTCCCTTTTATATTATCAAGGGAATGAGATAGAACTTATTAAGCCATTACCATCCTTCATAATTTTTTTGCAGAAGGGTATTTCTAAATCTTCTCAAAGCTCAAATTCTGTTGAATTATATAAACAGAACTACAAGGCATCAGCTTTATATGTTTTAAAAACTATTGAAGATCAGTAGTTTTGTTTACTTCTGTTTATGTGTATGTTTCTATGTGACCTTTGATTAAATTATCGAATTCCCAGTCCAGTTATTTTTTTCCTTTCATCAAAACTCATAACATAGGGGTATGCTTTGTCACACAGCAGGTTAGAGTCAATGTCTTGGATTGCCAGCCCCCACATCTGAGTGATGGATAAAGTCCCACTACTCTACTCTTGTTCAGCTTTTTGCTCTTGCATCCTGAAAAGCAACAGAAAATGATACAAATGCTTGGACGTGTGCCACTTCTGGCCTTGGATTGGTTCAGTCCATGGTCAAGAGGGTAACTGGGGAGTGGATCAGCAAATGGCAGACCCTTTGCCTGACTTTCAAGTAGATAAAAATAAATGAAAACTTAAAAAAAAAAAAAACTAGTATAAATTACTATCGCTTTATTTGTAACTCTCCCAATATTTTATATATATTAAACTTTATTTCATTCTTGATTATGACACCTATGTTACTGATCAAAAATTGTTTTCATTCTTTATTTGTTGAAGTCCTTAGCTAATGGGTGATTAATCCTTTGACTATCACGCATATTGAAAATATTCTATCTCAAAAGTGAAAAAAATTTGAAATTACTATTGGCCTTGAGCAATATATGAGTGATCCTGTTCATGGCCATAATATCAGTGTCAAAGAAGTAATAAATGGTGCCAAAGAAGATCATCTTGGGAAAAGCCAAACTCTTTGTGATCTAGGTTCTTGACATCCAGTCTTCAAATTATATTCCAGGGTTTCTTATTCTGAAGAGTTAAGATTCTAAACAACCCCACAGCCAAAACCTCAAAATAAATTATTTTTCTAATCTACTAGAATACTGAATATGTATCAGTAACAGAAAACTAAGTTACAAAGACAGAAAGAATTATTACAGGAATAAACACTAAATAATACAGCAACACTAACAATAGCCACCCACCTGAGGTGGGGAGCCTCTGGTACAAGGACCATATAATGGTCATGAAGTCAATGGGTATGGCCCTGCTAAGGCAACCACAGGTAAGAATAAAAATTCAACAAATCTGCAACGTGTTCATTTGTAATCTGACAATTTTTATGGCTTATGCATGGCAATATAAAAATTCAAATCTCCTTTAGAAGTAAACAGTTTCCCACCCACAATTCAGCTTTTACTCTGATCAGGTATCTTGAGCACAAAGCAATCTTGTGTGATTATCATAAGTAGCTTACAAAAGAGACTGTTCTATGCCCTGCACAAAGTCATAAAACAGAGACCTGGGTTCACACCTTGGGCAAGTAATACATCAGGTTGGTAAATTCATAAACATATAATCCCGAAGTGTGGATTCTTACCCAATGCTTTATTCTGACTACTTTGCAATCCCTCAATAGCTACCATACAGGGTTTGCATTATTACCCAAATCATAGCTTCTCTATATCTCTCTAACAGTAGATCCTCAGACTGGGGCTCAGAGACTATTTGTGGATCTATGATGGACACATGGACATCTTCTGTCTTTCCTTGAGAGGAGCAAAAAAGTCAATATTTTTCTTAGAGCAACACTTCAGAACGTTGTATTATTTCTCCTCAGGTTTTTAATTATCCACACAGTCTTTATAACACAAACCTAGGGGATAGAATTAATAAATGGAAAGAGGTTATAGTTTGTCTAATTAAATCCCTATTCGGTAATAAGAAAGCTTTCTGGCAAACATGAATGAGTACTGGATCACCATGTAGGCAATAAACTGACTGAACTAATAAGGCATGCTTTATCTGGTCAGCTCAGCTTCAGGGCGGAGGTGCTAGAATAGCCTACTCATGATTTAATCAAAATGCTTGCCCTGTTCTCTGAGAACTTAACTAACCAGACACTGAAATTTCTCTTTCCCTACTGGGATCATGGATTGCAAATCAGTTTTCTCAGCCTAGAAGCAATCACCTGTGCCAGTGGTTATGTGAGACTAGGGCAAAAAGAAAAACCCATAAAAATTAATGAGCCAACCTTATGCCCAGGCTCTGAGACCATAATTCTGGACAAAAGAGAATTGGAGTCTTTCTTGGCACTGGCCCAGGTGGGTGCAGACAGCCATGTACATTAACGATTATAACACCTTTGCTCTTTGTGGACTACTTTAGAGAAATATTTCTCTTCTTCCTCCAACTCCAGAATCAAATTTAACAAAAAGAAACTGCCATTAGCCAACTTACTGGTATATAAATGAGAAATTTGCTATAAACGGTAGCTAATTTTCTTCAACTGGTTCAGACAACAATGCTGCATTATGTGCCAGAAAATTCCAATGATTCTGATTAAGTAACACTGATGCAGAGTTGATGGCTCAAGAGATCATCATTTCTCTCTACTCCTTCTCTTTTTTTCCCCTCTATCCCTGTTTTCTCCCCAAATAACATCCTCACCTTTTCCTCTCTGCACTAATTTCCAAGGTATCTTACACACTGCTGCATGGATCACCTTCATATGCATTCCAGCAATTTCTGGTAGACACATGTGGCTGTTTCACCTTTGTCAGCAGCCTTTTCTGAATAACAAGGGAATTTGTCTTCTCAGACATTTACATCAAACATTTACTAATGCATCACCAGTGAATCATACGTCCTGAACCAATCAAGTGGCTGCTTTATGAAGGTTGAGTGGGTTAGGCTTGGCAGGCAGTGTTAACAAGAGTGGCATGGATTTCCCAAAGAGACACTCTTAGCTATGATGAGGATAAAATGGAAGTGGATTACAAATGGTCAAAGACAGCCAACATTCATCCAGAACTGAGAGACAATTTGTTTCTTAAATTAACTATCAGAAATGACATTGCATTTGCATAATTTCCAGCCAGATTTCATGGCTATGTCATTGAATTAATCATCATCCTCTTGCCAGTGAATGACAAAGTCCCTTGAGTTACCACGCTAATTTCTCCTAAAAATCAAGAGAATTATCAATGTTTCATAGGATGTTTACTATAACGATAAAGACTATAAAACAAAGTCTAGGTAGATACTTGTTATGTGCAAAGTAATTATCAGAACTATAAAATGGATTTATCTTTTTCTAATTTGAGTAACCTTTCCATTATTTGTAAACATTTTAAAAAACACCCAGAAATCTTATAACATTCATGTTATTTTAAGTATTAAAAAGGCGCTTCAAAGTATAATCAACCGCAACTGTGTTGCACATTCTGTAGAAACAGCAGACTCCTACAAAATTAAAACTTTCCTGATTTCTCTTATTTTGTTCAGAGTTATTTTCTTAACATCTTTCATCAAAAGATTAACATATTAAGGTCTTCTCAGATATCACTCACTTTGCAAGATTGCTGAAACAAAAAGAAACCCTGACCATGATGTGCACATTGACATGGGTTGTATATAAAGGTGTTCCAAAAACTTCATGGACAGTAGAATTAAGACAAAAGATTATTTCATGCAAAAGCTTTCAAAAACATGCATGGTTCATAACACACATTTTTCATGAAATTGCTTGAAGTACTTTAATATTAGCTTGAAAAATTCAACCAGCATCAGAGGAAAAGAATATGCTGGTGTGCAAACTATGATTTTAAGGATAATGAATGTTAATCTTTATATGTATTCTAATATTACATATTAGAATATATACATATATCCATTCCAGGATATATGTATTCAATTCCAATTAAATAGATAGATAGATAGATATTCACTATTAAAAAATCCAACCATTGATCTCTTTTTTCATATATATTGTTCATTTTTTATTTTTAATTGTTTTCTATTTACTTTCTTTTTTATAAATTTGTGTATAAAAGTAACAGATTTTATCTATTTCACATATACAGATTTATCAGCATAATATACTTCCCACTCTACCTCCTTTTCTCATTCCCATTCTCCATCATCCAGAAGTTCTTTTTTTAATTTGCCTATTTTTCATTCTTATACATGCTCTTACTCATATAAAACATTTCATATTTTTCAGATAGAGTCACACAGAGAAGACAGGGGAGAGAAAGAATCTTCTATTCTCTGATTCACACCTCAAATAGCCACAATGGCCGGAGCTGAGATTATCTGAAGGCACAAGCCTGGCTATTTGTCTGTGTCTCCCACATGGGTCCAGGGACCCAAGGTTTTGAGTTGTCCTCTGCTGCTTTCCCAGGCATATTAGCAGCAAGCTGGATTGGAAGTGGAGAATCTGGGACACAAACTGTGCCCAAATGGGATTCCAGAGCCAAAGGATAAATCAGCCTATTACACTGAAGTATCAGCTTCCAGATTTATGGGTTTCAGAGCATAAATGGTACTTCCCAATCTTTGTCCCTCACTCACACCTTCCTTCCTGCTTTTTTTTTTTTTTGACATTTTACAGTGACATGCTTCCAATTTTCTTTATAATCACAAGCTTGACGTTGTATTAAAGAAAGACTTCAGTAAGTGAGAAGAAAAACCACTGCTCATTAATAATGTACACATGGCTATAAAGAATAAAACCTTAAAATATCAATTTTGCTCATACAAATCATATTATATGAATGTGTGTCTAGTTTTTTTTCTTTCTCTATGTGTATTTACAGTCTTATATTTAAGATTGGCTAAATAATGCATCTTTATTTTTCAACCTCTCAGGATTCAAAATTCAGTTCATTTAAAATAAATATATTTTCCATTCTAAAAGAAGTAAATATTGAAGTTTCTCTATAACCAATTTATGCTGCAAAAATTCTGATATTGCATTTTTATAATTATTCACTGATGTTAGCCTACAGCCAGGAGCTATCTCTAGATTTCCCATTTCTGTGGTAGGGAGGGCAGGGATGGGAAGAGAAACAGAAGGGAGCAGAATGCAACAAGGGTGTGGGGAGAGAGGGAAATATCTGTGCTAATAAATCCCACACAGCCTACAACAACTTGAGATAAATCTGGTAAATTCTCCAGCTGGGAATTCCATCTAGAACTCCCATGTGGATGGCACATACTGAAGTACTGAGGCTGTCATGTCATCTTCAACTCCCAGGAAAGAAATCTTCACTGCAAACTGGAAGTGGGACTTGAACTGAGACATCTGTAACATCTTTCACTGCTTTTCCTAAGTCAGTGCAAAGGATCTGGGTTGGAAGTGAGTGAAATTCTGATACAACAGGCAGTGACTTTATGAACTATGCTACTGTCCTGGCCCCCTGATTTTGTATTCTCCAAGCATCAATTATGTCAATATGTCCAAGTGTTCTATTAGTTTGTTCTATACCTAATTATGTCTTGTATTAAAAATACCGCACTAAGAAATGTACAGCTGTCAATTCTACTTATTCTTCACCGTTTTAGTTGCTATATGGTATGGATCAAATGCATATGAATGACTGTAATGTCTTCCTAGTAGTATGAGCAAATGTCTTTTTTTTATTTCTAGCATTATCATTACAAATGTTTCAGTACCCTGAGAAGAGGAACTGCCACCCGATTTCAAACCAGGGTCCTGATGTGGTACATGTTCTGAGAGTTCTCCCCAAGTGATTTGGGTAGTTCGCCAACCTAAGGCTGAGACAGCCCTCCCAACGTCCACTGGCTGACATAGTTGTCCTTAAGTCTCCATTCACCCAGATTTTTGTTGTCATCATTTGGCTAGGGTAGTTATCCAATTTGTTCTGTTCCCCTTCTTCTACTATGGTACCCAGTGGGTTACCATATTTTCCATGAGCATCAGGGTGTGTGTCCACTGCCCTGCTTGTTTCACTGAGGAGGATGTATTCTTGCAGGCTGGCCCAACGACCAGGGGAAGGCAACCCTGGACCCACTGGACCCCTAGTCCCTCAGGCTCAATAAACCAGCACCCACCCCAGAGGACATTATGCTTAGTGAAATAAGCTAGTCTCAAAAGGACAAATATCATATATTCTCTCTCATATAAGACAACCTGCATGCAAAACACAAAACAAAAAGCCATATTTTTATAGGTAACAATGATACACTTATAGCTCATAAAGGAACAGTAAGACTAGAGTGCCAGGAAACAAAGAAGTGCTGCAGCATGCAACTGTGCTCCTGAATAAAAGAGGGACGCACAGTGAAACTGCTCAATGCACCTTGACAACAAGATACTGGATTCTCTATCATTGCCTAGACTTAATGTCATGACACATGTACATAACAGAATGTTGGGATTGAGGATTATACTATTGTAAAATACAGTGGAATATGGAGGGGGAAGAGGCGAAGAAGGGAGAGGAGGTTAGATGGTGGGAGGGAGTGGGGAGAAGCCTGTATGTATAAAACAGTATAATGAAGTTAAATAAATAAATATTTTCTTTGAAAAACCTCATGTATTCCAAATAAATTACAATATTTTCCTTGTGCCCAACTATAAACTAGTGTGCATGCCATATTTTCCTCATTGAAAGTATGTAATTCCTTATTGTATCAATTTGATTAGCCTGAAAAACTTTATTTTGTGATTTTTGTAGTGGAAGGTCAACTGATGTCAAATTTCTTTCAGTGTTTTAGCAAAAAAAAAATCTATATATTAATTAATATAATATAATTATAATATAATATAATATAATATAATATAATTATAAAATAATATAATAAAATATTATTATATTAATTAATCTATATATAATATAGATTATATATTAAATATAGTATTTCTCTGCTAAATTTGTCTACTCATCTGTATTTTGGTTAACCTCATTTTTAAAATATCAAGTCAGATTATTCTAACAACTGGGTAATTTCAGGAGGCCAACCTTTTCCCTTTCAATAAAATATGTATTTATTAGAAAGATTAGGGGTAAAATGGGTGGGGGTAAAATGGGTGGGGGTACAGAGATAGACAGATAAGGAGGAATTGATAGGAATAGAGTGGTGTGGAGGAGAGGGGAGTAGAGTGGATTGAAGAGGAGAGCAGAGAAGAGGGGAAAAGAATAGAGGAAAGGAGAAGCAGGGGGAGGAGAGGGGAGAAAATGGGGAAGGGAGAGGAGAGGAAAAAAAAAATCTCCCATCTACTGATTAAGTAAGTCCCCAAATGCCTGCAATAGCTAGAGTTGGGATATGCCAACAGCAAGAACCACAAACAATTCAAATCCTCACGTGGACAGAATGGAATCCAAGAAGCACTTAAACTATTTTATTTTGGCCATCTTTCCCTCCCAGGGTTTGCATGAACAGGAAACTTGAAAATGTAGTGGATATGGTCTTCAACTGAGACACTGCAGACATAGAATGAGCATCCAAAGCAATTTCTTAATCAATTACTCACATACTTGCCTCTTGCTCTCCTTTTTCAATGTGTGATTGGGTTCTGTTTTCTTTTTAATGTTTGCACTGCTTTCTAGAACTTGTGAACATTATGCTGCCTGTTTTCTGAAGAACTTCACATTCTTCTTTTTCTTTGTTTCTGCTTTAACAACTACGAACAAAGTAGTTTTTGGTTGCTAATTACCTTTTCAGGTAATGGTGGCAACTTAGGTCTACTGTAGCACCAATCTGTGTCCCACTGTGCTGTTTGCTTATATCCAATATTCCTTAAGTGCACAGACCAGAGGTTAGCAAGACATTTAGGCAACGGTTGCACGTTGAAACTAAGCTTATTGTTTTCATGCATTTTCCTTAATCTCTATTGGTTGTGGCCTCCTGGCATTTGTCTTTCCTAGGCTGAAAGACAGTAATTTTCTATGAATTTTAGCAAACCACACTGTATTTTACCTCCAACCTGTCTACAGAGGCCACAAGAACTCAATCTCCCATCTTATACACCTGTGATCCCTTATCTTTTAGCTCCTTACATATATTCTTGTTTTGTGTTAACTGAGTTGCATGTTTATGTGTGGGATGGTCAGTCTGATAGTAACATTTATCCACCATGCTACAGACAGAATTCACAGTTGACACTGTTTTATATGTATTATTTCGAATACCTTTCATAACTTCCCTTAGACTTATTCCTAAATGTTTGACATGCTTTTAGATATTTGTTAATTTTGAAACTACATTTTCACTGACAAACAATTGATATAAAGCAAAATACATCACTCACTCTTTATCCCCAAGGAAGCCAGGTCATTTGTAACATGGTATTAAGATTCAGATTCTTTGCTTCAGATTCTTTGATTCAGATTTTTTTAGAATAATTTGTTTATTTTTCCAGGTGGTCCAGGCTGAAACCAGGAGCCTGTAGCTTCTTCCAGGTTTTCTATGTACATTCAAGAGCCCAGTCACTTGGGATATCTTCCAGTGATTTCATCTGTGAATTATCAGGGAGTTGCATCAAAAGCAGAGCAGTTGGGTCTCAAATTATCACCCATACCTGCTGTTTCACAGTGCTGACCCCTCTTTGCCTTATGTGATCTGGACAGCAAGCAAACAGTTAATTCATGCCATATTACTGATGGTTGATTGTAGCTACTTCTACATTAAAATATATGCTGATTCTGATATAATTTATTATTCATGTTATTTTCCTGAATTCACATGACTAACTTTGGAAGAAGGTGCTGTATTCAGAGACACTCATAAATCCATCCTGTCTTATTCTAATCCAATGACTTTCAACCTTCCTTATGAGACAGCATTATCCAAAGAGAAGCTAAATAATACCGAAGTTGAGTGTACCCTCAAGATTCCTTACTCTGGGGATGGAATCTAGTTACCAACATTAAAAAAAAAATCTCAGAATGCTCTCATATGTACTCAAGATGTAAATTTTGCTACTACTCAAATTTAAGCACACAGCTCGGGCTTGTTTTAGAAACCTTAGGGGTACTGAGAAAATAGCCAAAGCTAACAAATCTACCAATTTTCAAATTTCCTTGCATTTGACAATATGTTTTTGTTATTACGGGCACTATTTCATGTGTCTGCCTTTTTTCAAAACATTCTTTGAAGAATTGCTGTAGTTTGCTCTAATATTTATGAATAATATGTAAGCAATTACAAATGTAAGATAGAGCCAGAGGGTGTGCCTGATATCTCTAATCAGATTTTCTGGTGAGATGTCTTTTGGAAGTCACAGAAGCCACTCAAAGACATATTCTCTCTCTCTCTCTCTCTCTCTCTCTCTCTCTCTCTCTCTCTTTCACACACACACACATACACACACCTCAAAGAAATGTAGAAAAATGTACTTTTCCATTTTTGTCAGAGGAAATTTGTAGATAGGTTAGTGCAAATAAATGAACTATGGACCATTATACTCATAGTCAGTAATGAAGTTTGTTTGCAAAACATGATTTTGGAGCATAAACTTAATAAGCTTCCCAGAGGATCATAGTATGCTTTCCTCAGGAATGTGACTATTATTCTACATCCATGTTTTACAGTGTACCAACCTAGACAGCATCTTGACAGCACCCTTCTCCCTGGAGACTGGCCCCTGACACTTCTCTTCCTTATTTCAGGAGCAGAAAGACAATTTAATCTTCTGGGAATAAACATGAATGTTAGAACACTACATAGTTGACAATTTCACTGGTTATACTGAAGCTTTATGGAAAAACTATTCGTCCTCTGCTTTGTTATGTAAAAATATTACTGCACAATGACCAATAAATTTAATTCTATAGACTTAATACTGACAATCCATTCCACAAAATTTGTCCCTGAATATCTCATAAAGGAGATTGACTTTCTTTGGTTAAGCGCATATGTGCCAAGAAAGGTTGAACCTAATCAGCTATCACTTAATTTTTAATGTAATCTTGATAAATATATAATCATATTGATCTCTTTCTTTAACATGGCCTTGCAGTTCCCAGTAGCTTTTAAGAAAAAAGTCAAGCTTTTTTGATTAACATATAAAATTTGAACTGCTTCTCTTATTAAAATCCTACTAAATGCTTACTTGTCAATGCCATACTTAGATCTCCAAAACATTAGGTTTTATACATCTTTGTACTGGAGTGTGATGTTGCCTTGGTCTACCATTAATATGATGGTTTCCTTCCTTATGGCATTCTATTAATTCTTCAAATCCTGTTGTGCACCTTCCTGCTGATAGAAAATGTTTGTGATACTGATTCTTCTCAGTTTTGCATCCATAATAATTCATTTATACTCGGCATGAACACAGATATATTGTTATATTTTCACCATAGTTTCCATTGTTACCCATTTACTCCCTTAAAAAAAGAGATATCATCATTTTACTTTTTTTTTTTTGTATAATTGCACCTAAGAAAATGCCTGGATGTAAGAGTAATATTTGAAAATATTTTTATGATTCCAATGCATTTTATTATTTAAGTAGAATAAATTATTTGAAGTATTCTTAACAAATGGTGCCAGTTTCTGCAGAAACTGGGCATAGGGATAATGATGGAAATAGTAGAAATATTAGGCTGAATGAGAGCACAAAAGATAGAACTTCTAACACTTCTCAGTTATTTCTTGTAACATCATTGGAAGAGAGTTATAGAGTGAATACTAATGTTGCCATGCTGAGTCTACAGAAAAGTGAAAATATCAAGTGCTATTTGTGGGTGCTAGTCTATGTCCTGGTTACTTTCATTTCTGATCCAGCTCCCACGTCATATTCCTCGCAGAGTAGCAGAGGATGTCTCAAGTTCCTGGTCCCCTGTGTGCACATGGAAGATCCTGAGATGAATGACACAGCTGAGTACACAGAATGACTTCTGCAGAGATGACTGCTTAGTGGTTAAGACTCACACATCCCATGTGACGTGCTGGAGTTCAGTGTCTACATCTGATTCCTCACACCGGCTTTCTGCTAATACAGATCCTGAGGCACAGCAGTGATGACAAGTAATTTAATTCGATGGGAGATCTAGACTGAGTTCCCATCTCCTAGCTTTGATTTGACCTAATTGTTGTAGGTATGTGAGAAAAGAACATGCTATGACTCTGTTATTCGCTCTCTACATCTCAAATAAAAAAATTTTAGAAAGTATATTCTGCAGCACCATTTCATTTTTAGCTTTCAGTAAAATCTCCCTCTGTTTTTATAGTAATTTTTAATATGACTGTACTTCAAACAGATAATAGAAATTAAGCGTAGCAACATGTTTTTGCTGTTTGGGTCCTCAGTGTTCTGTGTGGCCCAAAATCCCTGGAAGAGACTTCAGTTGAAGCACTGCTGACATTGTGGCTTTTTGTGACAAGTATTTGATTAGAAAGCTTTGTTTTGGTTTCATGTCAAATACAATATTTCTGTACACCTTTTAAATCTTTTGTGCATGTGTGCGAGTTTGTGTGTGTGTGTGTTACCTGACTACCAAGAATATTTGTTTATTGTCATTATAAGCATTAACAGTTGAGCACACATTGGAATCTACCCAGGGTCCCCAGCAAGTTAAGATGAAAATGTACAAGCAGTTTTAGTTTGTTTCAGTCTGCTGACCTATTGTTTTGGCCAAAAAATTTAGGTATTCCCTCTTTAAATACTAATAAATAGAAAAGATAAGGCTGATAATAAAATTTCATGACAGGTGTATACACACACACACACACACACACACACACACACTTCTAGAAATTTCCACAAGGGTCTATGAAGCCAAATCAGCTCAAACTGGAGAACTAAACCAACCCCAACCTTGACTTCTTCCCTGCTGTGGGGCACTTACTGGGTGACCAAATGGATGTCTACAGGGTCAGCATCTTTTAGACACTGTTAGCTGCTAGCACTGTTCCAGCACTGGCTTGCTATACAAGTTGATAACCAGGTTCTTTAACAGAACTCGTCTAAGGTGATTTGTCCAAATTGTTTTCAAAAGTCCATAATATATAGAACAGATTGTGTACACATATTTAAATATCAGATTTCGTTACCACTGTGCACATAGCCCTTTGAAGTTTATCAAAGTAAACTCTCCTTCCTATGTTTGAAATATTGATCTTGAGGCATCAATAACCAAGCATTCTTTGAGAATGGTGCTCCTTTCTTTGTGGGGCCAATTGTTCCTATGCCGTACATGTGAGAGCTGGTGGAAAGTAAGATTCAGTGTCTTATAGCACCTGTTACCAATCTTTCAGCCTTCATTTGATATTTGCGACCTTATGTTGTTACTGTTGTTTTATTCACTTACCCCATCACTTTGATTTTATCAATAGCGATGTAAAGGAAATATTGCAAACTTTACTTTGAGACATCAGCATGCCATGTTCTCTTATGTATATCCTCTATTTCTTCATCTGGAACTGGCAGCTAATGGATTGAATTTGATGATGAAAGCTTATTGATCTGTTTTACACTTGACACCCTATGTTAAGTGGTACTTCACCATATCCTCATCTTAGTCCTTTTTTTCTGCTTCTGTAACAAAGTATCTGAACATGGCTGATTTGCAAAGAACAGAAAGTTATTCAGTCCACAATTCTGGAGGTTGGCAGTGGTCTTTATGTTGTGTCAAATGCATTTCAAAAAGCAAAAGAACAAGAAGTGTCAGAGAAAGAGTGTAAGCAGGGAACAAATTCCCTTTTGTAGTAAATCCACTCATGAAAACTAATTCACTCCTTTGGTAGTAAGATAAATTCAAGCATGGGGGAAGAGTCCTCAAGACCTAATAATTTGTATGAGTCACCACTTCTCAGAACACTGGGAATTAAGATTCCAATTCATACATTTACAGGACATATTCAAGCTATAGAATTTCATGCTTGCCCCCCAAAATCCACATCCTTCTCATTATACAAAAGGCATTTTATTACATTCCATTACACCCAAAGTTCTAACTTACTCCAGCCTCAACTCAAAAACTCCAGATCCCAGAGCCTCATCTAAATCACGTTAAGGCTGAGATTCAGACATGATTCACATGGCATGATTTCACTATAGCTATGAGGTTGTAAAATTAAACAAGTTATACAATTCCAAAAGTACAAGGATGGAACACATATTTCTATTTAAAAATGGGTGAAATAGACAGGAAAAACTGTATTAAGTTTCAAATATTAAGCCCTTTTGACTTCATGAACTATATCCTTGGCATAATTAAAAAAGATTGGCCATTTGCAGCACAACAGTCCCCATTCCCTAGCTTTGCTGAATCATACCGGCTGTTCTCACATGATGATTATGTTACAGGCTCACCCCTGAACTTGTGCTAAGCATTAACCTACTGAGGAATCTCTATGGGAGCTTCTCTCCCATGCCTGCACTAGGCATAACCCTGGTAACAGTCCCTGAAGAAGTTCACTCTGCCACACTTCCACTGAGCATTGCTTAGTAGGAACTCTCAGTGATGGCTTTGTTTCTATGACAAGTTTCTTCCCAGGTCCCAGGTTTGTCTACAGCATCTTTGAAATACAAGTAGAGGAAGCATGTCCCTCCTGTATTTTACATTCTACACACCAGAACTGGCACTATGTAGATAACACCAAGATTTACAGTTGGTTGGTACATTTTTTGTAGTATTAAACAACTGGAATCACTTGTGCCCATTCCTGGGTCAGCTGAGGAACATCCTGGGAGATATCAGGTTGTTAATCCTTTGATCCTTCAAGTATTTCTCTGAAAATCAGCAAAGTCCTAGCTTACTTTGAAGTTCTCTGAAATACCTTAGGATAACTCTGCCATTGCCTCAATGAGTAGTACCACTGTCCCTTCTATTCATGGGAATAACTTTAGTAAAAAGTCTTTCTGTCATATTTTTACTAGGCCCTCCTAAAGATAACTTTTCACTTTTTACAATATTAACTACGAATTCTCCAACTATTCCACTGGGCTTTCTTTTAGTTATGGATTCTTCCCTTAAATAATTTCTCTCCTCTCACATCTTACTATATGTTGTTAAGTTCTCCACACAGCATCTTCATTATTTTGGTTAAGATTTTCTTCTGTTGATTACCCTAACTTACTGGTCTTAAATTTACCCTTCCTTGAGTTTCTAAAAGAGAAATACAACTTTGGTCATTTCATGCAACTGAATAACAACCAAATCTTTTTTATTATTATTATTATTATTATTTCTAGTTCTACTGCTGCTTTCATATTTTCACCTATTTAATATAGCAACATTCAATCCTCCAAGTATCAATTTTATACTATTTTCTGGTGCTGTAACAGAATACCCCAGGTAGAATAATTTATGACAGAGGCTTATTTAGCTTTGGAGGCTAAAAGTTCAAAATCATGGCACACCTATCTGATGAGTGACTTGACGAGCCATTATCTCATGAAGGAAGGCAGAAAACAACAAACAGTGAGAAGGAAAGAGCAGGACAGGGCCCAACCTCCCTATAAAATTGACTCTCCATCTCCATAATTCATCCAATTGTACTATGATACAATCTGCACAGGAAACTGGATTCCTCATGGCCCAATAACCTCTTATTGGGCCCACTGCTTAGCTCTAGCAATTTTCCCCATATACACCCTTTGGAGAGCTTGCACATGTAAGCCAGAGTATCCCTTAATAAAGTTTCTTCAATAGTTTTGGAATGAGAAATCCCTGAGAGTTGGAGACTCATCTCTGGAATGGCTGCTAAGAGTGTTTTTATTTGTCCATTAAAAGAAAATTATTTAAGATAAATTTCAGTCTCTCATCAAAAGTAATTCTATATTAAAATCTAGCTCAGTGAAGGGTCTGACACCCTGAAGTTTAGAATGGAATTATAATCAACATCATTATCATCATCATATTTATAATAGTCTTACATGGGTTGTCTTCAGCAATTTAAGTTTTAAATTGACACCTAAAATGCAATTTAATTGTTTTAAATTTTCTTCATTTTGATTACAAAATAGCTTAAACAAAGGTACAAAGCATGAGGACCAACTCATATAAGCACAACCAATCTCATCAAAACGTAGGAATGGTTATATTTATTTATTTACTAAAAGTTATATTTGGAAGGAAGAGAGAATTTCATTGTTGACTCACTCCCAAATGCCTGAGGTTGGGCCAGGGCAAAACCAGGCTCCAGGAACTCTGTCCAGGGCTCTCACTTGGGTGGAAGGAACCCAATTTCTTACATGTTCAAGAAGTTGAATTGGCAATGTCCCCAGATATGAATCTCTTAAGTAGTTGAGATTCAGTGATATTGTTATTCTTGAGAATTTACACTTCATAGGGGTCAGAGCTTTGTACAGTGGTTAAGACACCACTTGGAATGCTCACAACACTCATGAGTGCCTTGATTAGAGTTCAGGCTCTGCTATGAATCCAGCTTTCTACTAATGTGTATCTTGGAGACAGCAGGTTACAATTGAATTGTTTAGGCCCCATCGTGTTAGATTCAGTGGCATTTGATGGAAGTGTAACTTTTAGTTCACACCAAGGATTTTATTAATCAAGCAAGTCTGATGGATCACTCCCTACTGGGAGACAGTCCAGGACCACTTCCACAGGGTGCAACTGGCCACATGAGAAAATGGCCACTTAAGAATATCAAGCACAGCAGTTTTGTAGGGGATGGGAGAAGGTGGCAGCTCCCAGGTTTGTGCATTCCAAACACCCCGAAATAGAAGCATCTGTTTGACTGCAGCACGAGGGCAGTCATTTCTGTTCTACCCAATCTAACACCCCCAATGTGTGAGAACTAGATGAAGCTCCTGGCTTTGGCCTAGCCCAATGCTAGCTGTGAGCCAGCTAATGGGAGATCCTTCTGTGTCTCCCTCTCTCTGTAACTCTTTTTTAAAATAAATAAACAAATCCTTGTAACACTTTTCCTCCCTCAAGCTCCTTTTGGTTTCAAATTTGCAACCACTGGAAAAAAAATCCTAGAAATTGTATACTTTTTTCTATACTATGAGACCATTTTTATGATTTCAAAATTACTTGGACCATCTAAATAAATACCTGTCAGTCTTAAATGTTAGTTTTTGATCTAACTTGGGTTGATTTTTATCTATCATTAGAGGTATAAATTTACTGTTATACATTGAGTTTTGTTAGCACTATTTGTCCAAGAGGTTATCCTTATCTAATGCATTTTTCATCAAAAATTACTTGGCTATACATTTGAGTATTAATTTCTAGACTTTTTATTCTGTTCCATTGACATATGTGTCCATTTTTATCCAAGTACCACAATGTTTTGATTGCTATAGTTTCCCAGCATTCTTTGATATCAGGTATCATGACATCTCCAGCTTGAGTTTCTTTTGAGTAGTCTGTGTCTTTTATGACGCTGTATTAATTACAGCTTTCTCTATATTGCACACCGGTGGTATTTTGATAGAGAGTGCATTGAATCAGTAGCTTACTTTAGTAATATTGACATTTTAATGATATTGACTTCTAATCCAAAAATAAGGAAAATCTTTCCATTTGGGGAGTTATTTAACTTATTTTTAATCAGTGTTAGGAGATTTTCAATGTATATATCTTTGACTTCATTGGTTAAATTTATTCCTAGATATTGGATTTGTGTGTGTGTGTGCAGGCCAATTGTGAATGTTTTTTTTTCTTAATTTCTTTTTCAGTGATTTCATCACCAGTATATAAAGAGGTATAAATAAAATAACTTAGAGATTAAAAGGGAGCTATTTCAACCAATGCCACTGAAATATAAAGAATCGTAAGAAGCTATGGAAAATCATGTGCTAATAATCTGGAAAATTTTAAAATAATGAATAAATTCCTGGATACATATAACTTACCAATATTAAATCAAGAAGATGTAAACAATATATACAGAACCATAACAAAAAATGAAATTGCAGCCATAATTAACAGTATTATATCAAGGAAAAGTCTAGGGCCCGATGGATTTACTTCTGAATTCTATAAAGCACTCAAAGAAGAAATAACTGTAATACTTTTCAAAATATTCCAAAATACTAGACACAAAGAATCTCTAAAAAACTCTTTGAGACCAGCATCTCTGGATACCAGAACTACTGAAAATCAACAAAAATATAGACCTATATCCTTGAAACATAGATGCACAGATTCTGAACAAAATGCTGGCAAGTCAAATCCAAGACATTTCACCTAATCATAGCTTTTAAGTAGGATATTTCCTAGAGAGGCAAGGGTAATTTAACATTTACAAATCAATAGACATCACAAATCACATCAACAGAATGGAGAACAAAGGCCATATGCTCACATCAATAGATTCAGAGAAAGCATTTGATCAGATTCAACACCTTTTATGATAAAAATCCTCCACAGATTAGGTATAAAAATCACACATCAAAATTGCACATGCAATATGTGAAAAGCCAAGAGAAAGCATCACAATGAATGTGAAAAAGATAAAAGCATTTCTTGTCACATCTGGTAGAAGACAAGGATGACCACTTTCACCAGTCTTTTTCAATATAGTATTGAAAATTTCAACAAAAGGAAATCCGAGAGAAATAGAGAAAATTAAACTGGAAAAAGGGAAGTCACAACATCTATGTTTTCAGATATCATATATTGTCCATAAAAATAAAACATTTCATGAAAATGCTATTATAATTGATAAACACATTTGAGAATAGGTACCAGGTTACAGCATAATGCTTTATTTCTTTATTAGTGAAATAGGACCCAACTTTCCTGTCTGTGTCCCTTACCACAACATATCCTTAACTGTCCCTTATCAAAAGGAATTCATTTACTTGAGGAAGTGATCCTGGTGACCTTACAAGGTTCTAACCACTGGACTCTGGGAGTCATTTGTTTCTCTGAAAAAATTTCCAATGGCCAGTGTTATCCTAGAGTGATTTGGATGGGGGAATTTCAGATCTGGGCAGAATGTAACTGCTACATTCATGTAATTACCAGACCAACTGGAGCCCACCTGATCATCAGAAATTTCTTAAAGAGCACAGCATCACTGATCAATCATAGAAAGGTCATGAGCTCCACTGACCAACCAAGAGCTTGCATTTCTCAGCCCCAATTCCAATGCATAAGAACCTTCAATCCTAACTCCTCAGGAGTGGGAGTCTCAGGGGCCTTTGCCCAGTAGACCACCCAGGCAAACAGGCAGGGATATGGTGTGGTGCACTTAGCAGTGAATCACCAGAAACAGGTCAGATGGATGTATACCCACTTATTGGAAATCAAGTACGAATTTTGACTTTGTAGTAGTAGCAGTAATTCCATAGGGTAAGAGTATATATGATGTGCCATAAGCCTAGCCAATTAGTCTTAAGGTCATGTACATGGTCTTGTGGTCATGTTCATTGCTGGGAGGCACTGCATAGCCCACCCACATCCTGAAGTTGTTTATAACAAAATGGATGCTTGAAAAGATTAGGTTGTGGGGAGGAGGTGACCCATTTATCAGAAAGTACCCAATTACCAGAAGAGATAGATGGAGGAGGAAGTTGTGTCAGGCTTTGGCCCCATGCTGAGTGCATTATGCCAAGGCTGGAGGGTCCTCTAGGCATCTCCCAAGTCCAAGGAGCCTCTAGGATCTCCCTGAGTCCTGGGGGTATGTAGGTGTACACTGAGTTTATGGGGTCTTAGGCAAGTGCCAAAGCCTGGAACCTCTAGGCATATGCTTAGTCCAGAGGGTCTCCAGGCACACACAGAAGCCAGTGTAGAGGGTGGGGGCTCTTAAGAGTACCCCAAAGCCTTGGGGTCTCCAGGTATCTGCCTTAGCATAGCCCAGGTAGGCTGAAACCCATCGAGGCACCAGCTCGCCCATACATGAAGAGTCTACCAATTAAGCAATAACTGTCAGGCATCTTGCTTCATGCTTTAAAATAAATGCTTCCTTTCTTGCACTACTCTAATTTCAGTGATGGACTTTCTGCAGACTGGGCAATCAAACCCAGTCTGAGAATTCTACAACAATGCCTCTAACATGTTTGAATTATTATTTGGCAACATTAACACTTTGAAATATCCACAACACAAAATTTATTTTTTTCTGTTTCTATTTTGTACTATTACAATGAAATGTCCAAGTGAAATGGACTTTGTCTTTTATATGCATTGCTGTACTTACCAATAAAAAGGCCATTTTTTAAGGGGCTCAATAGTAAGTGGTATAATTCCTTTGTTATTTCAGTGCATGTAGTGGGTTTTGCTGAGATTGCAACAACTGATGGCAACCTCGTTTACAGAATATTCTTCAAAATACTTTCAGGTAACAAATTGCATATCTAAAGCAATTATTCTCTTTTTAAATTTGGTTCAGAGCTTCATGAATTCTTTGAACATAAACATTCTTAACCTATACCTATTATACAAGTATTCCTTATTAAATCCAAGGACTGCTGTTAGTGCAACGTATAAGGTGTCAGCAAAGGTTCAGTTTCAGACCCAGAGGGCTCCATTGAGATCTATCAGAAAATCAGGACTTTAACTTTGAAGGCAAAAATTGGAGGAACATCCCTTGCTGAGTATTAAGGTAAACTACACTTTATGAGTCAGTCACTATGTTATATTGTGGCATGGTTAAGCTTCAGGAAAAATGAAAAGTCAGTAGATTTAATCTGACTTCATAAGGCAGTAATATCATTTTTATCATGAGCTTTTCCTATTAATTTTTGATTTTTAAAAAAGCAATGGATTAAAGTGAGAACTATAATATTTAGTAAGTGAAAATATAAGTTGTCCATTTGAATTTTAATACTGGATATGCAAAGCAGGTTTAGTATTGTTCATAAAATATGAAGTTTAGACAAACTATACTGTGAAGCATGTTTATAATAAAAACAGTTGCTAAGCTGATCATGCTTATGATTTATTTTATTTTAACTATCATGTCTTTTATACTGGCAACCTAATTATAATGTTATTTATTGTGATTTTCAATTCTCTGGTGTCCCTTCATTTGGAATTCCCTGAAATTCTGAATGTGAGTAGAACATGTGTTCTAGGAAGTTATCCAGGGATATGATACAGTCATGCACTAGCTGCAAATTGTGTATCAAAATGTGGTCTCCATCCTAGCAAGGAGACCAGAGTCTGCCTATGTTAGAGCCAAAGGAGATATTTTCATTTGGAAAAGAAGAATTTTAGAGACAAGGAGATTAAAAGTAATTTTCTGTTTTGCTGATAAAACAAAAATGCTTCTTACCTCATCGTCATAACTGGAATCATGTTAAAATGAGTCAGATATTAAGTAAATCCTTTATGGCTTTCCATAAACCCTCATATTGCAATTTCATGCATTTTTTGAGTGGACTCAGCAATATGACTATCCATTTTTCTCATATGTAGCATTTTTAACAAACAGGAGAAGGAAAACAACATTTAAAAATCCAAGATAATCACTTATACAAGACAGGATTATCTACACAGGGTTAGTCACTTTTTTTAAACAAGTGCCCCTGTTAATTTAAAATTTCTGAATATTGACATATACCATTAAGTCACTTTCTGAGAAGGAAAACTTCTGTATGATGGAGAGATGTTAATTGAACAATATCAAGGGGAATATCTATAACCCATTGAAATGTTGTGTCAGATCGAAGACCGAACCTTGTGAGGTCATTCTCATTGGGCCATCATCTCACCATCCCACATTTACACTTATACCATGTGTCAGTTCCCCATTTGTCTTTCACAAGTTATCAGGAAAATAATCCCTCAAGGGGCAACACAACAATTGCCCAGCCATTTCCTAACTGGTTAGAGAACGCTAGCAGGGAGGGCCTTCTGCAGGTTCCTGTCCACAGAAGAAAGACTCGGGGAACTCGTAAAAACCCAAGACACTTCTTGAAACTCCGTTATCTCTCCCTCCTTCTAGGAAACACTCACTCTAATCCTTTGCCTTCTTTTCTTTCCTTGCCTTCTTTTCAGGTTCATTGTTCACTTCACAAATAAAACTTCTCTGTATGCACCTAATTCCAAGCCTTTTATTTGTGTACTAAGCTGAGGAAGAAGTTCCTGGATCCTGGCTTCGGTTCGTCATAGCATCGGCTGTTGCACTCACTTGGGGAGTGAATCATCACACGGAAGATCTTCCTCTCTATTTCTCCTTCTCTCTGTATATCTGACTTTCCAATAAATAAATAAATCTAAAAAAAAAAATTGTTAAAAAAAAAGGAGGCAGGTGTACTTTAAAATAGAAAAATAGAAAAAGAAACTGTGGATTTCCACCTACTTATAGGTTAGCCATGAAAAATGAACACATTGTGTACAGAGAGGACAAGTGTCAGGATTGCATTTTCTCAAATTGGCTGTAAGTGTAAGGATATTTAGAGTGTCTGGTTCATGCTGAAATGTTCCTTTGGAAATATAACTCTGGTTTCTCTCCCATTTTACTCCCCCCCCCCCACCCGGCTCCTTGTTTTACCGAAAGAACAGCAACCAGGTTCTACATGGAGCTCCTGGGCAATGTGAGTTTTACCTCCCTATTTGCCTTAGGAATTCCCTTTGAGAGAATATAAAGGGCCTTTCACCCCAAAACTATCTTTGACCAAGTCAAAGTGTCAATCCTTAATTCTCTGAAAATGTATTGCAAGGAAACAAGGAGAGGGTGCCTGGAGTTTCAGCTTGTGAGAATGGGAGACAGGTTGCCAGTCACACCTGTCTGATGGTCTTTCATCCTGAGCAAACCAGACAAGATTAGGATTCTAGCCCACAGTTGTCAACAGCTGGCCTGTTACTGTAACTGACAATCTACAGTGTGTTTTTCACCCCATCTCTAAAAATCGCATTTAAAAGATACCACTCCCACCATTTTATCTAAAACATTTTCTTCTGCTGCAATAGGAGGTTTTAGTCTTTAGTCCTTTAGCAAACCGTGCTTTGCTCACTGAGACTGCTGCGTGAATATTCTTGCATGCAAAGCGTGACGTTGCCTTCATCTTTTCACATGAAATTCCCGTAACAAGCAGACACATTTGACAACAAAATACTGATCTCAAAGTTACATAATACAAAAGGTAAATCTCAAGACAAATTTATGGTATTTCCATACAACTAAGTTTAGAATTAGAAAAGTGCACGTGTGTGTGTGAGAGAGAGAGAGAGAGAGAGAAGCGGGGGTTGGGGGAGGTGATACTTCAGGCTTTGGAGTTAGTAGGCTTTGATAGCCATGAAGGACACCAAGCTTTACTTCCACCAGGGATTCATCACTAAGTCTGGGATGAAAGAGTGATCATTATCTTACCTGCCACGAAAAAAGAGAGTCTGACACCTATGTTCAACACAGTAACAGTGAATTGAATGACTACCCTGCACCCCCCAGATTCATGTTATCCTATTCCTGCAGAATGAGAATTTATTTGGAAATTGGGTCTTTTTAATGATTTCTCCATGGATTTAGGGGTCTCCTCAAGTGGAATGATCGGCATCCTTAGAAGAGAGGACACAGAGACATAACGAGAACTCAATTTGAGGATGAAGGCTGATGCTGGAAATATTAATTTGCAAGCTAAAGACTACCAAGAATGGCATGTTTCTCTCAGAATACACACAGACATATACACAACATATATTAATATTGATTCTGATGCAGCTGCCTGCTATTACATTTAGTAAAATAGTTGAAAACGGTCCAATTACTTTTGCTGCTAGCCCCATGTTGAGAGACTTGCAGGCTTCTGCCTCCTGCCTGACTCAGTTACTGCTGTTGCAGCCATTTTTAGGGAGTGAACAAGTGGGTGCACAATCTCTCCTGCTAACTGTGTCTTTTAAGTAAATGAAAGATAAAGTCTAAGAAAAATAAAAGAAAGAACTCTAGCTCATTCTCATCTATCAGTCCTATTCCTGTGGAATTTGCAATCTAGGTAGAAAGATAAAACATATTGACATGAATGCTATAAACAGCTGAAAAATGTTATACAGACAGGTCATCAACATCAACAAAAAATGTTCAAAGATGAAAATAAAGCTATTAGTATGAGCTAAATAAGTAAAATACTTGAAACAAGGAAAAACACCTTTGCATAGGGAGTTCAAGACAAACAGAAAGAACAGTAAGATTAAAGTATCCCGGGTAAGCCAATAGTGTTGCAATATCATTATTATTTAACATGTTCACCACAGATAGTTGTTTTTGGAAACATAATTAAGGAAAACGCAGCTTTGGTTGCAAATATTCACAGAACAAAATACTGCTTCTCAGTTTATAGTGTAACTAACAAAAGAGAATAAAATCAGTATGAATAAAATTATTAGTGCACTATGATAATTGAAGCAGTGTGAGCGGTTTTTACATAAACTGTCATTTTTATTTTTCTCAGTTCCGGAGCAACCATTTTAGTAGCTGAAAATTTGCATCTTGCGCTAAGTTTGGAATACAGAAACACTTGATTTCATAGCTTCAAAAAAGGACTTTCCAAATATTATATATGCTATCTAGGGATAACATAACTTCTGAAATGCCCCAAGGAATAAATCTTTCCCAGTAGTTATATAGGTGAAAATACAACCAAAAAACACATTTGCCAGAAATATAGTTCTATCATTCTTTTACATTTTTTACTAATAGGCAGTGGTGGCATTTTCAGATGAGATAGGCAAAGTAATTTCCAGATTTTTCCTTTGGATTTGTGTCTTTTGGTGAATTTTCAGGAGCCTTTAATTGATTGAAATAATTCATGAGATGTGAACATATCTCTGAGGCTCCTGAAAACGGCACCATCTACTCTGACTAGCACCAATAATATTGCACACATCACATAAATAAAGAGCAATGATTAGTTCCACACAAAAATTAAGTATGAGTTATAATTTCTAAAAAGATCAGCTTAAAATAATCAGCTTACATAAATTAATTTTTAATTATATTTTAGCAGGTAAAATATGCAAAGGATGGATAGTAGGAGCAGCGTCTAATAGTGAAAAAATTACAGAATTTACAGATCTTACAACTTTTCACTCTCATTCACCTCATTGAGTAGGGCTCTTAACGTACTCATAGTCCTTAGGTAATTTCTTCCTCTGTAGTCAAAGAGTATTGTGCTGTTTTTGTAATAGATCATTTTGTTGTATTTTTCTATTCAGTATGCAGAACCAATGAGTTTATAAAAATAAAAAATAAGACACCAATAAAAATATAAGCTTTTGAAACATCATTCTAGACATTTGAAAATAGGGACTATCTATATTAGCTGCAAGTCCCAAAATTCATAGCCCTGTCACTGACCAGTGCAAGCAATACAACAGAATTTGTGTATTTGCAGCTTTTTCTAGTACTTCTAGATTTATTTAGATAATATATGTACTTTGAATGATTCTATACTTTATAAATACTTATAAAAATGTATTTATTTAATTATATTGGAAAATCAGATATACAGGGAAAAGGAGAGACAGAGAGGAATATCTTCCATCCATTAATTCCTCCCTAAGTGGCCAACAATGGTCAGAACTGTGCTGATCCAAAGCCAAGAACCTGGAGCCTCTTCTCTGTCTCCCAAGCAGGTGCAGGGTCCCCAGGCTTTGAGCTGTCCTCCACTGCTTGCCCAGGCCACAAGCATGTAGCTGGGTGGGAAGCAGGGCAGCCAGGATTAGACTCGTGCCCATATGGGATCCTGGTACTTGCAAGATAGACCTGAATCACCAGGCTACTGTGCCAGGTCCAAATGTTTCTATTTATGTTCATGATGTCAACTATCTTCTTATCTTCAGAACAATAAATGCAGAGGAAAAACGCATGTCGTTGAGATACAATATTCTTTCTCCTTTATGCATACATACACACAAATATGTAAAAATTATTCATGAACAAAGAAGGGGAAATGTTATTTCAAAAATCTATCATTTTAGCTTTTTCTATTCATATTCCATAGTACTTTTTGTTGACTCAACTTCTAATATTCTCCCTCCAAATGCTGTTATTCCATATGGATGCCAGTTCATGTTTCAGCTGCTCTACTTTCAGTCCTATTCCCTATTCATGACCTGGTAGGGCAACAGAGGATGGCCCAGAGCCTTGGGACCCTGCACCCACTGGAAAACCCATAGGAAGCTCCTGTCTCCTGGCTTTAGATTGTCTCAACTCTGGCTGTTGTAGCCACTTGGGGAAGAAACCAGTTGATGGAAGATCTTTCTGTATCTCTTTCTCTCTTTGTAAATCTGCCTTTCAAATAAAAATAAATATATCTTAAAAAAAGATTTTATCACAATTTAATTGTTTATCTTACATCTTAGACTTAGGTTCTACCATGCAACTAAAAGTGCTACTTTTGTTTTCCAGCATATACACAGTGAACAGCACAAAAATAGGAGTTTATAATGACAAATATCAAATTAATAAATGAACATAAAAAAAACAAGTTATTTTCTGTGAATTTTAGGAGGGGAAACAATAAGCCACAGTTGTGTGAAGATATCCTTTCATACTGTCATCTGTTTATTGGAACCAGTTTCACCGCTTCCTCTGGTCAACCTTGTATTTGAGGCCACATCAGATGAAACTATTTGAAATAAACCAGAGTGTGACTGTATTTGTGCAGCACAAAAGAAGATATTCTCATATGGATCTCTTTTCTTACCAATATTTGTTTTAAATAGTAACAAATAATACATTTCCAAGCAATACTACCCTACCTCCTTAAACTAGAGTGTACTGTTTGCTTTTATACAATTGCTAAAAGCTGAATAAACAGGTTGCTGTGTGCAGACACCTTAAGTCCTGTGACTTTTCAGAGGAATAGGAATAGGCAGAATGAAACTCTGAGCAATTAAAACTACCAGTATGAAATAAATTGACAATAGAAAATAATTTTGCCGTGATCCAGTACTTGGCAGAATTTCCACCGTACACACTCACTTTTTCTCTCCTTAAAATAAAGCACCAAGAACTCTTCCCTGAAGTGAAGTGCAAGCTATTACACATTAAAAACTTAATACTTATTCCCACCAAGGTATAATTCAAAAAGGTAGGCAGAAGGCCTGGATTTATTCTCAGCTCCACCTCTAATAGATGAAGACCTTTATCAGCCAAGCCACTCAATCTCTCTGAATGTCACATTGTATCCTGATGAGCAAACACCTCGAAATTTTCAATTGTGTAGGCTGGCCAGAAAATTAAAAATACTTTTCATTTAAACAAATTTGCTATAAATATGTACATATTTTAAAATATCATGTAATAGCATATAAGATTTTATCAGTCATAGAAAATACTGCATACCTCTGAATTAAAATTTTAATAGAATAAAAGGAGAAAGTTAGAAAATTTGATGTTAAATTTCTTCAGAATGTAAGTTATTTTGCTTTCCCACATAGAAAATATTGACTAGATCATTCTATTCCCTTCTAATGTTATTGTCAATGATTAAAGATTTCTTCATTTATCAATTTATTTCCTCTCCCATATATATATATTTAGTAACACATTCAAAGTGCATTGCTTATAAATTATTTTATTTAAATAACTTGAACTAATTTTATGCACTTTACAAGACAGGCTTAGGAGCATAGTAATATCTCCCACCTTAAACTCGTTCCTGCCCTCCTCTTCCCTTATTTATTTTTTAATTTAATTTTTATAATGACATAATTCCAGATTATTCCATAATCACAGGCTTAACAATGTATTTGGGAAAAAAACATGACAAATAGCAAATAGAAAGTCACTATTACTCACGAGAAATGCCATAAACAATAATCAAGTATCAAAACATCAATTTCACTCACATAGATTGCATTTTGATACACTGTGTATTTGTAACTACAGATTATATAATATCTCATTTGGGGACAATGTCCATTTGTAGTTATACATACCTTGTGTTTAATGTGATACTGGGTTCTTAGGAACAGTTATTTCTTTTAAATATGTCATTAGTACAATCACTATATACATTCAGAATTGCATTTCTGGCTGCTAGGTAGACCTCCAGTCTCTCATTCTCTATCAAATTCTAAGAGTTTCTAAATATGCCACCTTTTTGTACTGACCATCTCAAGGAAGGGCTCCAGAGGATGTCCTCCTCCTGGCTGCCACAAATGACAGCTAAGGAATATATTCACAAAAGTCTACCCATATCTCTGCATGAACAACTTAGTGATACTCGTTAGGAAAAGTGTTGGATCCTAAGGTGTCAGCAAACTTAACTAGTCTCTTAGCCATCACCAGAATGGTTCTGATTCTCCACTTCCTCACATACTTTAGCATTGCTTAGCTTCCCACACAAATATACACTGATACCAAATATTTACAATAAAAACTATTTAACTGATTACTCTGGGCATTTTAAGTTCTCCATTTATAAGTTGGCTTTTTAGGAACATGGGTCTCATAATTTTTATATGCTTTCCCCATTTTTAATTAGATTTATTGTTTTTTCCCAATCTCATATATATGCTAGTTTTGTTTAACAAAAGTATTTTATTTTGTGCAAAGAAGTTTATCTTCTGATTATTCTGTCAACTGATTCATCAATTTGAATTTTATTTAAGTAACACTACCTCAATTTTTTGATTCCTTTAATAGTCCTAATGCAGTTGAAATCCATTCCTTTGGTGCTTTTTAATATCTGTCATCTGCCAAATACAATTTTTTACAAGTTCACTTCAAGATAGCTATTTATTAGACACCATGCTTACTTGTTTTTCTTTGGTCTTCTTTTTTTCTAAAAAATCTAATTTAATTCAGTTATCAGAATTTGCTTACCTAATAGTTTTATTTCTCCTCTAGAAATATCTTAAAATCCTTATTGTCTGATAAAAATTTCAGAGTGGGAATACAGAACTGTTATTTTCAAAGAAGTAGGCTTTACTAATGTAAATGTGCTGGCTGTTATCACTTTGAAAAGAACAGAAAATCAATGACAATGAGAAAAAGTGCTGGCCGCTGCATTTATATCCTGTGATTCTCTGTTTCTCCAATTAAGAAAGCAACACTGAGGAACAGAATAAAAAATTAACAAGAGGGTTGTTATTTCTTCTGGATTAAAGCACCATCTTCCCCCACCCCTCTTTTTTTCTTTTCATTTTCTTGGAGCACAATCATTCTTATTTCCAACAAAGATTCTTTTGTTAGAAAAAGAAGGGAATTGATTTTCTTTTTCTTCCCAGTGAAATGGAGAGGCATGCAGAATGAAAGCATGATTATAATGAGTACAATCCTGAATACTTGCCAAAGAATCATCACCTCTAAAAATATTAGTAAAAAGGACAAAGTGTGACATGTTTCCATGTTAGTTGTAGCATCTTAAAGTCAGCTAAAATCCCACCAGAGTAGAACATATAAATCCTTTACAGCAAAAGAGTCACTGGGTAGCTCTACTAAACTTAGGACAATTGCTCTCCTCGTTTATAACTCAGAGTCTAGGGGAAATGTCCTCTATGGATGGGTTTCAAGTCTATTCTATAAACTTGATAACCTAAACATAAATGCTATTCATTCTTTTCGGCCATTATTCGTCAAACTAACCACAAAGAGATTTCTCATTGCCAATTTTTACTTGCTTTAAATTTATTTGGACTACTTTTAGACATGTCTAGCCCTAAGAATTAATAAATCCCTTATAATAGCATAATTACAGCTAGAATATTTTTTGATTGCAAAAAATAAAACATTCACCCCATATTGCTAAAATGCAAAGTATTATAAACTTAATTTTGGTTAATAATCATGCCAAGTTTCTTAGTAAAGAGTGTCAAAATTTTATGTGTACAATTTGATTTTCTTTTCATCATTATAACCTGTAGTGTCTTCCTAATATTTAAAAACATAAGCCTTTCCTGATTCAGTTCATTGTTAACAATCCTCATTTTTACCTTTCCAGGAAGAATTCCCTGGAGGATTCAGTCTGATAGTGTGACATACACTCATTATTCCTGTTTCTCTCACCAATGTTCAGCCATAAATACTGAAACTATTGCAAGAAATACCTGGAAAGGGATCTTGGTAAAACAATGGAAGGAGCACTGGTTTAGAATCTAACATTGGAAGACAAAGACAGTACCAGGGAGTCTCCACTCTCAACTAATAGAAAATGCTCAAATCTGACAATAACTCAGACATATTTATGCTTGCCCTAAATTTAAGTAAATTTTTGATAACATCAAAACCTTAAATTAAGAAAGTCAAATAACTGAGGCACTACTATCTTCTGTTGGACCAAAGACTTCATCTATACCAACAAATTAGAAGTATACAGGCAGCAGAGCTGGTGTAATAGCACCAGTGACAGAAAGTGGTCTGAATTAGAAATCTCTTCATATCTATGGGCTTAAGATTTTCCTCTTGCACACAGAGACTCAAGGTCAGTTAGGCATAACTAGAAAAAATGGTTCAATGCAGAAAGTCTCTATCTGCTCCGTTAAGTTCCCCACTTACGGACACTGGAGCATTAGGGAGGCAGTGGTAGTGAGGACTTGCCATGTCCTTTCTCTATTAGGAGTCAACCAGACTTGGAAAAACTCCACTGGTGGCCTGCATTGAGTCTTCCTATAATGATGCATTCCATACTGGAAGTCAAATTAAGTCTTGGCTATTCCACCAATGACCCAGTACTATGCTCATGTGCCTTGGAAAGCAGGAGACTTGGCTAAAGGAATGTGGACAGTCTGCATGGAGCTCTTGGCTCCAGGATTTTGACTACACCAGTTCTGACCACTGTGGCTATTTGGGGAATGAATCAACAAACACGAATATCCTCTCTCACTCTCTCTGCCTCTCCCTCTCCACTTTAACTCTACAAATATAAATGGAAATTTCCATATATACACCAATGGAATCAATAAAGTTCTCTCATTATGGCGCCCAGGGGGTCAAAAATCGGTAAGTTTCTTTGCTAGTCATTGCTTCAGAAAGCCCAGAACTATGATTTATTTTATCCTAGTTAGTTGCTTCAAGGCTGATCTATTCTACCAGTAAGGAGGCCCAGTTCTGCTTTATAAGCTTTAGCTGCCTGGCAGTGTTTTCTGCAAAACATAAATAAAAATCTGAAGTGGGGTTTTATCTGGGTCTCTGTGCAGTAGCTTGTTGAGGCCATAAGCAACAAGATATGCTTCTTCTGCACTTTCACCTGCTACAGTGAGAATAAACATGCATGAATTCCCCCCAAAGGCTCTGAAATTCTTCGACTTGTGCAAATCTGAACCTGTTCTTCCTGGTGCAGAGTTCCTGTGAAACACTCAGGATATTGAACTTCAGATTTGAAGTTAGGCCAAATTGGAGCTTTTTGTCCATTTGGAGGGTGGAATTAGGAAAGTTTAGTGACAAATATGTGGTGCTTGGTGGCTGTAGACATGTGGGCTTGGGTGCCTCTTTAGAAAGAGAGTGTGCTGGGTTAGATTGCTCATCCCATAGTGTAATGATGGCATTACATGGGCTCAGAATGATACCCAAATGTGGAGAAATCTAGATCACAACAAGGGCTGCAGGCTAGGTCATGCAAACTGCTTTGCATGCAGGATAAATTGACAGAATGCAAAGATCAGAGAAAGACACGCAGGATGCTGTAAGAACAGTAAGAGCAACCACCTGCACATTCTAGCCACTCCCCTGACCTTTTCCCCTCCTTGGGAAGGGGTACGAGGTATGGTGCTACTAGAGATGGAAAACTGACTCTGGAAGCTTGTTTGGCAGCAGTTGCCAATGAAGCAGTACAGACAAGATTAATAAAAGGAAGCACAAAAGTTGCTGATCCTGCAGCAGGGTCCCTCAGAGAGTCTTTGCCAAGGACTCCTGGAGGTCCAAGGGCAGATCCTCCTCTAGATAACAAAGTACTTGGTGCTCCTCCAATAGGCTCAGACAGAGCTTGTTTCTGATATTACTGTGTATGTTTGTTGGGGAGGGGAAGTGATGTAAGATTTTTCTCTTCAGCTTAAATATGAATCCATTGATACTTTGGCTGTGTGTCCAGCCTTGCAACAATGTGTATAGACTGCCTATCATAGTGTAAGATCAATTCCTTGTAACTTATAACCCTCTCACAGATTTGAAAGCAGTTGCATCTACTTTGTTGAGCCACTTAAACCCATGTAGCTAGGTGGCCAACGAGTTCACAACTGCACAGACTGAGACTGTCTCTCAAGTTCTTGAGAGTTGTCTGGTCGTGTAAGAAAAGGTTCAGGTATTTCCTCCCCTAACAGCTATGATGCAGTTACAAGAGTTTGGGATATTGGAGTGTTTATCCGAATTTCTGACAGAAATTCAGAGGCTCTGGTACCATTCAGTAAAGAAGGGCATCAGATGAGAATGGGTTGAACAAGAACAAGAGGCCTTCACAGCAGCTAAGCAGAGTGTGCAGGCTTCCCAAGCCCTCAATGTGTTTGATCCAACCTTCTAGTGTGAGTCTGACATGCAAGTCAGCTTGGGGCCCTTGGCAGCAGCATGAAAGGCTGAGGCAGTCTGCTGAGTTTTGATCACAATTGTGGAGAGGAACAGAGACTCCACACACCTTAACCACAGCTAATCACAGTGATTGCAGTCTACACTATTTTGATGACTATCAAAAAAAAACCACAATGAGGCACTTCCCCTCCACTGTGTATGCCTGCAACCCTATTACTGATTGGGCAGTTAAGCCACATAGTGGGACAGTACGGTTGCCCACATTGATAAACTGGGGGTCTCTACCTGCAACAGTGGGTAATTTTAAATTTAAGTCCTCTGTAAGATGAACTGCAAGAGATTTTGGTAATTGTGACATTATGTGACTGACCGTATACTCTCCAAGGTATCTTGTGCTGTGGCACTGGCTTTAGCCTATACAAGGATGGTACCCAACCAATCTGTGTAAACCGTCCAATGAGGACAAGTCCAATAAAGGACATCCTGTGTGGTAAACTATAATTCCCTTCTACTGGAAATCTATTGATTCTGTTGATGATTGTTGGCTATAGACAAGCATCAGAGCAGTCAAATGTTCAAGTTATGAGCTCTGTGGCTTGTCACTTTTAATGACTTCACATACTTTCATTTACACAGATGACTAGGATGTCTGGTTGTCCTAAATAAACATTTGTAATATTACATTCAAAGAATTGTATCAATATGCACCAGCCTTAGCTACCAAGAACTCTGTTACATGTAACAAAAACTCTGGAAAATGGGACACCAGGAAAAAATTAACATATACCAACCTCATGATACACCTCTTGCCTATTCAAAGAACAAGGAGGCTGAGGCCCTTGCTAGGATATATGATTGGAAAGAGCCCCAAATAATGGTGTTGCTCAGCAATTATATCAGCACGAGTTACAGTCAGGACAGAAGCTAATGTGGGCTACAATGAAAGTCTAGAAATTGCCTCAAATCTACATCAAAGTTCTAGATGCTTACAAAAGCTATACTGCCTGCAGCAATATCTCTGATGAGGACCAATGACTACCAGAACTGTACCACAGGACAATTGCCACTGGAGAGGTGATGAGCAGACTTCAATGGTCCCTTGCTCTAATCTGAGAGGAATAGCTGCCGTGAATTGTGTAGACACTGTTACAGGACTGCTTTCAGTCATTTCCATTAGGTGGTCTGTCCAACAGGCAATTCTGAATGCCTTCAAAAGATTATGCACCACAAATGGGTTACTACTAGTTATTTCAAAGTAACCAGGGAACCCAGTTTCAGGCTCTAAAATGCAGGGACTGGACACACACATTTGCCAAGCTAATGGATTAACTGGCTTTTTGAGTATGCCTTGTTATCTATCAGCACCAAAATTGGAATGCCTTGATCAGTATTCACAGCCACTTACCTATCGTTGTCTTGGTTGGAAAGGTGGCACTCTATGTATCATTCTGGGACAACATGTGGACCTGTTTGAATATCAGAGTACAGGAAAAATATGATTAAATTCAGCCCCAATGAGGGTATTCTGTGTATGATTGTTAGGTCTGATTTTTTACAGATAATAAAATTACTTCCACACAGGCTGATTGAATGTTATCTCAGAAATAAGTGGGCATCCCTTAACCTGGATCATACATAGCCCTAGTAATTGTATCTGGTGTTACAGGCTCATTTACAATACCTTCTTATAGCTGTTCTAAAGTCATTTGTTTCTCACACAAGGAACTTTCTGGAAGATAATGTGCACTTGGATTAACCAGTGAGAAATCCTAAAGGGATGGAATGTTGGGGAAATTGAGTTAATCACCCTCCCTCAATTCCATGGCAAGGCACAGGTCTGAAGACTGATGTTTCTGATACATTTTCTGCTAGTGGGCAGGTCCAGAAACTGATACACTTCAGTATATAACACTTTGATTGCCTGCTACTGTTGTAAGAAACCAATGACACATCTGGATATTAACTTCCTTTTCTTTGTATTTATTTAAATTTTGACTTTTATGGTACAATCCCATAGGGTCTGTGATTTCCCTACCCCCTCCTTAAACTCCCACCCCCCCAAGTTCCACCTGTACCAGTGGTCTACCTCACTGCTAATACACATAAGAAACCAGCAAAGAAATAACCAAAGATCTTAGGTCTCTAAACATATGTAAGAGACCTGAACAAAGCTCCTGGCTCCTGGCTTTGGCCTGGCCCAGCTCCATTCATTAAGAATATTTGATGAGTGAACCAGTAGTTGGAAGCTCACTTGCTTTCTACCTCTCTAATTCTGTGTTACTCTGCCAAATATTAAGTCTTTAATCAAAATATATACGATACTATATATATATATAATACATGAAATGCATATTTAAAAAACAAAATCAGTTGTACCCATTATGCAGTTTAATAATTGAGGCCAATAGAATCAGAACTTAAGTGATCGATGGCAATGCAAGCACTAATATGAATGACATTTAAATTATGCAAGAAGGATTTTAACACCACTGTCATAAAATTCTTTCAATATCAGAAATAGCTTTAATTGAAATATTTTTTTTTAAGAGAAAGGAGCCCAATAAAAATTACAGAGCTGAACTTATGGTATTGGACGTAAGAACTGTAAACGATCTTTACTGGATGGATTTAAAATAAATATAACAGAATAGAATTGGTGATATAAAGGGTTGGAGTAGAATCAGTTCAATCCAAAGAGGAATTAGATGGAAGCAAAGGATCTGAGGATAATATGAGACAATAAGCAAAGAACAACATCATCATGGGATTGCAGAATGAAAGAAAGATAACAGCTTAGAAAATACATGTAAAGAAATAATGATTGGAACTATCTCAGTTTTGTTAAAGACATAAGACTGCAGGTCAAGGAGGTGAGAAACCTATAGATAAGACAATTCTAATGAAATCTACATCAAGACAGATAGTAATTAAATTGCCAAGAATTAAAGATAGGGGGAAAAAGTCTTGTGAACAGACAGCCAAAGAAACATTACTGTCAAGTTTGGAGACAACTGAGAGTATGAAAGAGAGGCTTTTAGTTTAGCCAAAGAGTTTTATCAGTCAAGGAAGAAGGTCTAACCAACTGATCCCTGGTGGAGGAAGGCCTAGGGACCACTTCCACACTGCAGGTCACGTGAGGGAAATAGCCATCTAGGATATACAGCACTGGGCGTTTATACACCTTAGGTACTGGGATGAGAGAAGGCAGCAATCCTCTGCTTTGGGCATACGTACAGCACAGGGAACTCATCATGGTGGGTGTTGACCTTTTGCACAGAAGACAATGCCAGAGAATTTGGCATTTCTGGATGGGAGTGTACACACAAGTGTGGCAGTGTGATGGACACTTCTGCTCTGTCCTACCTAACAATTCCCTGTAGAGAATACCCATCAGAAGTTGGTTTCTTTTTTTCCTTTTTAAGATTTATGTATTTTTATTTGAAAGGCAGATATACAGAGAGGAGGAGAGACAGAGAGGAAGATCTTCCGTCCGATGGTTCACTCCCCAGGTAACCTCAGCAGCTGGAACTGAGCCAATCCAAAGCCAGGAGCCAGGAACTCCTCCGTGTCTACCATGCAGGTGCAGGATCCCATGGCTTTGGGTTGTCCTCAACTGCTTTCCCAGGCCACAAGCAGAGAGCAGCTGGGAAGGAGGGCTGCCAGGATTAGAACCGGTGCCCATATGGGATACCAGCGCATGCAAGGCAAGGACTTTAACCACTACACTACCACACTAGGCCCCAGAAGTTGATTTCTTATGTGGAATATTGTTGACCCAGTCTTGGTTTGTTTTATAAAAGTGGGTGCTCTATGACTAGGTGCATAAAAATTAAGAACAATTATATATTTTCATTGTGTTGTTCATGTTATTTTATGGTGATATTGTCTGAACACATTTGGTCTCAATCACTATTTAGTAAAATGCAAGCATGAATATTCATATTTGATTTCCATTTGCATTGGCATATTTTTTCCATTTTCTGTCTGTGTAAGTCTTTATAACACATTGTATTTCTGAAGGCAGAAAACAGACAATATAGTTTTTCTTATTTTTTAAAGATTTATTTATTTGAAAGTTTGAGGTACAGAGAAAGAGAAACAGAGAGACAGAAAGACAGACAAAGAAATATAAATTTTCCACCTGTTAATTCATTCCCTAATGACCACACTAGCCAGGACTAGGTTAGGATGAAGTCAGGATTTCCATTCTGGATTTCCCACGTGAGTGTAGGGCCCCAAACATTGGAATCATCTTCTGCTGCTTTGCCAGATGTATTATCGGGGAGCTGGATCATAAATGGAGCAGGTGTTACTCAAACTAGCGTCCATATGGGATGCCAATATTGAATATTGTGGCTTGATCCACTGTGTCACAACCCTGGTCCCCAGTTTTCTACCCATTCAGTCTTTATTCATTCAATCTTTATACTTTACTAGCAATTTTGATCCATTTATGTTCAAGATATTTATTGATAAATAATAACTTCGTACTGCTATTCCAAGTTTAAACTAATTTTTGCCTGTTTTGAGGATGCTTTTTTACTGCTAGTTATTTCCAGACTTCAGGGTCCATGTTATTAAGGATGTGGAAGACTTATACAGAGAAAGCAGTAATTAAACAAATATAAGAAATTCCTAAAAAGTGAAAACAAAATCACTCAAGTTCATGAATTGGAAGAACTGATAATACCAAAATGTAGGTACGGCCACATCACCCAAAACAACTTATAGATTAAAAAAAAAAAAAAAAAACCTATAAAAATAACAGACATGATTAACATAGCAAAAACATCTAAAAATCATTAAAAAAATCTTTTAATATTTTTTAAACTTCCTCAACTATTAAAAACAAACCTGGAGGCATCACCATACCAAATGTCCAGTTGTACTCTAGGGCTATTATGTATAAATATAGACATGTAAACAAATGAGAAAGAGAACAAACCCTCCAAATAGATGCAAACATTCATAATCAGTTTATATTTTCTTTAAAGATTTATTTCGAAAGGCAGAGAGAACAAGAATGAGAGAGAAGCACTTCCACCTGCTGGTTCACTCCCAATGGCTACAACAGCAACAACTGTGTGAGGCCACGCCAGCAGCCATTCCAGAAGCTAGGAACGACAGCTCAGTCCCCTGCTTTATTGGCAGGGGCTCCATACTTGATCAATGCCCAGAAATCCTCCCATAATCATCAGGGATTGGGCTTGGAAACAATGCATCCAAGAATCAAAGCAGCAGTGTAATTTGGGATGCCAGCATAAAAGCAATAGCTTAAAATGCTACATCACAATGCCAGTAAAGTCCCCACAAGCAATTTATTTATGAGAAATGTGCTAAAAATGATTCAGTTAGGAAGATAACACTGTCTCCAATCCAAAAAAAATGGTATTGGGAAAATTTCATGCAGGATTTGGATTGACTATTCCAGTCCCTACAACCTGTACAAAAAATAAACTAAAAATGTATCAGGAAATTAAATCTAAAATCTAACACTATCATGTCACTAGGAAAAAACGTAAGGGGAACATCCTAAGACATAGTCATAGGGAATGTTATTTGGGTATGATTATAAAAGTATAAGTAGAAAAGTAAAAATAGACAAATGATATTACATAAAATCAACGATTGTCTGCCCAGTAATGAAACACCTAATTAAATAAAGACACAATGCAGAATGAGAAAAACTTCAAACTAAGCATCTGATAAAGGATTAATATCCACAACATCCAAGAGGTCAAGGATTTCTACAACAAAACGAGCATTTCAGTTAAGAAATGTATATCAGAAACAAATAGATATTTTTCAAAAAGACAAAAGACAGTGAGTGAGCTAATACATTTAGAAAACGTGCAAAACCTCAAGCCATGATGCAACACAAATAAAAGCCACAATTCCAGCTAGATGACTATTATCCAACATTTTTTTTTAAATCTGGAAAAAAAGCCTGTCAGAAGGAAGTACTAATTTACACTGTTTATGGGACTCCAAGTCACTACAACCATTATGGAAAACAAGATGGAGAATCCACAAAAAATAAGGGAATCAACCATATGACGAAGCTATTTGTCTTCTGGGAATATAACCAAAGGATTCTGTTTAGATACACAGCAAAATCTTAAAAAAGCAAAGATCATACTCAAATTCTCATTACTGCTTCTTCCTAATAACACAAAACTTCAAACAACCAGATTTCTTTCAACTCAAAAAATGTATAATTTTTGCAATCCATTCAATGAGATACTACTAAGTAAAAAAGTTAACGGGATGTGGATATACATAAGAATAAATTTTAGACAAATTTAGCTTAAAGTAAACAAAAGAATTCAGACACACATATTTTCTATATAATATGATATTCTATTTATTTAAAATTCCAGAACACTCAAAATTATACTGAAAGGAAATACATTAGTAGTTCCCATAAACCAGATGTGATTGGAGAGTATAATGGAAAAGACATTAATGCCATTGGAGCTGTAGATTTTTACGCAGTAATTTGATAGTGGCACTATTACTATGAACATTTATAGAAACACATTGATTTATACACTTTCAATTGGTAATTTTATCATAAGTAAATTATAACTGAAAAAAGCAAACTTTAAATAATATGTTTGAGGTGGATACAGTGGTGTAGTAGGTTAATCTTCTGCCCTGTGGCAATGACATCCCATATGGGCATTGGCTTTTATTCCAACTCTTCCACTTTCGGTCTAACTCTCTGCTTAAGGGATCAGCTCAGCTCCTGGCATCATGGAGAGTGAACTAGTAGATGGAAGACATCTCTCTGTTTGTTCTTTTCTATGTTAAAAGGGAGGGGGGGGACTTTCAAATAAAACCAAAATAAACAAAAAGCTAATGAGAGGGGCTGTCACAGTGACACAGTAGGCTAATCCTCCACCTGTGATGCCAGCATCCAAAAGGGTGCTGGTTCTGGTTCTGTTTCCAATCTAGCTCTCTGCTTTTGTCTGGAGAAAGCACTAGAGGATGGCCCAAAGCCTTGGGACTCTGCACACTCATGGCGAACCTGGAAGAAGCCACTGGCCACTGATTTTAGACTTAGTTTGCTTTGGCCACTGCAGCCACTCAGGAAGTCAGGCAAAATCTGCCTGTGACATAAAAAAAATCTTTAAATAAAAATAATAAAAATTTAAAAAAAACTTAAAAATGGGAACAGACATGATCAGGCATTCTGTCATATGTAACAGGTAAATCAGTATGTAAACAGGGCTCCGTTGGACCACTGAACTCATCATGTTCCCGTGGGATACCATTGTCACGGGCAACAACTTAACTCATTTCACCAAGATCTAGCCCCATATAGTTATTTCTGTATGAAACTTTTTTTGACATTTGTAAATGAAATTACTTCATTAGAGATACATGTGAGAAAATAGTGCATTTGGAAGTGATGGGTTTGATTGCTACTTTCTATAATGATAATATATGGACAAGCAAACGCTTTGTTATATCTTTGCAATTGTTTCCATGTTTTAGAAAAATACTATATTCAATATTGTGAATGGCAGAATAAATAAATAAGGACACTGTTATGGTAAAGGGTGCTGACAGATTTACGGTTATTGGAGATTTAGATTAGGGTTAGTCTTAGCACAATGAAGGAAACTATGTCTGAATTAAAGTTATAGGTAGAAATGGACAAATAGTTTTTAAGTTGTTATTAGGTTTACAACTAGTCTTAATTTTATTGCTGGGTTAAGGTTTATATGCCACATACATATTCATAATTGCAGACAGCATTTTGTTAGGAATAGTATGGCACTACAGTACTGTTTTTAGACACAAAAGAGACATTACCACAGGAATATAGATGCTCTGGGGTGGATGTTTGGCCTGATGGACAAGATATCAATTATACTTTTTAGACAGGAAACTGCGGGGAGTCATGCAGTTGGGTAGGAAGGCATGGGTGTGTGATGAGCACCGCTCCTCAGTTAGCAAGGCTGCAGGGAGTTTCTGGCTGCGAGGGAAGGCCCGGCAGAATGTCTCTGGTCACCTCATTGCTGCCTCATCCCATTGTATGGACACTCAATCACCTCTCACAGAATTCTCCTGAGGGTGTTGTTGTTTTTCTGCTAATGTGAAATGATTCCTGTAACTGGTATAACACCTCAAAATGATCAATCATGTTATGGTAAAAACATACTAAGTGAAATAAGGCTATGACACACAGCTAAAAGTAGACAATAGTACAATTCAGCCCACAATGTGTCCAAACATCCTGTTATGTGCCCACCTTTGTCCTGAAGCTTGACCTAATATAAGTAATGTTTTCCTTAAGAAAGGGCTTAATAATATCTTGGAACAGATGGCAATCACAGAGGTACAAAGAGTTTGTTTACTATGCGCCTCAAACTGCTATAACACATGAAATGATGCGTTTTGATTTCTCACCACAGAAAGCAGAAAGTATATGGGGGATCTTCTAAAGGGAGACAAATGTGACTCCCCCCCCAAAAAATGGCTTAAAATGTCTACCTTATAGTGGCACGTATATTTAGGGAAAGAAAAGAGTTTATAAAAACTTCTACCTTATATTGGCACTCATGTTTAGGGAAAGAAAACAGTTTATAAAGATAAAAAGTTTCTTGTAAAGGCCCTCTGCTTGTAGAAAGGCTGAATTGCCCTGATCCTTTTCACTGCCCTTTAACAAAAGACAAAAAACAATTGAATCAGTACTATGTGAAGGTGATGGTAATTAATGCATGATTGATTATAGGATTTAATAATGAATCTATGCTGCATGTTTTATAAATTCCTTTCATTTATGAGCTTTTCTTTTAATTCTGTACTCTTGATATTTTAATACTAGTTAGTTTATATTTATTGAAAATTGATTTTGGATATAAGTAAACCACTTGTCACTATGTAACACCCATGTGCTGCCAACTGTCGAGTTCCTGGCTTCAGCCATGTCAGTGCAGATTTGAATGAGCAATAGCTTGCTGGAAACATTTTCTCTTAAGTAAAATAATAATAATGTTGGGCCCGGCGCAATGGCGCAAGAGATTTAGGTCCTCGCCTTGCATGCCCGGGATCCCATATGGGTGCCGGTTCTAATACCAGCAGCCCCGCTTCCCATCCAGCTCCCTGCCTGTGGCCTGGGAAAGCAGTCGAGGACGGCCCAAAGCTTTGGGACCCTGCACCAGCGTGGGAGACCCAGAAGAGGCTCCTGGCTTTGGATTGGCATAGTATCGGCCGTTGCGCTCACTTGGGGAGTGAATCATCAGATGGAAGATCTTCCTCTCTGTCTCTCCTCTCTGTATATCTGCCTTTCCAATGAAAAATAATAAAATAAATCTTTAAAACAAATAATAATAATGTTATTTAGGATTGTTTTTGTAATCATTATTTTATAATGAAGTAAATGAAACAATTCATGTTGTGCAAAAGCTTGATATGATTTATGTATAAATAAAGAAAGCAACTTTTCTGAGTTGCCCATTATGAGCATGATGTCATAGTGGTCCACATCTCATCTACTCGCCCATCCACACATCCTTTGCAAGCTCTCGAGTCAGACGGAGCAGGTCTCCAATAGGAAACAACACTGCATTAGTGCTAGATTGTGCTACTGAATGCAATATATGAGTACAGATTTTCCACAGTAATTTGCAGAATGTTTTGTGTGTTTCATGTATAACCCCATCAGTTGTGAAATAGTATATTGTACTGCTATGTATGTATGGAACTATGCCATTTATGCTCAGTTAAGGATATGTTTAGGAAAATTTAGGTTTGGGGTGTGAGGCTTATATTTCAAATAAAAGTTAGGCTTCTGGCTCATAGGGGCTATCTTTGCTAAAAGAGATGTTTATCAGAATCTTACTGGATGATGCTGCCTGCCATAGAACAGGACATTTGGAAGTCAGGCATGAGAATATATGATACCAAGAAGAGGAAGCAAAACCTACAAAGATCAGAAAATACTTTATACATTCAGTTTATGAAGAAATTCAATGACACTGGATTCTAGAATTCAGAATGAAGAAAGCATAGGGTACGAAGCCCTCAAGGGGACCAGGGAATTGATGATAGGATCATACAGAGTGACATCCCTGATAGGATTGGGGTAGTTTAATTTCCTATGTGATGGGAATTTGTGATTTTTGAGTAATGGGTAAATGTCATATCATTGAGACTAAAATATATTTTGAATATAAATTACTCTGGGAGTAATTTCCATGTCCAATAGGACACAGAACTTTCAGTCAAATATGATTCTTATTTTATCACCACCATTGGAAAACTGTATAAGAAACAATACTGATCATGTGAAAACAAGTGACAGTATTACAGCTGTTGCGATAAAAGTTGTCAAACACACTTCACATCTTAGCCAAGTTCCTCATCGGGCTGTTTCACGCATTACAGAGACCAAGGAGAAAGAATTCATCTTCAGATTAGCAGCAGTCAGTATACACACAGGGAAAACACAGAGGAAAATACCAATCAAATATGCCTAAAACCTACAAACCAACAGGTAATATTGAAACAAAACCTGCATCTAGTGATGTAATCGAAGATGACATTTTAAAATTTTAATTACAATCAAATTTAAAATTAGAGGACAGCAAGTAATACTGGTGCCTCCCTTGGGCAAATAAAGACTGCCTTCAAATTCATTAAATTTAACAAATAAATTAAATGAGGCATTTTGTTGTCTCGTCTGTTTCATTATTCACAGCTCATGTTCCAAGGCTTGTTAACTTCCTGTGAATACCTGTAACATTCTAACTATGTCAGAACAGCAAGAACCTGTAGTAAATTAGAGAGACTTGGGAACCAAGATCTGTGATTTTCCAGAGGATCACTGGGCCTGGCATGATCACTCAGTGGCTAAATCCTCACCTTGTAAGCACCAGGATCCCATATGGGTGCCCGTTCTTGTCTCAGCCACTTCACTTCCCCTCCAGCTCCCTGATTGTGGCTGGGAAAGCAGTAAATGATCGACCCTGCACCCGCATGGACCTTGCATCCACACAGAAGATTAGATTTGCTCAGCTCTGGCTGTTGCAGCTACTTGGGGAGAGAACAGGTGGAAGGACAATCTTTCTTTTTTTTTTTTCTATAAATCTGCCTTTCCAATAAAACTAAATAAATCTAAAAAAAAGATTGGTTATTTGATGGCATTTGTCAAAAATTACTAATATCATTTTCCCAAGAATATAGATATGATGAGGTGGGTATTTGGCCTATTGGGCACATTGTTAATTAAAATGCTGATGCTCCATATCAGTGTACTAGGATTTGATAACCAGATTGAGTTCCTGACCCATGCTTTTCACTCATGGGATCCTTGAGAGCACCAGGTAACAAATTAAGTAACGGAGCTCCCCCTGAATTCATTGAGTATGTTTGGTGGTTAAACCTGTAGATGGGAGTTGTCTGTCTCTGTCTACTGAACTATTTTTTCATTATGTGTCACTTACTTGGGATTTTGAGGGCCATGTTTTTAAAAGCATTTGTTTTTTTATTTGAAAGGCAGATTTTACAGAAAGGGAAGAGACAGAGAACAAGATCATCCACCTGCTAGTTTACTCCACAAATGTCAGCAGGAGCTGCCCTGACCCAAAGCCAGGAGCCAGAAGCTTCTTCCAGGTCTGCTATGTGAGTACAGGAGGTGGAGTAGCTGGGATTCCAACCAGAGCCCATATGAAATGTCAGCATTACAAGTGGAGGATTAATCTATATGCTACCATGCCAGATCCTTACTATTGAGTGTACAAATAAACATTTTTACATTGAACTTGATATTTTCAGCTTTCATTTTAAAAGTAATACCATGGGAAAAAAATAAACCATGAACATAATTTTGGAGAATGAAATCAAGCGCATCAAAATATTTACTTGGGAACATCAAACACATTGAAGAATCATTTTCATTGTGAATTCTCCTTAAAAATGTACACTATAATTTGTGGACAAACTTTCTAACCAAAGTATGATATTCGCTGTTGATTTTAGAAATAATCAAGCATAACAATTAAGCTGAAAAATGCTCTATCATTTATTTGTATATTATAGTGATTATAGAAGTATAATATGACTGTGGGAAGGCCCTGACAACAATTAATATGGAAATGAGCAGGCAAGTAACTCCCTAGTCCTTAGGTTTAGATAATAGATCAAAGAAAGGTGCTTCCTCCCCCAGGCAGGGGAACAGGAATTAACAGACTGAGAAAAGAAACCCGCTAGACAAACAAATTGTGTATTAGGTGAGCCTTCTTGCTGTTGATACATAAATTCTTCAAACCTCCTTCTCTGATGCCTAAGTGACCACCTGTCTTTACAATGTCTAATGCTGTTAATAAACTTAGGCAATTGACCATCAAAAAAAGACTGAAAATAATACCTCCTAGTAAACAGAATTCAGTGTTTAATCATAGTCACGGAAAATAGAAAAAAAATGATGTCGTCTACCTTTGTTCTGCAATTATCACAAAGTACAAGAAGTAGTTGACACGCTCTGCGAAGCAGTCACTGAATATTTATGAAGGTGCTTCTATTTGCATGGAGGCTTTTCCCCAACAAACTGCATTTGTTTTTCAAAACTCAGTTCAACAGAAATTTATTTCACGCACTTATTGGATGGTTTTCTTGTGCTCACAGAATTTACATCTAAATTAGGAAAGTATACACACTCACACACACACACACATATATATGTATGTATATAATTGTCTACAAAATCCACATAGAATAATTGCAAACTCAAGGCAACATCTATTTAATTATAAGATGATACGACACTTAAATAGAGAAATGATGAAGAAAGCCATTCAAGTTGAAGAAGTCCTTAGTAATTACTACAAGTGTTAAGGGAATAGGTTTTCTGTAATCTCTCCTGAAAGGCAGTATCTGAAAAAGGCAAGATGACTGCCTTTCACATGCTGGTTTCATCACTTAGAGTAATTGAGCATTAGATAACTGTTCATGAGGGTTATATAAAGAAAAGATATAATACCAACAAAAAAAATACCATTATCAAAGGAAATAAAGGATACTATTCTCCCAGGAAGTTAAATTGTGAATTCAACTTATGTGACTATATCATCTCTGTGATATATTCTCTATAAAACATACTGTAGCTAGACATTTTTTTCTAATTTACACATCTTTTTATCACACAGAGGAAACACAAATGTACTAGGACTTAAAAGAACATATATCAATTAAAATAAGTAAGATATAGGTATTATAATCACACATAAATCTGCATTGTGAACTAGATTAAATATGTTACACAGATAAAATAAAATAAAATAAGCCTTCTAGAACAGTGTGCATTAAGCTAGTCTCTCACCAATGGATTGCACTTAAGACACAGAAGCCTAGTTGGTGAGAACAATCAATGAAAACTAAAACTGGTATATTGGGCTCAATACAAAGGAACAGACCTGGCACTATGAAAATATTTTTACACGTTCTCCTGTGCAACAATATACTTTCTGTTTCAAAATAAACATAAAAAATGTTATGGTGAAAAAAGTGACTGTTTTTCCTTTGCAGAAGTAGATAACTTTAATGTCTAATAAATCCCTTTTCTTATTTTAATCCCTACAAGTCAAGCACTGACATATTGTAAGCAAGGGTGTTCAGGAAGTGTTTGATTTTGAAATCCCTCAATACTTTGAGAATTAGCCTGTCAATCTCATTTGGGAATCATTGCATTAATCTTTATCACGGAGGGCCAAAATATGTAAGTAAACCCTCTGAAATGAAGGCATGTGTGCAAAGAAGAGAGAGTAAAACTGGGGATGTGGTCTGTTTGTTTGATTCTTTATTTTGTGGTCTTAGAAACATTCTTGCAAAATCATAATATTTTGACATGACATTTAACATCTTAGAATGTCTCCTGGAGGTGATAGGTCAGAGATTTATAGTGTGATAACTACCCAAAATGTCATGTGTGTCCAACTAGAAAGAATTATTTAGGTATGAGAAGAAAAGAAAATAGCAACATTAGTGCACTTCTGAATATCTTATATTTCACTTAATATAGTGAACTTTGTAGAAACAGTGAAAAAGTCAAATAAATAAAATGTAATAATAACTACTAAAGCTAAATGACAAACATAAACATAGGCAATGACAAAATAAAATGAAACCAGAAAATACTCATTTGTGAAGTCATTTTAGGAAAATAATTCAAAATATTAAAATATGCCTCTGAATTTCAAACATTGCTGATATCACTATGTTTTACCGAAGAGTAGCAATATATCACCTCAATAAATCTGGCATGTTCTTTTGTATACTTAAATTCTATAATTTTTGTGAATGACAAATGTAGAAAAAAAACACAAAATCTATCTTCTTTATTCATATGAAGTCAAGTAATTTCTGGTGACCATAAAATGTGAGAATGAGGAATGCAAAAAATTAGGAAGAAAGAAGTTGGGAGAAAGCCAGAAAGAAGAAAACAGAATGGAAAGAAGAAGAACAAACAAACAGGAGTGATCCAGGAACAAGATGAAGAAGAGCAAAGGAAAGAAGGAGGTGGCAGGAGACATATCTTCCCAGCTTGAACCACAAATAAACTGTGAAAAACTATGTGCGGCAGAACTCAAGACCCCTAAGTAAAGTGGGATTCTCTCTCTTTCTACATTATCATTTAGCAAATTCAACAGTATTTCTACAAGAGGGTTTCATCGGCAATGAATTGTTCAGGGGGTCTTTGTTAAGTAGCATCATTTTTTCCAATAAGGTTTTATTTTATTTTTTATTTTCATTTTTCATTTCCTCCGTAATACATCTGTCATTCAGTAGCACGTTATTAAACCTCCTGGAGTAGTAAATCTTCCAACTTTCTTCCTGTTGTTGATTTCATCTGATGAAATGGTTATACATATATATATATAAGTATATACATATATATAAATTGTTATACATATACATGTATATATATGTATTGTTATATATATATATATGTATATACTGGGTATATACATATATCCAGTTGTTATACATTCCCTAAATTTTCATTTCAGGGAATGTATAACAACTGGGTAATAGAGACTGTCATATCCACATGTAAAGATACAATGCAGTATGCATTTCTGCTTCCAGATCACAGATGGAATCCCAATGAAATTGTTCAAATATATCTTGGCAATAGGCTACTGGACTCTGCCATTGCCCATGCCGACAATATCAGGATACACTTTAAAAGCAGAATGATGGACAGAATCATTGTTTATGAAGGACTGTACTATCATAAAAATATATGGGGAATCAGTGTGAGGGAAGTGGTTTGGGAAGGGGGGTAAGGGAAATCTCAGAGCCTATGGAATTGTATCATAAAATACAATTAAAAAACAAAGTCAATTGATTTATGAAGTGTAATTCTGCTCATGAATTCACTCCTCTTTTTATTTTCTCACCAAAACCTATCACAGAGAATGTTGATTAATTTATCATGGAAGTAAAATATAAAATCAGATAGGACAAGATTTTGATGTGCTTCTTGTGGAAGATGGTTTTGATTCATCTTATTCTTTGAGTTTCCAGTATAGCTCAAAAAACCATTCCTTTTATCTTTTTACCTCTCTGCTACATTTGATCCCCAAATTGCATATATTGGTCATCTGGGACTCATCATTTGTGAGATAGCAAAGAAAATTTTTCAGCACATACACTCATGTAAGTTGAGTCTGATAAGAGAGTCCTATGGCTTGCTACAATGCTTATCAGAAGTATATCTTATCCTTCTCTCTTTTTCTTTCTTCACATTTTCCATTCATCTGCCATTTCTCTGCTTGAATATTTCGTTATTTATTTACATAAGGTAAAAACAAATCATTTATTTGATAAGATAAATATAAATCTGCATTGTGGACTACAAATTTCATGTAGCTCACAATATAGATTTAGAATCATAATAATACTTTCAACTGTACTGCCCACCTCTCTTCTACCCTCAACCTTTCTTATTAAAAACTAAATAACAATAATAATAATAATAATGACATGCTTTTAATTCACTGTATAATCAAAGGCCTAGCCCTCTGTTAGGTAAAGAATTCAACAAAAAGCAAGTAGAAAGAAGAAGAAAACTGTTTTTTGAGGGCATAAAGATTGTAAATGATAATTTTGTTACAGAAAACAAGTATTAGTAACTTTTGGCTAGAGACACATCATCCAATAAGTACCAATTCATCTAGCAAGTACTATCAGTATATTCATCAGCAGGCAAGTTGTCAAGGAAATCACAATTACTCATCTGATTTACTGATATGCATTGCTCAATAAAAGAAGTAAATTCATAATGGACAGCTTTTTAAATTTTTTCACCAACTCTTAATTGTGTTCCACAGAGACTGTGGAGAACAACCTGCTGTAATTGCCTATATAATTACCATTTACTCCATTTTCTATTTATCTCATCTTGTATGTAATACATCTTAAAGCATTATTTAATAGTATTTATTAAATAGTATTTATTGTTAACAGAAACATATATTTTACTTCACTGAAAAAGCCCTAAACATGCAATTTATATCCTTTGTCTTACTTCTCTTTCTCCTTCCCTCCTGTCTACCTTGAATTCTGCTTCTGCTCTTGTTCTCACTCAAAAATATAATTTTTTTCTGTTAGTGAATTATTATAATTTCATAGTTGGCATTTTTATAATACTTTTTTATATTTTCTCAGTATTCATTCATAATTGTCCAATTCTGCTTTCTTTCCCATTGGTTTCTATATGGTACAAAATTTAGAACCCATCAAAGCAGACATTGTTCATATTTATTTTCTTCTTTCTCTACCTAACTTTAATTTCCATCGGTGTATATTTAGTTTAATGACATTTTACTGTAATGTTTTAGCTACTATTAACCTTTATCAATCATTATTTTAAAATTTCATATATTTTAAATTCTGAGCTTTCCAACTTTCATTACTATTTTTAGGATTTAGCTTTCTGTAATTTAATGTCCTGTCATTATTTGTCAAACCCAACATTCCCTATAAATCCATACAGTATACAAAATCTGTTTTTAAGGCTCTTGTCTCTAGTTGTAATTCTTTTTTCAAGATTTATTTATTTTTATTACAAAGTCAGATATACAAAGGGAGAGATCAAGAGGAAGATCTTCCGTCCAATGATTCACTCCCCAAGTGAGAGCAAGGGCCAGTGCTGTGCCTTCCGAAGCCAGGAGCTCTTCCGGGTCTCCCACATGGGTGCAGGGTCCCAAAGCTTTGGCCATCCTCAACTCCTTTCCCAGGCCACAAGCAGGGAGCTGGATGGGAAGCAGAGCTGCTGGGATTAGAACCGGCGCCCATATGGGATCCCGGCGCATTCAAGGCGAGGACTTTAGCCGCTAGGCCACGCTGCTGCGCCTTCTAGTTGTAATTTTTTATTTATTGCATCTATATCTATTCATTGCTTTGAAAATTCATCAAAATTACCCTACTTATCCTAGTGACTTGTAATATTTTTATACATTTAACATATTAGCAAAGGTTCCAATTTAATATACCAAAGTTTCCTAATTTGATTTTCATTTTTCTTTGTGTTTAGTTAGTAAAGAGGTTATTCCCTCCAGCTCCAAGGAATGGCCTAGCTTGCATAGTATCCCGACAGGTGTTACACTCCTGGGAGAAAAGCAGCCAATAGTTGGCAGGCATCCTGGGCCTGGTTAATGCCAAATTTGTGTGAACATAACAGTGTACCAGCATTGTCGCCTATTTATTATTATTATTATTATTTTATTTTGGGGGGAGCAGTCCCTGATATGCAAACAGACAGTACCAGTGTGTATGGGTTCTGGGTAGACAAATAGGGCCCCAGGTTGGCACAGACACCACCAGAGGACCGTGCATAGGGGACTGTGGGTTGCTCAGGAGGGAAGACTGCTGAGGAACAATGTGACAGTTGAGTGACTTCTGAAGGGCTTTCAGCAACCTTGCTACTGCCTTTACAAGTAAACAAGGAGCTGAGATGGGATGGTTTAGAGGAGGGAAACTGGAGGATATTTTGGTGTCAAACCAATATACTTGTCCATGTAGAAGACCTGCCCTGGCTTTGTTGTTTTCAACCACCTCTTACTGGTGCACAGGCTGGGGGACCTGTCTTGCAGGGCTTGACCTCAGTACCAGGCAGTGAGTGTTGGGACAGGGATGGACCATGTCAGGCTGGGTCATGACTCTACACTTCAATGCCCATTGATATGTACAAGAGCTGAAAGAATTGTGGTACAGCCTGGATCGGTTTGCTGCACATAACAGCATGCACAGGAAGTAAGGCAGACCTAATGGGTGTTATTGGAGGTCGCTGCAACTAGGTTGCAGTTCCCACTGGTATATGGAAGAGCCTAGTGTGTGGTGGGCAATGTTAAGCTTGGCCGCAGTATCCATTGGTTTGTGCATGAGATGGGGCTGAGGACAGAACTGACCAGGTGACTGCAACCACCAATGTGTGTTTAGGCTGATGTGAGTGATAGAGCGAGGCAGACGGCAACTGGCTGGTACACACAGGAGTTAGGTTATACTCACCTTTAATGAGGTTTCTTTGTGGATCCTCTCCCCATACCCTGCCAATGGATCACTGGACTCAGAACTCCAACCATGGTGAAAATCATAGGATATGTGATCTGAATGTAGAATAAACGTGTGTGTGTATACACACACACACACACACATATATATACATTATATATATATGACATTTTGTAGAGGAACTATATAATGGAGTCAAGTATAGCATGAAGATATAGCAGTATGCATTACTACTTCTAAACAAAAGATGGACTCCCAATGAAGTTGTTCAATGTTTCTTGAAAATAGAATTGCTGCAATATAGGGAAAAACAGTGGTGGGGGGAAAATGTGGGGGGGGGGGAAATTCCTGAGCCTAAGAAACTATATTATGAAAAATAAAGATTTAAAGAAAAGATATTTTAACATATAGGTTATTTTATGTTTTTGTATTTTTTTTCTTTTACCTGAAAAATAGTTTAACATCACAGAAATTGCAACACTAATAGGGTTCATATATTCCCTTTACTTGGCTTCACATCATGTTCAAATCTTGTCCCATCACATTATCATCAAAATCTGTAAATTAACCTTGGAGCAATATTTTAAAAATGCCAACATTATTTGTGTTTCATGCCATACTAACATCTTATCTTCTTGCTCTGCTTGATCTATCCTTGGATTACATACTTTTTGTTGCTAAAAGTCACAACAGACTCCCCAATATTTAGATTACTCAATTTCTCCTTGAATTTGATTATCTTGAAACTGATAAACAATACTGATCAGTCATTTTATGAAAATAAACCCCTAAATTTTGGTGTTCCTGATGTGCTGTCATAATTAAATGATGGGTGTCATTTGGGAACAATACTACAGAAGTGCTCTTTTTGGCTCACAAAACCAAAGGACAGATAATCTTGACAGGTCTTATTTTTGATGACATTAATTTGCAGCATTTAAATTGGTAGCTTTTCATTTTCTCCACAGAGTAATGCATCTTTTACCCATTTTAATTTACCATTGTTATAGACAGATACCTTGGGATTTTTAAAACAGTTTTCTTCTCAAAATTTTACAACTAATTTTTTATTCATTAGTGAATATGAATATTGGCTATAATCATTTTATTATTTGCCTAATTGTCCTTTCGTGTTTTCATCACTCATTTGTGGTTATTAATTAAAACTCTTAAATAAGAAATTATTGTCCCTGATTCTCCATTAATTTTTTAAATGTTCTATTAAAAATAATAGTGCATATTTATGGGCCACTGTGTGACTTTCCAATGCATGCACATGATATGTACTAAGCAAAATTTTTCCTCACAATAATTAAAATATTACCTTATGATTGTAGGGCTGGAGAGTCATATTTCCACTATAGTCTGAAAAACAGTCTCACTGAATATATTCAAAGGTTATTTTATCACTACTGTTCTACGACTATTCTCTTTATAGCAGGGTTTAAGGCTCAATGCTTCATTAGTTTTTAGATATCCACGTTGGCCATTTGGAACGCTTCAGTTTTGTTCTTTTTTCTTTTGACTAACTTCTATTTTCCAATTGATGTTCACTTTTTGGCTTGACAAAATATATTTGATTCATCACAGTTCTTGATCAATTCCCCAAAATACTAGTTTAATACATAATCACACAAATATATCTTTGTAAACCAGGCTACTTATGTCTAGTATTTATATATACACTATAGATTATATGTGCATATGCATACATGTTGAACACATGTAAACGTTTGTATATCTTTTTATACTTATACCCTGAGTTCATCCTGATACCTGCTAATATAATATAGAAACTCTTCACTATCGATTTTATCAAGTTGGAGAGCTATGACTCTCAGTATTACAAAACATTCATAAGTTTATAATTGATGCAGAATGCCAATATGAGAAACATATATTTCCTATAGAACAGAATGTGTAACAACTGGTTTTATCTTTAACTTTCTGGCCTTAATTTCAATCATAGTGTCAAGTTAGTACATTGTTCTCTTACAGTCCTCAAGAGGACTGAACCTATTAAAATAGATTAATGTATTACAATTTAAATTCTACTTTGCTTTTCTACATATTGATTTTAATTTTCATTTATTTTCTGAAAATGAAATATTACTAAAAGTTCATATTTAATCGCAGAAGAATCACTTTTTATTTATGTGCCACCATTCCTGTTGATGCTTCTGGACACCTCTTTTCTACCCATATGGCATAAGCAACTTCACTACTATCTGCATTTTGATTCTCATCTTATTAAACTCCTTGCAGTTCACTGAAATAACTTATAGAACACTGGAACTATCTTATCTTAGGGAATATGATAGCCTTTTCCTTTGTCAACATCATAGTTTACTCTTTTTCCAAAATGTTGTTTAATGTGACATAGAGAGACCATGAACTCACATCTATTATTTGACATTACTTGTAGTTGGCCAATGCTCAAGACAGGAGCAATAACCTCAACCCAAGTTCTCACACAGGTAAAAGGGAACCAATCATCAGAGCCATCGCCTGCTGCGTCCCAGGATGCATATCAGCGGCAATCAGGGGTGAGGCTTGGAGCTGAAATTTGGACCTATGCAACTGGAGTTGAGATATGAAAGCCCAAGGGGCATCTTAACTGCTTAGCAAATATCCACTTCTAATTCAATTTCTAACAAGCAGTTTCTTGATAAATTTTCTATTTGAACAAGAGTATTAGCATAAACTATCATTAGTTGCAATTTAGGAAACCTGTATTTCTTTTACTGATTAATTGGCTGTTTAATTTATTTGTTTGTTTATTTATTTTTAATTGCAAAGTCAGATATATAGAGAGAGGAGGAGAGACAGAGGAAGATTTTCCCTCCAATGGTTCACTCCCCAAGTGGCCACAACAGCTGTAGCTGAGCCAATCTGAAGCCAGGAACTCTTCTGGATCTCCCATGCGAGTCCAGGGTCCCAAGGCTTTGGGCCCCCCTGGACTGCTTTCCCAGGCCACAAGCAGAGAGCTGAATGGGAAGTGGGTCTTTAGCCACTAGATCACTGTGCCAGGTCCTATTTATTTCTTTTTTTTATCAGGTCAGTGAATTTGCCTTTCACAATTAGATTTTTACTCACTTATGTTATTTTCCTTTGTAATTGTATAATCTTTATATTTTGTTACTTTAAAGATTTTGTCAGAATAACTATTCATTTCTGTCTTAAGAAAAAATGTAACTTATTAATAGCATTTGTTTTTCTCATATTTTCTATGCATTATCATTTATTATTTTTCTATATTTCTATAGATATATTTTACTTTCTATGTAATTATTTCTACAGAAATATATTTTCTATATGATTTTCTATATTTTCTACTGATTATTCTACTCCACTTTTTATATTTTATATTCATTAATTCCTCTCTCTACTTCTGTTTATTATTTCAGTTACTTATTCTTCTAGTTTTCTGGGTTGGAATTTGGATAATTTATTTTCATTCATTTTTTTATTCTGATAACTGTTCAGCAATAGTCATTGTTCTTAGTATAGGTATAGATTTAAATATGTATCATTTTTACTGGCTTCATGGTATTTTAAAATTAGGTTTTATTCCCTCTTTCATTTAATCCAAGGTTATTTTTAAGTTATATATGGTATAGGTTATAGATATATATAAATAATAGCTATGTGGGTATCTAGTTTTTATGCGTTTGTAATTTCCAGTTATAGTGCATTACTATCAGGAGTATTCCATTTTAACGTTATGGAAATGTAATATTTGGCAACCTTAAAATATTACTCAGAACATTCTTGATAGTAACCAATTTTCAGCAAGAAATGTTTGATGTGGATATATCTGATCTTAGCAATTTTATTTTCTAGTTGGCCATTGAAATTCCCTGCAATGTTTTCATGAGGAGTTTTAAAATATTTATTTATTTAAAAGGCAGAGTGAGAGAGGAGAGGAGAGGAGAGGAGAGGAGAGGAGAGGAGAGGAGAGGAGAGGAGAGGAGAGGAGAGGAGAGGAGAGGAGAGGAGAGGAGAGGAGAGGAGAGGAGAGGAGAGGAGAGGCGGGAAGGGAAGGGAAGGGAAGGGAAGGGAAGGGAAGGGAAGGGAAGGGAAGGGAAGGGAAGGGAAGGGAAGGGAAGAGAGAAGAGGAGGAGGAGTAGAAGAGAAAGAAGAAAAGGAAGAGGAATAAGAAGAACAGGAAGAAGAAGAAGAAAGAGAGAAGAGAAACAGAGAAATTTTCCACGTGATGGTACACTGTTAAAATGGCCCAAGAAACCAGGGATTTCTAGGCCAAAGCCAAGAGCCTGGAAGCTCATCTAGGACCTTTGCATGGACAATAGCACCCCAAGTATCTGGATCAGAAAGCAAAGTAGCTGGTAATCTAATCTGCATTCTCTTATGGGACACGGTGTTACTGTAAGTGGCAGCTTTTCCTGCTGTACTAGCTTCATTCTATGTCTAGCTGCTTATCCTGTAATTTTTGCTCATAAAGTTACTAGGTTATGTGGTGCATGCATATCCTTCAATGTTGTAGCTTCATTTTGAATTGTGGGTTTTAATATTAAAATGTATATTTGTGCTTTATTTAGCGTTTTGTCCTTGGTATCCATTTTGCCTGAAATGTTATTGCTTCCTGCTCTCTCTTAGTTTTACATTTTCCTGGTATGATTTTATTATTCCTTCAGTTTTTATTCATTCTGGATCAGTTGGGTTTGACTGCATTTCTTGACATTTTGTGAGGCAAATTGAAACTAGTTGTATTTAATGGTTAGGTACATCTATACTTAATAATATGACTCATGCTTGATCTTAATTCTGCACTAATTTATATGTGTTTATCTTCTAGCTATGTTCATTTTCTATAGTTGTGTATTCTTTCATATATATGAGAGTATATATCAATATTACATGAGTGCATTAAATACAAAATATTATATATGCTTAAATACATGCATGTTAAGAGGTTTCTTTAAATTTCTTTAGATTTTTTTTTTTAATTTGGAAAGCAGAAATAGAAATGGAGATTTCCCAGTTGCCTCTTTACTGACAAACAGCAAATTCGGCTGTGTCCAGCAGAGGCTGGGAGCTTGGACTCAGGCTTGGTCTCACAATGGATGTCAGGGATTCAGCATTGAGAGCCATCATCTGTGGACTCATAAGTGGGAAGCTGGAATCCTGCATAGGGCTGAGTCTTGAACCCTAGCACTCCTAAATGGGATGTGGTCACCCCAAACAGTGCCAAACCCCTGATCTTCACAGGAGTTTTATATTCTACAGACTTACAGGGTGCAGCAGAAGTCATGGTACATGTATAAACTCCTGTATCATAAAGTTAATTTTATACTTATATCTTCATTATAAGAATGTTTAAATATGCTCTTTTTGTGATCTTGACACATTCAATCCATTATTATTACCCATGAAACTTCATGCTACGTAGTCAGGCATGAGAACACATATCTCCTGCAGATTTAGACTTTGTTTACTCCACTAATACCTTTCCTCATCTCCCTCCCACCTTTCCCTACATTATGGTAACTTGCATTCTACTCTCTACCTCATCAGTTTAGTTTGATTTCCATTTATAAGTGAGAACATGAGTTAATTATTGTATATTCATAGCATGACTGATAGATTTATCAGTGATGCCACAAATGATAAAATATCCTTCTTGGACTGAGTAGCAGCTGCAAGATATCAAATCTGCTACATAAATTAGGGCTGCCTTGTACACAGAATTCTATCTGCTAATTTCATCAGTATTAAAACCTAAGCATTTCCCCCATGTCATTAAACATTCATATGCTTGATTTTTATTCACTTGATAATATCCATTAGCACAATAATACATAAATAGTGTGCAACAATGGGACATTTGGGTGGTTTCAGTTTTCAAATAACTATGATAAGCCTCTCTGTATATTTCTGATTATTCTCTTGTGCTATATTTCTGGACATAAAAATTATTCGGAACTCTTATTACAGATTGCCTAATGACTTACTAAATGTTCACAGCACTTGGCAAAGCCACTAGTAAAGTACAGCATAATGTAATATACGTTGTAGATCTTGACCCTGTAATAACAACCAGAACCCACCAATCCACAGCAGGTCTGAATATAACCCAAGAGTACTGTTAGCAGATAGCCAGTTCCTCGAACTCTTCTGGAACCACACGGCCAAGTGTAGCATCCACTTTTTCACAGTCAGCGTTTATAAGACCAGGCGCCTGTTACCGGTCCAGGACTTTAGAATACCAAATATACTCCTTTCACAGTGAGGTTCTGTGAATCAAAGTCTTGGCAAATGTAACTTTATCATGGATTCAAAAGACAATAGTGGGCCCAGAGTGATAGAGTAGTGGTTATGGTCCTCGCCTTGCACGCACCAGAATCCCATATGGTTGCCAGTTCTAATCCCAGAGGCCTTGCTTCCCATCCAGTTCCCTGCCTGTGGCCTGGGAAAGCAGTCGAGGATGGCCCAAAGCCTTGGGACCCTGCAACCGCGTGGGAGACTCAGAAGAGCTCCTGACTCCTGGCTTCGAATCGGCACAGTACCAGCCATTGCAGTCACTTGGAGAGTGAACCATCAGAAGGAAGATCTTCCTCTCTGTCTCTCCTCCTCTCTGTATATCCACCTTTCCAATAAAAATAAATAAATCTTAACAAAAAAAGACAATAGCTGAGAACAAGAATGCAATCAACTAATTAGAGGTAGGAAAGTTCAGAAACTGTGCTTATTGCTCAATATCACACCCTGGAACTATACTTGACATCATGAACACTTATAATCTAGAATTCTTTCCCACACTGGAAAAGCTCATGCCTTAGGACAATTTTTCAATGACTGATTAAGACAATCCATCTGGATTTATCTTTTGTGCATATGAATGAAAAATAGTTGACTACAAATACATGAAATTACTCCTGTACTTTAATTCTATTCTATCGTCCTATGCTGTTTTGAATACCATAGTTATAACATAGTTTGTAACTGGATAGCAACATGTTCCCAACTTCATTTTTCAAGAGCAATTTGGCATTTCAAGGACTCGGGGTCAACTCAAATTTTAGTATTTTTTTATTTTGTGAAAAATAGTGCTATAGTTGACAGAACTCCATTAAATCTGTAAGTTTAATGGCCTGGCATGGTGGCATCACAGGTAGAGCTTCTGCCTTATGCACTGATATTCCATTCAGATGCTAGTTAGATTCCAAGCTGCTTTACTTCCAAACCAGCTCCATGCTAATATGTCTGGGAAAGCAATGGAAGATGGCCCACATTCTTGGGCTCCTGCACTCACATGAGAGACTCAGCAGAAGCTTCTGGCTACTAACTTCAGCCTGCCTTAGTCTTGACCATTCACAACATTTGTGTACTGACTAGCAGAAGGAAGATGAAAGATCTTTCTCCCTCACTCTGTAGGTCTGATTTTCAAATATAGTTTTAATGATTGATTTAATATTTGAATGTTTTCTTTTTATCTTTTATGTTAATAATTTAAGTCTCCTACTTAAGCCACATACTTTTTTTATTTTACATTTTAATTGGAAAGGAAGATAAGATTTATGGACAGAAGTAATGACAATAAGATATTCTACCCATTATTTCACTTCCCAAATGGCCATAATGGCCAGGACTGATTCAATCCAAAACCAGGAGACAGGAGTTTCTTCCAGATCTCCTATGTGAGTACAGTGTTCCAAGGATTTGGGCCATCCTCTGCTTCTTTTCCAGGCCATTAGCAGTGAATAACATAGGAAGTCGATCAGCTGGGACATGCAAGGACACACACACACACACACACACACACACACACACACACATGGGATCCTGGCACTTGCAAGGTGATTATTTGGCCAATAAATCTTCATTCCAGGCATTAAATCAAATATTTTCTTATTTAGCCTTTTAATGTCCTGCGTATCAGTCTTCATCACTATAAAATGAACTTTTACCATTTTCTCCTGTCTACTGTTTATCATTTCATATTTTAGTTGTGCTATTTTTATTTTGTTATACCATAAGATATTTGTACATTAATTTTTCCATCTTGCATTAATCTTCCTCTTTTTTCCAAATTTAGTTTTAAATGCATATTTTATTTTCTTTTGACTTTTCTATTTTAGTTAAAGAGAGACAGAGATGGAAAGAGAAAGAAAGTGAGATCTTCCATATACTGATTTACTTCATAAATGTCCACAATAGCTAGGTCTAGGTCTGGCTGCCTGTAGAGTCAGGAATTCCATCAGGGTCGTCCACAAGGGTGTCAGGAGATTCAAGTGTTTGAACCATTGCTTGCTGCCTTCCAGGGTGCACAATAGCATGAAACTAGATCATAAGAAATCCAGAATATGAATCCAGGATTTCCATATGGAATGTGAGACCAGAATGCAACATGTAAACCATGGCATCAAACACCTCTCCCCTGTTGAATTTTTATTGATTTTAAAGGAAACATAGTGACAGGAAGAAGCAAGGAGAGGGACAAAGACAGAAAGGGAGGGAGGTCCATTTTAACAGAACAGTTGGTTTGATCATTATTAGTCACTTACGGGCCTCTGGAAAATAGTTTACAGTAAGATAATGCGTTCATAATTATTCATTTAATAATTTTCAAATAAACACTATGTGAGTCTGAATGGAATCCTATTAATAGAACATTTCATATGCTCTAGGCACTATTCTGTCTCAACATGAAGTCAGGGAAAGGGATTTGACATAAGAACCCAGAATCTCTACACGATCTATAGCATGCACCATACATTTATCAGAGTGGCTAGACTGTAAGCATCAATCACTACCTAAAGTAAATACAGATTCAATTAAACACCTATCAAAATACCAATGACATTCTTGACAGAACTAGAGGAAAGAGTACTAAAATTCAAGTGGAATCACAAAGATTCAGAACATCCAAATGTATGCTGAGGGGGAAAAAATCAAGGTACAGGCATAGCAATATCTAATTTCAAAACATACAAGGACATTTTCTTAATTAAAGCAGTATGGTACTGTCATAAAACTGACAAACTTAATAGAACAAGGAACTCAGAGATGTATCCATATACACACAGCTAACTGATTTTTGCCAAAAGTGCCAAGACCGTATGTTGGCAAAGAGATAATTTATTTGATAAATGATGCTGAAAAAATTGAGTATAGATGCTGAATTTAAATAGTTTCCTCCAACTGCACATAAAATAATATTCAAAGTAGATCAAGAACATAAACTTAAAATGAGATAATAAAAGTTATAGAAGGAAATATAGGGGAGATGAATGAAGATATTAATATAGGTGATAATTTTCCTAATAAGTTACACAAAAGCAAAACTACATGATTATATCAAATTATTCTGCCAATAAAAGGAAACAATAAATGCATGTGTGAAAGAACAGGAAAAAGACCTTCAAGCTACTACTGAATCAAAAAATTTATATCTAGAATTTATCAACAACTCAGAAAAATCAACAACTCAGACCAGGCTAGTTAAGAGATTAGTAGATTATCTAAACAGTTTTCAAAAGAAAATACAGAATTTACAAACACATATATAAACAAATTTTCTTTTTTTTTAAGATTTATTTATTTATTGGAAAGTCAGATACACAGAGAGGAAGAGAGACAGAGAGGAAGATCTTCCAACCGATGATTCACTCCCCAAGTGAGTGCAACGGCCGATGCTATGCCGATCAGAAACCAAGAGCCAGGAACTTCTTCCGGGTATCCCACACGGGTACAGGGTCCCAAGGCTTTGGGTTGTCCTCGTCTGCTTTCTCAGGCCACAAGCAGGGAGCTGGATGGGAAGTAGAGCTGCCGGGATTAGAACCGGTGCCCATATGGGATCCCGGGCACATTCAAGGTGAGGACTTTAGCCGCTAGGCCACGGTGCCAGGCTCCTATAAACAAATTTTCAATACCACTACCCAACAGGGAAATTAAAATCAAAACCCTAAGATGTGAGCTCATTCCTGTCTCTCTTAGTTTTCTAAAAGACACAGAGCAAGTGATGCTGGCAAGGATGTAGATAAATGGGAACCCCTACACACTGTCAACAGAACATATGTAAATACAACAGCTATGGAAAGTACTGTGGAGATTTCTTTTAACACTACAAATAGACTTGCCTTATGATCCAGACATCTCACTATAGGGTATATATTCAAAAGACACGATTCCTTTTAATTAATGAGATATTTGCTTCAATCATGTTTGTGGCAGCATTGCTCAAAATAGCCAAAATATGGCATAAACTAAGCTGTCCATCATCAGATGAGTGGAAAGTGAAAATGCACTATATAGAGATATACTAAAATGGAATACTATTCAGCTATAAAAATTATGAAATTCTATCATTTGCAACATAATTGTTGCAAGAAGGTGATATTATGTTGAAGGAAATAAGTCAGGCTCAGAAAGACAAATACTCTATTTTCTCATTTACATAAGAGGGATATTTAAAATACACACACAAATAAGAAAGTATTTGTACAAAAATGTGTTTTATTATTCTTTGGCAAAATCTCTGTCCAATGCCTAAGAATCATGCATTGATAGATTTACAGATTTTAAAATCTACTTAATATGAGTGAAGTTGGGCACGTATTCATTTTCTTCTGCTGAGTTTTTGTCATTTTACATTTAATTTGTTTAATTTAGTGGAGCATTAATCCTTTGAATATATTGAGTATAGTATAATTTAAAAATATTATCTCCAAAGAAACATCTGAATTCTTGTTGGAATTATATCATAAGGAAATTAACCAAAAACCACACAGACTCTAAAGGAAGAAATAAAATTTCCTTTTGTAATAGAATACCAATCAGAATTAAAAAGAATAAAACCAGAAAATAAATTTTTAAAAATTACATTGGAAGAAAATATGGTGTAAACAGAATGAAGAAGATGTTTTTATGTCAAATACACTTTTAGGTTCTATTGTTTCAACCATTGCATTACATTTCAATCATAGGACTTTGTGATTTAGATCTTACACTAGCTTGATTTTGAAATTCCTAAACTCTGAATTTCAGTTCCTTAACTATGATTGCACATTAGCTGGTAAGAAAGCAGCAGATGAACATGATGTTCAAACAGATTCCAGTTATGAAACATATTTGTTAAGTGCTGTGAGCTGCTACTTATCTCCAACTGATATTCTTTACACTAAAAAAAGAGCTGTTCTGGTTTTTGTGTTCCATCCTAAGTCTCCACTCTCTTAGTCTGAAGTGCCTATATCGTGAGTTCAAAACTTATACAACTCTTCAGCATCGATCACAGTCTTTGGATCTGCATTCCCACTTCACTCACCATTTTCTTGGTTAAGTATTCTTGACATTTTAGTAGGCTTCTCACCTTGTTAGGTTTTGTACATATGAAATCATAATGGACCTCAGGCTGAGAATATAGTATTTTATTTATAAATGATGGATAAACTCACTTTCAATTTTTTTCTTCTTCTTTTTTGAGGTTCTAAAGTATATATAAATAAAAAAGTTTTAATAAAAATTTGGTATGGGCCTTTATTCTCTCTTTTAAGTTTTTCTTAAGTCAGGTTTTTAGGGGCTACCAAATTATCCAATGTTGTATCATAAACAAAATGATTTCACACAAGAATGTGAACTTATCATTATGATGGCGAATTCAATTGAATTTAGTCTATAACACTCTGCCTCCCATTTAGCATTCACATCACATAAAGCAAGTCACCATATTTATATGTGCTATATTATTTATTTCAGCTTCAAACAATGCTATGAAGCAAAACAGCATTATTGTTAAGCATTCCTGTCTATTAGCACCACAACTGAGACATATAAACGATACAGTGAAATCTGTAGTAAACTGAACTAAGACTTCTGGTTAAGAGGTGAAGTTCTTTTTACTACAATATATATTTCCTGGATTAAAAACCCCATGATCTCCTGAGGAAACCTAGTTTAAGATACATTCGTATTTTATCCATATTGCCCTGCCTGAAATTTCTGTAATTTAGAAAGAACTGAAAAATATGATTCATCCCATCTCATTTCATAGGGTTGAATTGTTGCATTTCAGAGTATGTTAGTTTCTTGGCAGGAGATTAGGGAATCAGATTTTTAAAAGGATGTTTACATCAACTTTTTCAGGAAATAAAAATGAACAAGCCATCATAACAGATCCTCTTGATAATGCAAATAAGCTTTTAATAATACATGTTGTTAATGAATATTTTCAATGTCTTTGTTACTCGTCAAGGATCATACAGGTACCTTTACAAGGAAGAATCATCTAGTAGATGAGTTGAAACTACACAGAGTAACATAAGTTCTAAATGCTATTAGTGGTAACTACCCGTTACAAAAAGAATTAGCTAAGTAATTTCTAGTCATAGTAGGAATTACTGCTTCTGAACTAGAAAAGTGTATGTGTGCATGTGCGGGGGTATAAAGGGAAGAATTTACCTCAAGAAACGAAAACAGGCATACTCTATTTGGCAACAATTCAGCAATGGAATTATCTCTTAAAATTTCCCAAAGTAAAAATTCTTGTTGCAATTCTAGGGAAAACATGACTCACAGAAGTGAAGATTCAGAGAGAGAAACTGAAGACATGCTGGCTCAGAACCACATTATTTCGGGGCAAAGTGAGAAGATGGGCAATACTGCTAGCAGTTTTGACCAAGAGAAAGATTCTGTAGTCCCTTCTATCTTTCAGTTTGGCCCTGGGAGCTGACAGGGGCTAGCTAACTACTTGGCTCCCTGAAACCGGGCGTAGGGGCTGGGGATGTGGAAGACCTTGTCTCCCTCTTATCCTCTCATCAACTAGACTCCATTTGCTAAGGTGGAGCTGCAGCTAAATCCTGTGCCAAACTGGAGAACAGTGAACAGCTCACATACAGGAGAGAGCAGCTTACAGGGTCAGTAGTGGATCTGTGATATGCTGTGATTGTGGGAATTTGGGACATTAGCCATAAAACTGAAAGGACTGTGGGTGGTGGCTGACTTCATCAGAACCTGCCTATTCTGACTGCAGAAACTGCGAGCTTCCTGCATGCTGAAGGATTGAGGGCTCAGTGAACACACTGCAGTCAGTGCTCCAGTAGACGCATGAGCCTGTGCAGGTTGGGGGGGAAATACCATGATCTTGCTCTAGGTTCTACATCAGTTGGTTCACTCGGACACAAAAAAGGGCTGAGAATGTGACTATATTAGCCAGCTCTGTCCTCCCATTCTTCTACTGACTGTACCAGAATTGTGAAACCAGATCCAAGTGTTTTGTTTGTTTGTTTGTTTGTTTTTTGGTTTTTGTTTTCTGAGCTTGTACCCACCCATAAACAGTGACCAAAATTACCTGGCCCCATTCAGAGCATATCTCTGTAACACCAAGCTAAGCCCTTAGACAATTGCACCAATCCACAGAGACATTCTTCCAGGAACAAACCCTTCAACAATAATAATAAATGAACCCAGAAGATATCAAAACAAGTGTTACCCAGTAGCATAAAAATTAGAAACACAAGCAATATGAAAAAGCAAGGCAATATGACTCCCCAAAGGGAAAACAAAAAATATATTGTCAACAGATTGTGAGGAAATGGACAATAACAAAATACCTGAAAAGAAACTCAGAAGATTAATTATAAGATAACTCAAAAAGTTATTAAATAATAAAAAGAAAGCAGTATATGACATGGAAACAGAATTCTGCAAAGATATAAAGACATTGAATTAAAACAAAACAAAACAAAATCCAATGAAGTATTAAATAAGTCAAGTTGAAAATTATACTGTAAAATCTTAATAGAGTTTTCAATGTCAGGTATGTTGAAATGTTTCAACTGGACAAGGGCTGGAAACAGACATTGAGATGAAGAGCAAAGTAAAGGAGGAAAAGGGGAAAGTGAAGAAGAAGAAATAAAATTGAGCAAGAGCAATGTTTGGTTTGCCAAGGTATTTTGGGATGTTATTTTAAATTTGTGGCCTGAGTAAAATATTTTGAACTTCATAATGTGTGTGTCTCACCCAACTATGTGAAGGACAGAATACAGAATAAGTTTGATACCCAAATGAAACAGAATTATTTCACTACTGTCTTTAAAACAGGACATCAACTCTCCTATTGTCATTAAAGAGCAACATTAATGCTTTATAAAATTTGAATTCAAAATTAAGTATTAAGATTTACAGTTATGAGAACTGAAATTTTCTGTTCATTTGTTGTAGTAAATTGATATTTTTTCTTTTAATTAATTAATTAATTAATTAATTTTTATTGTTAGTAGCATTGTATTATGTGAAACGGTTTTATAGGTACTGGGATCCCCCCCACCCCTCCCACATCCCGCCATCCATGGTGGATTCCTCCACCTTGCTGCATAACCACAGTTCAAGTTCAGTTGAGGTTCCTTCGTTGCAAGCACATACCCAGCGTAGAGTCCAGCATCCTATTGTCGATATTCTTTTTTCTTTATCACATTTTCTCTCTCATACACACACACATCTTCTTAAAGTCCTGAATATTATGTACTACACAAATATTATGTTTTTTAAATTCTAATCTTTCCAAAGAAAACTTAAATTTTTCCACTTATTTTTGAATTCCCTTTATATATATTTTATATATGTAACTGATATTTACGTAGAACCAATAATTACATAAATTCAATATCTTATAGCCATGTATTTATTATGCATAACAAATTTGTGAATATATTTACATACAAATACTATTATAGATTTATAACCTGTAAGATATTTATCAAATATTATGTATAATAATATTGATTTAATATAGTTATTGGTTCTGTTTCTCTGAAAAATCCTGGAACTTTGACCAATGTGAATGACTAGGGCAGGAAAGTTATTAAAAGCAATACAATGTTAAAAACAGAAAGCAATTTTTCTACTTATTACTTGTTTCATCCTTCATTTAATTGGAAAATAAACTGAATTTATGTCATTATACGAAGTAACAGAAAAATTATAAGAAAAAGGAGGAGTGAAGAAGGGAGTAGGAAAGGAGTAAAGGTAGTGTGGGAAGTATCTTTATAATTGTAAATAATATATGAAAATATTCTTAAAAAGCTATTCCCAGTCTACAAATACAAATTTAAATAAAAGAAAAAAAAGGAAAACAAGCTGAGGTTCCCAGGTCAGATGTTCTTTTACTGAGAACTTCGTCAATGCCTGGCAAAATTTTCAATTGTGTGAGGTTTCCAGCTGAATTCTAGAAGTTTTCTTAGTTGTCATTACATACTGGCAAAGGATAAAAGTTTGAATAGACGTCAGTCTATCTAAGGAAAGTAATTCCCCCTCTGAGATAGATCATGCCTTAAAAAATGTACTCTTGGAGAGTTGCAAATTAGCTTTGGCATCATATGTCTTTTTTCCTTCATAATACTGAAAACAAGAAAATGGAATCACATTTTAGGTTTGGTAATTTGCTAACCAAAGTAGAAAATTATGCGCATGTTATGTCAGAACTAAATTTCAATAATAGTTTAGAATTTCAGGGAATAATTTAGGACCTATGACACCAGAAAGCAGTCTCAGTGAACTTCATACGCATAAGGATCTGGATGTAATATGGTCCTTCCCAAATAAAAACAAAACGTATTGAATCTTCATTCTGGAAGTACATTAAAGTAAAAATGCAAAAATTTAGTGGAAGTCGAACTAAAGATTCTAGTACCTGAAAGAATGTTGAATCAGGGGATGGGTCACATTAGGTAGGGCCATGACACTAACCACAGCACATGAGAGTACCAGGTCTGGGGTGGATTCTGTGGGGGATATGTGGGTCCAACCCTGTGGAAATGTAAGTCCTGCTGCTTAGTTCAAAAGTTGGTGTGGTGATGGGCTGAGCTAGGTGTTACCATGGAACCTGCCATCACTTACGGGTACTAGGGCTGAGAATAGGATGGGCAGGTCCAAGCTGCAGCACCTGCATGTGCATCAAAAGCAGGGTGTAGGGTTGGCCAGCCCGCAACATCCACCAGCTCAGACAAAGGCCAACATGGAGGGATAGGCTATGCTGGGTAAGAGCTTTGCACCTGCTGGAGCATGTGAGATCTGGGTCTGGGAGTGGGCTGAGTCAGTGAACCTGGGAAATACCTCTATGGAGCCATAGCTCCCACTGGTGAAGATGTGTTCCAGACCTATGGGTCAGGTAATCTGGGCAAGGTAGCCCCACCCATTGGGGAGTGTGTGGGTTGGTTTTGGAAGGGGGCAGTCAGGCAGGGCCAAGCAAACCTCAACTGACAAGGAACAACAGAAATCAGCTTGGAGTACAGATCATGCCAAGCTAGGATCTTACACTTACGGGTTTGCATGAGCCAGGGATGCCAGGCCTCAGCATTTAAGGTAAAGGCCAAGACAGGTGAAGATCTATGCCAAGCTGAGTCAGATCAACCACTGGCACGTGTGTAATGTATGGCTGGGAACAAGTCTGGTTGGGGAATTAAGGGGACACACGGGCTGAATCGGGGATCCAACTTGTGAGTGTCAGGGGGGAAAGTGGGGTCTGTGTTCTGGTCTGGATATGGCTGCAGTGTCCCTTGGCACAAGTGTGGACCGAGGCTGGGTGCACCAAATCGGACTAGACTCCAGCACTAACTTGTGCTTTGAAGGACCAGGGTAAGTATAGGATGAACTAGGCCAGGTCTCTGCCCTAACTGCGCCATGTGTGAGCTGTGTCTGGGTATGGACCAGCCTTGGCTTGGCTGAAATATACAACAGTAAGAACTTGAATGGGCTGATGGTCAGTCAGCAAAGGCCACTGTTCCTGCTAGGACAGGAGGTGGACTAAATAGGGCTGTCCTATGGACCTGCTGGTATGTGCAAGATCTGACATTGGGAAAGTTTCTGATGGAGGAGCTTAGGAAACTCCTCTGTCCAGACACAGTCCCTGCAGGTGAGCAGGGACTAGCAGGGAATAGCCCAGACAAGGCCAGGGAATGTTACCCACCAGCATATATTTGGCACAGGTCGGAGGTGGATTAGGCCAAACCACTTCACATCACACACTGGTGAATCCAAGCACCAAAACAGAGTGTGAGTCGGGCCAGGTTTGGTTGCAATATGTACCAATACACATTACAGCTGGGACTGGGTGCCAGCTGAGCAGGCATAGGCTGTAACCCCACCAACATGAGGTGGAATTGGGTGTGGGTTGGGCAGGGTCAAGGTACAGCACCCACTGGCAAATGCCAAGGCAAGGCAGGCCATGACAGACTGGACTTTGGCACCCAACCAGCACACATGAGAACTGGTGGGGGAGGGAGAAGACAAAGCTGGTAGGGGGAATGTGGAGGGCTCCCCTCGTGGACCACCACTCCAACTGGAGAGCATGAGTTGGGATGGGGGCAGACCAGAACAGGCAGGACTACAACACCTACTGGCCTCATGTGAGCTAGATGAGCAAAAAGCCATGCTGGGCTGACTATTCCTACTGTTGCAAGCATAAATCAGAGTAGGTAATGTTTGGTTGGGCTTTGCCGCCCCATCAGCTGGCAGAGGTTGGCACTGGGGGCTAATTCTGTCAAGTTAAACCGCAGAACCACCTGGAAAGTGCAAAATTCAAGAGTGGGAGTGGGTCCAGTAGAGAAATAGTTGGCACCTCCCTCATGGGTTACCACTGCCACTGGAGAGCATGAAAACTAGGAATAGGGCAGACTTGGCTAGACAGAAAAGCACCCACAAGCATGTTGTGGGCTGGATAGTGGGGTTAGTTGGGTTGAACTAGGCTTCAATGCTCATTGACATGTATGAGAGCCGAATGGGATGTGGGACAGACTAGACTAGTCTGCTGTACATACTGGCAAGCATGGGTGACATGGTAGGGGACAGGCCTGGTGGGGGTTATTGTGGGTTGCTCTGACTAGGTTGCAGCTCCCATTGCTTTGTGTAAGGGTCAAGTGTAAGGTGGACAGAATCAGACTGGCTGCCAACACCCATTGTTTCATGTGGAAGACAGGGCTGCAAACAGATCTGACCCAGCAATGGCAACCACCAGAATGTGCAAAAGCTGATTGGGGTGACAGACTGTGCTGGACCCTATACTGGGATGCACACACAAGAATAGGGCCTGGGATCAAATCAGATGAAGTTTATTTGGGGAGCCCCAAACTAAACTGCTGATCTCAGAACCTCAACCATGAAGAGAAGTGCAGGTTCCATGGTCTGACCATGGAATGTGAGTGTCGAAGTTGAGCCTCCTCAAAGGCTCAGACGGAGCAGTAGACAGCAAATCCAGGTGCACATTGAGGATATAGCAGTGCATTGGAACCTAAAGAGGACACCTGGTATCACAACTGAGGACTGAGGACAGAGCAAGTCAATCAACTACTCCAGTCAAGAGTTGGCAGTGAATACCTAGGCAAAGACTCTAAGATGGACTATGTCAGCCAGTGGATTCTGGAGAGATTTCATTGTGCTTGGAATGGTGAGATTGGCAGCAATTCAGAACTGTTGGACTATAAAAACCACTTGAGCAGGACCCTTGGAACATGCCCCACATCGGGAACCTGGGATGGGTGGGAGGCTGGGTAGGGCTTTTTCCTTTATCTCCCTCCTTAACCCAGATACAGAAAAAAAAATAATAATAATAAGGAAACAATGGTCTTATCTACTTCCCTGTAGCCCTTGCCCCTTTGTGTCCTAATCAATTATATAAAGATTAGTAAAATAAAATATTTTTTAAAAAACTTTCATTAAAATGAAAAAAATATTAAAAATACAGGATATCATTTGTATTATACAATGTTACAAGTAACATATACCAAATATGTTAATGATTCTGAAATACTGAATAAAGTTGAGTTGTTCATCATTTTCATTTCTTTATTAGCAAGGCAAAAATGTTATGAAAGAGTATCAGAATGCATTAAACTCTTTGGATATAAGGCCTGTGATTATGAACTGAGCCTCTTTTTCTAATAGCTTACAAGGAGCTATCAATGCCAAAATTGCTATGTGGAATAGGCACCAAATATACTGAAGAAGACAAACAAAAATAGAGCAGACACAATAGGATTATGATTACGAATAGAATATTTCTTAGGGATTGCAAGAAATAATCCTTTGAATGAGCATTTAGTATTGTAATTCCATCTTTAAAACCTCTTCCTATTATACTTGAGAGTGGTATTGGAGAATAAAAAAGAAAAGCATTTCAGCCAAAGATATGAAGGCTATGCTTAACAGCTATGAAACAAGGATGTGAGTACTATTTTAATAATGATGACATTATTAACAATGACAAGTGGTAAGTCTACTACAACAAAAATATTGAGCAAATTTAGCAAACATTAATGCAGAAAGAAGTCCAATCTACCAGTAATTGACAAATTAATTACCCTATTGTAATTAATTCACCTTGAGTGCCTAAGATCATGTGGTATATTAGATGAATTGAACAAACATTCTTTGCCTTAGTTTTCTTTCATAAGATCAGTAAATCTTCTTTTAAATATCTGATATTTATAGCATCTATGAGTTCTTATCAGTATGTCGTTACTTGAAAAATTAGTCACCACTTATTTGATCGGAATGGCCACAAGTTTGTACTGAATCTTTTCTTCCTTTTAGCATAAAGTCCTTTCCAGATGTGCTGATAGGTGTGGCAGCTCATAACTGAACTTTTTCTCATTATAATTTTTATAATTTAATTGGTTCTATATTATCATGCTTAACTTCATTTACAAAAAGAAACAAAAGGGTTATTGACTTACTGACACCTTCTTTAGATTCTTGATATGTTCACAAAGTATTTTCTAGCCTTTCCCAAAATATCTCCTACAATTTAATTTTTAATTCTGTGACAAAATTATGTTCCAATAGATATTTAGTAGAAAGTCTTCAGCTATGGTCCTTAAGAGAATGACACCTATTACTTACATCATGTTTCTATCTTTATTCTATCTTTATTATATATATATAATATATATAAATTTTATATATAAATAAAATATATATATATTTTATATATATATAAATTTTATATATAAATAAAATATATAAAATATATATTTATATATAAATATATATATATAAATATAAATATATATATATATATATATGGCTGTGAATTCAGCCAGGAAGTACCTGATTCTGTGGAGACTTCTGTGAAATACAACTAATCTTCTCAAGTTATTTTCCCCTGCCTAAATATCTTTGGCCTTTGCTGTTTAAAAGTGTGATTCTGGGGCCCGGCGCGATTGCATAGTAGTTGAAGTATTTGCCTTGCACACGTTTGGATCCCATATGGGTGCCGGTTCTAATCCCAGCAGCCCCGCTTCCCATCCAGCTCCCTGCCTGTGGCCTGGGAAAGCAGTGGAGGACGGCCCTAAGCCTTGGGACCCTGCACCCACATGGGAGACCCGGAAGAGCTCATGGCTCCTGGCTTCAGATTGGCTCAGCTCTGGCTGTTGCAGTCATTTGGGGAATGAATCATCAGACAGAAGATCTTCCTCTCTGTCTCTTCTCCTCTCAGTATATCTGCTTTTCCAATAAACATAATTAATTTTTTTTTTTAAAAAGTGTCATTCTGTCTTGGTTAGCACTACCATTTAGAAGTATGCTTTAGGCCTTTCTTTTTCACTTGTACATAGAGTCTACAAAAAGAAAAACAATAAACTATTACAATAAGTGCAAATTAACCCATATCTGAGGGGCTTATAACATGCTTATCTATAAGCAAACTGTCTTTGACTGTTACTGCATGATATGGTAAAGGAAGTTATAATTCCGTTCTCATCATCATTTTAATAGCAATCACTTAGGTGGTGAGTTGAGAATATGCTGATCTTTCATATCAGCCTTTCAATTACTAAAAGGAGAAAATGTTTTTATGTCACAATTGAAAAGAAACTGTTCCACTCACCACTATCTATGGAAAGTTGGGAGTTGCCTATGACACAATTTTGAGATTATAATACACGGACCTTGGGAATGGATCTAAGTTAATTAGTGTAATATAGAATGGTATAGCATATAGTATCTTCATGTTGTTACATTTCTAGTGATGATTTTTTAGATTTATTTATTTAAAAGGCAGCATTATAGAAAGAGGAAGGCAGGGAGAGAGAGGCAGAAACCTCCCATTCATTGGTTTACTCTCCAAAGGTTCCTAACAGCTCAGACTGGAGTAGGCTGGAGTCATAGCGTGGAGTTTGGTTTGTGTCTTCCACATGCATGATTTGGCTGTGAGTACTTGCAGTGCCCTCTGCTGCTTTCCCAGGTGCATTAGCATGGAGTTGGCTTAGAAGTGGAGCAGTTGGACTTCTGCATCAACACACGAGTTGCTGATATTTCAGGTGGTGGCTTAACTCACTGCATCACAACACTGATCCCTGTGTTCCTAATTCGTATCCTTATTCCTTTAAAATAAAGTACCTGTACACGCAACCTTTCCAAAGTACTAGACTTACCATCGCTATGGTAGGCATGTTTGTACCACCTCAAAATGTGTGCATGAAAAGTATTCACTAGATATGGCTTGGGACAGAATCTTTAGGAGGTAATTAAATCAGGAGGTGCAAAGTGACACTAACAAAGTGACAACAGAGATTCACCTTGTTCCTCCCACAACGTGAGGAAGGAGCGAGAATTTACCATTTGTGAATAGCACCAGAACCTGGATATGCTTGCTCCACCTTGATACTTAATTTCCTGTTACTGGGATTATAAAAAAAAAAAATGTGTTGTTTATAAACCACCAAGTTTATATTATAGAAGCACAAACATATCAATATTAAAATTTTCTGGAGCTAAAATACCATAAAATCTTTGATTTCTGGAAGGGTATCCAGTTTTGTGCATAACACAACTTTTAACACACTAAAACAACTGCTAGCTCCATAAAGGGGTCAACTGATCTGAGAAAACCTCTAACTATATTCCCAGAGAAAGGATACTGCTACTAATCTTTAAGAGAGATGATAAAGTAGGTTAAATAGGCCTTGATATCTTTAAAATATTGCTCGGAATTAAAGCTTTTCTATTAAAAAAAAAATGAGTTAACATTTTTACACCACCTAAAGTGAAAAATAAGAATCCAAGAAAACCAAAATGGAAAGACCGCTGTTGAATATGACCAAAAACAAGAAAAAAAATAATTGACTTGGCTATGGCCTTTTGTAAAACTACCTCCCATTGAGAACTCTAGTAATATGAGAATGTTTTAATAATATTATTCTATCTTAAATAAGTAGTATTATGCATGTTTTTATTTCTTAATGCCACCAATTATAACAATCTTTAATAAAGGGCAAAGCGAAATTTCTAGATTGAGATAGAGCCATGATAAGTCCTCACCAATAGTTTTCGATTAGTATCAGTGTATACAAAGCAAATTGATGCATATCTATTAAAAATTCATTTCCTACAGACTGATGCCTTTTTAACATAGCAGTCTTACCTTATCTGAAATATGCTAAGCCATCATGATTCATTGATACAGTGATGGACTCTGCTTACCACAATGTCCTTAAATACGATACCACATTACAGAATCATAGTATGAAATATTTACATTAGTTTATTGGCTATTCAAACTCTTTGCTGTACAGATCAATCAATGGTCAATAAAATGTTTCACACAGCAGAACACAAAAGAGCTGAATTATCTTCTACAGATGTATTTACCAATAACTGAATTAATTGACCAAAATCTATGTTACATTGCTTTTAGTGTAATGAGCTTTTCCCTATCACTTCACTGCACATAAAATGAACAGATCAAAGCCAATCCTTTCATTTACTGTCTTCGACAATGATAAAGCATAATCAGTCAAGGTAAAGGTGACAAAGGCAAATACTCAGTATTCACCTAAATGTGCTATTCTTTGAGTTTAAAGTTCTTCATGTCAGCATGGATATGTGTCTCTATTTTAATTCTGTTATACTTAATATTTCACTTGGATTTACTGTGATTTTGAGTTTTATGATTTAAGACAGAAGGCTTTATAATCTTATAATATTTGATGCCAGGTATGAGTAGAACAAATCATGTCTCCTTGCCCTAGAGATCCTATAAAGACAAATAGGGACCTGACATTACATCACTGTGGTACCTCTTGGTCTCTTAGAGCGTACTGATTTTGTTTATGCTTTACTATGGATTTACAGATTTGTGTTACTTTCAAAAGTTCTCATACTTCTAAATTTTGTGTCTTTTATGATAAATACATATTATAGAAAACATATATATATTTAAAATATGTTCACTAAATAAAATTATCTTTGAATCCCATTTCCACTATCTTTTAAGTTTTTCTTTTGGATATTCCTTCCTATGTTTATTTTGCATAAAATATTTTATAATGACTTGTGTGTGTGTGTGAACATGGCAGTTTGCTACAGCTAATAATGAATTGCTGCATTTCCAGAATTATAACTCACAAAAAATTCTGAGGAAAAAAAATCTAGTGGAACCTCTGTGAGACAAGATGACAGAACTAGGAGATGCAATTTGTAGTCAGCAATGTAGGCAGCCAGTGGTCCACATGAGCCACAGTTTATCATCATCCCACGAAAGTCACTGTACTAAGGATCATGGTACTGAGCAAAGCCAGAGAGGCTGAGGCACACAGCACTACCAGAGTAGCCAGAGGCACTGCCTGGCATTGAATGTTGTGAACCTCACTGACTCAGGGTTCAGAGAGAAGCCAGGATAAGGATAACACCTTGGTGGGCCTTGTAGGGATGGAATATGCTGCTTTCTTCTGTTCTCTTCCAGGCCCCTAAACAGGTGACAAGAAGCCACCATTTTGCAGGTTGTCTGTTTTGTGACTGATGCAGGCTTAGCCCTGATGCTGCACTGATGTTCATGATTAGGAAGTCTGTCAAAAGGATAAATCCATGTCTCTAGTTAATTTTGAGTTGTGCCATGTGGCCTGATGGGGGCATCATGAACAATTTACACACCCTACTAACAAGCCCTGAGAGTAGGCTATTTTTCAGAGGGCAGTTTCAACATTTTCATGCCTTGTAGTGGAATAGAAGAGAGAAATGTGTATATGCAACACAGCAACCTACCTGCAAATTTTCCTTATCCTGGTGCCTACCTAAACTGGGCAAAGCTTATATGCTCCAGGCTAGTCTGATTGTTCTATAATTAACACTACAAAGCATCAAAGAAAAATACAAGACACAGAAACATGGAAAAATATTTGACTTCATGGACTGAAGTAATTAATATTATCAAAATGAACAAGCCACTGAAAATAACTGACCGATTCAATGCCCTTACAATAAAAATACCTTATAACATTCTTCTTAGATCTAGAAAACACAATATTAATATTAATATGGAGACAGAAGAAACTATGAATAGCTAAAGAAATCTTAAAACAACAGAAACAAATTCCATTATATCACAATATCAGACTTCAAAGATGTTCTACAGGACAGTTGTAATCAAAACATCCTGATACTGGGACAAAACTAGACCTGAATACTAATGGAACAGAATAGGAAAGAATTCTATGATCAACTAAGTTTTGATAAGCATACTAAAATTAATTCAGGAAGTAAGGACAGTTTCTTCAAAAAATTATGCTGGGAAAATAGTGCCTACGTGTGTGCAACTATGAAACAAGACCCATTACCTTGGAACTTACACAACAAAAAACAACTCTAAATCTTGATGTTACATTACACCATCAAATTTCTAGAGAAAAGTATCAGTTACTCTCTGTAAGACACAGGCATAAGCAAAGATTTCTTGGAAAGACTGCAGAAACATAAGCATTCCAAACAAAACGAACAAAAATAAACACACATGATTGCATCAAGTTAAAAAGCTTCTCCACTACAAAACAAAGTGTAAACAAAGTGAAAAGTTAGCATGGGAGAAAATATTTTCAAACTATGCAACTGACAGAGAATTAATATCCAGAAACTATAAGGAGCTCAAGCAATTCAAAACAGAAAATTCAGTAAATAAGTGGGGAAAGGATATGGACAGACATTTCTAAGGAATGAGTTCAGATGGTCATAGACATTAAAAAATATGCTTAGGTCACTAAGCTATCACTTGACTATTCTATTAGAAAAGCTAACCCTTGCTGGCAAGACTTTGGAGGAAAAAGTACTGTTGCTGGGGATGTAAAAAGGCATAAACATTACATATGACAGTATGAAGAACCCTCAGATATCACTCCTGGAATTTGCCCAAAGTAAATGAAATCAGTAAGTTAACTGTACCATTACATTTGTAGCAGTTAACTTCACAATTACAGATAAAATGGAATCAATCCAAATGCCCATTAGTGAATGGCTAGATAAAGAAAACACAACACATATACACTGTGGAGCACTAGCTGAGCCATGAAAAAAGAATGCAATCTATCTTTTTTAAAAGATGTGTTTATTTGGGCCCCGGCGCAGTGGCGCAATGGTTAAGGTTCTCGCCTTGCACACCCGGGATCCCATATGGGCACCAGTTCCAATCCCAGCAGTCCCGCTTCCCTTCCAGCTCCCTGCCTGTGGCCCAGGAAAGCAGTCGAGGACGGCCCAAAGCTTTGGGACCCTGCACCTGCGTAGGAGACCCGGAAGAGGCTCCTAGCTTCGGACTGGCATAGTATCGGCATTGCGCTTACTTGGAGAGTGAATCATCGGATGGAAGATCTTCCTCTCTGTCTCTCCTCTCTGTATATCGGCCTTTCCAATGAAAATAAAATACATCTTTTAAAAAAAAGATGTGTTTATTTATCTTATTGGAAAGCCCGATATGCAGAAAGGAGAGACAGGGAGGATGACATTCTATCCATTGATTGTCTCCCCTCCCCAAGTGGCAATAACAGCCTGAACTGAGCCTATTTGAAGCCAGGAGCCAGGACCTCTTCCAGGTCTCCCACATGAATGCAGGGTCCCAAGTCTTTGAGCTGTCCTCGACTGCTTTCCCAGGCCACAAACAGGAAGCTGGATGGGAATTGGGGCTGCTAGGATTAGAACCAGTGCCCTATGGGATCTTGGAGAGGACTTTAGCTACTAGGCTACCATGCCAGGGCACTGGAATCTATCTTTTGCAACAAAACATATGCAGCTGGAAATCATTGCATTTAGTGAATAAGCCTGTACCAAAAAAGTATATCACAATTTCCTGAATCTGTCATAACTAATTCAGAGTACAAAAACGCAATCTATGAGAGTGACATTCTAGTATTTTATTGTGTACAACTTTTGTTTATACTGAGGAACAATAGATTATTTTAGGTTTTATGTTTTCTTCCTTGAATACAAGTTTCTATGATCACCTTGCTTTAACTTCTCACTTGGTCTCATAAGCCAAATTTCTCCGATCAACAAGCTCCAGTATTCATTTAGAGGGACCCATTCACTCTTTGGACAACATTTCGGTGCCATTATTCAATATTTTATTCATGTTTGCTTTTCTCAGATTGTATGTTTGCAAGGGGTTTATCCTTTGTCAAGGCTCTGTCATCCGCAGTTGCATTGTTCACTGGTTATTATCTTTAAGTGCCTCACAATCACCCTAAACATAAGAAAATACCCTTGATCAGTAGTTCAGTAATTCTTATCTAGATTATCTATAAAGCCTTGAGTTTGTATTGTAGCTCTCAATTTTTTCAAGAGAGTTAAAATGTGGCTTGATGTTAGGAAAAAGGGAATATGAATATGTAAACCATGAAAAACTGAATTCATTTTTCCAATTCCCAGTGGAGGGCAGTGTATAGTTTCTTCCAGGAAAATGAATCACTATGTCTCATGAGTGGCAGAGTCTGACCCAAATATTAAGCCATGAGCTACAAAACTACCCTAATGCCTATTAAACTGTGTCATAAAATAAAAAATTTAAAAAAAAAGAGCTACACTCCGTAAATTCTGGCTCTGCTGTTATCAGTTGTGCTTTTGGTTATTACTTAGTGCCTTCATTTCCTCATCTATAAATTAGATGATACTGTTAGATGTGCTCCATAAGGTACTCCTACAAAAGTAAAATGTTAGCAATTGTGAAGCCAGTATTGCAGTGCAGAGGCTTAAGCCACCACCTGCAATCCTGGTATTCTATATGAGTACTAGTTAGAGCCTGATTTATTCAATATCTAACTCAGCTTCTTATTAATGGCCCAGGGAACATACCCAACCTTCTGGAGTCCTTGCCACCCACCTGCAAACTTTACTGTTGACAGTACCAGACCTTAGCATGGGTCTAACTTAGCCACAGCCATTTGAGGAGTGAGCTAGCAAATGGAAAATATTTCCCTATCTCTGATTCTGTCATCCAGATTAGATAGATAGATAGATAGATATACTTGAAAAGGCTTAACAAATATGTAGTGTATGTACTTAACTGAAGACTGAATAAGCAACATAAATAGCATTTTCTTTGTTTTCTTTTGTGTTTTTTTCAGAAGGCATCTCAACCCTGACAAATCATTACTAGCTAGGAAACCCCTTACTTACTCCTTCATCAAGATGCAAATCAGACATGCTCTGGTATGTCAAGGCACTGCCTATTTCCTATGCTATCTAGTACAGTAGCCACTATTCAAAAGAGGACATTTAAATGAATTCAGATCAACTTGAATTTAAAATTCATTTCCTCAATTACACTATCTACATTTCAAGTGTTGCTTGGCAACATAAGGTTAGTGCCTGCCATATTGTGCAGCACCTATTACAAAACATTTCTATAATTACAGATAGTTTGACAGTGCTTTACTTAGATTGAAAAATTGTTTCAGTGGTTTTCTATGTTTCTTAAATCATTGTAGATGTGTACCTTTCTACCAGATTTGTATACCACGTGATGAATGACATATCTTATTAATTTTCTGTCTCAAGAATAGAGGTCTTGATACACAGGAAAAATCTTTAAAATAACAATAATGCAGCAAGTTATTTTGCTAATAAATAATACAGATTTTAAAGTTAACTTGGAAAATTTTAAATTTAAAAAATAGATATGTAAATTAACTCATTGGAAACCAAGTGCACAAAATACAGCGCTTGATTTCATACCATGGCATTGGAAAGCTTTTTAGTCACACTGCCTAGGAGGCATTTAAGTTTCAGACTGATGATCTGACTCAATGGCATAGTAAATGTTTTATGGCAACTTTTATTGCTTACATTAATCTCAGTAGAACTCACCTCTTGGACCAACCTCTGCAGAGGGGGTTCATTCCTTGCTACTATAATTTTTAAAGCTCCAACCTGCATATGTCAGGTTCAAGTGATATAGTAGAACAATAGTCTTAGAACAAGAAGAAAAAAACGTTACAGTGTCGTGTTATACAACAGATTGACTATAGGTCCTCATAATGTACTGTGCATTTAAACAAGCAAAAAAAGAGTCGTGAATGTTTCACCACATATTTTCACCTGTTTATTTTAGAACTTGGATACGTTTGTTCTGATTTGAATATTTCCACAATGTAGGTATGTTTTGAAATGTCTCATATTTCCCCTGAAACAAGCTGAACATATATGTATCAGTCAGACCTCTGAAAAATTGAACTATTTGAATGCTGGCATCTTGACTATTGACCCATTGCGAGAGTTTCCACTCAGCCACTAAAATGTTGGCTCACAAGAAAGAGTATTAAAGAGATGAATGTGCACTTATAAACTGAGTGACAGAAATTAGCAATACAGTAAGAAGTAGTGATTAACATTTGGAGTCTTCATAAACAGCTTTCTTCCCTGTACAGAAGCAAGGACAGCCTGCCTAAACCAGCCATTTGATAGCCTCTCATATCACAGCTCCTGAAAGGACCCAATCTATTTGAAGTACAGTGTTTTTCTTTACCCATTTAAAAATGGCTTGACTTCAAAGAAGCAGAAGCAGAAATCTGTTCAGCTTTCCGAACAGTTTAAGTACACATATAGCTTTGAGCCATGATCAAGGAATGACTTGGAAAAAAAGAAAGAAGGTTGGAAAACAAATGTTTGAACATTATCCAGAAGGAATGGTTTTAGTGTAGACATTCCCTTAGTGCACTGCATCTGTGTCCAGATGGCAGTGTCCAAATCCTATCATTCCAAAGTGGAATATTTTTACATCTTGTACTTATGCCATTTTAAAAAAAATTGTCATTGTTAATGCACAGCAAAGACAGCCAAATGTATAGAAAAAATATACTTGTATTTACTATTATATGCCAAACTATTCTTCTCCAGATACACTAATACTAATGTTCATAACTCCTGCTCAAATTTCACTTATTATCTCCATCACTCTATCCTTATGTGTCAATTCACTATTTGTTACCTTCTTTAGACAAGTGACAAACTTCTTTCTGGTAATAATTATGTACAGATCTGATTTTTTATTTCAACTGATATATATTTGGCTCAATCTCAATGGATTGATTTATTAATAATCCATCAAAAATAATTAATGTTGGCTTCTTTGGATTTTCAGAGACTAAAATATAAAATAAAGGGAATAAGTCTCTGATAATGGAAATTTCAAACTTTTAAAAATATAGTAGAGTATTAAAAAATCAGAGATATACTACGATAACAGTGGAGAATTTTTGCAAAAAAAATGTATTGGCTAAATGATGAAAATGTCAAATAGCACATTCCAACTTAGGTGTCTAAAATGTACTTCTCCTCTCAAATCAGTTATTTAATGTGTTTAATGGTAAGTACCAATCTTGTTTTTCCTTTTTTTTTTACCTTGGCAGATCAAGCTATGCTGTAATATATTATCTAACACCACCTTACGTGAAGTACAAGTTCACAATTTTGATCCCAAGGAAAATGAAAGTAAACAAACATTTATTTTAAATTCCTTATCCCGTTTTGAAATTTTACAAACCATTTACCAAATTTTATAAGGATGCAAAGAGTTTTAGGTTGGTCTCTTTACAAATTCTTAAACAAGATTTTTCAAGGGGGATGTTACATAGGTGAAAATGAAATCTATCATTTCCTATTCTTTAAGTATCAAAGGTTTTGCCAAATATGAGAAGCAAAAACACACTGCATAAAATACATGCTTGGGGAAAAACAATAAATAGTATCTTTCATTCTCCATTACTATTTTTGAAGCTCTAATTAGTGTTTTGCATATTGATGATTTGATTTAGTGTTACAGTCTCCTTGTAACAGAAGCTTCTATTGCTATTTTTATTGAGCTAATTAAAAATTATCATAATGACAAGCCTTAAAAGACTCACAGGAATATTCGTTTCCCATTTATTTAAATATTTTTCTAAGCTTTCACGCTCAATTCTTTTAAATATGAACTGGATTCCTAATAGCCAATGTTCCCTAGAAGTCTGAAAGTATTTCAAGTCCTTTTCCCTGGAACTGTGTATTTGGCCATTTTTATGAATCATGTAAACCACACCACTGATGGTTACAACTGACCTGGTGAATCACTATTGCTGCTTCATGAACCACTAGACAAAGAAAATCATATCCTCTCTGTCAGGAGGCTCTTTTTAAGAAAATCATAAGTAGATGTGAATAGACAATTTCAGTAAAGCTTTCATGTAAATTTTGTTAAGAATATTGGCTAAACAAAATGTAGAAAAAATTTAACTTATATTAGTATTTCACCTATATAAGCCTAATGAAGCTCAATCAGGAGATGGTTCACAGATGTTATCTTTTACAAAAAAGAAATAGGAAAGACCTACTGGTGTTAAAATTCTCAAGCTTAAGAAAGTTTGATAACCTTACATACAAAGGATTTTATTCTTCTGTAAACTGCGCTATACAGAGTAAACTTCCAATTTCACATTTGGGGTTCACTGACTCAGTGTCTAGAAAGGCTGCATTTGGGCAGTACAGAGGAATAATGACATAGTGAGCCAGGAAAGACAGCCCAGGCTAAATTCAATGACAATTATCCTCTGAAGATAAAGCTACAAGGATTTAAATCCACCTTGCTCTGGCTCCACCACCAAATGACATAACTGAATCAAGTCTTCAAACAACCCATCAGCCATTAAAATTAAGATATCATAGTGTGAACAACTGCAAAGTTTTGAGAAATGTAAAGTTGGCTGTAACTCAACATACCAAGACATGATTCAAACATGAAGTCTTTCAGTAAATTGTGCTGAGACAATTGGGTATTCATATGGAAAAGAACTAAGTTAAAGAAATTTGGCCATGCATATGCACTTGCACTCTTGTACAAATCACCTCAAACTGTATTAATATCTAATGTAATACCTGAAAATGCTAGAATACATAGAGAAGATGCTTCTTGACATTGAAATGGCAAGAGTTTATTAGAACATATCTTAAAAGTACAGTAAAATACATCAACAGCATCAAACCAAACCAAAGAGCATCTGCACAGCAATGAAACAGCAGAATAAACAGAGTACCTAACAAATGGAAATAATTATTTGCAACTATATACCTGAAAAGGGTTGATAATTATACTATACTAGAAACTCTTAGTTCAACAAAATAAAAACAACACAAATAAAGTCATAAATATGGGCAGTAAATCTAAACAGGCAATACTTAGAAGAAGTCATACAAATAAGTAACAAATTCCTGAAAAAAAAAATAGTTCAAAACCACAGTGAGATAACACCTCATTCCAGTTAGATTTGTGGTTGTTCGAGATAGCAAAATAAAAGGGGTCAAGGAGGATGCAAATTCAACCCTTGCAAACTTCAATAAGAGTGTAAATTAATAAAGTCATCATAGAGAAAACAATGGAGTTTCCTGAGAAAAACAGTAACTGTTATCCAGCAGTCCTGTTACTGGGCTTACATCCAAGGGAAATGAAGTTAAACTGCCAAACTTCCATGTGTATCATAGTACTAGTCACTCTAGATTAAAGACATAAGAACAACCGTAACTTCCATCCACAAGTAAACTGATCAACAAATAGGCATATATACACAATAGAATACTGTTTAGCCATAAGAAAACAAGGAATCTTGTTACTGCAACACCATGAATGGAGATGGTGATGCTTTTGTAAAATGAAACAAGTCAACATACAAAGACACCCATCTCATGAACTTGCTTATATATGGAATCTAACAAAAATGTGACTTCACAGAGTTCAAATATAATGGTGAATACAAGAAGGAAGAAGAGAGTGCATAACAGGGGAAAGTTGATTGACAGGCACTAAGTCACACAATGGACTGAAAAGTTCTGGAGTTCTATTGTACAAAAGTGTGACTGTTATGTCAGTAATCAAGTAATGATTTTGAGTGATTTCACACTGAAGAAATGTCAAATGTTTCAGGACATATATGTATTTCCCCAGATTGAACACCTTGAAATGTATACATGCCTCCCAAATGTATGCATTTAATGTGTCTGTAAAATTTGCTTTTAAAATTAAAACAAGTAAGAATTATTGTCAACTTATGCCTTTAAAATGGATAAAATATCACAGATTCAGATATAACCAGTAATGGTCATTTATACAATAAACAAGTTGATTTATAAGATTAATAAATCAATAAATAGCCATTGAAAAGAACATAATTTTAAAACATACAGTCATTAGAAAATCTTCCTTGGATCATAATCCTGATCATATGAGACTTAAAATTATTTTCTGACATGAGAAGAAAAGGCTATTATTCATTGGCTAAGGAAGAAGTGCCCACCTATTCTACCTTCTAAAAGCTGATTGCTCAAGTCTAAGGATATTTAAACCTGGTAGTATCACAAGTTCTATTCATTTTTCTGTGTTAAGCCAATTTACAGCTAGATCCCAAGAGGACACAATGACTTACTTCTTTCTGGACCTGGCATGGTAGCCTCATTGCTGAATACCACCCTTGCATGCCAGGGATTCCATATGGGTGCCAGTTCATGTCCTGGCTGCTCAACTTTCCATTTAGCTCCCTGTTTGTGTCCTGGGAAAGCATTGGAGCATGGCCCAACAATTTGGGACACTGCACCTGTGCGGGAGACCTAGAAGAAGCTCCTGGCTTTAGATTGGCTCAGCTCCAACCATTTCCACCAAATGGACCAGAAGACAGAAGATCTGCCTCTCGTCTCTGTAAAAATCTGCCTTTGCAAAAAAACAAATTCTGAAAATAAAAAATATACGTCTTTCCATGTACTCTAACTAATATGAACCTCCAATTCGCCTTGGGGGAAACATTAATTTTAATTTTTGCTCTTGTTATTGTTCATTCTTTATTATTGATTTTTTGGTGACCTGTTCGCTTTTAACTTTTATGAAAGATGCCTGGAACAAGGTCCTTTCCATGACTTATCAGTTAATGCAGGTGGTGGTGTAAAGGTGAGGCGTGAAGAAAGAAAACATGGAATTATCCCTTTTTGCCCATCCCCACACTGTTTTTTGTTTTGTTTTTTGTTTTTATGCCCTACTGATTTTTTTACCTTAGAGTTCAAAGCATTAGCAAATTCACAATTTGAGTTGGTTTGCTATATAATAATTACATTTGGAATATTGGCATACATTTGAACAAAAATCACAAAGGAGGCATTAGTAGGAACTAGAAAAGTTGACTAAATTATTCCTACATTACTTTAGTAGAAATGCATTCTTTCAATCTCTTTGCAACTCCATACATCAAAATGTTCCACTAAGTTTTCAATTTCTATTATTAAATTTTGAGAAAGAATTTACATTTAATTAAAAGTAAGAAATTTCAATTTAATGCTTAGCCTTCTATAGTGGAGAAAGTTAGAAAATCATTCTTACATGGAGTTAAATTTGTTATACCTTTAACAATTCATTTTTCTTGCACTGTCCTATCTGAGTATGTGAGGCATTTTATAAGACCTTCACTGGATGCCAGAATTATGAACAGTACTAAACACACTATAATAACATTTATTTTTTTAATTTTACTTCTTATTATCATTGTATGATACAGTTCCATAGGCCCTAGGATATCCCTTATACACTCCCCAATTTACTCCCTCTTCACTGAGTTCCCCTAAATCACTACTATAGTATAGTTCTTCACACACAATCATATGTCCATCATTGTGGGTCCTGCCCCATAGCCCTTGCCTCCTTAAACAAAAAGGCACTTGATATGGCTCTAGGAGGTGGACTGGGTTATGAAATCCACCTTGTTTCCACACCGCCCATCTGGGACCTGCCACTCTCTCTGCTCCTGGTCAAATCAAAGAGACCAGCAGGCAGGTGGTTCTTTGTCTGGGTTCACCTCTGTAGCTCCCAGTAAATGTCCCTATCCACCTTGTTGTTGGTGGAGTTCTGGCTGCGAGTGCAATTAGGATCGCCACTTGCTGAATGCTGCTGGGTTATAAGTCACTACAACACCACACCATTGTCTGCTTTCCTGTGTCTGTAGGTTTCCAGATAACCCTCTGCTGTTGTTCTGTCCTCTTCTATTTCCTGGAATGTGCCCTCTCTGCTTCACACTGGTGAATATTTCTCCGTCTTTTCACACATGTCCTTACCCTATTCCACCATTTTGATTCTTGGAGCATTTACTTTCTTAATTAGTCAAACTAAGAGATCAACAATATACACATGAGACAGAGCAATAATAATCTATTATAATAAAAACCATGTCAGTGTGGTCTCTTCCTCTTTTATCTTTGATATTAACTTGCTTTACTCCCTACCCTTCTAATGATGATGTGTCAGACACAATGCCAAGACTATGAGGTAAGGTACATCACATATACATCTTTACATACAGATAGGTTATGACAAGTACTTGAACATTAGCATTGTGATAAAGTAATGGTTGATACTGAATAGAAAGGGCAACCAAGTAAAAAAGGATACTATCTACTGCATTAGATATGCTGGCAAAAAGTAAGATTCGTGTGCAAAGAGTAACAGAGTGAAAGCACAATTAGAATGGCATACTGTATAAAATAAACTATTTATTTCTAAAATCTCTAAATACTCTATCTAGCCATGGGTTACTGGAACTTGGAACAGTGAAAGCATCTATAACGGCAAATGACCGTGTAGTCTTTCAGGGTTCAGAGTTTAGATGCAAAATGACAATGTTCCATGTTTAAATAAATCATTTTGTTCATTTATAAAAGTAAATGATATAAAACAATTCTTCAGATTATATTAGGGTTTATAGGTTCAAATGAAACCGAATGCAAAGTTTATTTGGAAAAATCAAAGTAATATGAGAAAAATGAAAATTCTACCTAATTTTGACTGAAGATAAAAACATAATTTAAAGTTGATAAATGTTTAAATGTTGATAAATGTTTAAATGTTGATAAATGTTTAAATGTTGATAAATGTTTAAATGTTGATAAAATTTCAAAGTTCTAACTAATTTCTTCTTCTTAAAAATAATTTGAGAGCCAGTGCTGCAGAGAGAGAAGGAATGACAGAGAGTAAAAGAGAACAAATGGACAGAGAGGTCTTTTTTCAGCTCATTCATTGCTCAAGTGGTCACAATGGCCAAGGCTGTACAAGGACAAAGCCAGGAGCCAACGTCTTCTGAAACTTTCATGTAGGTGGCAGCAGTGCAGGCAGAAAGGCCATCCTCCTGCGCCTTTTCTAGGCCATTATCAGAGAGTGGATTAGTGAGGGGGTAGGAGGACAGACAGGACTTGATTTGGTCATCATAGGAGATGCTGGCCTCACAGGTACTGGGTTTTAACCTGCTTCAGGAAAATACTGGCCTGGCTCATACTTGCACATGCTTTTTATTTGATGATACTTTAGAATTACTTTTCCTCTTGAATACAATAGTTTGTGAAGGTGCTATTTTTTCTCATTTTAAACATTCTGCTGTTTTCGAGATAAATCCACTTACGTAGGCTTATGTACAAATGAATCATAAAGAGAAGAAACTCCCCTATTGAATACACAGGTGTTAAAATATTTAGGAGCAAAAGGCACCAGAGAAACATAGTTTTACATTTGGTTTTACAAAATTCAAGAAACTCAGAATAGTATGCATTAACCTACCATGCTTCTTATATTTGAATCTAAAATCAACCAGAAAATGAAACACTTATGCCTTTTTAAAAGATTTATGTGCACATATGTATGTATGTATTTGAAAGGCAAAGTGGCAAAGAGAAACAGGGAACTGTCTTACAACAACCAATTCACTCCCTAAATGGCCAAAACATATTAAATATGGGCCTTGCAAGCCAGGCACCAGGAATTCCATCTGGGCTTCACACCTGAGTGACAGAAGTCCAAACACTTGGGCTATCTGCTGCTGCCTGCCTAGGAATACAAGCAGGTATACGCACCAAAAGCCGAGCAGCTGGGTTTGCAAATAGCACTCTAATCTGCAACTCGGCCAATGTAAACAGTGGCTTAACTTGCCACACACAATGCTTGCTTGCCTTAGTTGTAGACATAATTATATATTTGTGGTTTAAATACTGTCCTATTTTTAAAGTCCTATATGCAGAGGCTGGCGTTGTGGCTCAGTAGGCTCAGCCTCTACCTACAATGCTGGAATCCCTATATGCACTGAATGTAATGCCAGCCGCCCCAGTTCTTTTCAAGTTGTCTGATAATACACCAGGGAAAGTCACAGAAGATGGCTCCTACCCCCTATGTAGAAGACCCAGAAGTCCTCTCTGGCTCTTCACTTCTGCCAGGCTGCTGTGGCCATCTGGGGAGTGAATCAGTGAATAGATGATTCTCTCTCACTTTCTCCATTTCTCCTCTTACTTTGTAGATTTGCCTTGCAAATAAACAAAAACAAATCTTTCTAAAAGTCCCATAAGTAACAAAGGAAATACAATTTATGAATTTCATTTCATAAAAAATAAAAATTTCAAAATTTATCTGTGCCTCTTAACCATACCAACTACCTTATTCTATTGATAATTTTTGTTGTAAAGAATTTTTACCGTTATCTTAATACTCCTTTAAGATCATTTATCACTTGGGCAAATTGGCTAACGGTGCCAGGTAGCTGAGAAAATGAAAGATAATCCTATTTGAACCCTAATGATCTCCTATCTTCCACATGTTGATGACGCTGTTAAGAAGTATATATTGAATCACAGTATATGCAAACTGTTTGTTCTCAGCAAATAAACAACATGCAATATCACTGAAGCATGGTTCAAAAATGTATTTTCTGAATGAATTGGTGAATCACAAAACCGCCAAAGGAGCATGAAGATCAAAGATAGTAAGTTCTAAATTATGCATGCTGACTTTAGGGGAAGAAAATAAGTGTGGATGGAAGAATAAAAGTATATTCCATACATATTTATTAAACCTGTTTAGCTTCTAAAGCTGTCATACTTGTGTTTGCAGGTAGTACGTCCTTTTCCTCCAACTCGAATTCTCTACCATGAAATAATACACAACATATTGGCAATCTACCTGCCACCTATACAGAGATTAAAAAAAAGTAAAGAACCCAGAACAAGCTGTAAGCCCATATACCAGCTAGTATTTAAAAAAAAAAGGTAGAAAGACCTCTGCCAACATAAATACCTTAAAAAGTGGGTTACTTCTCTTGAAGGCAGAAAATTAAGGCAAAAAGATATTAGTCCATATGTGTGAGGCATCAAAGAAAATGAGATTTTTTTCTGTGGCTAAATGAGGGAAGAATTATAGAAGCAAAATTATAATTCTATATCTAAAATGTTGCTTATGTTCAACCCTCTCCTGGTGGCAGCTTAGAGGATTCTTCCCCTTCTTCCTTAGCGTAAGGAAGATCAAGTATAAAGTTATAGAACAAATATCAGAACTTCCAAACCTGGAAAGGCATCCACCAAGCCATATCCCAGAAAATGATGAGAGGAGAAACAATACCACATCCACGTTGACAGAAATGCCAGCTTGAATATAGACTGGGGTGTTAGTTCTTCCAGAAATGCTTTCCTAGCGTCTCAGGTGTACCCACTTCCTTTAACTTGGCTAGCATGCTTACTGCTAAGAAATAAAGTACAATTTTTGGATTTGTGAAATTTCATTTTTTAGGATTCTGAAAATAATATTTATATAACCTTTCTATGAAAAAGCCAAACACATAGAAGTACCATCACCACCCCCAAAAATCATAAATATGCTACAAGGTTATTTTCTGACCATATGCCTAAATAATGACTGTGACTGTAACATTGACCAATTTATTTCAATCAGTATATATCACAGGCACTACCAAGGAATATGAAGCACAGTAATTTCTCTCCATCTCCAAATACTTGGTTGAGCTTTCCATACAAAGGCTATACATTTCTATCATGAGACCAGCTAGAGTAAAAACTAAAATTACAGGATCATGACGACTTCATTTCAGAGAAAATAAACATGACTCCAGAGAATTTTTGAAGTGTCTTTGTTTACAGGTGATATTCAGTCAACAAAAAAAGGATTCATATACATGAGAAGCAAAATGAAAATGCCTTTTCATCCTAAAGATTAGCAAGAGCAGGACAATGCACATTTTTCAACTCCTGTGTTAAGCAGGCAGAAAGAAAAGCAAATGTAACCTAGTCACTTGCAGCAGCACATTTTGAGTAACTGAAGACCATGATCCAGTAACAGAACAGGCTACGTGTGGGAAATAACAATTTACTTATCAAGACTATCTTGAAGAGCCTCCAACAGATCAACTCAAAGTTATTATGTCTTAAAGTTAGATCAGTTCCAGTAAAATCTCCATTGTGCTTGAAATGTTCTAAAGTATGCAGAAAAGGGCAGGTGTTTGGTTCAGCAATTAATATCCTGATTCTGTGATACCCTGATTCTATACTAAATTGTTTCTTTTCAAATTCTGGTTTTGTTGCTCAGTTCCACTTCCAGTTAACACACACCTTGGAGACAACAGGTGGTGTCTCAACTAGTTTCTGCTTCTACATGGAAGACCTGGATCAATTTTCTCCCTGCTGGCTCTGGTGTGACAAGACCATGGCTACTGTGGACATTGGAAGAAACGCTGAAGGAAAACCTCAGTCTGTTTCTGTCTCTCAAATACACAGAAAAATCTTTTTATATAAAAAAATACCATGACCTCCCTGATGTTTCTGCCTGACATCTAGGATTCTCTTCTGGTCTGATAAACTTGGGCTTTTTTGGATGGGGAAGTGAAGGATTCTGTTCTACATAGCTCAGTTGATGCTTGAAAATCTTAATACTCAAGGTTATACTGACATCCTGCAAAGACAATCGACGTTTGCATTTCCAGAACTTTGATTTTGGAGAGTTCACATACTCACTTGGTGGAGTGCCTGCTCAAAGAGGTCTGGTTCAACATCAGAATGGGGCAGGTTTTGTATTGAGTCTAGGCTACAATCTCACTTCAATTTCCCGAATACTAAGTCTGCTTTTTGTTTTGTTTTGTTTTGTTTTGTCCTTATGTCTTAGATCTGAGGAAATACCTTCCCAAATTTGAAAATGATTAGCCTTGCTGGCAAGTTGCCTTGTTATAAAGAACACTACTGTTTATTGCCTTCTTTGTCCTGGTTACTTTTGTTGCAAGTATATCAAAGAGATTTCCTAACAAAGCCAGTGAACACAGGTCTGCTGAGTGCATGAGAGCAGAATCTGATGAATAACAAGGTCAGCTCTTCACATCACACTGCCACTCTCATAGAGTTTGGTTTTGGTAACCTATCAAAACTTTCGAAAAACTTTTCTCTGCTTTGTTATATTTTGGTCATGAAATCTTTTGTTTTTTCAGACATATGCCCAATCCTTCCTCTGTGGAACTGAAAGTTTTATGCATCTGCATTAAAGATGACTGGTAACTTACACAAACACGACCTTCACAGCACTATTATCCTAATCTTTGAGTTTCATTTTAGTCCAAGTCTGCATTCAGATCAGCTATGACTCCTGTGAATCCAGAACTTCTGCACTACAATTATAATTCAGGTAGTTATCCTTCTTTTATACCATAGTTTCACAGAAGATACTTTAGAATTACAGTTGCTCTTTGTGGAAATTGTGATCTTCACAGATATGCATCTATTCATTTAAGAAGCTCATTAGAATGAAGTGAGATAAAATTTAAAATTATTAAATTTTCAATAGTCTATATTTTTATTCAAGTAAAGAAAATCTGGAAGTAAATTTAGACACAACATTTCTTCTTAAAAACTACTTAATTCAAGCCAATGGAACCAGTTACTAAACTCTGTTGTGTTGCCCCCTCACCACGACCTGAGTCACCTTGTTATTATTTTCAAGATTGTTTCTTCCCTGGCAAAAGTTTTCTATTATGTTCTGCTCTTGTCCATCTTCCTTCCATTCTGGCTAATTGGAAATCCCTCTTTGTTCATAGCTTTTTTGTAATAATTTTTTTGAAAGAGAAAAAAAAAGCTTACTTGCAGTTGAGAGCTACTGTCAACAAATATTTCTATATTTATACAATTAGTTTACTATGTACAAGGAGATTTGAAATATTTCTAGGGTACATAATAAATAGATTAATTTTGTTTGTTTCGTATTTCATAAGGATCAAGACTGGAAATAATTTGATGGAAAAAGATTTAAAAAAAAGAAACCTTGGACTATACAGAAATCAAAGGATTAGGAAAGTTTCAGATGTTGTGCAATGGGTTGTTCAACCTGTTTCTAACACAGTTTATTGGAAACATTTATTAGACATGAATATATTCATGATTACAAAGGAAGGACAGATGAAAAATTCAGCCTCCTAAATGCCTTCTACCAAGCATTCAGCAGTAGCAATTATGATCACAACTATTCCCTCCCAATTTTTGAGGAGCGTTAAGAATTGGTTTATTAATATGCAAGGAATAAAAGGGCAGGGCCATAAATATTCTCACTGTCAGACAGCCAACTGATTTTTAAACCTTCCAATAATAAAGCAAACACATTTTTTCTCAGAAAATAAGTGATAGTTTCATAGCTATAACAAATACATATTTTCTCTCAAATTATTGAATCTACAAATGGAATAGTTTTTTATGTTCAAAATTAGAAACACTATATTTGTTTTCCAGCCTGGACAAAACAGTTCACTAGAATCTGTATGGCTTCAAACAAGCAAAATTTATTTTTCATTATTCTAGAAACCAGGATTGCAATTAAAGGTATCAGTCAGGATTTTTTCAACCTGGGATTCTGAAGAATTCACTACCAATCTCTTTGAGAATCTAGTGTTTTACAATTCTAGCAGCTGCTCAGCTTGTTATAAAAATACATTCATCCTCACACACTATTTGTTTCTAGGTATTCACAAAGCCTATCCCTTTCTCTAATAAAGATCCTATGGTTGGCATTAGTGCCCACTCTATTTCTTGGTTGATTTTATTTTGGTATCTTTTCACTTACAAGATCCTTTTTCCCAAGTGATTCTATGCTTCTGGTTCCAGTTACACATGGCATTTGGTGCATATTGAATTCACTAAAAAGTAACAGAGCATTATAAACCCCAAATTTCAGTACTAATTAACTAGAGGGGAAAGAACAGGCATGTGTTCAAGGAAAGCATTTTCAGAGAAAAATAGAGCACTATGTTATCATTTTACCCTTACATTGTTAAGAGGAAATTGTGTCCAACACAAAAAGACAACTTTGAAAACATTAAATACTGTATGATATCAACCTATAAAACTCCCCATTATTGCAAAACAGAGTCAACAACAACAACAACAACAAAAAAAAAGAACCTGATTTTAAAAGGCTTATCTGGGCCCGGCACCAATGCACAGTGGTTAAGGTCCTCTCCTTGAACGCCCGGAATCCCATATGGAGGCCAGTTCTAATCCCGGCAGCCCCACTTCCCATCCAGCTTCCTGCCTGTGGCCCGGGAAAGCAGTCGAGGACAGCCCAAAGCTTTGGGACCCTGCACCCGCGTGGGAGACCCAGAAGAGGCTCCTGGCTTTGGCTCAGCATAGCATCGACCATTGCGGCTCACTTAGAGAGCGAATCATTGGACGGAAGATCTTCCTCTCTGTCTCTCCTCTCTGTATATCTGCCTTTCCAATAAAAATAAAATAAATCTCTAGCAAAAAAAAAAAGGCTTATGTATTTGAAAGTCATAATTATTGAGAGAGTTGCACATAAACAGTTCTCCCAACTGCTGGTTCTCTCCCCAGTTGGCCACAATCAGCACTGGGTTAGATCACAGCCTGGAGCCAGGAGCTCTTCTCAGATCTCCTGTGTAGCTGGCAGCATCCCAGATACTTCAGCAATTTGGTGCTGCTTTTCTCAGGCTGGGCACTGGATGAGAAGCAGCATGGCTGGATATTGAACAAGCTCATATGGGATTCCAATACACAGGCAGTTACTTTTCTGGTTAGGCCATAACTAAAGCCCCAACAACTTAATTTTGATCATATTGGATTATCTTGGCATTTTCAGGTCTCAGTGTACAATTGACTTTCTCAAATCTTAAAGCCAAAAGCTGTCTTTTTTGTTTTATACTGATTAATAGGCAGAGATTTACTGTGCCAGGGCAATTCTTCAATTAAATGTTCTCTTGGTGCCTTTTTTTTTTTTGAGTTCATGAAATCCCCACAATTTATAATCAAGTCATCACAATTTGTACAGTGACTCATCACTACTGACTACTTTTAAACCGAGCTCAAATTGAAACACAAATGATATGGCACACTCATTCTATGTCAAAAAGTGTATTGATATGTACAAAACCATCAGATCCCCAAAGTCTGAATGCATGAAAAAATTTAGCCACTCACACAATCCTCCTAAAGCTAGACATCAAATATGGACACTTTCAAGAAATCCACTGAAAAAACCTACAAGCATTTTACTTTATTGATGTAAATAAAATGATATGTTCTTCTTTCTTGGGGAAACAAACAGAATAATATTGATCTTCAGTACAAAATAAAGCTATGCTGTTTACAATGGAAATTTATGTTCTTCATACTTTTACATACTTGATTAATTCTACTGCCCCCCTTTTTCAAGTAGTAACTATATATTTATGCATATATATAATTAACCCCATATTTTACAAAATTAGCAGTTAAGTTTTTAAGTTCATCTTAAACAGTGATTTAAAATTTGATTCTACTGTTGTTCAAAATGTCAAATTATTTCTATATTCTAAAATTGAAATGAACTGCAGTATTATTAATTAAACACAGAAATTTGTTTCTTTTCCATTACAAGCCAGGCATAGAGCTGGGGCCAGTGGTATGGAAAATAACTCCATTACTTGAAGTGCCAGCATAACATATCAGGTCCAGTGAGCATCCTGGCTGTAATATTTTCAAACCAACTCCTGGCAAGACACCTGGGAAAACAGCAGAGAATAGCCCAAGCTCTTGGACTCCTGGGCCCATGAGGAAGACCAGAAGTAGCTCTTGGCTCCTGGCTTTGGCCTGACCCAGGCCTGGCCATTGCCATCAGTTGGTGGGTTAACCAAAGGATGAAAGATCTCTCTCTCAATTTTGCCTTTCTATGAAATGAACATTAAAAAGCATAGGTATAAAATTTAGAAAGAGTATTATACTTTATAAAGACAAACTTTATAGGTCATGATCTATTGTTAAGATTACATATAGAGGGCCTGATGTGGTAGCCTAACAGCTAAAATCCTCGCCTTGCATGCACTGGGATCCCATATGGGCACCATTTTTAATCCTGGTGGCTCTGCTTCCCATGCAGTTCCTTGCCTGTGGCCTGGAAAAGCAGTCAAGGATGGTCCAAAACCTTGGGACTCTGCATTTGTGTGGGAGACCCAGAAGAGGCTCCTGGCTTTGAATTGGCTTAACTCCAGCCATTGCAGTCACTTAGGGAGTGAACCAATGGACAGGAGATCTTCCTCTTTCACTCTCCTCCTCTCTCTGTGTCTGACTTTAAAATAAACAAAATATCATGAGAAAAAAATAAAAGATTACATACAGGGCCCCAGCACGGTAGCCTAATGGCTAAAATGCTCACCTTGCATGTTCTGGGATCCCAGGTAGGCATTGGTTTATGTTCCTACTGCCCCATGTCCCATCCAGCTCCATGCTTGGAGGCTTAGGAAGGCAGCAGAAGATGGTCTATAGCCTTGGGACCCTGCACTCTCATGGGAGACTCAAAAGAAACTCCTGGCTCCTGTCTTCAGAACAGTTGGTTCTGACCACCGTGGCCACCTGGGAGTGAACCAGTGGATGGTAGCTCTTTCTCAGTCTCTCCTTCTTTCTGTAAATCTGCCTTTTCAATAAAAATAAATCTTCACAACAACAACAAAAATCATTACATGTAATATTGAATAATAAAGGCAAAAAAATCTGGATATTTCACAACAGCAGACTTAAAGACATAATACAGGATAGTGGTAATCAAAACACTCTGGCACTGGTACAGAAATAGTCAAGAAGTCCGATGGAGCAGACCAGAAATCCCAGAAGTAAACCAAACATCTACAGTCAGCTGATGTTTGACAAGTGAATTGAAATCAAGCCAGGGAGGAAGAATAGTTTCTTCAACAAATGTTCTTGGGAAAATCGGATTTACTCTTGCAGGAGAAAAAAGACCCCTACCTTCCATCATATACCAAAATCAACACTAAAAGGGTCAAGGATCTAAACCCATGACCTGCCATCATCAAATTACTAGAGAAAAACATCAGGAACCCTCTGTAAGGCATAACAAAACTTTATTTTGAAAGATCCCAGAAGACACAGACATTTAAAGCAAAAGTAAACAAATCAGAACATACCAAGCTAAGAAGCTTCTGTACTGCAAGGGAAATGGTCAATAAAATAGAGACAACTAGACCCACAGAAAGGGAGAAAATATTTGCAAACTACACAACCGACAGAGCACTAATATCTACAGAAACGCCACAACAGCAAAACAAACCACCCAGTTTAGAAAAAAAAAAAAGTGGGCAAGGGCTGGGTACAATAGACTGGTGCCTAAATCCTTGCCTTGTATTTCCTGGGATCCCATATGGGTACCAATTTGCGTCCTAACTGTTCCAGTTCCCATCCAGCTCCCTCTCTGTTGCCTGGGAAAGCAGAAGATAATGGCCCAAAGTCTTGGGTCCTTGCACCCACATGGGAGACTGAAGAAGATCCTGGCTTTGGGTTAGCTCAGCTTTGGCCATTGAAACCATTTGGGGATTGAACCAATGGATGAAAAATCTCTCTCTCTCTGTCCTCCTCTCTGTAAAAATTTATCTTTGTAATAAAAATAAAATAAATCTTAATAAACTGAAAGAATTGGTCAAAGGACACGAACAGATTCAAAGGGCTAATAGACAAGAAAAAAAAAATGTTCACGTTCTCTAGCTTTCAGAGAAATGCAAATAAAAACCACAACGAACTTCCTTGAAACTCCAAGAAGAATGACCTACGTATAGAAATCAACAAACAATAATTGCTTGTGAGGCTGTGGGGAAAAGGTAACTAAATCTATCACTAGTGGGATTGTAAACTAGTATAACAACTATGAAAGTCAGTATGGAGATTCTTCAGACAACTGAAAATAGAACTGCCAGCCATCCCCCTTCTGGAAATAGATACAAACAAAATTAAATCAGCATACCAGAGTTATCTTGTGGCAGTCCAAGTCACATTAGCTAAGCCATGGAACTAATGCAGATCTCCATTAACAGTTGAATGGAATACTATTCAGCCACAAAAAGAACAAAATCTTAGCATCTTAACAAAATGGACTCAGCTGGAAATGATTATTCTTAGTGAAATAAGCTAGTCCCCAAAAGGCAAATATCATATGTTCTCACTGACACATGACAACTTATACACAGAGCACACACACAAAAAAAAACCTTATAAACTCTACTAGGAAAATTAACATAACTAGAAATAATGGATTCATACAACATGATTATTTATTCTTGAATAATAGTAGGATCCACACTATTAATTTTACTGCTATATTATGTTAGTTTATTTTATTCCTTTTCCTACGCTTTGCATGGCATAATATATTTATATATCAGAAAGTTAAGGTTTTATTGGTGAAATATTTTATAAAGTATATTAAATTTTACTCATGTATGGGCCATTGCTAGAGGCAAAAATAATTTTGGAAAAATTATTTATTGTTTTTAGAACTGGTTCATAAGGAACTCTACATTGTTAGCTAATATGCTTCACAGTGGTTTTTTAAAATATTTTTTAATCTCAGTAGGACACATAATTAAGAATGATTAATAAATTGAGTTATAACACTCTCACAATTGTTGCCCAAGGAGGAACAAATGCAAATATAAAAATATAAAAATAAATATATAATGCTACAAGTGCATATATATATTACCCTGAAGAACTTCAAGTACATTCTGATCACAATTACATCAAACAGAAACTTCTAAAGTACTCATGGCAACTCAAATGTCCAGAATGCTGATAAGATTAAAAGAGGTTATTCTAGAAGATCAGCATTTGGCCTCATAGTCAGAAAAGTTATACAACTGACTCAACAACCACATGAAAATAACCTTTGACCCTTTTTTTTTCTTTTTTCAGACCAGTTTTAGTAACAAAGGACTGAAAATGATACTGTGCAAAAATGTATGTAAAGTCACTCACTTGGTAAGAAAAAAAAAAAAACAAGCTGTTATACTGTACTAAGACAAAATCAGCAGTGAAAAGTTTTTACTGAAACTTCTGAGATTTCCCCGAGTCTTATTCCACCTATAATCAATCAAATTTATCCAAAAGTGTGGCAAGTTGTAAGGACATAGAACCACTCCTAAGCACATATTGAAACATCTCTAAATATGAACCCTCACCTCTTAAAATGGATTCTTAATATATTTATCACTGTTTACTTTCAAAGCAGAAAACTTCAAGTTACCAAAAAAGCACACCCTTAGAGCAGCAAAATCACTTTATTCTCAACCACAGTCTTCCAACCTGTCTCTTCAAAGACAGGAATAACCATCTCACTGAAACTGCATTAGTGTGATGTTTAACAAATTTTTAATTTATTCATAAATTATTTCTCATATCTTTTAATGATCCTCTTTGAGGAAAAAAGTGAAAGAAATACAATTTCAAACTTACCGAAGTTCTGAGTGTAAATTTTACTTTTTTAAAAAATAAAAATGCAAATTTTTCCTATGTTTCCACAATTTAAGATTAGCATTATACTGGTCCTCAGATCTAGGATTTTCACTTCTCATTTTAGTCTATGTCTTACTGAAAGTAATTAATAATACTGTAAATAATTGATATATGCACTCTCATATCAAAAAATGACTGACTCAACATCATCCCATGTAACTCTAATTTCTGGGTCCTGACTCTAGAATGTACAGCTAGACAACATAGTTTTTATTAATATCTGTGAAAACTCATACACATACTTATGCACTATTAACAGCTAAGATGGATACTGGAGTTTTAAAACTGATGATTCTTACAAACAAATTAGAATGGATATGTGCCTTTTCTCAAAGACCTCCAGGTCAAGGGGAAAACTGCGTGAAATTGAGAGCTTCCTCCAAATATCCTTGGAACATGATGTAGTAATCAGGCCATGCATAGTTGAGTTATAATACTCAATGATTTTGTCCCATATCTATTTTAGACTTTGTTTTTCAAAGTTCTATTTCTATTTTGTTTTTGAAATGATATGATGAGAGAGAGAGAGATTGATTTGCCATCTAATTTTTCACTTTCCAAATGTCTACAACAGGAAGGACTGGATTGGGTAACGAGCCCAGAACTTCAAGTCTCCCTGGTGGGTGGCAGCTTCACTTTTCATGATTGACCTGCAACTGTCTCCAAGGTACACTGTGCAGTGTATTGGAATTGAGAACAGTCATTAATATACCCAGGTTCTATGACATGGGATATGGAATATGGGTGCTCCACATGGCATCTTAAACACTGGCAAATGCTTGGTACATTCTTAGCTATTTTTGTCCTCCTTCATGGATTAAAGTTGTGGATTTTACCAAATATATTTTATTTTGAAAAAGGGCTATCAATGGACTGGCATGATGGCTCAGTTCGCTAATCCTCTGCCTACAAGCACCAGCATTCCAGATAACTGCCAGTCAGTGTCCTGGCTGCTCCATTTCCCATCCTTATCCCTGCTTATGGTTTGAGAAAGCAAGGGAAGGTAAGTCAAAAGCCTTGGGAGGGCATGCATCCATGTGAGAGAACCTGAGGAGCCTCTGGCTCCAGATCAGCTCAACTTTGCCATTGTGGCTACCGGAGAGTGAACCAGCAGATGAAAGGAATGAATACCTTTCCTTCTTTCCTTCCTTCCTTGTTTCCTTCCTTCCTTCCCTCTTTCCCTCCCTCTCTCCTTTTTCTTTTGTTTCTTTGTTTCTTTCTCTCTTTTCTTTTTTCTTTTTCTTTCTCTCTATCACTGTCTGTCTCTCTTTCTTTCTCTCTCCCCTTCTCATTTTCTCTATAAATCTGCTTTTCCAATAAAACCAAATGAGCAGGGTTCAGGGCACTGGTTCATCTTGAATGTATTAGGACCCCATTTGGGCACCGGTTTGTGTTCTAGATGCTCTACTTCCCATAAAACTCCCTTCTGGTGGCTTAGGAAGCAGTGGAGGAGAGCCTAAACCCTTGGGACTCACATGAGAGACCCGGAAGAAGCTCCTGGCTCCTGGTTTTGGATTGGCTCAGCTGCAGGCATTGAGGTCACTTGGGGTGTGAGTCAGTGGATGGGTAACCTTTCTCTCTGAATTTCCAATAAAAATTTTTAAAATATTTTTTAATTGAATTAATTTTTACAAAACAAGAAAAAGGCTATTAGCACAATCTCTATGCTTAATATTCCTCTTTTTTATATTTACTTCTTGCCATGTATCTAATACATATCTACAATTTTATTTTTATTTGGCTAAAATATATAGCCAAAAAAATCATTTATATTCTGTCACACACTGCTCAGTGTCCTTTCAAAGTAATTTCTGTATTAAATCTATTGCTTTTGATGTGTAGATTAACTTACTATTCAGATGTAAATGATCACAACAGGCCAGACATGTGGGAGCCTATCTCAATTCCTATCACAAACTATCTAAAAATGAGCTATAAGATTAGCATTTGAGTCTATTTTAGAAATATCTGATGGCATCTAAACATTCACATAATTGAATGTGGAAAATATTTGCATTGTGGGCAGCAAGTTATACTAATGCTTGGGATGTCCGCATGCTATGACTCTCTACCTGGACTGCCCTAACTCCAGCTCCCTGCCTATGGCCTCAGAGAAGCAGAAGATGAACCAAGCTCTTGTGCCCAAGCCACACATGAGAGATCTTGATGAAGCTATTGATCTCTGGCTTCTGCCTGATTCAGTAGTGGCCATTGCAGCCATCGGGGGGGGGGGGGGAGGGAGTGAATCAGCAAATGGAAGATTCTCTCTCTGTCTCCCTCTCTCAAATCCTCTCAAATAAGTAAGCAAATCTTGAAAAAAGAGTGAGCATGGGAAACAATCAAATTACATGATATATATTAATGTTCAAAAAATAACATTAACTTTTTGATGCTACAAAGATATTATTCCACACCCAGACCTTTCTAGGAATAATTGTCAACAGTTTCCAGCAAACCCACTTGAAAGTATATATTCATTAGCTTGTTTTAACAATTAAGAGAGTTTTCTTGCTGTATGTCATTTGATAACTTCCCCATAAATTGGATAGAAACCTATCATCTAGAAATACTGAAGACTACATTCAGAAGCTCTAATATCAAGGAGAACCATATTGCCTTATAAAACTGAGCAAGCAAAACTTATCCAGGCATCAATTTGGGTAATTCTGTTCAGGAAACTAGAGCTGTGTCCAAGTAAAACAATATTCTTTTCAACAGTACTAGATTAGCCATCAGGGCTCATTTCAGCATCCTCAATTTACTGTCTCCACTAAGTTAAAATTGTGAGAGATAAATTATTCCTAACCCTGACTAGTTCCCTGCTTCCACAAACTACCTTAGCATCTCTCAGTTCAGGCCATAAAGTCTTATTAAGATGCTAAAATCATGGGTTCAACCAGTGAAGTCCCTTGTGTGGGTTCAATGCCCTGAGTTTATCAATTTTGTACTTTTAGGAAATTGTTAATGCTTTTACAATTTACACTGTTAGCCATGTTGTCAGTCCTACCTATTAACATCTTCTCTTAATTGTCTCTTTTCTCAAACACTGCTTAATGTCAATACAGATGGTATTTTCCCTTCCTGTGGCAAATCTAATACATCAAGTTTTGCTTACTAACAGAAGCCTTTCCTGTATTCACTAGGAATATTATGGCTGACATATCTTCTAGTAGATATTATTTTTTTTTATTCTTGCTAAGCTTGGTGTCACATAAAAACACAAAAGAGTTAAATTCTTCCGTTAAAGAAGAATTCTTGTTTGCTGTAATTACTGAGCCTCGGGAGCTAAAAAGTCGATGAAAAACAACATTGAGAATGTAGCTAGTTAAAAATAGAATCCTGCTTTTGAAGAGAGAAGTAGTGTAAAATGTGCTTGAAATAATTGGGTTTTGGTCTCTGATGTTAGGGTATTAATGAAAGTTCTTTCCAGCTGTAGTTTTTTCAATGGCACTGGGGCACACAGGCCATCTTCCGTAGTTTCTACTTTGAATAATTACTGAAATTATTATATCTCCTCTCTGGTCTCCATACAAATGTACACCCAAGATTCTGAAAGCAGCCATCTAGTTGAAGTTAAAAATCCAGTTCATACAATGCCAAACCATCTATCTACCTGGAGAGAAACTTCATCTCTCAGAGGAAGGGGCACACTCAACTAAATATCTCATATCTTGTTGTTAGCAATGACTCTAATATATATTTTTGCAATCTCTACTTTTTTATTTACCATTATGTTCTCAGTCTTACAAGTACTGTGCACTTGCTGATTGTGCAATTAGAGCTGCACTTTCTCAATCTAATGCAATGAAACTCTATTTCTATCTGTTATCTGTCCAGCAATGAGATAATACATTCTTTGTCCTCTGAAATAGTAAAATAATGGGATCAAAAAGGATCAGTCACAGCTTATTGTTTACATTTCAAGGCTGTACATGAACACTTATGCAGTACAAAGATATTGTGTGTAATGTGTTTTAATTATACTCAACTCACATATACTCAACTTACATATGCATGTAGCTTGCTCATTCGTGCTCTCTCTTGCTCTGTGTGTCTGCTTTTCAGCTACAATGAAAATTTAAAAATCTATTCAAAATGACTTCCTCCTAATACATCCACTTTTTTTTCTTAGTTATTTTGCATTGCTTTAACACACTACAAATTGCCTGAGGACAGGTACATTAACAAAAAAAATTGTCTTGCTATTCTGATGTCTGGAGCTTCAAGCAGCACGTGGCAGGCCTCCTGGCAAAGACAGATTTTGTTGCATTCAATGCAGAGTAAACATGGGAAACTGTCCCATGCAGAAACACATGCATGTTAGGATTAGGAAGCAAGACACCTGGGAGGGACCCTGCTTGCTCTTCATTGACACGCTACCCTCTCTGGATATCATCTATCCTACCAGACCCAACACATGCTTGAGAGACAGCATTAATTGATGCACGGGAGTAGAATCTTTCACTGCAGATTACTTGCCTGGAAGCATTGCTTTCTAAGGTTTTCACCACCTCCACACTCCCATATTGGAGGCAAGATTTTAATGCATGAGCCATTACAGCACAAACCAGACCCAAATCATAGTAGTGTCTATGTGAATTGTTACTTAATCCAAGTAAGTCACATACCAGCTGTATTTGATTTTTGCCTCCAGTATGTATTTTAGAAATCTCCTGCAGTAAGTATTAATAAGTACTGACAGTCACTTTCTTCCTTATTTTGGAAACTGTGGGAACATTACTACCCGAAATTTTACCTCTACTCATTTAAAGAAATTGCCAATCATGTAACTTTATCTACATCTTACTATTAGTTCAAACATCACAATAAATGACTCTGTTTAATGTTAACTGAGTCACTTTCATAATAAATTATAAAGTGAAGTGAACTACTACTGACAAGCAGTTTGGTAGAGAAATGCTACAGGTTTGCAAAAAGTAGCAGTCTAAAGTTAGGCTTAATTATGAAAGATTTCATGGAAGATGGAAGAGCTATGAAATGATAAGTAAAAGTTATACATGGAGATCCAAAGCAAGATTTTGATGTATACCTCTGGCAGAAATATCTTCAAAGTGACATTTGTTACGAGAAATGTCACTGTGAAAATTGATGGAACAATTAGTTTGGCTTTCTTCATACTGATGCGCTTCTGTAATTCATCTCTTCAATATCTGTCAGGTGAATTACAGAGGCTACAATTAGAGAAAAGCTGCCTTGTTGTCATGGGAAATTATGTCCTTTCAGAACAAGTAGGTAACTACAAGAAGTAGCATAAGTTCTATAAATTTGAATTGCAGATGCCTGTAAGTAATCAGAAAACTGCTCAATTAACCACAAACATTTATTTTCTTCTCTTCTTCAAAGTTACATGGGCTTGAAAAAAGAGTATGACTGCTTTTTTTTTTTTCTTAAATACTATATCACTGAGAGCAATAAAAGGGTCTACTATACAGAATAGGGGGAAATATTGAATGATGTATACATATCAATGCTATATGCTATAATCATTGAGCCAACACAGGAGTGTTGTAATACAAAATGAAGTATCTCTTAATCATTTGTTTTTCTCCCTTTTTATGTAAAGAATTTTAAATGGAACTGAAATACCTACTATCAAGAAATCATCATTGTGACTAATAACTTTGACTAGGGATGTGCCAATAATTAGCTCTGGCAATTTAGCAGGCTATTTAACAGTTGGGTTCCATAATTCCTTCATCTCTAAAGCTGAGATATGACTGCACTAAATTGTTTTGAAGACTAAGTATGTGCAAAACACAAATTACTTGTACACAAGTCTTTCACAAACATCTCCTTTTAGTTACTGTTATGATTTATCTAATAATGGAGCAAAATGTTTCAGACATTTTTGGTGACATTAGAATCATAGTTCCTGACATCAGGTATTTAAAGCAGCTTACTAAACAATAAAACTCACAAAGACCTCTGTTAGCATAACCTTTTAAAAGTTAAACAAGCAAAAGGGAAAAGCTATTTGATAAAATGGTTAAGGCATCACTTGACACTGCCAAGCTGGATTCAGGAATTGGCTTCACTTTTAATTCCAGATCCTTGCTAATGTGGGTCCTGGGAGGCAGTGAATGACATGTTCAGATACTCTCATGGTTGCCACACACTTGAAAGACCTGGTGTGTTTCTTGCTGTTAGGTTCAACTTGGTCCAGTTGTTCTGGGTGCTTATGAAATAAATCAGCAGTTAGAGAACCGTTGTGTTTCCTTGCCTGCATGGTTCGGATGTGAACATCCTTTACATTCCTCATGACTGACATAACTTGGCATTTCCAGATATATTAAGCAACTATCTTGTCTATGGGATACTTGGTACTGAATAAAATGTGCCATTCCTTGACTGCATCTGCTGTGAGTTGACTTGGATTCTCTCGCATCAGACAATAATGCAAGGGCCCTTCCTGACAAAACTGACAATTACTTGGCAAATAGTAAGCATAGCACAGTTGCTCATTTGCTGCTAATATTTTATTCATTTTTTCGTAACTTCAGGAATGTGGCACTATGGGACATATTGACGGGGTCACATTTCTTGTTGACAGAGGAAATGTGAGTTTCATTCAAAGAGCACAGAAATTACAGTCAGAATTATGTTTGGCATCATGCTGTCCTGCAAATTGGAAGAACTGTTTATCTCATTTTCTATGTTTGAAAATATGTTCTCTTATTTTGCTGATTGTAGTTATTTGCCCATTTCTGAATATACTGATTATTTATGATGTCCTTTATCATTTGCAATCCTTTCAACATAATTAAAATGTCTGTAATTATAAGTTTGAAACACAGATTATCAATTGTGTATATTTTGGAAACTTTATTGAATCTTTTCAAAGTAAGTAGAGAATGTCACTTTCACCAGGTTACAATATTTTAAGCGACTTCTTACTTTTATAATGTGTGGCATAGATGTACTGATAATTCTTCTCATGATTAAAATTCAAACATAGAAAATTTTCCTGATTTCTCACCAAAACTTAGGCATGGATACCATAGCCCCAGCCAGTCTCTTGAAACTGTCCCTTGCCGAATACTTTGAATTGGACACTAGAGAGAAATAGAAACGATAAGAGCTTCTGGCTTTGAAGTTAGCCTGAATGTTCAGAAATCGCTGAGATAGTGCTGAGTCTTTGAAATCAGAATAAGGAAGAGAATGAAAAATGTCAGTCTTCAGAGACAAGGGAAAATCAAGCGAGAAGTCATCTCTGATGAATTCCATCTTTTCCCTCAGTATTATCAGGTACTTTTCTGTGCTTGAAAAATAAATTTATCTGAGATAACCCTATGTATAAGCTTCTGATTTGCTTGTTTTGTATATGTGTTTGCAAACAAATTATTTCTGCATAAGGTAGAGTTCAGTCTACATGGTCAGGTTATGGTAGTTTGACTCCATATATTTGGAGTCAAAGGTCAAAAGAACTGGTTTGAGTTAAAGTATAGAGGCACGAATATTTACTCTGTGCAGTTTTATTAAAGGTTAAAGAACAAAAGTGTGGAACCTGAAGAACAGCAGCTCAGACCTTAGGGACTGTCCACAATGGCCTGGTACATTTGCATGTGGTTTCCTCATTACACGATTGGCAGGAATAGTGACATGAAGAAATATTCATTTTAGGTAGATTATCTTATGAGCACTCTAAAGAACAATGTGTAATATAAATGAATACAACAATCAGGTACAAATTAGATCCAAGGGATATACTCACATTCTATACGGCAATCACAGTTGGCTTCTATATTACTGATGATAAAATCTTCTATGACAGTGGTAGTGACAAGATGGGTAGTTAGTCTTTCACAAAGACTGAACTTGAATCCAGAAGTTCCAAATTCTAGAGCTATATTATTTTCATTGTATATGTTTTCTTCATTTTGGTTGAAGTGCTCCAAGTGTCCAGAAGCCAGACGAAAAGGATATTGGATGAGGGCATTTATTCAGGTTTTCAACACAGAGGAGCCTCTTCAGAGTTTTTTTCTTTCCTTTAGTTTTGTTTGTTTAATTTGTTCTGTGCATACTGGATTTCCAATTAAAATTTCAAATGGGAAGGGAAGAATTTGACATGTAGATATACCAAAAGTTAACAGGAGTTAACATGTGTGCATGTGCGCACACACACACACACACACACACCTTTGAGACCTTCTCACTCAACTCAATTTTGAAGCCACTGCTATTGCTTAAGGATAAATGCAAGATATAATGGCTACTGAGTACTTGAAGATTCTGTTATACAGGAACATAATTTTCAACATCACTGAATTTTAACAAACTCAAAATAGTATTAAATGTTTTGCTTATGATAAAATTTTGAATATATTGCATCAAATAAGAATTATTTGCACTTATTTCATCTGGGTTTTTTTTTAATGCACTCCTAGAAAATCTACATTCCCTTATATGGCTCACATATTATTTCTACTTGAATTACTTTCCTGAGTATGATTCAAGTTTAGTATGAGTAGACTTCAAGTTTTTCCCTTCCATCTTTCTGGTTGAATTTCATTTGTCATTTGTGTACAGTTGTAGTTTCTAATCCTAGATTTAAGCTAGTCTTTTATTATTCAGGTGAAACTATTTTTTCCAAACATGACTATGTCATCAGAATCAATGACTGAAACAGCTGGATAGTTTGCTAAAACCAATCAAAAATGATATATGAAGCATGAATCTGAATATGCAATGATTCAATCTGGGAGAAAAGTGTGTTGTTAATAACTGCATACTGTGTGAGTAGCATAGAGTTCAAGGTTAGACTGTCTCTGGATATTTACTGAATAAAGGAGCAAGGAGTAGGGAAGTCTATAATTATTTCTAGGTCATTTGTTACACCAAAGGATATGAGGTAAAATATTTGAAAGTGTTGTGCTTATTACATGTTTTATGTTTTCATGGCTAATTTTGCTCCCTGCAACTAGCAGTATGTAGGAGCATCAAGGCCACAGTTTAATTCAAATATTTTTATTTTTGAAGATTGGACCAGAAAGAGTAGGCATTTAGTCTGCTGGTTTAGAAATTATTTGGAACTTCTGTATTCTATACCAAATTGCTTGGAATTGATAAAAAAGGTGTTCCCATTTCTAATCTCTCTGGGTGGCGCCAAGTGGTGGATCAAACAGTTTGGTCACAACCAATATGAAGGAAAACTAGAACGAGTTCTTGGCTCCTGACTTTCACTGAGCCAATCTCATTTATTGCAGGCAATTGGGAGGTAAATCAGTGGATAGATATTGGTTATTCCATTATATAAAATTCATATATAAAAGATATGTTATATATAATGGATGGTTATTCCACCATTTCTCACTCTTTCCCAAAGGAAAAACAAAGTAAAATAGAAGCTACAAGTGCAATGTCAATAAAAGATTGAGAACAATGAGAACCGAAAGCAGAAAATTTACAAGTATTTTTTCATATCTTTAGCGAAATTTGGAGCTCAATTCATTCCTTTATATTTTCTTTTAACCCCAAGAAACAAGTGATGATCATACTATTTCTCCAAATAAAGATATCTAATATTTGGCAAAATTCACTGTAATGGATTTCTTTCAAAGTAAGATTTTTTTCATGCATTTTTATGTCTCAATGGCTGTATTTATTTATTTATGTATTTATTTACCTTAATTTGTATGCATTTATGACCTTTTTTTCTTTTCCAATTAAGTGTATCATTTAATAGATTATCAGTGCAAAAGATAAACATGAGGCTTACACAGGATTATTAGAGCTATACTATTCAATCTCTTTTTGTACAATTTAAGTTCTCCACAAGTTATTTCTTTGCAAAAAATTCATTACCATAGTTGCCTGAATCTTTTCTGTATGATTTCTACTTTCACAGTAACTTCTTTATACTGCTCATAACTGAACAAATTCAGGCATAAATACCTAGGTAATAAGCTCATTCCCATGATTTTTGATTTCCACTTACATAGGTTCTTTTAGCACTAGTTCTTAATCTGGGTACAATGACAATGATTACATAATGTTTTTTGTTTGTTATTTGTTTTAGCTTTAGAGACCAAGGAAGAGAGGCAAAAGGTAGAAACAGAGAGCCAGGGCCATAGCAATCATCGTAACCATAGATCGAGTTCCTTCCTACGTACCTCAGTGACACATGTAGAGAAAGAATCAATAGCTAATTCTTATACTTCCTATATTGTACATCAGTGACTCTTTAAATGTTTATCTGATACAACTTACATAATCTTTACAATAAGGAAGAAAATATCAGCTACATCGTGCATATGACAAGCAAGGAGATATCTTACGTATCTGCGCAAGACCTGTTAATGATGCATCCAGGGTTCAACATTAACAATCTAATTTTTCTGCTCTAAACCATTAGCAAGCTCTAATTTGCCACTGAATTCTGCTTATAAGCAAAGCAGTTTTCTGAATTAGCTGAAGACTAAAACTTTAACCTATTCCAACTGCACAATTTAGAGGTGGACAAAATGAGTTATTTGAAAATAAAAGTATAAATTAATAATTGCAAGTAGAAAAGGATTATGTGAGAACATTTTGTCAGGTTCTGACTACAGATAAGCTTTCAAGGATGAGTGAGGTTTGATTATATGAGTGAGCTACCAAAGGAAAGTAAAATCTTAATTAAAAGCAGAAAATTATATGCCTTTGTCATGCAGCAGGCATGGGAAAAGACCACTAATTACAGAAGAGCCAAAATTTGGAGAAAAAGAGTGATTTTTAAAACCTAAATTGCAACTCAAGTTCCTGCACAACTATCCTACCTACGGCTGCAGAGGCAACATGCATGATGTTTTCATTGAATTTGGATTCTCCCCAACAAAGCAGTGTTCAGTTCCCAGCCTGCAGTCAGCACTTGCCTCCAGGGATTTCTGAAGTTCTTATGCATACTAACAGCAGCATTCAGACATCTCAAGGTGTCTGTCATCTTCTTTCTTACCCAAGAAAATCCTACTTCCTTCATCAAATATTAGCATAATCACTCCAGTGTTTGTTAACAACTTAATAGCAAATTCTCTTGCAAAATATTATAAGCAAACAGTGCCAAATAAGCACATAGAAACACACAAGCTGATGATGTGCTGAGTGTCAGCTGCAGTTGCTTCACATGAGATCCCTCTGGCCAATGACTTAAAGAATGCAGGTTCTGAAAAACTTGCTAATTAAAGGGGAGGTTAACTACTGAGCCCTAACCAGGAATCCTGTGTCTCTAAAAGTTAAACAAAGTCATGTCAATTTTTCAGTATTCAAACACATAATGATTGGATATTTATTATGATTAAAGATTAAGTTGAAAAAAACTATATTATAAAACAAACTTGAAAATAACTAACTTTGAGAATTGGTTTCAAGTTAGTTATTTAGATAGGAGATCACTATCCAAAAATTTGAACATGATCAAAGCTGCATTGAATGATGCTGAATTTGATGTCAGTGTAAAAAGCCAATAATTAGATGGATGTCAGGAACATTAGGCAATCGAGATTTTTTTATTCCAATCCTGGTAATATTTTTTTCATGCCTCTTTAGTTGTGAAATGTTTCCGTGATTCTGCACAAATGAAATAGTTGAGCTTATAAAATTGTTACATGTAAGTGTTCAAAGTCGGGATTGACAAGTCTTTTCCTACAGCAGTTGCATCTTACTGTTTTGTACAACTATTGGTCTGCCACTTTTATCTGATTCAGTCAATCTATTGTCATACAATGGGTACAAACTTATTGAATTTTTTGCCATGGGGACACGAGCCTAGAACAGATAAATAGGAATCACAACGCAGGCATTTTCACATTGGGTTGTGGATAAGACACTCAGAGATTCAAATGATTATATAAAATATAAGCAAATCCAATAAAACCCGTGACCACTATCAAGAAAACTGAACTGCTGTCTCTTTTTGTAAATTTCTTTTATATTTAAGATGAAAAGTTAAAGAGAGGCAGGGAGAAACAGCTATAGGGAGCAAAAGCCAGGTCTCCCATGAGGGTGAATTAGGCTCACACACCTGGACTATGCTATGCTGCTTTTTCCAGGCCATTAGCAGAAAGCTGGATCAGAAGTGCAACAGCCAGAATAAAAAGCAGTGCCCATGGGAGATGCTGCCATCATAGGCAGTGACTTTATGTGCCATTCTACAACAGCAGACCCAAGCTGCTCTAAAATGCAGGGTCAGCACAGTGGCTCAATTGGCTCATCTCTCACCTGTAAGAACCATCATCCCATATGGACACCGTTTCTTATCCTGGCTGCTATCCAGAAGCCAGCTTATGGCCTGGAAAAGCTGCAGAGGATGTCCCAAAGCATTGGGACCATGCACCCTCTGGAAGAGACCTGGAAGAGACCCAGAAGAGGCTCCTGGATCTTGGCTTTGGCTCAGTTCAGCTCTAGCCATTGCAGTTATTTAGGAAATGAAGCAATGGTTGGAAGATCTTTCTGTCTTCTTTTCCCTGAAAACCTATCTTTCAAGGAAAAAGAAATAAATAAGATATACTTTAAAAAACTAAACTACATATTTCCTATGGTATAATTTAGTTTTCTGTTAGTTTGATGAGCAAACTGTCATGTATCCACAAAACATCTCAGGCACAGGAAATACACGAACAATTGAGACATGGATTCTGTTACAATTCCTGTGGTCAGCCTATTTATGATATCTATTTTAAAAGGCACATCCTAACAAGGGCCAGAGTAGTTCTACAGGTGGTAAAGCCACCATCTGCAATGCTGGCATTCTATCTGGGAGCTGGCTAGTGTCCCAGCTGCTTTATTTCCCACCCAGGTCCCTGCTTGTGGCCTCAGAAGGCAGCTGAGTGCAGCCCAAAGCCTTAGGACACTGTTCACCTGTGGAAGACCCAGAGGATGCTCCTGGTTACTCTCTTCCTACTGGCTTAACTCCAGCCATTTGGGATGTGCATGGGAGATCATTGTCTGTTTCCTTCTCTCTATAAACCTGCCTTCCCAACAAATATAAATAAATATAAAATAATCTTTAAAAACTGATAGGGAAAGGTATGGAAAAGAAAAGGAGAAAGGATTCATAAGAAAGAATAAAAAGAGGACTAGTCATCTGAAACAACTGCAGTTCAAATTTAACTCACCAACTTAGATTACCAGTATGATTTGGGTGATTGCATACATTTTTAAGTTAATAACAAGTGACTGAAGCAGAATGACCAGGGGCACAAAGTTCCTTTTATTAACTATACCAAGGCTTACAGAAATGAGTTAATGTAAATCAAGGATATTTTAAGTTTACATGCCATCACTACTCAAAATTGTCTAATTAAGCCATTTTCATGGTAGCAAAAGGAATTCAGAAAGTGTTTCCTGACCTCATAGCAAATAAAGATGTAAGCATAGAAAAAGGATATACTGTGCTAGATTTGTGGCACAGCAGCCTAAGACGGTTAGCAATGCTAAGACGGTAGCACCAATTGAGTCATGACTGTTTTGTTTCTAGTTCAGTTCCCCGTTAATCTGCCTAGGAAAACAGGGGAGGATGCTTCAAGTGCTGAGGCCATCGTTATAGACAAGGAAATCCAAGTAGAGTTCTTGGTGCCAGGCTTCAATGTGACTCAGACCTGCCACTTACGACCTCCTGGGGAGAAATGAAAACATTGGACTATTTGTTCCTATATCCTTCTCTTTCTGTGCACTCTGCTTTTCAAAAAAAAAAAAACCTCAAACACACTTAGAAACAATACGTATGTATGAAAAAGCAAGATAAGAAACGAGCATGCCACAAAAACTACTGCATAGATCAACCTCAGAAACCCGAACTCGGAGAAAACATAGGGGCAATTATAATATTTTTTTTACCGTAAGAAAATAAAACTACATGAGATGAAATGTATACTGGCTAGATTATGACTCATAATAATCATTGAATAGTGCAAATCTAACATGTCAGTCCCAATTAGTGAGACTGGGTCTTCTGGATCTTTTTTACTTCATCTGTGGATTCAGTGCTAATCTCTTCCAAAAATAGCATCACAAACACACCCAGAAACAGTGTTATTTTGTTTGTTTGTTCTTAAGATCTATTTGTTTTTATTGCAAAGGTGGATTTACGGAGAGAAAGAGAGACAGAGGGAAAGATATTTTTTACTGTTTTACTCCCCAAATGGCTCAATGGCTGGAGCTGAACTGATCCAAAGCCAGGAGCCGGGAGCCCTCTCCTCAAGGTTTCCCATGTGGGTGCAGGTTCCTAAGGCTTTTAGCCATCCCCCACTGCTTTCTGAATCCAGGAGCAGGAAGCTGGATGGGAAATAGAGCATCTGGGACAAGAACCAGCATCCCTGTGATTTGACAGTCCTTAGAGGTGTGAGATTTTCCCAAATGAGCTGCCACACCAGGTTTCAGAGGCAATGCTTTACAAAGTTATTTGGATACTACATAACCATACTGATGAATCATAAGATTAATGCCCATACTAATCAATGAATTACAAAAATTTTTAAATGTACATTTTTGTAGGTTATTATCACAAGATAATGAAGCTAACATAATAACAAATAAAAAGAAAAAAATGAAAACATGTCATTGCAAGCAATATTCAATTTACCTCTAACTTCCTTGGACAAATTTTCTAGGTTGTCTGTTATTGAAACCTGCTTATTTATGCCCATACCCCCGCCTCTTCTAATGCTCCACTTGGCCTGTACCTGCTTTATTCTATGTAGAAAATGACTGTGTAGGAAAAATGACACACTAAGCAACCTTTATTGCTAAGGTTGAATTAATTCTTAAATGCTGTCCAACCTTATAGGTCAGATCATACAATTCTTCTGTAAAATAGCCTGTGCCTGACTCTCCTATTCAATATACCTTACTTCTGAAAGTAAACTTGTTCCATCCTGCTGCGGGTTTCTAATTGCTCAGAGAGGATTGAGTATTCATACCTAATAAGTTGATTGCTTTATTATGAAGCAGTTAAAATGTTAAGCACATAGTGCTACCAATTCTCCCTGAATTTCTCTGCAAGATTATATGTTTTTATTTCACTTTTATCTTTAAATGCCTCTTTTTTGTTTGCTTGCTTTTACCAAGAAACTGTCACATTTAGCAAGGGAGGTCTGCCAGCTACTTTGAGTCTTAGAAAACATACAAACAGAAGTATTCACTAATTTGTAATCTCACTTCACTTTGAAAACATTAGGGTGACCAAGAAGTATATCTTTTCAAACTTATCAGGGCAAGTGCACTCAAAGCAATGCACCGGAGCCACAATGACAGATTCATTAAATATGTCTTATTTTTTGATTATTTCTTTTCCATTAAAAATTCTGTGAATTTCCAAACTATTTGGAAGGAACATATATAGACGTAGGCAATAGAAATATGAGTCATATTTGCAAGTCTCTGATAATATGTCTGAAAATTAAGAGTTTAGATATTTAGTGTTCTGATTCCTGAAATATTAAAATAATTGTAATTACATATGACTGTAAGCAATGAGCATATTTGTTCTATGCAGAAGTCATTCTAATTCCCACTTCATTTTCTCTTTTTTCCCATTTTTTATTATATTTTTGACAATCTTTACATAGTTAATGTGGGTAAAAAGGTTCAAGGGCTACAGGAAAATGGGTAAGACCATCAATTCCATATAGTTTCCTTCATATATCTGAGGTTAAGGGGAATTTTAAGGGAGAAGCCCCACCCAGTCTCCCACCCACCCCAGGTCCCTGATGTGGGGCATGCTCTGAGGGTCTTGCTCAAGTGATTTTGACATCTCAACAGTTATGAATTGCTGCCAATTTCGCCACTCCAACCACAATGAGGACGCTAAAAAATCCACTGATTAACATAGTCCATCATAGTGACTGCATTTGCCGAGTTTTTCACTGCCAACATATAGCTGAGGTGGTTGATTGACTTGTTCTGTCCTTTGCCTTTTCATGGTTAGGGTTCTGAGTCCAGCAGTTCAATTGAGGGGATCTCTAAAGAAACTTTGTCTCAGGTGTTCCCAGACCAGATTCTTGTATGTACTAGCAAGTACAGGGCCTGGCACAATCCATTGCCCCAATCAGCTGGTGGTTGTAACTGCTGGGTTGATTCTGATTCCAGCCCTGTCTTCCACTGGAACCAATGGGTGTTGCAGTCCAGCCTGGTTCTGCCCAGCACATACTCGGCCCTCACATAAACCAGTGGGACCTGAAACCCTGCATAATCTGGTCTGCACCCATCCCAGAAATTCCCACTTTCTCAATGAAAATAAAATTAGTACAGGAAGAGATTATAGAACATTTTGTATATATGACCTTTAGTAAACATGTTTCATGAAATTTGATTTCCAAAGTTAATTTAAAATGTCTTAGTTTGGAACATGTTGTCAAAGAACAAAAAATGGTTTGCCAGACTGGGGAAAAAGACCAGAGGCCAACATATAAATCAATCACTATGATAAAATGTCAATGAATACAAGGCAAAATCAGGGCTGCCAGCATTTCTGTAAATTCAGTTTTTATTTAACATCTTTACTAAAGCCATAAAACAGAAAACTGATTGACATTGGGCATGGGAGCTTGTTTTCTTGCACAATATTATTTAGGTGAGTAATACGCTTGTATACATTTGCATGATTATTTTCAGAAGTATAATATGGGAACACCTCTTTCATTAGAATCAATCTATAATTAAGTAGTTGGAATTAAGTGCAAATTATCAAAATGCTCACTTGATATCAATATTTCCACTTGATTGAGTTCCCCCCAAATTTTCAGGCTTGATTTTATGATAGAGACCTATAATATTCCAAATATCTCATTTGGTACTGGAAGTGAAAAAAAAAATGACATTTTTTTGTTTTCATTTTTCAATATGTATTTTTTCCAAAAACATTTGTTATATATTTGTGTATCCTGATCCAAATCTATGGATGGAAAAGTGGTAAAATTACACAAAATTCAACCAAATATTCCCATTTAATATCTCACAGTTGAATATGCACAAATACTTAACCCAGTATTTAGTCATAAGTAATTGTTTAAAAGAACCATTCTAATTCACAATTCAAAATTATTTCAGACTAGTAGGAAAAACGTTGAATGTGTTTTGTAGGGGGACCAAAATGACTTCCTTGATATTATTGTTCAGGAACTACCTTTCCAATGACTTACACCTTTAGTCTTATAGGATCATTCTGGAAAGCTGGGCTGGGTTCCTTAAATGTTCCATATCATACTTGATACAGAAGTGAGCCTAAAATCTATTTACTATTCTCAGGAATTTATATTAGAACCAGAGAGCAAATTACATTTCAAACATGAATGAACTGAATCAACTACTTAGAATTTGGCCAAATCCCTCAGTTTTTATCTTAATTAATTCCAAAGAAGAAATGTACATAAGCCTGAATCAATTAGAAACAGCTACATGAGTTTACATATTGTTCTAAAGATGAGGATGCTAAAACTACATCAATTAATAGGTTTATTAAGGGAAAAGAAGATATGGAGATGATTTTTTCTTCATTATAAAGGACATTTCCCTATCCTCACATTACAAAAAGAAAAAAGAAAAAAAAGGAGAGGAGAAAAAGCAGATGAAAGCAGAGAAGAATCAGGAATGTGGAAATCAGATTTTGAAAATAGTTTCACATCTATACATTTATATTTGTACATTTTACATTAACTAAAGGATACAAGGCATATGTAACTCATCCACAGAGACTGGAAGTAATTTAAAAACTTGTTGCCTTTTGAAACACTTTTAAGCATAAGAAGTAGTTGTTTTTCTGGTTATATAAATAAGCTAAAAGCTGCAAAAGTTCAAAGTAAATTTATAAATAAGAAAGAATACAGAAGTTCTCAAAATGCAAGCCCTCAGAGACAGATATATGTCTAATTTTCATAGCATACATTCTGGGGTTAGGCATAGAAGTGCAAATCAAATCGATCCATTTACAAGGACAGGATTATATTATGCATGATTTACTTTTACTTCAAGCACCTATTACTTACTAATATATATTTGTAACCCCAATTCTCTCTCTCCCATCTTGCAACTTTCCATAGCACATAATTCCAAACCTTCAACGTTAAAACACCAAGCTATTAGATAATCTAGCTTTTATTTATTACATTTTCATGTAATAAAATATACTTATTTTGGTTTATACATGGTTCTAGAAATTTCTTCAGGCTAGTAGTAAAGCTCTTTTACATTATTTTTAATGATTATAATAATTATCTATAGTTGGTTACTGTACATTGTAATGTAGGAGTCCATTTTGGTGGTTAATATTAAAATTTCTTACAATTACCAGTTAAGACATTCTGTGATCTACACTATTACATCCTCAGTACTATAAATTCCCAAAAGTAGAAACCATTTTAATAGTTATAACCCTAATAAAGGTCAAAGAGTTTCTAAAATAGACAGAACATATTATATCATAGCATGTCATGATTTTCCCCTAAAATTCAAGAAACAATGGGCCTATCATTTTATTTATTCATTTATTAAATAATGGGGAGTGATTCCTCATGACCCAATTCAAATTTAATTTCCATGTCTTCTGAGGCTGCATTTTTTTTTTCTGGCTAATTTTCTTTCCACTTAAGTGATTTTTCCATTTGTATCTTCTTCCTGCCCTTTTCAATTGTCTTCCTTTGTAATTAATGTTTCAAGCTGTGTTACAATTATAATTATTCACTATTTTCCATATATATTGCAATTATTTGCAATATTTATCTGCATGTTTATGTTTAGAAGCATGATGGAGCTATATTAAACTCCGTGTCAATACTCACATATGATTAACTTCTTGAAACAATGTGATTTTGTAAAAATAATGCCAAGAAATTATGTTGCCATACCAACAAAGAAATGAATGAGTTTAAAACTGAGAAATGTTATTTGTTTTCATAAAAAAGTAGGTCTATACTGAATAAAAAGTCTGTATTGATGTTCACAAGGTGAATACTCTTAATGATGTATACAGGGAGAATGGAAGGTTCTCTGTGGCATCTCATGATTATCTCACAGAAACCTTGTGAAATGAGTTTGTGCAAATTGTGGATGCTTCCAATGGTCACAGGATCATGAAATTGTATTGTCCCACCTTTTGTTTTTATTTTTAATTATACTAAAGATATTCTTAGGAAGACAATTAAATCTGGGAGCATGGGAAGGTAGCTTCTGCATTACTCATTATTTTACTGTAAGAATTTTCAAATACATTTTCTAAATATACTTCTGATAATACCAATTGTTTATCCTCTTTTATGAGTTATTCACTCCTAACCCATGACTTGTGAAGTTATTTACATACATACCATTGCTAAAGCCTTTCATATTTCCTGGCTTGTAACAGAAGAAAGTTATTTTAACAAATTCTGAGAGTTGAACTAAGTGAAGGCTATTTAATAAAACCATTCAAAAGAATAATAATGAGCTATGAGGAAAGTTGTTGGTTTGAAAGTTGTCGTTTTGTAATAAATCTGAAATGTTTGACACAGCCACAATAACAAATTACCTTCTAAATGTAGGTGTGGGATTTGCACATTTAAGGAATTATGAATCATTGAAAAAGTGCTCAGGGCTAATTGGCTAAGAGTGCATGCTAGGAGAGCAATCAGGGTTTCTGTCGCACAAAACAGCTTCTCCTACTGAAGAGTCAGTGAATTGTGAATGACTGCATATATTCTACCAACAGATTGCTTTCATAACAGAGAATCTCATGTTGAAAAATAAATGGGTTAATTCATGACAGAAATAAGATCATATGTACCAAAATGCACCTAGTCTTTCTAATGTTTCTCTCCTCCTATGAATAAAACTAATCCCAAAATATTTGATCTTCAAGATCTATAAGCTGTTACAAAAAGTCTGAACTTTTGTTTTTGACATGAAAGATCATGCTTATGAGCCACGTTTCAAATTAACTGTAGTACATACAATTTTGAATTTGCAGTTCTAACAACAGTTATTGGTATAAATGTAGTATTAAGTTAAAAAGGCAGTGATTCATCTTAATGGTCCATTTAACACACATAAATATGACAGATTTTAACTGAACAATGCTAACAAAAGCACGTTTTGTAACTACAGAAAAAAGTTAAGATGAAGCAATTATCATAGAAACATTATCTTTGAACAGACTTGATTTAAGTCCAAGTATGACCAGGTTACGACAACAGTAAATTTTTGTGTATATCAAATTTTATCTCTAGGCCTATTCAGTGCCACACAATGGAAGTAATATTAGGTCAGGAAGGAAAGAAAGATGTTAAAGTAGGAATAGTAGAAGGCTGGAAAACAGGAGTCAGCAAAACAAACTGAATAAAATAAAGAGATTTATAAAATAAACAACAGATAGTAAGAATGATACACCTGAGTGTATAACATGCATCATTTAAAATCATCTTTGAGAGAGCTGCAATAAATTAATGTTGTCACCTTGGAGAATTCTGATCTGTTATTAAACAAATTATGTCTAATATAAGTACTTGATAAGATACATGAATATCCTATTCTCTTCACTAGAGTTTACATCCAAACTCCAAATCTCACCCTTTTCATATTCTTCAATAAAACTATAAACTTTGATATCTTTGTTAAATTCAATATGATGAATTGTGTGAATCTATTAAAACTCAAATATATAATTTGAGCCAGAGAGTTGAATTTCATAATCTATATAAGGCAAATCAAATTGACATTAAATGTTTGCATTTCCTTTGGATATTTTTAAGATTTATTTATTTTTATTGGAAAATCAGATTTACTGAGAGATGAAGAGACGATGATCTTCCATCTGCTGGGTCACTCACCAAGTGGCCTCAATGGCCGGCGCTGAGCCAATTCGAAGCTAGGAGCAGGTAACTTCTTCCAGGTCTCCTGTGCAGATGTAGTGTTCCAAGGTTTTGGGCTGTCCTCGACTGCTTTCTCAGGCCACAAGTATGGAGCTGGACAGGAAGTGAAGCACCTGGGAAATGAACCAGTACCCATATGGGATACTGGCACTTGCAAGGCAAGGAGTCCAGTGACTAGGCTACTGTTCTGGGGACCTATTTCTCACAAATTTTTTAGATTTTAGGAACTTTACATGTTTTGCTTCTTTCTCGTAGGAACATGCCTTAAAAGGTGAAGTAGAATCTATCACATCAGAACAACAAATCAGAGGCAACAATTCAGAACAATCAAGTAGAAGTAACAGCAACAATTCTCAAATTTCAAAGTTTTTTCTTTGGAACAAAATTATCAAATATTATTGATAAACAAACTAGCAACGGATACCCTTTATTAGGGAAAGTTTGAGCTATGTTCAAGATACAGCTGCCTAATTTATTTTCCTCTTATGTTCTTTTCACTGTTTTAAGATTTATTTATCTTTATTGGAAAGTCAGATTTACAGAGAGATGGAGAGATGGAGAGACAGAAGGAAAGCTCTTCCATCTGTTGGTTCACTCCTCAAGTTACCAGCACAGCTGGAGCTAAGCTGAATTGAAGCCAGGAGCTAGGAGATGGGAGGGGTGTGGAGCAACTGGGACAGGAACCAGCACCCACATGGAATCCCTGTGCATACAAAGCAGGACTTCAGCTACTGGACCAGCATGCCAGCCCCATCTTTGAGTGCTTTTAAAGCTGGCAGATTAAGTGTGTGTCTGTGTAAGTATAAAATGTAAACTCCTAAAGTGTATATTAGAGAAACTGGGATAACCCATTTACTTCATTTGTCTAAGGCAGTACCCATTTACCTGAGTCTTTCCATGCTCCAAGACTAATAGCAGTTTTAGAAGACAAAGTTCTGCATTTCATCAACATTAAGCAGGAATATTTTTGAGAGAGAGAGATTGATCCTTTCAGATTCTACTTCATGGCAGTTTTTAAATAAGATATTGGCAAGTGTTGTAGCACAGGGTTAAGCTTTCACTTAGAACACTCACATCCCATCCCATTGTAAAAAACAAAAACAAATACTGAAGTCCAGTTTCAGGCTAAAGCATCCAGAGGCTATGGAAGATGGATGAAACTCTTGGGTCCCTGTAACCCATGTGATAGGCCCAGATCAAATTCTAGGCTCCTTACTGTGGCCTGGATCAACTCTGCTTATTGCAGGCATTCATAAACATTCATATTCATTCTCTCTTTCTCCCTTTCTCTGCATCTCATCTGTGTATATGTGTGTGTCTACCCCTCCCCCTTCTGCCCTCCCTTTTTCTGTCAATGTAATTTTCAGGTACAAAAAAAAACATTGAAAGATACAGCAACTATGAGTTCTCCCTTTCTATAATGAATATAAATATTCAATTATGAATACTATATATATATATGTACATATATATAACCTGTATATATTTTTAAAAACAACCACAAACTGGTATTTGAAGCATAAAGCATTACACCCCTAAGATTTTCTATGTATGAGTTCAAAATACAAATATTTTGAAATGCATATTATTATTCTGTAATATTTAGTTTCTGTGAAAGCTATCATATTTCTTTTTCCATGGAGAAAAAAAGAAACCACAGATTCTGTAAGAATGGGTTTGGAATTCTGGGAGTTCATACAGGGAAGAGAAATAGGAAGACAATAGGAAAAACACTGACAGAAGGAAATTAACACTACTTATTGGACAAGAGTGCAATCCTAAATCTTGATGCTTATTGAGGATTTAAAGATCTCAAGGCATAAGAGGAAATATTAAGAGCTAACTTCAAGTCATAAAGACAGGATTAGAAGCCCATTATCTAAATCAATCTCTTCTAATCAGTTTTTAAATATTCCCTGCTGCATTTTACAGACCAAAGAAATATTAAATGGTTTACTTTAGAACTAAAAAGTCTACTTCTAGAAGCCGGAACTTCTTTCATTTTAATGGATAGAACCCTATTCATATTATAATCACTGACATATTCTCATAGAATCTCAGAAACAACAGTTTATACTTAGTAACTATCCTGTTATAATTTTTGTATGCTTCTACCAAGTAAAGGATATTACATATTATGATATGTTAGTAGTCTAAGTTTATTCTTTAAACTTTTCTTAAGCCATTCACTCTTTTAGAGCAATAATCTTCATGTGACCTTTTTGGATCTCTCTATTTCAGTGATATAAGGTTGAAATGTTTGGGTAATCTTCAGTGGCTTTATTGTGTACACATATTAGTAATCATTGATCACTGAAAATGCATCGGACAAAATGGAATCCAGAGTAAAATAGCTTTATGCCCTCCATGGCATTGTAAAAGACAGTATTCCTTCAGATGTGATCCTTTATTTGCCATTATGGGCTGCTTCCTTGACCTAAATAGGCACAAATCATGAGTGACTGGCATTATTGTATCAAACATAGTTTTAGTCATGAACTGCTTTGGCTTGTTCTAACAAATGAACCTCTCCTGGACAATATAGGAGTGGAAAAACCCCTGAATTTATTTATGCCCAGTGATTTTTGATAAGAAATGTTTATTGACTGAGATTAAAGACACATGATTACTAAATTGAGAGCAGCAAGAATGTCAAGTACTGGGCCCAGCATGATGGCCTAGCAGCTAAAGTCCTCACCTTGCACACACCAGTATTCCATAAGTGCTCCAGGTGGTACCCCGGCAGCACTGCTTCCCATCCAATTCCATGCTAGTGCCTGGGAAAGCAAGCTGTCAAGGACAGCCCAAGGCCTTGGGACCCTGCACCTGTGTGGGAGACCCGGAGGAACTCCTGGCTCCTGGCTTTGGATCGGCACAGCTCCTGCCATTGCAGTCACTTGGAGACTGAAGCATTGGATGGAAGATCTTCCTCTCTATTTCTTCTTCTCTCTGTATGTGTCTGACTTTGTAATAAAAATAAATAAATCTTTTAAAAAAGCATCAAATACCATGAATACACATCAGAATCGTCACATATTGCTATCAAAGTACTGAAGGTATAAAAGCGTTGAAAGCAGAGATGTGAGTCTGTGTCACAGAACAGGACGGAAGCATTGTGACAAGGAATGCATTGTAGTATTAGTAGTAAGTGTAGTAAATGTGAGGTAAAATTGAAGGCATGTTGATAGTATCAGATCAGTTTGGAGCTCTAACAAATGGAAACATTGAAAGAATTATCCATATTTAAATTAAAATTCATAAAGAATTATATAAAGTCATAATAGTAGATTGAGCTATTGGATATGCACCTCAATGAAACAGGATGACCCAGTCTTAATTATTTAATAGCATTGCTGAAGATGGTGTATTGTCCCAGTTATCAATTTAGATGGATCTCTTGTGAAATACAGAACAAAAGATTGTGCTAAAAGTTCCTTAGTAAGATTAAACCTGTGGGACACAACAGAGTAGCCTGGTGGCTCAAGGCCTCACCTTGTACTCACCAGGATCCCATATCAGCACTGGTTGTAGTCCTGGAGGCCCCACTTCCCATCCAGCTTCCTGCCTGTGGCCTGGGAAAGCAGTCGAGCACAGTCCAAAACCTTGGGACTGTGCCTGTGTGGGAGAACCAGAAGAGGCTCCAGGCTCCTGGATTCAGATTGGTGCAGGTCCAGGCCATTGCAGCTGCATGGGGAGAGTGAATGAAAGGACAGAAGATCGTCCTCTCTGTCTCTCTTCCTCTCTGTGTATCTGACTGTCCAATACAAAATTTAAAATAAACCTTTAAAAAGAAAAGATGAAACCTTTGAATTGGTTGAAGTGTCGTTTCCTAAGATATGAGCTCATATAGGACATCATAAGATACTGTCATGGATCACTGAGTGTAAAGAGACATCCTTTAGAAACTTACTTTGAACCATCAAAGTATTTGTAAGAATATGCCAATCTTTTACTGATTCACTTAAGAATCAACATATAAATTGTAAGAAAAGGTGTGTACCTGTTTTGTTCAAAAGAGTATGCCTCACATACTTTTTACAGTACATAAAAATAAACAGACCATTTTTGAAGAACTGGATTACTGCAAATTTTTAGGATTCTTCAAATTATGCTTAATCTTGAAGATGATTAAAAGTCCACTTCCAGAAACAGAAATCATTAAAGTTTCTAATTTTAACAGTAGAAAATCACATTTTACTTGTCCAAATTCAACATGATTGTTTTCTGTTTTTATCTAACACAAATCCATTAAATTCTAATTCTGAAGAAAAGGCAGCAATACAAATATATAAGCAAACAACTCTTCGATTAACACACTTCTAATTAAACCCACAAACAAAATTTCAGTATTCCTAACACAATTTTCATGAATTATCATACATGTAGAGACACTTGTGGACAAAATGCCAAAATTATTTTTTAAAAATCAAATATTTGGGGGAAATAGTTATAGACATATATCACTCTTTTTTTTAAATTGAAAAATAAAAAGACATATATTTATCTTGCATGTTATGTCTTGAAACATCCATACAATATTGCAGAATGATTAAGTGGGACAAATTGAAATATGTAATACCTCACATAGAATGAATTTTCGTAGTAAGGACACTTAAAATCTTCTTAGTAGAAATAGTTTAACTATGTTGTTATTAACATGCATCCATATGCTATATAATAGATTTGTACAGAAAGGTCTCACATGATATCATATGACAAAATATGAACTCATAAATGTCATGATCTACCTACATGTGGAAATAATAAAGCTGAACTCATCAAAAAAGGAGAGAATAAGAATGGGTCCAAGGACTGGACACAGAAAGTAACTAGGGATATAGGTGCCAAAGCCTCTTGGCTGGATATGGAAACTAAAGGTTCTGAGAATCAGATTAAGGGATTGAGGTAAGGACACTCCAAAATGGAAGGATAAGCATTTGAATGTAAGACTCCTGTTCCTTCCTTCCCCTAACCATGGGGAAGAAATATAACTGGTCAATTTGCAATTAAATGATCAATATTTGTTATTAAGATGGAAGAGATTATGGGATATGGTAGCAGATGTTTAGCAATGCCCCAAATGAACAGTCAGGATGGATGTAGTCCATGAAGTCACATTTCAGTCATCATCAATATAAAAATAAGGAAAGGTGTTTGCTTAAGTCCAGTATCCACGCAAACACTTCATCATTGATGTCTGATACTAGAAATCGGGCTTCAGATAACACTTGGAGATCAAGGACAGGACTTAGTTTTCTTTAGGGTAGAGAATAAATGAGGCATAAAAGCAACATAACACTCAAGTTTCTAAAAAGATCAATGGGGAGAAAACAATCTTGCTTTTAGTTTAGGGAGTTGAGTGCTAGAGCCTGTTCCATGTCTTTTATGCTCATGCTGTTACATTCATTTTCAGATCTAGACAGATTGCAAACATGAAGTCTATGGGTGATGTGTATTTAAAGAAAGGTAAGTAAATATGGTGGCAATCAATGAAAGAACATGGATTGTTTTATTAAGAAGGCTTCAATGTAATGCTAATATTAAAAAGAGAGGGAAAATTTTAGCCTGAACTATTAGTAAGTAAATAAATGTATGGTGTATAAGCAGCAAATAAAAAAAAAGAAAACAGATAAAAATGTTTAAATACTTGGGGAAGAATATGCACACATTTTTGTTGCAGGGTTTTGTCTGATTGTGAGCTTAACCAATCATATTAAAGTAATGCACTTGCTAGGATGACTAAATGGAAGTTAGAGAAGAATCATTTCACTCACACAATCTTCATCTATAGAATTATATTCTCATTACAGTTGCAAGCCTCTTTCTGACCTCATTCTTCAGCTCCAAGGTTTTCTAACTATATGCATATTTCTTGACTCTAACTTTATGGCCAACGTTGAATTTTTTTCTGGTAAGAATATGCCAGGCTAGAGGAAACATTTCTTCTTTCTATACTCCAGCAGGAATCAATATTCAGGGAGAGTTATGGAATTTAATTTATTTATTTACTTAAGATTCAAATTGTCCATCCCTTAATATGTCAGAGGGTTTTGGTAACCTGACAATGAGTGGCTGTACTGTGTAGGCTTAATGAAAGACAAGGGCATAGAATCGATGGATTCAGAGGTGACATTTGAGTGAGTCCAAGTAATCCTACTAATAATGCAATCAATGCTGAGAAATCAGTCTCATACGTCACATCACTCCCCAAAAGCATGACAACACAATCCCTATTTTAGAGAAAAACTGTGGGAAACACTTCATGACCCAAGAAGTACCACAAGTTTCTTAACTAGGATCCAGTAATCATTGCTCAAAAGGGAAAAAGTGGAAACTGGAATTAATTTATATAATACTTATTAAAATGCTTCATTAAGTGGAAGAAAGGGAAGCTCAAAGAATGGGAGAAGAAATCTGCAATACATGTATGCAAAAATGATACCATGACCCTTACTCCTATGATAACATACAAGGATTAACTAAAATAGAGGCAAAATGTGAATAGATAACTCATAAAAGGTTACCCAAAGGCTGGTTAATGTTCAAACTGGTGCTTCACATCAGTATTCATTGCAGCTTTGCAAATAAAGGCATGACATTATTCCATTCATATCCACTGAAATAAAATTTTAAAAAACAAAAGTAGGGAAATAATTCTAACTTTCTGTAAGGATTTCAAGCAACTTGGGCTCAACCACATTATTGGAGGGAATATTAAACACATTTTGAGCAAATGTTGCCTAACATCTCATAAAACTGAATACTTTAATTATTAGGCCTAATATTTACAGAAATATACTCATACATTTACAAAAATGTATATGCAAGAATCTTATAACTAGTGTGGCCAACTCTGTGGTACAGCCAATAAGCCAAGGCCTACAGCACCAGCATGTCATATCTGTGCCAGTTGAGTACCAACTGCTCTACTTCTGATCCAGTTCCTATGTAAAATGCCTGCAAACACAGTGAAAGATGGCAGAATCAGAAATAGCTCCTGGATCCTGATTTCAGCCTTTAGCAGCCTTGACATCTGAAATAACTTGAGAAATGAGGCAGCATATGGAAAATCTCTTTTCTATCTCTCCTTCTCTCCCTTTTCCAATCTCTCCTATGTGTAACTCTGCCTATTAATTAAATATACAAATCTTTGGCCTAGTGCAGTAGCTTAGTGCCTAAAGTCCTTGCCTTGCAAGTGCAAGATCGCATATGGGCACCAGTTAGTACCCCAGGGGTCCCACTTTCAATCCAGCTCCCTGCTTGTGGTCTGCGAAAGCAATTCAGGACGGCCCAAGACCTTGGGACTCTGCCCCTGTATGGGAGACCCAGGAGAGGATCCTGGCTCCTAGCTTCAGATTGACTCAACTCCAGGCATTGCAGCTGCTTGGAGAGTGAATCAACAGATGGGAGATCTTCCTGTCTCTCCTCCATTCTGTATATCTGACATTCCAATAAAAATAAATAAATCTTTAAATAAATACACACACATCTTTAAAGACTTGCATGAGTAATGTAATTTATTTGTAACTATCCAAATATCCATCAGCATAAAATGGGCACAGAATTAAAAAGGATTATTCTATAAAACCAAAATCTACAAATTACTTGAATAGAAGGAAACATAAGAGCACATAAATATTGAAGACAGATACAAAAATGTTAGTGTTCCACATTGTGATTTATACCATGCTCCATAGCTTTCTGAAATAGTGATCAAAATAAAAATAATGTATTTGTCTCGTTGCCATGTCTGACTTTGAAGAATAAATATTATAAACATCTGCTGTTATTTGTAAACATTACACTTCCAGTAAAAAATAACCTCAGTATAAGTAACATTAGCCAGAATTTCATTATGATAGCATTGCCTCATCTGAATGTTTCAACTCAGAGGCAAAGTCTGAGCACCAGGAATCATGATGGGGATCGGTGCTGTGTTCATTCTAACAAATGAGAAGTTGGATATGATGTCAAGGAAGACGTTTTACCAATAAAATCTCAAACTATTTAGGATGGTAGAGGAACAAGTTGTAGTTGCTTTTAGCAAGAGAGATTGGAATATTTAATTCCCTAGTCTTTTTCTATTCATTGATCTCTTATTGATCTAGGATTTTGTAGCAAAATTTGTTTTTATATAAAGTAACTGCTCTTTCCACATAGAATTTGTGTATTTTTCTTTTTGTGCTACCTATTATTTGTTGAATTCTTCATTTGGTGGAGGTTTAAGCTTATGATTATAATATAAATCTAAAGCACGCCATCATAAAAATTAAAATAAAAAAAGCAGAGGGTGGGATGGGGAGTGAGAGATGTTCATTGAAGCATCGATTCAAACATGCACATTCCTGCTTCAACAGGTTTTTGTTTTATCTCAATGGAATTTTAATTCCTCTTTCTTAAAATTTCAGAAAAATTTTTTCACTTTTTTTTCAAATTTATGATCAACTATTGCTATTATTACCTATTGAGTAAGTCATGGCAGATTTTACTATACTATTAACAAAATTCAAAGATTTTGCTGAAACAAAAGAGGACTGCAAAATAGTAAAGACTTAAGAACAAAAATTCAGACTAATTTTCTCAATCTTACCATAGCTCCTGAACGCACTACAGTTGAAGCTCCAAGGAAGATCCAAGCGGATACGTGACCACATTAATCAGATATATAAGTTTTATGTTGAAACTACAACTTTCAAGAATCTACTACAACAGTATTAATTCTGAGCACTTGTTTTTTAAAGCTATTTGAAGGTTATTCTTAAAATTTTGTAGATTTTAAATGAAAATAATTTCAAGCTTATAAAAAAGTCAAAAAAAGAATGACATAAAGATCACAGTATATTTCTTAATCCAGCTCTTTCTGGGTTTCAGCTATTGCTAACATTTCTTCCAACTGGATCTCTCCCCTCCTACTCCTTCTCTTCTCTCTCTGCATGGTGTGTGAGCATGAGTGTAAGGACTATTTTTAATAAATTGAGAGCAATTTCTCTGTATCTTGAACATTGTCAAAATGCATATCCATATACATTTCCTATAAAAAGGGTTAATGTTAGAGTTTTTCAGCTTAATAAATTGAACATTGATGTGATATAATCAACTCTTTTGTTGTATTTAGTTCATGTATTTTCAAGTTTGACCCTTTAACTTACGTTATAATAAATTTTATACTTCAAAACAGAATCCAGTTAAAGATGAAACAAGAAATTTATATGTCACTCTCTTGAGTTTTTTTTTCACTTCTTATACTTCTTATTTTTAAAAGATATATTTATTTTTTATTGGAAAGACAGATTTACAGAGAGAATGGAAAATGGAGAGAAAAAAACTTTCATTTGCTGGTTCACTCTCCAAATGGCCACAATGACTGCAGCTGAGCCAATGCAAAGCCAGGAGCCAGGAACTTCTTCTGAGTCTTTCATGTAGTTGCAGGGTCCCAAGACCGTGGGGCATCCTCCACTAACTAACCCCCTGGCCACAAGCAGGTAGCTGGATAGGATTTGGAGCAGCCAGGACATGGACTGGCACCCACATGAACCAATGCTTGGAAGTGGAGAATTAGATAGTTAAGCCAATGCTTCAGCCCTCTTGAATCTTTTTAATTTGTAATATCATCATAGCCATTTATTGTAGATTCATAAAGGTATATGACATTACAAATATTTTATCATTACAAATATTTCCCTAATTTTATTTTTAAGTAATGTTTCCCCAAAAGTAAATTGAGGTGTTAAATTCTGTTACAACAGTGAATTATTCTGCAAAGTATTTTAAGAATGCTTGATGAATGTATCTCATTGGTGATATCAATTTTTATCCGTTGATGATAAAATAAACCATAACTAACAATGGCTATTTCTTCATTAGAAATGAAAAAGAGGACAAGAAACTCTATTCCCTTTCACCATTAATGTATACACCTCTTTCAAATAATTCTGAAAAATCCAACTTGATTTGAGGACAGTCCAGAGGTGTGTATCTGAACACATTTCTCAACTCCTCTGACTCCTTGAGTAGATTTCATGGGTACAGCCAAAAAGCATAATAACACGAAGTGCGGTCTGAATAGTTGTTTCATATGTAAAATCCATTTCCAGGCTTCTCAGCATTCTCCACACTAACTTCCCAAATGTAAATCGATCTGGTTTCTTCCCCTTTTCAAAACAGCCATCAGTTCACCTGGTGTATTACCTTACAAATGTAATATCTATAGAATAAAATAATATACAATCTGCTACTGAGGTATCACAGTCGCAGTAAGACTCACTGGATTATTTCTTAGCTTAATGAATGATTGCTGTTCTAACATCAGCTTTGCACAAATATACAATCTTTTAGTTTATTAATGTTCCACTGTATTAAAAAAAATATATCCAGCCATGTTATTGGAATAGCTGAGAAATAGCAATCAGGAAAAAAAGAAAAAATACTAAGCAGAGCAGGTTTGGTTTTGGATTCACAGTAATTTAGATGAAAGTAAAACATGTTGGGAGCTGAGAAGTTAAAGGAAGTTTTAAGTAATTGCATCAGGTGATACAAGAAATCTGACATACCTAAAAAAATTAAAGATGGATTGTTAAAAATTCAGTTAAAGTTTGATAAGGTGGAAGAACAAAGGCATTTTCTCAAATAGATTAAAACATTTCTATTTCAAATGTGTTGTGAGTTTAGTTCACTTAAAAAAAATAGGAATGCACACATCAATAGATATTTTAAAGCCATTTAACCTTTCACTTCAGCCAATTTCATTGTTGTTTTTGTTTCATAAGCTAACAATCTAAGGCAAAATGTCACAGTAAATAAAGTAAGTGTTAAGACTCTGAAGCTGGAAATTATTAGGTCACTCAGTCTGATAGAAAATCTATAAACTACAAGAATGAAGGTTTATTCTTATAAATTTTAGCTTCTACGGGCACATGCTCACATTGAACATTTATAATATCCAATAAAGATGTTCTGGATTTGTCACTGGAAAGAACTGTATTAACAGGTGTTGTGTGGTCAAACGAACAAGCACAAAGAAGCCTAAGCCAAACATGCCTTGCTTATGAAAGTATTTAAAAAGTGGGCAGAAACAAAAACCGCATCAAAAGTGAAAGCTTTATCAAGTAAAAAGAAAGCAAAAAGAGTGGAGAAAATGGCTAAGTTTCTAAACCAAAGATATAAGAAACAATCATTAAATACATTAATGGGGATATTATAGGATAATGATAAAATATGAGGCACATTTCTAACCTGAACAGAACAGTTTAATAAAATTGTAGATTTACTTTGAACCAATTCTGTTTCCTAATTAAAAAGTTAGTAGAAATATATGAAATTTACCTGCACACATGCTGTTTTTGTAAGAATTTTTTAGTTCAAAAATCGGAAGGCTTAAATAATTATTTTATGTCATGACTGCTTTTTTTTGAAGATTTATTTTATTTTTATTGGAAAGTCAGATATACAGAGAGGAGGAAAGACAGAGGGGAAAATCTTCTGTTCAATGATTCACTACCCAAATGGCTGCAATGAATGAAGCTGAGCCAATCCAAAGCTAGGAACCAGAAGCTTCTTCCTGGTCTCCCACGCAGGTACAGGGTCCCCATGCTTTGGACCATCCTTGTCTGCTTTGCCAGGCCACAAGCAGGGAGCTGGATGGGAAGTGGGGCCACCAGGATTAGAACCCCATATGGGATCTCGAAATGTGCAAGGCAAGGATTTTAGCTGCTAGGCTACCACTTTGGACCCCAACTGTGTGTTCTGAGATTGATTATGATGCCTGACAATGAAATTACAACATTTCAGATAATGAAGAACCATTCTTATGACTCAGTCCATTTCATTTTCCTTATACATATAAATAAGAGTCGTTTAAGACTTCTAGCTCAAAAATGTTCAGAAAAAGGTTAACATGTCTGTATATTCACAAAGAGTCATACAGTAGAAAAATGCACTTGAATTACTCTGATAGCCAAAACAAAAGAACTTTCCCTCCAAAATTAACCTTCTGTGCTTACTGTACCAGAAACAGTTATAATACCAGAGCATTCTCATTACATTATTTTTATATAAAAACAAAATGTTCATTACTTAATAGAGCTAAAATTTAAAACTGATAAAATGCATTATGTTCTTTTTTAATTGTAAAGAATATTGAATTTCTATGCATTTTCTAAATATTCAGATTTTATTTCAGAATAAAGTGGTTTTTGATGAGTACATTTTATTGATAACCTCAAAATTTTAATTTGAATTCATCCAAGAGAATTATTTAGAGAGAGGATACATCTAAATATTCTGAAATAACTTCCTTCAAAATATTCTTTTCAATGATTGATTAGATTCATTTCTATTAGAGCCTGGTCTAAGTTATAAAGTAAATATTGACAAGAAATTTTAATGCCTAGAGCACATATTTAATCAACTCAGAATCATCCTTGAGGTGCCAAAGGACCCATTTACCAGAAATAAGTGATTCAGCTACATCCACTCCTGTGTGCCTGACTCACAGCAATGATTTCGGACAACTAACCTAATCTCATTTATAAATGTCGATTTCACCCTGTCTCTGTCCACCCAAACCTTATTCATCAAAATGTTAACTGTGCACTTTTATCTATACCTGTCTTCAAATAAGGCTTAAGTTTTATTAGAATTACTTGCCACTTCTGGGGTTCATGGATGAGTACCAGAAAACGAAGCAGTCTTCTACAATTATTAATATTTCCATGAGAAAAGTATCTGTAATACACACATTTTCTAATATCTTCTATTGGTTATTATGATAATCCCCTCTATGCATTTTCTGATTAATTTTAAACTAAATGAAAAGAGCTGCTTGTATTTGGATACATGAAGAAAGTAAGATTGTAAAAATAATTTTCAAGTGTAATATTGAAGGAACTGTTTATTCAAAGTGTAGAATGAGCAATGGGCTACTAATTGTGCCAATAACCTAGCTTGCAGAATCTATGCTAAACTGAGTATGTACATGGTTAAACTAATGCTCTTAAGATGGGTAGCATGTCCTGTATTATCCTATTGAGCCCAGTGTAATCATAATGGTATTTATAAAATTACTTAGGAAGAATCAGTATTGGACATGATGGAATATGATTACAGTACAAAGTTTGGAGTAGTTAACCACAATCCCAAGAATAGAAACATCTGCTTTAAACTGGAAGAATCAAGATGCATATTCTCACTAGAACATCAAGAAGCAAACACCATTGAGGAGGGGAGGGGAGGGGAAGAGAAGAGTTTTTCATCTGCTATTTCACTCTCCAAATATCCATAACAGGTAGGGCTGGACTATGCTGAGGTTCTCAAGGCTTCTGACAAGTAGGCCCCTGTGACCACATAGGGGATGAGGTGATGCTGTTCCTCAGCAAGAATCACTAGAGACTGGTCAAACACATTCATTTACTGTAAAGCACAAACTTAAATAGCCTAAGAAAAGGGGAAAGATAAACCTCACAATTGCAACCAATGCTGTTTTTCTTCCATTCTTTCCAAAAGGCCTGACTCATGTCTTTCTTCACACCATGTTTCAACCACTGCTCTTTGCATTCAAGAAAATAAAATTCAGCTCTTCAAAAAGAGTTTGGATTTCCTCATTGAGAGTTTTGACAATCAATTATCAGTGAGAAATCAGAGTTCTGATTGCTGCTTGTGTGCCACTAATTACATATTTCTGATGACGTTGTATGAGAAACGAATGAACTCAAAGACTGTGTTCTTTCCTCTATCCAAAGCAAGCATGCTCCCTTTATTGGTCTTTCTCTTTTTTGGCTCATATTTATGACTCCTCTAGAATTTTGCTCTGGTGTCACCTCAGAATGTTATAATATAATGAAATGCATATTCTAGTACACCTTTATAAAGGACATCAGCCTTTTCAGCAAAATTGAAGCAGGATATTCATTTCTAAGAATATATATTCTATGATGTTAAAACAGCTCTGCCCTGGCTTATTGAATATCAGGCTGTCAGGCAATCCCTTAAAGGCCCTTAGTCAATCCTATATTTAGGGAAATGTTCTTTGTCTTATCTAGTAAAACCTGCAAGATAGATTGCTGAAAAGTAAATATCTCAAGAGCATTTTAAAGACTTAGAATTTGCCTAATGCATTCTATCACACAGAAAAAAAAGAAGCAAACTTCATTATATAAATGCCAAATTTCCTTTCACCTCCTTAGACAACTGAAAGAATTTCCTAATAACTTTCCTTAAACTTCTATTTTATGACTTAAAGGCAAAGCACATAGAAAATTCCAGGGATTTTGAGAGTGCGGTTAATTTTACACCATAGCTAAGGGAACTGTTTCATTACACCCAATCAGAAGTGTCTTTAAGAGCTTCCTTTCACTGAGTCATTCTGGAAATTGGAACTTTCTCAGCAATATTGCAAGAAGAGGGCGGGACCCCTTTTTGCATGTAATTTATATATTCACTTGGCAGCATCATCATGGGGAATATTATTTTATGTAAAAGTTTAAGTATAAGCGTGGTGGTATCCATTGTATAAAATAAAAGTCCTAATTGATTAATAAGGTCCCTGCTGTTCTATATGATTTTTGGGTCACAGTCTCAAATCCAATGTGCACTGTTAGACATATAAACAATGGAAGGATCTGGAATTTTAAGTGCTGTTCTTAAGAGGTTCTGTTACAGATAGAATGATCTGAGAAAAAAAAAATGTTCTAAATAGTAAACAGCCCAAAGCCATCAGGACACTGCCCAAATTCAGATTTAAGCTCAGATCTTACAAGTTCAGACAATAATAACATCTAACACTGATACAGCAATTATTAGCTGCTGTTGACTAATATAATTACCTTTAATGTTAAATCTTTTAATCTTCAAACACCCACATTTCTTGTCCTGTTATAGAGACATGGTTACCAAGTTATGGAGGATTTGTGATTAGGCAAGCTTAAGTTAGATTCCAGACAAGACAAATAAAAAGCAGGTTCCAAGGACTTGATTACACTGCATATGACAACTGCAGTCACTAAAGGCTTTATGAACTTTAACTTTTATCAAACTAGTTCCTTTACTTATAGTTACTATGATTTCTATAGTTACTTATATACTATGATTTCATAAGTTGCAATATTTTGCAGAAATATCTGACATATCCTAAGGCCTTTTACTCCATTTTCAGTATCTCGTGAGACTAATTATCTCCTATAGACAGAATAGCCAGCAGAAACACACCCGATTTGGAAGAGACCTGTGCAGGTATATTGCCTGTGTAGATGGGTCAAGGAATTTTCCTGAAATGTAAGGGATGACACTTTGATGGAAGGTTTATTTACAATGCATCCTCTATGATTGAATATGAAATTAAGGCTGTTATCTTTCTGGAAAGGGATAGATAGAAACAATCTAACCGTAAAATGTTGCCGGAGTTACATGATTCCAGACAAAAGCCAGGCTTGTTAAAAATCATCACATACCTCACCAAAGTGTTATTATGGTTAGAATACATGTGGTATGATCCTTCAAGAAAAGAAACACAGAATATTTAATATTAATTATTAATACAAAATATTAATATAGGAATGAAAAGGATTAAAGATAAATCTGATAGTTGCTAAAATAAGCCTATTGATTTTTTTTCATGCCCTTAAGAAATGAACTTAGAGAAGAAAAGTTCAGTTTGTGCTAACATCAGTCAAAGGGCATGACATAAAACCAAAGCAGTCACTTTCCCGATATTACTTCCTTCAAATTTATGGTAGCACAAGCCATTTATCATCAACTCAGTGCCATTCAAGACACTGGATCACATTTATTTAAAAATTTACTAGTATATTGCCTACACTAAATCTGTGTTTCTTAAGTGGAAAACATTCCTTAGAAAGATTAAAAAAACATTGTGAGCACTAAATTGCTTCATATCATGACTGTTAATCAAATCTGAACAAAATTGGGAGAAAATTACATTTTATGAAGCATATGCTCTTTATTAAGTACATTTCACTTGATAAATAATGAAATTTACATGACCAGTAAATCAGTGGCTATGCACCAAAGTGAGATATATTAAATTTTTTTCACAAATATCAAGATTATTTTAGTTTTGCTTTACTTAGTACACTGTGGATCTTTAATGTGTTGCCATTTTATCAGGCAGAGTAAGCTACCTCTGTAAGTGGGCTACTACCAAGATTCCAGGGTTCACAGGCAAAAGATTAGATTATAGTGATACACAGAACCTTTAATGGTATATCAAAGTGAGTAGAAGGTACCCACATGTAGATATTAAAGCAAATTTCAGCTTTATACCTGGAAATGTTACCAGAAACAGGTTACATCTAATCAAGGAGTTGACTGGCAGAAGGATAATAAGTAAAGGAAATCAATTTGGGAGCCAAAGAGTAGGATGCATACTGGGAAAGGAAAAAAAAAAGAAAACAAGAATGACAACATGATAATCATCAGGCATCCTTTCTATCATGGTACATTAGATGGGCTTTTACAGAAAATACAGCAATGATTAGACTGAAGAATCTTCTGCTAACCTGACAGCTCACCTGTCATTGGTCCCTTCATAAGAGATTTAATTTACAAACTGTTGTCTCTTCACATAAAATTGCAGGGTCCAAATAATTAATTTCTATTTAGTTGGACAAGGAAAACTAAACATTAGTACATATTTTTTTATATGTGAAAAAATTCAAAAAAAAAAAGAAAAAATTTGCTCACCATTCTAAGCAAAGCTTTCATGCTTCATGGAACAAACTCACACAGCTTTTGTCTCATGGATTTTGCTTTTTTCTCATCTTATTTTTTGGCTTCTCTGTTAGTGTTTTGGGGATTCTAATCCCTTACTAACACAGTGACACTATAAATTTTCTATAGGAACAAACAACAAGGACAATGAACACAGAACAGAATGAATGAGAAGCTATAACATTTGATCTAAGACATGAACCTTGGCTTCAGTTAACTCAATTGACTTCTATTTCACTTAAATTCGTTGCTTTTTAATTTCACTAAACAGGAATGAGTGTTTAAATTGCACAGTTTAGTATGTATGAGAGCAAATACAAGTTTCTCTGAAAATTATCTCAGCTATCCATTACTACAGATTCCTTTATAGTCTTGTATTGCCTCACTCCCTGAGAACCAGTCTACCAAAATTTTGAGACCCTGCATTTCCAGTGTTTTTTTTTTCTCTTCTGCATCCTTAGAAAATCATATTGTTGTTAATCAAAATCGTTTGGCACTTGTAGAGAAACAAAGATCAGTGGACGAGAATAGAAACCCCAGAAGTCCATGCATGTTTAGCCAAATCTTCATCAACAGAACTGAAAATAATCCAAGGAAAAACCTTATTCTCTTCAACAATGCCACTGGGACAACTGGATAGCAGCCTGTGGAAGTACAAAGCAAGATCCCCCGCGCACCTGTCATCTTATATAAAAATCAGCTGTAAATGGATAAAGGACCTAAATCTGCACCCAGAATCCAATGAAATATTAGAAGGAAACATAGGAAGAACTCTACAAGATGTAGACATTTGTAAGATTTCTTAGAAAAGTCACCAAAAATTCACAGGCAGCCAAAGCCAATATAAACAAACCACACTACATCAAACTAAGAAGCTTCTGCACAGCAAAGGAAATGATCAACAGAGTGAAGATGCAATCAACAGAATGGGAGAAAATCTTCACACAATACACAACAGATAGCAGAATAATATGTAGGATTTTAAAAGAATCAGAAATTTAATGACAGCAAAATAAGCAACTATCTGAAGGAATAGATGAAGAATATTAGCAAGTATTTTTCAAAAGAAAAAACTCAAATAACTAATAGATACATGAAAAAATGCTCAGGCTCCCCAACCACTAGGCAAATACAAATTGAAACTACATTGAGGTTCCACCTAATTCCAGTGAGATTGTCCTACATTCTCAAATCTACTAACATCTGCTGGTGTGGATGTGGGGATAAAGGTACCCTACTCCACTGTTGGTAGAAATGTAGGCTAGTGCAGCCACTGTGACATTCAATAAGCAGAGTGCTAAAACAACTCAAAATTGACTTACTGCATGACCCAGCTATCCCACTTCTGGGAATATATCCAAAGGAAGTAAAACCCATGCAATCCATAGAAACAGCTGCCTTTTGAAAGAGGAATGGATTTAAAAAAACACTGATGCATTTACTTTATGGAATACTAATCAGTCATTAAAAAGAATGAAATTCTACCATTTGCAACAAAATGGTCCCAACTGGAAACCATTAAGCTGAATGGCAGGGAATAGGCCTGGTTGGAGAGCTAAGGGAACACCCTAACTAGGTTGAGATTCCCACCAAGGAGTACAGGGGCTGGAATGGGGGCTGCGTTCTGATTTGGATATGGCTGCAGTCTCCCTTGGCACAAGTGTGAACTGGGGCTGGGTACACCTAGCCTGGCTAGACGCCAGCACCATCTGGTGCTCTGGAGGACCAACTAGATGTGGGACAGACTAGACTAGGCCTTAGCCCCTACTGAGCTGTGTCTGGATATGGACAAGCCTTAGCTGGGCTGAAACATCCAACAATAAGAAGCGATTGGGTTGAAGGCCAGTCAGGAAAGGCCATTGTTCCTGCTAGGACAAGAGGTGAACCCATGGACCCACTGATATGCATGAAATCTGTCATTGGGAAAGGTTGTGACGGAGGAGCCAGGGAAACTCCTCTGGCAGGACACAGTACTTTCAGGTAAGCACAAGAAGTGTGATAGGAAACAGCCCAGAACAGGCCATGGAAAGTTTCCTATTGGTATACATCTGGCATGGATTGGGGGCAGACCAGGCAGAACCAGTTTATAACACCTACTGGAGAATCCGAGCACCACAACAGAGTGTGGGTCAAGCCAGGTTCAATTGAGACAAAGACCACTGCACATTATGGAATGCCAAGGTGAGGTGACATGTACAGGTTGTGGCCGCAGTGCCCAACCAACACACATGAGAACCAGGGAAAGCGAAGACAGAGCTGGCAGGGGGAATGTGGTGGGGCTCCCCTGCTGGACAGCTACTCCCACTGGAGAGAGTGAACTGGGATGGGGGCAGACCAGAACAGGCAGGACTGCAACACCTACTGGCCTCATGTGAGCTAGCTCAGGGAAAAGCCAGGCTGGGTTGATTATTCGTGCTCGTGCAAGCATAAATCAGAGTGGGTGAGGGTTGATTGGGCTTGCCCAGCATTAGCTGGCAGAAGCTGGCACTGGGGACTAATTCTGTCAAGTTAAACTGCAGAACCATCTAGAGACTGCATGATCTGGGAGTGGGAGTGGCCTAGAAGGGAAATAGTTGGCTCCTCCCTCCTGGGTTACCATTCCCACTGGAAAGCACAATAACCAGGACAGGGGCTGGGGTGACTAGACAGAACAGCACCCAGCAGTATGTGTGTGGGCTGGACAGTAGAGCTGGTTGGGTTGAATTAGGCTTCAATGCCTATTGACATGTATGAGAGCTGAATGGGATGTGGGACAGACTGGACTAATCTGCTGCACATACTGGTAAGCACAATAACCAGGGTAGGTGGCAGGCCTGGTGGGGGTTACTGTGGGTCACTCCGACTAGGTTTCAGGTCCCACTGGTTTATTTGAGGGCTAAGTGTGTGCTGGGCAGAATCAGGCTGGACTGTAACACCCATTGGTTCGCATAGAAGACAGGACTGGAAAGAGAACCAACCCAGCACTTGCAACCACCAGCTGATTGGGGCGATCCACTGTACTGGGCCCTGTACTTGCTAGTACACAAAAGAACCTGGTATGGGTTCACCTCAAACAAAGTTTCTTTGGGGATCCCCCCAATAGAACTGCCAGACTCCGAACCCTAACCGTGAAAAGACAGAGGACAGAAAAAAAATCAATCAACTACCCCAGCTATATGTTGGCAGTGAAAAACTGGGCAAATGCAGATGCTATGATGGACTATGTCAATCAGTGGATTCTTCAATGACCTCACCATTCTTGGAATGGCGAGATTGGCAGCAATTCCTAACTGCTGAAATATCAAAACCACTTGAGCAAGACCCTTGGAGCATGCCCCACATCAGGGACCTAGGATGGGTGGGAGACTGGGTGGGGCTTCTCCCTTAAAATCCCTCTTTAGAAACAATATGAAATAATAGTCTTACCCATTTTCCTGTAGCCCTTGAACCTTTGTACCCTAATTAACTATGTAAAGATTGTAAAAAAAAAGTTCATGGAAAAACTATACATGTATCATAGAAAAACTATACATGGCTTTCAAACTTTCCTTTTGCATAAAAATAAATTTATGTTTAATTATTTAAAAAGCTGAATGAAAAAAGCCAATCTCAAAAGGATAAATATCATATGTTTCCCTAATATAAGGCAACCTTCATACAAAAGAGAAGATAAATATATACGTAAATATGTACATGCATATATTTTCATAAACTATATAATAGAAACTAGCTTACTAAGGTAGTGAAGATGCATTTCAAAACTGTATCTCTACTCCTGAAGAAAAAAAGGAAGACTCCAAATGAAACTGTTAACTAAACCTTGACAATGAGATGTTAGGCTTCCTACATTGTCTATACGCCTACAGTTCCATGATACACTTGAATAGAATGTTGAATTTGTGACTGTTGCTGAGAGGCTCTCTCATTGTAATAATATGAAGGAGAACAGTACAGGGGGACTGCACAAGGAAAGAAAGGGAGGTTGAGGGGGACTCCCTATACCTGTAAAACTGTACCATGAAAAATAATAATAATTACTGTTAAATGTGATAGAGCTTAAGTTAAAAAAATCATAAATGATGTTGCACTCATATGCCATATTTCTAAAGCTATTTGAATATGTGATGATGCATAGAGAAATGAGTGGGTAAATCTTAGAATAAATGAAATTTTTACAATAAGCTTTTATGACTATATACAAATCAATACTGATATGCATCTTGCACTCAAGATAATTGTTTGTGTATGCTTTAATTTTTACTTAATTTCTAGTAGTGAATACATTGAAGAAAATTTAAATTTTGGTAAGTATAAAGTCTTTAAATAATTTTAGCACAGTCATGCAAAAACAATGATGCTAATATATAGCCTGCAAAGATGTAATAGATATAAGTGTTTTTAAAATTAACTTGTGTAATTCTATATATTATCTTGTTCTTGTTAGAAAATATGAAGAAATGGCCGGCACATATTTTTACTGGCAAAACAGTATGTGGTATTATTAATAAAACTGGAGTAAGAGTGCCAATTACTATCCATGGGAGAATAAGGGTACATTTTGTGTGTGTGTGTGTGTGTGTGAGTCTGAGAGACAGAGAGGAAGAGAGAGAGAGAGAGGGGAGAGAGGGAGCAAGAGAGATGAGAATTGCATTTATTCATCTACATATATCAAATCACTAAAATTATATATTGAAATATATGTGAGTAAACACATTTATAGATACACATGTGGGAAAAATGGAGGAAAAATATAATGCACATTTTTCAGAAAAGTTTGAGGCCCTCTTATGTATGTATACATATGCCTTTTTAATCAGTATGTTATGTGAATTGTATGATTTCTTGTGAGACTTTGACTAAAACTAGGGGGAAATAATAATTTTTCCTTCTGACTTTAATAAAACACAACTTCCCAAGAGATATGAGAGATATATTGCTCTCCATGAGTATCAGCACACTGGAGGAAAAGGATCTGACATAATGTCTCTGCTTTTCAAGTCTGTCATTACTTGTTGTTACCAACTACATACTGACATCATGGATCGCTGGGTCGTGGTTGCTTTGTAAATGCTTTTGTAGTCTCTTCTGGGGTCTTAACCTTTAGCAGGCACCCTCGTTTATAAGTTAAAGCCCCCTTTGTGGCTTTAACCTGTTGCAGTAGAAATCAAATCCTTGCACCCAAGTGACTGCTAATTCACAATTCAGTCCTTCAGTGTGATATGAATTCAGGCATATTGATTTCATAGTAGGTGTTATAAAAATAAAGTTTTTTCTCTTACAGCACAAATTTAAAGCAAACTATAGTAATAGTTATAATTTACTGAACATGTGTTTACTTCAAACTTTATCATTAACTTCATAACTCTGTAGATAATAATTTTTTTAATTTTTTTTAGAAAACGGATTTCTTTCCTCTTATCTCTTCCTTTCTTTCTCCCTGCCATGCTCTCTCCAATTTCCCTTCTTTCCTTCCCCCTTTTCCTTTAGACATTCTCTTAGATACTAAGTCCTAATCTTTAGAACAGTTTCTAATGACTTTAGTTACCTATATCATACCCTGTGTATTTTATGCACTAAGCATACATTATTTCATGATATTTCTGCAATTGTATCTTGAAATCTGTTTTATCCTGTCACATAACTTGAAGTTGTTCTATTTTTTAATAAGTGTCTTTCATAATTTCTACCTTGAATTTTTACACCTAAGTTTCATTGTTGCTTGTCACATATTCATGTGTGCACTTTACAAATCTATGCAACAAAACTAACATTTAACTCTCTTCCTTTTGGAAGTTAATATGATAAACCAAATGATTAATTTATGCTCACCTAAAAAAGTTTGGAAGGAGATGCGTAAAAATTGTCTTATCCTGACTTTCAGCAATAGAGGGCCAATTTTCAGCTATGAATCAAAAATAGTGAGTAAACTGTATTTATTGTTCACTTATTTTTCTCTGAACCAACTTATATGTGTTAAGAAAGGATCATTACTTCACTTCCTTATAATAATACAAATAATATTAATATTTAATAAATGGTGATCGCCATTAAAATAATAACTATCATTCAAATACCTGCATAGTGCTTGTCAACATAGAGGAGTTATTTTCAAAAAACAACTTTTCTTGTAACAGTATGTATTTTATTATTTGCATTTAAGAATACTATTCTGGGCCCAGCATGACAGCCTAGTGGCAATTTTGCACTCCAGGGATCCCGTATGGGCACCAGTTTGTATCCTGGCTGCTCCACTTCCCTTCCAGCTCCCTACTGTGGAACAGCTCCTTGACTGGGAAAGCAGTCGATGACAGCCCAAAGCCTTGAGACCCTGCACCCATGTGGGAGACCCCGAAAAGCTTCTGGCTCCTGGCTTTGGATTGGCTCAGCTCTAGCCATCGTAGCCATTTAGGAGTGAAACAATAGACAGATCTTTCTCTCTGTAGCTCCTTCTCTCTATCTGCCTTTCAAATAAAAAATAAATAAATAAATACAAAAAATAAATCTCTTAAAAAAGGATTCTGCTCTGAGATAAAGTCTCTGCATCATACGCTGCCGAGCAACAATAATGCCTAAACAGTGAGACTGAGACTACAGCTCCCACTTGCTTTACGTTTGTAGTCCTGAACACAATTTTCAAATAAATGCTGCAATTTTCTACAGAAAACTAAAAAAATGTTAAGGAAATATATTTTCAAATGAATGTACTTCAATTTGCAAGAAAATATACTTTACATGTATACATAGAGTTATCTATGGTATATAGCAGGCTAAGTGGCCTATTTTTTTTTAATAAAAAGAAAGCTATGCTGTTCCTTAAAAATAAGCATTTGAGAAAGCAGCCTAGGGTGGCCCAAGTGCCCTGTGTGCATGTGGAAGACCAAGGAGAAGTGCCAGACTTCTAGCTCTGGTCCAGCTCTAGCCATTACAGCCATTTGAGGAGTCAACCAGAGAATGGAAGATCTCTCTGACTGTATCTTTCTGTCACTCCACATTTCAAGCAAAATCAATATTATCTCTTAAAAAGAAGACTTTAGATATGACTATGGCCAATTTAGAGTTTACAAAATTATTTCTGCATGCCATGACAGATGATCTTACATTAAAAAATAGGTCATATATTAATGGTAAAGTTTTCCGGGCTTCAGTGTGCCTGCATGAGAGAAATAGCTAACTCCTTTAAGTTCACCTTGTTCATAACTGACAGAAGAACTTGATCATTCATTCATTCCAACAACAAATATTTATTAATATTTGACTCTTCTGTGTCATGAGCTGTGCTAATGGGGCATGACAATACTTTGTCTTTCATGAGGTCATTGTGAGACTCAAATGACAATGTAAATGAAAGTACCTTATAAAATTTAATAGGCTGCAAATATAGGAAACATTTCTAATGCCCTGTAAGATTTTAAATTGCTTTCTAAAATGGAAAAGACAAAATTATATTCAACAGAACTTTAATATACAGGGAATTTTATTGAATTATAATTCTTGGAAATTGCTTTATGTTGTAACTTTCTTTAAAATGTATTATCCATTTTGTCAGAATATTACATTATCTACTAAGCTATATAATCAAAAATTCTTACTAAATGTGTTTCATACGCTGTGTGCCTATGTGTATGTGCATCTAGGGATGGGTGCTCTCATTAGCATTTTGAATTGAGACATTGTTTGGAAGTTTGCAATTCCTGCCAATACATACATGAATTTATTTATGATGCCATTATTATTGAAATGTCCTGTCTTATCCTTTGATTTACATTCGTCCTTTAGTTAGCTTGATAGTCATAATCAACCTTTTTTTGACCACCCAGCTATTTCTACAAAAGACATGGGTGAAACAAATATCTGCTATGTTCCCACTTTTATTTTTTATTCTTGCTATTTTATGTGAAAGCACCATAAATTCATTCCCAGGTAAAGTCCCACAAAAGCTTAAGACATTTACAACATAGTACTTAACATTTTAAGAAAAAAATACTAGGGCTGACATTGTGTCCTAGATTGTAAAGCTGCTGCCTGCAAAGCCTCATCCCTCCCAATAAAGACCACTGGTAATGAACTTGGAAAAGTAGCAGAAGATACTCCAAGGGATAGGTCCCCTGTATCCACATTGGATACCTGGAAGAAGCTTGTGGCTCATGGCTTCAGCCTGGCATAGCCCTGACTACCGCGGCCATGTGCAGAATGACCAAGCAGATGGACAAGATGTTAACATTAGCTGATAGGTAGTCTTAATTGTTTTTGCAACTCATTTTTCATTGTCACAGTGGTAATATATTAATGGGTACTAGGGTACAAAAATCATAAGGGGTAGGCAATGTTACTATTCATCACAAGGATACTTGGAAGAACCCCAGTTCCAGTTTGCTACCATAGAGCTCCAGTAAAGGCACATTAGCTTCAACAGATCAACTACAACTAAGGCAAGCCAATTTCAGTCAACAGATAGGGACTCATGTGCATTCAGGCATGTGTGTTTGTGTGTTCTTATTCCTCCTCCTGTATGAGAGAACACCACATTACCTAGTAATGTGCTTAATAATATCTTACATGAGCAGAAGACAGGATCTTGGCTAATGTTTTAAACTGTTTCACTTATTTTTATATACATTTCAAAGGCAGAGAGAAACAGGAAAAAACATCTCCCATTTGCTGGTTTACTGCCCTAAAAGGCGCACACTTGGAGCTCAGCCATGTCAGAGTCAGAATGTGAGAATTCCATCCAGGTTTCCCACATGAGTAACAAGGAAGCAACTATTTGAACATTATATCTGATCTGTGATCTGCTGAATCTGTCCACATCATCTACTGGCAAATCCAAGCACCAGAACAGTGGGGCTGAGCCTGGTTCGGTCACAACAAAGACTAGTGCACAATACAGAAGGCCAAGGTGAGGTTGCCTGTACTGGAAGGAACCACAGCGCCCAACCAGCAAGAGTGAGAACAAGGAAGGGAGGGGAATAAGGGAGGGTTCCTTTGCTGGACAGCTACTCCCACTGGAGAGAGTGAACTGGGATGGGGGCAGACCAGACTAGGCAGGGCTACAACACCTGTATGCCTCATATGGACTAGATCAGGGAAAAGCCAGGCTGGGCTGAGTATTCCAACTGGTACAAACAAAATTAGAGTGGGTGAGGGTTGTTTGGGCTTAGCCACAGCATCAGCTGGCAGAAGCTGGCACTGGGGGCTAGTTCTGTCAACTCAATCCACAGAACTATCTGGAGAGTGCATAATCTGGGAGTGGTAGAGGCCTGGAAGGGAAATAGTGGGCTCCTCCGTCTTGGGTTACTCAGGAAGAGTCATATATTCAGGAAACAGACTTTCAAGGCACTTATGTTGGGTCATCAAAGTCCGTTAGGGGAAGTATTTCCGACAAATGTTGACTTGGACACTCCAGGATTTTGTACATTCCTCATGCGAATTTGTAGTTCTCCTTTACTTCTCAGAAATCGCATAATTGCAGAGAGGAAAAATTGGCCTAATATATAGCACTATCTGTGACCACAGTTAAATATTTTGTGGATAAGAACATGGCACAGTTACAGGCACTTAAGATTATGCCTTAGAATGTTCAATTGAACTCAAGAAAAACAGGCTAAACTTTATTCACTTATCAAAATTTAAAGAGTTAAATAAAATTCCTGTTAAAGACTTCTAAAAACTTAAGAAATCACCAATTTCTGGGTCCCACGTCCACATCTTTTTGGTAGTTCCACAGAATACTAAAGAGTCACATGTTTAACAAATTATAAGTGAAACCAATTGAGCTCATTTGTAGTCTACACTTCTGCCAAACCAGTAGTCTACAGTAAGAGAGAAAATAGCAGAAATCATATGTAAAATATTTGGGAAATATGAAAAATGCATATTTAGCATCAATAATTTATACTAGAGTTTTCCCTGCCTAGATTCAGGTTTCTGCATAAATTTAGTGTATGCAACAGTCAGGCAAACTGACTTGGAGATAAAGAAGCATTATAATGATTCTGAAAGAGAATGGAGTATTAAATGCAGCAATAGAACATTCTTTAAACCCATGGAAATGGAAAATTCAGCATACCCAGCTGTCACTAATTACCCAGCAGATAACTGCCAATACTATACTTGGCTTGTCAGTGCCAATTTAAAGGAAATGTCAATATGTTGAATAGAGCAGAAGGAGTATGGTTGCTGAAGTTTCATATTAACAAAATAATTAATATTCATGAGATAGCTCAACTGACAGTTGCCAGTAAGAAACCCATTATGTTTAGATGAACATGAGGCTAGAACAAAACACAAATAGTGTACTATATTTTTTTAATATATTTTACTCAATGTTTGCAAAAGTTATGATCTTCAAGTCCTTAGAAATGTAGAAATTTAAAATCTACATCTATTATATCAATAGGACATACACTAATTTTCATACTATGGATTCTCAAAATGAAATGCCAGCAAAAATGCCTTTTGATATGTAAGACTCATTTGAATAACACAATTTGAGTCATTACATTTGGATTGATGGAAATAACCATCCAAAGCTGAACCTGACCCTCAATGAATGAGACAATCAAAAGGAAGGTACTTCATATCTTCAAAAATCTCATTAAAAATTGTGAAAATTCTCCAGCACTCATAATTATAGCCCATGGTCTCATAAAAAATGAAATTTCTTGAAACTAGGCTAAATTCTTCCTCTGGCATTACATATGCTTGGATTGGTACATTGTGGAATTTTTCTTTTGAACTTATACTAAAGTGTACATACTATGGCATAATTTAGAAAATAAGTAAAAAAAATTGTGACATTCAACAATTGAAATTTATACCAGTATTTATGTAACTAATACAAATAAACCAATCAAATAAATAAGTCTAGATATGTCCTTGTTTTATTTTTCAGATGGATTATAGCAGTTAAAATCATGTTCTTATATCTGGGAAAATTTTATGAAACAAAATTAGACCAAATAAAATGATAATCACAAATATAAGAAACTAGTAAAAACAAAAGGTAATTTCAGAACCTTGATATCCAAAGAATTTAATGTAAAATGAAATGAATGCCTACAGTTATCAAATACAATCATTTTTAAAGTAGTTTAGGCAAAAGTATTCTACAGATTTTACTGTTTGTAAAACAAAAATCTGAAAATTATGACCATTCATGTGTCAATGAAGATTTGGAGCCATCATAACTATCAATTTTATTTAACAGAAATGTAAGAAATTACTTTACTTATACACATTTATTTTTTGCATAGATCCAGATTTTCAATGAGCATTTGTTTTTGCCTGAGCTAACTTTTTGTGCTGGGTTGGCTAGTGATTGATTATTTCAGCTGTGGATTTCAGAGAAGTGTTTACTTCACCTTTACATTCTTAGCAACTATAAAACACCAGGATCCCATATGGGCAACAGTTCTAATCCTGGCAGCCCCACTTCCCACTCAGCTCCCTGCTTGTGGCCTGGGAAAGCAGTGAAGGATGGTCCAAAGTCTTTGGACACTGCACCCAGAAAGGAGAACCAGAGGAGGCTCCTGGCTCCGAATTGGTGCAGCTCTGACCGTTGCAGTCACCTTGGGGAGTGAATCATGAGATCTTCCTCTGTATATATCTGACTTTCCAATAAAAATATGTATTTTTTCAAAAAGACAACTTAAGTCTTCTAGTACTTTAGAGGTGTCATTTTGGATTCTTATAGCTTGCTTTTTTTTATGTTCCAAAGTTATCTGACATCATTAGCCATTATTAGCTCCACCCTGCATATGAATATCTAATTCTCAAATGGTCTTTTTAATTGCTTTTCATAAAATGAGTTACCATGACCAGAATATAATCTCTCTTTTCCAATTCTGTGTTAAGTCTCCTAGGCTACCTATTTTTCAATGTCTCAAAGCTGTTGCCTCATAAATGTTATTTCAGTCAAAAGTTAAGTCAGAGATACGTATTTAGTCCATTTTTCCACAGTTTGGTCAGAGACTAAGGATTCAGTGGATCAAATATCACATGGAAATTACGTTATTGGGCTCCTTTTCATAGAGTTAGTAACAAATTATACAATTGTATCTGTATTTTGATAGTTAAAAAATTAGTGTTCATTAAAAAACTTAATTGTGAATAATCTCGGAATATTTATAAAAAGATATTAATAATGCAACAATTAACATATTAAGAAAAGTACTTGAACATGCATCTACTTTAACATTGCTATCTTAATATTCCCTTTGAAAATCACTGGAAGTAATGAGATCACAATGCTTAGAAGGATAACAAGAGCTCTGAGAATAAACACACTCCAATATGAAGGAAAGATGACATTTCACTTGACCTGAACAAGTGATATTATCTATAAATATATACCCCCAAAGAGTTCTAAATGGAGACATCTACTTAATGAAAAAATCTTTGAAAATTGCTTTTGCAATGACTATTTCATCAAATGGTTACTTTAAATCAGAAATCAAGTTTGCTGCAAAGCTTTGAGGAAAGCAAATGAAGAACATGGGTAACCCTAGGATTCATAAAGGAGGAGTATACATTAAATACATACTAAATCAGAACTTATATTCTATTCAGGTTTCACAGTTTTTCAAAGTATATGAATTAATCACTTCTAAAAATTAAGAAAAGGTAAAATAGAAAAGCTGCAATTATAGATTATTCCAATGTGTCTTTTTGGGGATTTTGGGTTTAAACTATGCTTTCAGCATTTTAAAAACCTATTTTAAGGTGAACAAATACCACATATTTTACAGTGCAGATTTAACACCATAGTGGTACTGTATCTAATCTTCTCTTTCTTGATCTTTTTGGTTTTTACAATGACATGCTTTCACCTTGCTACACAATCACAGGGTTCACACTCCACTAAGTTAAGAAATTCTACAAAGAGCATGTAGAGAAATGACACAATTTAAAATGTTTTAAATGCAAAACCACCTGATAATGTTGAGACCCTTCAACCTGCTATTTCAAAAAGGGGATGTATATATCATATTCTGACCATTAGAAATCACAACCATATATTGTTTTTTTAAAAAATTTCAAATATAAACCAATCCCCCAAATCATACTAGCTTGGAGATACATATGGGAACTGAATAATTTTACTGTGAGCTGAGAATTTTACTATTAATTTCCTGGCTTCCTAGGTCAGCCCATCCAGTACTCTATCTTCAATCACACACCTATTTCTTAGTATCTTAACAGCTACTAAGAATATGCATGCATACATGCTTTCATAAACATACTTTCATAAACATATGCTCTATGTTTATGCTTTCATAAACATACTTCTGTTTTCATAAACATGCTTCTTATGTCCTTTTGTTTTGTGATCCCTAAAGCAATTCTGTAACTGCAACTACTGATGCTTGCGGGAACTTATTGACAAACTTATTGACAAACACTTCATATTCCAGAAAAAAACCATCAATGCCATCTCACAGTAAGGTATGACAAAGATATTATTTTTCTCTCACTTGATTTCTATTCTTAATACTTTTTTCTACATTCAATTTCTTCTATATTCCCAATACATAGGACCAAGAATCTCAAATTTGCAAAATGAATCCCCAAATTTAGAAATGATAGACTAGACATATAAATCTCTTTAAAACTGACTGAACATTTGTTTACACTGAAATATTGCTTTCTTTTGATTTTTTTTTAACACTGTTTATATCATTGAGAGGGGATGCACAGCCACGTGAGGCTTTGCTTAGGCTGGGGAGAGTCATTGTTGTAAACCTTTTGGCTAATATAGGGAGGGGCAAATATGCAGGAAGGTGGGAGGGACAAACATTTCACTTTTTTTGCCCTCTGGGGAGGAAAGGGAGGAAGTTACTCTGTCCTGTCAAACTATATTAGCACCCAGGGATGGGGGACAGTCATTTGATGACACCTTACAGCCCCCAATATGGAGAGGAGTGTTCCAAGGGTATTACTTGGGTGGTTTTAATAGTTCTGAAAAGTTATTGGTTTCATTGCTCCAGGATTTAGAAAATTTTTCCAAGGTCTTCTAGTTGACAAAGTCCACCTTAGTGCATCCACAGCCTCACCCTGGGAAATTTTTAACTTCCAAAAATTTTGTATAAGGTTTAACTTCAATCACATCCTTAGAGAGCATCAAACAGCTAGTCTTAATTAAACAAGGAAAATAGAGCTTATTTCTTTTTATACCATTTATTTGCTTTGGGAAGTTTATTTCATAATAAAATTTTCTATAGTCTTTCCATTTTTCCTAGTGAAACAAATAAAAATAATAGGTTAGAAAATGCAGAAGTAAAGATTTATAATCCCAAAATTTATAGGAAGTTAAAAAAATTATTTAAATCAATGAATGTGTCTTCCTACTGTTATTTAAATAATTAATCATTATGTATTTGTGTTTGTTTTTTAGAATAGCTAAGTTTCCTACTTTTACAATAATAGCATTTGACTGAGTTTGAATATTATGATTCCTAATTAATACAGTAGGTTTGATACACACCAATAGTGAATTGATCCAAGAAAATAAACTATTGAGGAACTTCATAAAGTTCATAGAAAATGTTTAATGTATATTACAACACCAGCAGGTTCATTCATGACTTACATTAAGATGCAAGTTATAAAAGCTATATAGGGCCCGGCACGGTGGCGCAAGTGGTTAAAGGTCCTCGCCTTGCACGCCCGGGATCCCATATGGGCGCCGGTTCTAATCCCGGCAGCCCCGCTTCCCTTCCAGCTCCCTGCCTGTGGCCTGGGAAAGCAGCAGAGGACGGCCCAAAGCTTTGGGAACCTGCACCCGCGTGGGAGACCAGGAAGAGGCTCCTGGCTTTGGATTGGCATAGTATCGACCCGTTGCGCTCACTTGGGGAGTGAATCATCGGACGGAAGATCTTTCTCTCTGTCTCTCCTCTCTGTATATCCGCCTTTCCAATAAAACAATAATAAAAATAAATCTTTAAAAAAAAAAAAGCTATATAAACTAACCAAAGAAGTGATGGTAAGGAGAGAAGGAAGGGCAGAAGATAATAATGATGTGATGAAAAGCACAGAAATAGGGACTGGGAGGCCTGAAAGAGCTGGAAATTCCTTTTGACTCCCCCATTTCTATTTTCATATTTTCTTCAATTGTCTCCTTTATCAAAATCATTTTCTAAGAATTTTCTGTCTACATTTTGTAACTTTCAGAAGTTGTATATTTCAAATGCCTTTCAATTTTGCAAGCAGAGGGAAGGTAATTAGTTGTTTGTGACCTTTAATTTTTAAGCCTTATGTAAATTTGGATTTTAGTCCATCCCTGGCCCAAGCAAAGGTGCAACATAATAGAGACAGTAGAAACTTAGTTTATGAATTGGAGAGAGCTAGAAACTCTAAGGCAAAACGGTTTTCAGAAAAGAGAATCTTAGTGTGCAAAACTAAACTGAAACAATATGTCTATGACATAGGAATTTCAATGAGGATAAGACTGACTGTTCAGCCTGCAAAGTTTCTAGAAGCTAGCCACGCAGAATCCTGATTAAGAGGGAGAAAAAATGAAAATGTAACCATGGATGCGAGTGATTGCATCTATTCTCATCTCGCTATGACCAACATCATAATTTTTTTTACTGTTTGATTCTTGCTCATTGCAATTTACTTCTCCTATGTCCTTTTCTCTTATAAAAATCTCCTTTGTCATCTGATATTAATTAAAAGTTACTAATTTTTTATGAAGCCCTCCACAATATAGAATCAGGCTGCATTCTGTTGGTTATATAATGTAATATTATTGTTTTTCTGTTTTTCTAATGTTTCTAAAAGCATACATTAGGTTTCAGATATTATTCTTATTCCATAAAAATGCTCAAATATAGGAAATGCTTGTTATAGAATTGTTTTACCCATAATTCAGGCAAAATTGCCTTAAGAACTATGTGTACAACGTAACTATATGTAAAATACATGACCAATAACAAGGAAAACATTTCCCAAGAAATATCAGAAGTTAACTTCCTTATAATACTATTGTCACATCAATGATCATTTCACTGTGTTCCCAGGGTTCCACTCTCTTAACACCTGCAGCTTTCAAAAACTCTGCTCCTATTGTGGGCTTCACTGGCAGAGTTACTCACTCTGTACATTTATCCCTCTGAGAGCTTACTTGTATGCTGCTTAGGTATTAAACTGTGCTTCCCTCCCCTCCATACTGCAAATGTGTGTGTTGAAACCCTAGCCTCGAATATAACTGCCCTCAGAGAAAAGATGCTAGGATGCAATCAAAGGTAAACTGGATGATACTGTTATTGTCCTTGTTTGATGACACTCATGGCCTGATAGGTAGAGGAAGCCAGTGAAGTCTTATCTCTCTGTGAGAAGGTGTTCAGAAGGCACTTCTCTGCAAGCGGAGTCCTTACAAGATCCTGACCCTGCTGACACTGAACTACAGAATTTTAACCTCCAGAATTGTTAGGAAAGAAATTTTTATTATTTCTGCATCTTGGTCCATGGCATTTGGTTATGGCAGCCAGAGTTAGTTAACATAAATAATTGAATAATAATGTGATACGTGAGTGAATTTCATAAAATCATAGCGATTTTAAAGTAGTTAGGTGGTCGGAGGAGACAGAGAAAGATGAGACATAATGGCATCAATGCAAAAAAATGGTCATAGAATAAAATAAAATGGGGAAAATATCAATGGTACATGTGAAAGCTATAATTTTAATGATAACGAGTTCTATAAGCTAACTATACTATCAGCACAAATACAAATGAATGACTATACCAATGGCCTATTTTTATAAAAATTAACAAAATAAGAATGAGCGTTAATATTGATTTGTCAAAAATCCTGTAAAATTAAACACTCTCCTGTTCAGTTGCTCATGCTGGTATAAGACTATGAAATTGTTCCCAAAATAACTCCAGTAACTTTATCTGAAAGGTTTATATGTCTGTATTTTTAAGTCCAGAAATATTGTCTTTGAAACTTGTAAAAGTAATATTTAAAACATATAATATGAATAAAAAACGCTTGTTACATTGAATCAATTTTTATTTTTCTTCTCCAAATGGAATAGTATAAAGAGAATTCAATGTCAGATATCTATATCTATGGAAATATTTAATCATCAAACAGCCACAGTCTTGGGATCAGCACAAAAAAAGGTGGTATGGTGAACTAAATAGTCTAAGAAAATTTTGACAGTATCCCCATTTAGTTAACTTTAATGTGATGAGCACACTTAATTTGCAATACACATCTTAATAAAATTTTAATTGCAGCACATTATTGGTAGTTTAGGAAGAACATTGTGCAACCTATCTATATAGCTTAATCTCTCACTTAATATATACTTTATGCCCATTGTTTCCTAACTACTCATTTCTCCCTTTCCCTGATCCCTAAAAACCACCATTCTGTAAATCTGTTTAAAAAATAAACAGAAGAAATTCCCTGAGTGGGATCCTTTAGCACTTGTTTTGTTGATGGATTTATTAGACTTAGCATATCTTCCCCAGTTTATACTCACATCATTTACCTTGAATGCATCCCTTTTATAAGGCAGAACAATATTACATTGTATATACATGCAACATTTTTCTTTAATCACTCATCTGTGTATAGATATTTTAGTGAGTCCACATCTATGCTATTTTATATAGTAATGGGCATAAGGGCATTAATATCTCTTACTGATTGGGGTCCTAAGGTGGGTTCTATGTTTAACTTTTTGTGCAACCCCCACACTCTTTCCATAGCAGTTATGCAATTTTTTTGTTCTCACCAACCAAGTGCAAGTATTCAAATGTCTGCACATCCTTTTCCAGACTCGGTCTGCATAGCCATCATGATATGTGAAAGCCAATATTTATGTGGTTTCAATCTTTGAAAGATTCATTTATCTGAAAGGAAGTATTAATGATGCAGAGAGGGAGATACAGTGGTTTTCCATCCACTGGTTCACTCTTCAAATGCACACAACTACTAAAGGTGGATCATACTGAAACCAACAGCCTGGAACTCCATCTGGGTCCTTCAACCATCATTTTATGCTTTCCCAATTGCATTGCAGGGAGCTGGATCAGCAGTGGAGTCACAGAAACACAAATTGGCACTCCAATATAAGTGCTAGCCTGGCCCACACAGTGAAATGTCACCAAATGCCCATGCTGTGATTTTGATTTTTATAAATTACCTTATTTTGAAATTCAAAGTCACAGACTGATGGAGGAGGGCGAAAGAGGGTGAGCAAGAAAGAGAGAGAGCATCAGAGAGAAAGAGAAATTATTAGCCTGGCCACTCCCCAGACACCTACAACAGCTAGAATACACAAGCCAAAAATGAGGAGTGTGCAGTCTCATCATGTCTCCTATGTGGGCAGGAGGGACACAAGCATTCAGGCCACCTTGTGTTGTTCATCACAGACCATTAACCAAGAGCTGAATCAGAAATGGAACACACAAAGGTTTCCATCGCCTAGGGCAGTATGAATCTCATCGTGACTTCTTTATAAATCTCAGACAACATACGATCAGGAATTTGAACGATAGACAATATTATTCCCTTCACTAGAGCAAAGCAATCATGTGTGCTGCAGTCAGTTTCCCTTGCTGGGCTTGGACCTCTGCTGTGAATGACTGTGGATCCCTCTAATAGCCAGTGATAGTGCTCACTTCGGCAGCACATATACTAAAATTGGAACGATACAGAGAAGATTAGAATGGCCCCTGTGCAAGGATGACACGCCAGTGATATGTCTGATGTCCTTATCCCTGCAGTGGGAAATTCCCCTGTCTGTGTGTCTGGGATCCTGGTTGCCATAATACTTGGTACACTGTTTATGCTGCCATCTGTGTCCTGTGTTGTCCAGCGTCTCCCATGTTGAGCTACAGCATTCTCTTTCTTACACTCACATGATTACTTAAAATGTAGTCATAGGGCCCAGCATGGTGGCGCAAGTGGTTAAAGGTCCTCTCCTTGCACGCCCGGGATCCCATATGGGCGCCGGTTCTAATCCCGGCAGCCTACTTCCCTTCCAGCTCCCTGCCTGTGGCCCGGGAAGGCAGTCGAGGACGGCCCAAAGCTTTGGGAACCTGCACCCGTGTGGGAGACCCGGAAGAGGCTCCTGGCTTCGGATCGGCATGGTATCGACCAGTTGCGCTCACTTGGGGAGTGAATCATCGGATGGAAGATCTTCCTCTCTGTCTCTCCTCTCTGTATATCCGCCTTTCCAATAAAAAAATAATAAAAATAAATCTTAAAAAAAAAATGTAGTCATAATGTATTTTGGTGCTTCTCTGCAGAAGAGGAAACAAACAATGGCCCACTATGGGCATTTTAGAGCACTCTCCCTATGAACTCTTAGTAGCACAATTTATGCAATTTCAATAATCACAAAATCAAAATAAAATACAGGCTTAAAATGAAGGTAAAATTTTCAAGAGTAGAAAGAAAATATAAAGGAAAACCTTCATGATCTTGGATTTATCAATGACTACATGAATACGCCATGAAGAACAGACAAATACATACATATATACCATAATGATACTTAAAAGCTACTAGGTAGCAAAGAAAATAATTAATGGTGTACAAAAAACACTATGAATGGTGGGTAACATTTATAAATGATTTCTGATAAGAGGTTCATCCTAAAATTATGTCAGAAAGTTACAATCACAGCAGCTTTGAAAAAAAAAAAAGTATATACTTGAATAGACACCTAGGAAGAGGTTGAACTTTGAGCAGGAAATATTTTGATGACAAGATCTGTGAGACTTAAGTATAAGAGGAGCAAGCATTGTGGCACAGCAGGTGAAGCAACCCGGTTGGGAGATTACAACCCATATTGGAGCGCTAGTTTCAATTCTGGCTTCTACACTTGCAATTCAGTTTCTTGTGAGTACGTCCCAGGAGGCAGTAAATAATGGCACAGGTAGTTAGGCCTAAAGACCCACATAGGAGCTACAGATCGATTTCTGGGCTTTAGAGTTAGCCTAGCCCATTCCTGGTTGTCATAGGCAATTGGAGACTGAATAAAAAACCCCTTGCTCACTCACTAGCTCTCTCCTTAACAAAAGAAAAAAAAATTAAAGACAATTACATCATTGTAATGATGCAGGAACACCCTTTACTCAGAATAAGCTTTAGGACACTGACCACTAAATAAAGTGATTTTGCTTTTCGGATATTTAATACTTAAATTTCTAAAATGCATCTTCTCCAAAGCATTGAATACAAAAAAAACATTATCCTTTGTAGCCACATGTGAGAATAAAGACAGAGGAAAATACCTAAGAGAGACAATTTTGGCTTATTAATAAATGTTCTTTGATTGTCATAACTGTTCAAATAGGCTTGAAGTTTGCATACTGGTAGTCAGCTATAACTAGGACAGCGTAGCTTGTGGCTGGGACTTAATGAATTCAAAATAAGTGGATATATGACTGTGTGGATGAGATGAATGAGGTTCAATAATTAAGATTTATATAGAATGACAGAAGTTTATATGGTAGGGGAAGGGTGAGCCAAAAAATATTTCAAATTAGCATATGTCATAATTAGATTATTTTTAAAATTCTTAGTTAAGCATACATTGGCTTGTTTTGTAGTCTTGCTATTTCATAGATCTCGTAATTTAGACGACTTCTTCAGCAATGTGAAGAATGGTTTCTTGTTATAAAATGGGCTTTAACATCATAATTTGAAGAGTAAATGATGTGATTACATGCAAGAATCCTAAAGACAATGAATCAAGAAGGGTCACTGGAAGGGTTCATGGTGTTATCATGTCGTTCCCCTCTTATAACTATTAGTTATTAAGGCAACTTAATAAGGACACCAGGCCAGATTGCAAAGGAAAAGTTTGGATTTCGAAGAAATAAGTACAAGGTTTCTTTTGATTTCTTCTTCCTGTGAGAGGTTACACAGTCAACACTGAACTCCAACAACTAATGTAGCAAACAAGACACATGTCACATTTGTAAGGAAGCTTATTAGTGATTCAGTGCCCAGAGATTTTCTTACAACTATGCAAGTACACAGCCTATACATAACACAAACCAAATTGCAAACTCTTACAAAAGCAGCAAGAATTCAACAAAAATCACATCATATACACACCCCTGGTAGAATGAACACGCTTGTTATTTAGGGATCCCTGAGAGCACTTGTAAGGCCAAATGCTAGGGTCAGATTTATTGCCAGTCCTTTTCAAACACAGTAATTTCAAGTTTGTCAGGCTAACATTTTACAAGCCATGTAAAACGAAGATCTCTGGATTGTGCATGAAGTATTTCCTGCTTATTCCTTCTTGGAGCAATTGGAACATGCACCGCTACTATCCTCTCTGCCCCCATAACTTGGTTCTATATCAACTTGATATCCTACAGCATATTGCTACATCTATTACCACCCAAAACACGGCTTTCCCTTTGACATTTTTCCATTACTGGTAAAAGTTACTAATAAAAGTTTGCACGAAGTTACTGGTTTAATTTCTGTATTCTGAATATGAAGAAGGGTGTATAAATGCATTGACTATTTTTCTGGTAAAATTCATTGCTGAAATAAATAAGGTAAGAGATTTTCATCCAAACATTTGATTTCGTGTTTTAAGGGCTCCTTATATTACTTGAATTTGAGAAAAGAAACTTCTAAGTATAGTTGCAATATATTTATCTAAGGACTTTCAGTGTTAGGTTCCCTATACGGTCCTGAAAAAATTTGGATACTATCAAACAAATTCCCCCTCCCTCTTTTTTTTTAAATGCTTCAAATTTGGAAAAACCACTTGAACTATGATAGACTCCTAATCCATGGAAACTGTAGATGCGAACTTTTACTATTGGAATCCTCTACTCAAGATCTTAACCGCATCCCTATCTGATGCTGTGGGGAAGAAATCTACCAAAAGTCTCATCTTTTGGCTCAGATATTTTGTTAAGATTTGAGCAAGAAAGTTATTGCTTCCTTTTGTCTGAGCTACCAGAAGGCATTGTCATCTAGAAACTCTTCAACTTTCCTTTCAAGGCTGACCACAGACACTCTTAGAATTACACCACTTCTAGTCCTGCAAAGCCAGCCACAGGAACATTTTTAGGTTGAATTTTGCTCATATAATTAGCCTTTCATACTAACTTATATGTCAGCAATAAGAAAACAATTCAGTTTTTCTAAGAGTCCTGTAGTTGGATCAGCATACCTTTCAAAGGTCTCATGTTAAGGTTAAATGATTAATAATTTAATGCAAATACAATATGAAGATACATGAAAAAGTTCACTGGATAAACAAAAAGTAATGAGTTTTTGTCCATAAACTTTCCAATATCTCTGAGCTACTTTCTGCTCTGTCACTTCAGGTCACAAGAGAAATACAAAATGGCATGGATTATCAGAAGCATTTAGAATTCTTTCAAGGTTAGTTCTTAATTCTTTATTCAAGTTTTATATATTAATGATAACAAATATGTCAAATATTCTTCTGATTGTATCTTTAGATTACAATCATAGTCTGTGTATAAATCTTCAATTTTTATATTCTTAAAACTTAAGATTTTATTTATTCATTATGTCTCTCATTTATGTTTTTGCAAGAGAACAGAATGAATAAGTTACTGTAAATAATTCACAAATTGTACTCAAGTCAATTAGAGACAAACTACTAATTTCAAACTGAACTCAGCATTCAAAGGAACACATTTGATTACAACTTACTCTTCAGTAAACATGACTTCATCATATCTAGAATGACTGCACACACTGAACTATTTGCTTCCTCTCTGGAGTGGCATATATTTATATAATCACATATAAATATCACACTCATTTTTTGATAAGCCAAAGTATATTAAATTTTTATTCAATATAACATTTTAATATATCTTATCACAATAGCTTCAGAAAAGGGAAAAAATGATACACCAAATGCTATCTAACTGATTCAAAGCACTTGAAGGATACAGAAATTCTGCACAGCTTTAGATTCTCAAATTAGAGATGAATGATGGAGGTACAGAAGGAAACATGTATTTCTTCTATCATAAAGCATTTTGTATGTTGGTCTATGTTAAAAGGTTGTATGATTCTCAAAGGAAATAGCTGAAAGCACTTTTCTTGATTAGCATAAAACAAGCATAAAGATGCTTTAGAGGATAGTTCTCCAATGTACAGGTCATTCTTACAGCTACATGAGGGATACCTGCATTGAAAACTATCAAAGACAAACACAATGTTCATCATTCAATATTTTTCTTGCTCAGTCCTTTGTGGGTCATGACTTTTATTGTAATTGTGCAAGTATGCAATTATTACAAATAAGTGTATTGCCCTACTGCTTTTACTTTGTGAATAACAATTTAGTTAAAACAATAATAGCAGAGATGTTTTCATTATTTAAAATGTGATCTTTTTCATTAGTAATACTTATTTCAGTTTTGGCATCTAGATACTCATCTCTACAACAATGAATCTGAGGCCTTGTGAAAATGACCACTATGAAATCTGAGCACAGAATAAGTAAAAGAATAATCTACAAAAGAATTTTGTCTTAGGCGGTAATATGCATACACATGTTTATACATGTATTTATATGTTCAAAGACAATAGATAGTGCTTGCATGAACTTCCAGTGTAAAAATTTAGGCCAATTTGGACATAAAAATGAATAAACCAAAGTATTAAGAATCACTGAATAAAATAAGAATGAATAAAGCCATATTGAAAATAAAATCAAACAAGACATTGGAGAGAAGACGGTGGAAAGAAACAAGGGAACAAGGGTTGATGGATGGAAGGAGTATATAAAAAGAAAAAAAGTGACAGAAATAAGCAGTTAAAATTAATTCTTAAAATGAAAGTGTTTAAGTACGAAAAACAATTATATTGTTATCATCAGAGTAATGATGATTTAGACAAAATCACAGATGATTACTAACAATAAGGGGTAGAAATCTGATGAGAAGTAGGATCATTATAGATTATTACGTTGTTTCAAAGTATTTCCTCAGAAATTACCATTGTTTCTTAGTATTCACAGAGTTTGCATCTGCAGATAATTCAGGGAAAAACTTGAGATTTTTCTCTTGGCATTATTCCCTAAGAAATTGAGTGAAACAACTACTTAGATATAATTTACACTGTTTTACATACTATATATAATTGAGTGGTGACAGAAAGTATATGCAAGGGTTGCATACATTACATGCAATACTAAAGCATTTTGTGTACAGAATTTGAGCATATTCAAATTTTTTCATCTGCAGAAGGTCCTAGAACAAATTCCCCACTGAGACCAAGGAACATATTATTGGTTACAAATGAGCAATTTTAGAATGGAGAAATACACAAGGCCTTACTTTAATCTTGTGATCATAATTAAAATTTCCTATACTTGCATAAATACCAGTCATATGATTATCATACAATGCAGTGACAAAAACATAAAACCATATTTGTGGCATCACTGACCAAAAAGACACCCAAAATTTAATCATGAGGAAATATTCAGACAAATCAAAATAAGAGATACATGCAAGATAACTTGGGAGTAGGCATTTTCTTTGGTCCAGTCCTTAAGACTGATTGAAAAGTCCTCATCTCAAATCATAGCCCCCACAACACTTCTGATCCCAGCATTCTATTGTTAATACAAACTAGGAGGCAGCAGGGACTAGTTTAAGTAACTGGACTCCTGTCACCCTGTGAGAGATCTGGGCTGAATATAGAGCTCTTTCCATGAATCTGGCCAACAAGGATCACTCCAGGAATTCGGACAGTAAACTTATGAATGGGAGCACTCTCTTTCTCTCTTGTGTCAACTTGTTTTCTCCAGCTGTGACTGAGCCATGCCAAAGTTTGGAGCCAGAAACTTCATTTGGATCTCCTACAAGGGTTTAGGAGTTCCAACACCTGGGCCACTTTCTGCTGCTTTTTCAGGCACATTGGCAAGGAGCTGAATCAGAATGGACCAGTCAGGACTGAAACTAGCATCCATACAGGATGATGATATTGCAATAGCAAATTTACCCTGAAAGGCTGACCCTAGATCTATCTTAAAATATGAGCAATACATCTTAAAATGCAAATGCAATACATTTCACAGAATTCAATGTAGAGAAGTTCTTAAAAGTGATCCCTGTGGTGTTGTATGCTAAGCCTCTGCCTGTGGTACCAGAATTCCGTATGAAGTCCTGGCTGCTCCACTTCCAATTCAGCTCTCTGTTAATGACTTTTTTTGCCTGCTTTTATTAATTGATATGAAAAATATTGAGTTATTAAATGCTTAACTTATGCTGACAGTTAAATAAACAAACAAGTTCCCTCCTCTCATAAAACATACACACACGCAGAGTAAAAAGTCAATTCATGAGATGTCATTTTGTTTATTAAAGAATAATAATGGGGCACTGATGCAGTAGCATAGCTAGCTAATCCTTAGTTTGAGATGGTATCCATAGGGATACCAGTTCGAGTCCCAGATACACCACTTTTGATCAAGCTCCCTGATAATGGCATGGGAAAAGCAGCAAAGGATGACCCAGTCCTTCAGCCCCTGCAGCCACCTAGGAGGTCCAGAAGAAGCCCCCGTTTCCACCTTCATATCAGCTCAGCTCTCAGCTCTTACCAGCCCAGTTACAGGTAGTGAATAAGCCAATGAAAGCACTCTCTCCTCTCTCTCACACTCTTTTTTACTTGAGAGGCAGAATTAGAAATGTTTTTTTAAAAAATCAAAGCAAGTATTCTATGGAATCTTCCATTTAAATGTGATATCTTATGTAGTAAGATTAAAACCTTGGGTTAGCTGTGTAACCAGCTGTATCAGCATATGATCATTTATATTATTGCTTCTTTTCATTGACACTAATTACTGTATTTAGCCCAGAAATTCATTGTGAGGATAAAATGAGTTGACATTTATAAAAGGCCTAGAATAAATAATGTCTAGCATATAGCAAGCCCTAAATAAATACTTGCTAAATAAACCTAAGGCTTCTAAAGCCATTATAAAGTAACATACCGAAATACCATCAGTCTCATGTCACATAGAATGGATTCAAAATCTCGAGGTTTGTATAGTGAGTCCTATAAGACTGACAATTATTTGCATCATTTTTCAATGTTTTTAATTGGGAAAACACCTTATCTTTCAATTTCATACAGTGGTAATGGAACTTAAGTGAGATATAGTTTGTGAAATTTCTTTACACAGAAAAACCGTGCTCAGGCATATGTTTGTTAAGTAAATACTTGCAAAAATTAAGTAAATACCCCAGGAGTAGAATAGATTAACATTCAAACACACAGTTCAAATGTCCAGATTGATTGTAAATAATTAAAGCACAATTGTATGAAATAAACATCAACATATATTTTTATGAGAAGTCAAAGAATAAAAAATTTAGCTTTGCTACAATGGGTTCAAGTCATTTATTGAAGCAGGGAAATTAAACAATATATAACATAACGGCTACCATTGTACTAGATCAGAAAATTACTCACAGTCCTGAATTAGAGAATGAACTCAGGAGACTGCATTGTTTGAATTCTAGTTTTACCAGTTAAGGAATGGATAATCCTGGAAAACTTGCTTAGCAATCCCTCTGGAAAAAGAAAAACTAAAAATTAAAAAAAATGGGAAGCAGTACTTCTCATTTGGTACTATTGGGAACATTAAAATGATGAGGCAAAGTATACTTTCGAGTTCTAGTATGTATTAACTTTTACACAAATGTATTGTACTGCTGAAGAATGATGTAGAATTCAATGATATTTTATCTGGTATTCAAGTTAATTCTTTAAAAAATTCATTTTGCTCTACAAGTTATTCCTGGGAGAATCCTTGACAAACCGATTTGTTTTGATGTCCAAATTGATTGTTACCAATATATGACTTATTCAAATGGTTATCAAACTAATTGTTTTTGTCAATTTTCAATAAGTCAACATATGAGTAAGCTTTCTGGTTGCTAAGGGAACATAAAAGATAATGAAAAGAGGATAAAATGTAGTGGGACACACACACAACACTGTATAGAGAATCAAAGACAGTGATCTCTATGTTAGCACATTTTTACTCAAGATAAATTTAATTGCTTCTCTCTGTTTATAGATGTATATGATGAAAAGTACTTCCTGTACCAACATGGCACAAAACAAAAAATGAGAATATATGAGGGCATTTGCTAACTGTTTGTCAGACATGACACTACTATTGATCAAAAAAGTTTATTTCTTGAAAATGTGCACTCCATCTGTTGAAGTTAGAAACACTACCACAGTACTACTTTTTATGAGTGATTTTAAAGCCGGAAAAGCCATTCCTTGTATTCACAGTGAAGCTGTTTTTGTCAGGGCCACAATGGCTAGCACATGAATGATTTATAAAAGTAAAAACACGTCTTTAACATCTTTAAGATGTAACTTGTAAATTCCCAGGATAATCAGAGAAAAAAGATGACTGGAATCAATGGGGAGGGAAGGACTGCATCATCCAGAAGCTTATGGAGGAGAAAACCTGGCCTGGGCTTTGAGCATGGACAAAAGTTTGAATGCTACTGATTTCCAACTGTAACGTGACAAGTAGTATATCAAGAGCTTGAAAATTATCCATGCCCAGAACACATCTTATATTCCAGTTGTGTTTCTGCAGAGGTTTATAGTTATTGTAAGTATTTGACTAATTGAACACTGATTTAAAAACTCAGAATTGCACTAACATTATATTTGAGCTTGCTAAAAATGTAAATGTCAGACTCAGTGCCAGACCCACTGAATCAGAATTTACCCATTAAAAGTTGAGAAGTAATAGAACTAAATTACAGCTAAGGATAAGACTCCAGCATGTCATTGAGTAGGCATACACAACGTTATTTCAAGTCAGTTAACCAATATTGACATTGCAACATGACTTAATTCTTTCCTTTTCTGCTAATACAGTATTTTAATTTACATTACAAAGATTCTACTTAATTAATGAACTTACTTCCAAACTCACTGAAATTGCACTATGTCATCTTTTTATACATCAAGCATACCTCAAAATCTTGAAAATGAAAAGCGAAGGCAAATTAAAAAAAAGATGGAAATAGATTTCAGAACAAACCAGAAAATCATGTAAACTACATTAGGTTTTAAATCCCAAATTATTTTTTTTAATGCAGAAGATCATAACAAAAAAAATGTTCTTCTCTTTGAGAGCAAAGGAAAAAATAATAAGTAGTCACAGTATCCGGTTTCTTAGATAGGGTTTGGTGAGTGTCTTGTGGCCCTGGGCATACCAATTAGCCTTCCAATGCACTTAAAAAACATGGGTCTAAGAATAAGTATCGATTTCTCAGAAGGCAGACATCAAAAATTATTGATTGGGTAGAACAGTATTGACCAAGAAATAAAATATTAAAAATGGCATTACTGCAAAGGAGAATAAATCTGTCTGTATCATTTTACAACCTGATGCTTCCAAAAGGGCTGTATAAAATGCTGACAATAATTTACCTGGAAATTTCCATACCTCTTTGTAACTCACATATCTTAGGAAAAGGTTTATCTTTTTCCCTGTAAAATGCCAGGGGGACTAATGTTATTTCTAGTGGAAGCAAACATGGACCTTCTGATTAAATGCTTATTGAAATACTACATCAGCAAGTACAACATATAGAATTTTCCACATCTGCAACCCTGCTGTAGTTCTTTGAAATGTCAACTTTCTCCATTTTATCTCACTGCATATGATCTCAACCTTTCCCTTCCTTCATGGTTGTATTTACTTTCTGCTGGGAAAGAAGTGATAATATTTAGAGACTCTGTGTGAAATAATGAATATGCTACAGGAATATTTGTATTCAAAGTGTGCATTTGAAAGTTTCTGTTTCATCCTTAAGAATCAATTTTAAATGGTAAGAATTTTCATGGTCTGGAGCTAATTATGTTGAAAGATGCAAATGTCTTTCATAATGTTCTTTGTACTGAACCACAAAAGAAACTGAGTTGTGCAAGTATATTGTCAACTTTTGCCCTTAAGAATTTTCTCAGAATTGGACATTTCTTTGGGTTTTATTTTAAATTGCATTTTATATTCATAATCAGAAATGAGATGATCTTCGACTCATCTCCAGCAACAGAGAACAGAGAAGATGGGGAGGTGAACAGAGACCAATTCTTATCCTCCATTTACATCCTTTGCAGGACAATAGCAAGAGACTTGAGATACTTTAAATTCAATTTTGCTCATTAGTAAATGAAGACATTGGAATAGATGATCTATTAGATAAATTCTTAATGGCCTCCCAGCATTTACAATAAATGTGTTGACATTAAATTAATTGTCTGCTTTATACAGTTCACAAGAGTTTTTATATAATTTTCACCTATAAACATTATAATACAAGTAAATTCAGTAAGATAGAAGAGAGGAAACAGTTGCATGTTTTGGAATTGCTTCTTTCACACAAAGATATTTTTATAGGGTTTGATCACTTGCAGCCTTTTACAAAAAATGTGATTGCAATGAGCTCTGGATGAGTTTTAGACTCAATTTCTGCACACATCATGTGATGCTCAAAAATCAGTAATAAAAATTGCAAGACTGTTATGACAACTTAGATATGTTCATTTAAACAGCACTCTCATGATCTCTTGTGTCAGAGAATCAAAAACTACAACTTGAAAATGCTTTGAGATATGAGTGGTTAGCTTGGCAGACAATATGCTTACATTGCACATTTGAATACTAGAGTTTACACGCAACTCTTCTGAGTCCAGCTTAACTGTAATGAACCAGAAAAGAATAGTGCCTAAATGAACTGGGCCCCTGCCACCAACCTGGGTGGTCTGGCTTCATTTCCCAACTCTTGCCTTCCTCAGGAAGTAGTTCTGCCCATTGTTGCCATTATGAATGAAATAGTTAATGGACTCACGCTCATTTTCTCTCTTTCTGTCTCCCTGTCTCTCGTTCTCCCTACCTGCATCCTTTCTATTTCCTTCCATTATTCTCAGACACATGAGAAAAAAAAGGTAATATAAAATTAATTTTAGTATCAAGAAAAATACTTATTTAAAATACAAAATCCATGGCAGTATATACTTGAAATTATTAACATGTAAATTAATTATATTTTTAAGTCATTTTCACAATTTATTTCTTGGAGTAGTTTTAGGTTCACAGCAGAATGTGAAGAAAGTATGTTTCCTATAGGATTCATGCCTTCAAACGTACGTGACTTTAGCAGGAGAAAACAAAAAGTGTGTAAATATACATTAATTTGCCCAAAATAGATCATGAGATTTATCTAAAATATAGCATGATTAAAAATTGAAATAAAAATGCTAGAGGCTAATGCCCTTGCCTTGCTCATGCCAGGATCCTGTATGGGCACCGGTTCTAATCCCAGCGGCCCAGCTTCCCATCCAGCTCCCTGCCTGTGGCCTGGGAAAGCAAGCAGTCCAGGGAGTGCCAAAAACCTGGGAACCTGCACCCACGTGGGAGACCCGGAAAGAAGCTCCTGGCTTTGGAGCCGCTCAGCTCTGACTGTTGTGGCCACTTGGGGAGTGAATCAGTAGGAAAAATCTTTCTCTCGTTTCTCCTCCTCTAGTATATCTCACTTTCCAATAAAAATAAATCTTAACAAAATTAAACAATCTTGTTAACAATCTTAACAAAATTAAAAATAATTTTTTTGAAATACAGCCTAGATTTTTTGAAAAGTGGAAAAACTCAACATGCTGTTTAATACTAAAAGGTTTGAAACTTCAATTAATACATATTTTATAAAATCCAGATGTCAGAGATAACTTATAAATATGTTAAGATTTCAATTAAAGTCTCACATAAATCTGCAAAAACATAATTTAAAAAAAAATTACTATAAAGTAACTAAATTTTATGGCATCGTCATGTAAACATGTTTTTACCATAGTTTTACCATAGTTTTGATATATAATAGGAAACCTAAAGTATACATATTTTTATTTCCTTATTAGTTCATGCAGGGAGCTCACTAAAATGGAGTTTGAATTTTAAAAACTAAATACATTAAAATAGACACAAAATTTTATATGTATACTTTTCAATCTTCTTATCACCACATTAATCTGCCAGTCACCAACATGTCTCACCAAGGCTATTTAATGAGAATACTAAAATTCTATCATCCATTTCATTCACTCAATATAAGTCACACATTAAAGTTATATGTTTGTCTAGATTTCATCACAGTATTTCTGTGATATCATCTTGCATCTATGAATGCTAAATTGGAGGTGTTCTGGCATCACACACTGTTCAGAATTATAAAGTATTAAACATCAGATTAGGAATGAACTTTGAGTATTATGTTGTCAAAACAGCTTCTCTACAGTTAAAATATATTTCATTTTGATTAAACATACATAATGACATAAAAATATCTTGTTTTGAAAGACAGACTGCTCAAAAACATGATCGGGGAAATTTATTTTTGTGACTTATGGGTGAAGTTTTAATCCTTAAGTTACTCAAAATATTTGTATCTCATTAACACTGCTAAAATTGATGTTCATGTTCTGCCTGAACGTTTATTTCCTTCAGCTAATTAGCATTTGTAATCACAAATGCCCTTTCTGTCCTGGTCACTTTCCCGAGGAGTGTTTGGTCCATTTTCAACTGCAGTGCTCAAAACTAAAAGTCATCTGATGTGATGCTGAATACAATGGATTGAGTCTGAAAGAGCAATGTTGTTGGTCTCACACAACTTCTCTGACTTCTTATAAACAGACTGTATCATTATCTCACTTCTCAATGTTAGAATATGCGTCAGTTTTAATTTTGGTGTAACAGAAGAAATGGTTCATGTTTACACTAGAAAGTGGAATTCTTTTGATATTTAGGTAATCGGGAGTTCCTAATATTAAATATTCTGCAAAGTATATTTAAAAAATTAGATATTGTATTCTTAAACACGTATTTCAAGAATGTTGATATTAAAAACTTTTCCCCATAGGAAAAAATGTGCAATTTAATGTTGACAGATTTTTAAAACTATGATATATATACAAGTCTCAATTTCTGAATTTCTTTTTGTGATTCAATCCACTGACAACTGTCACTTCATATTAAACATGCCAAAAGCATACCACAGGGACTTAAAAGATGGAAATTCTGATAAGGTGAAACTTTTAAAAGAAGCTTATCACAGGATACCATCATAAATATATTTTACTAGATAACTGAATCAAAACCAGCTTGTACGGGTCTGCATTGCAGCACAGTAAGCAAAGACGCCCTGTAACATGGGGGTACCAGTTACAGGTAAGTAGAAGGCCTGTTGCTCCACTTCCAATCTACCTCCTTGTTAGTATGTCTACAAAATAACAAAGATGGTTCAACTGCTCAGTCCCCTGCACTCATATAGGAAACCTGGAAGAATCTACTGGCTTTTGGCTTCTGATCTTCCACATCTGGCCATTATGTCCATTTGAGGAGTGAACCAGCAGATGGAAAAACTCATGTTTTCTCCTTCTTTCTACATATCCCTGCCTTTCAAATAAATAAATCCTAAAAAAAAAAATGCTACTAATCAATGTTAATAAAGATAGTGTGGAATGGGAACAAAGATGAGATGATGAGATGAACCAGTACAGAATATGCCAGAATTAAAGTATCATGATAGTTTTCAACAAGGCTGCCAAGAGTTTCTAATATGGAAACAATCCTTTTAATAAGAAATGTTGAGAAAAATGCATACAGATAAGCAAACTAACGAAGTTGGGGTCAGGCTTTATACCATTTGTGGGGGAGAAAAGGAAGATATATTAACAACATAACCAAACAACTAGAACTGTGAGACTTCTAGAAATTTATATTACTCAACACTGAAACAAGGGCAGGCATTTGACTAGCAGATCAGAAAGCAGTTACACAATAGTAGCTCTGGATGTCATTGTGGCATAGCAAGCTAATCCTCCACCTGCTAGCACCAGCATCCCATATGGGTGTTAATTCTTATCCCAACTACTTCACTTCTGAAGCAGCTCTGTTAATGGCCTGAGAAAGCGGCAAAGGATGGCTCAAGTGCTTAGGACCCTTCATACATGTGAAAAACCCAGAAGAAGCTCCTGGCTCCCAGCTTCAAACAGTTAAACTCTTGGCCACTGTGGCCATTTGGGAAGTAAAGTTAGCAGATAAAAAGACTTATCTCCTCTCTTGGTGTGTCATTTGCCCTTCAAAGCAAAACAAAAGCAACAGTAGGTTGTATCAGATATGTGGGCTTAATTCTAAATATTTTAATTCTAGGGTGTATATATCAAAAACAATTCACAAAATGTAGCTGACATTGTGAAACAAGTTAAGCTGTCACCTGGGATTCTCAGATGTGGTTAGAGAATGAAAACTTGAGTCCCAGGTACTCCACTTGTAATCCGTCTGCCTCTGCTGTGCCTGGGAAACAGCAGATGGTAGCTTTAATGTCCCTCCACCCAGTGGGGACTCAGGTTCTATTCATGGTTCCTGGGTTTATCTTGTCCTAGCTCTAGCTGTTACAGGATTTTGGGAATGAGTCAATAGATAAAAGATTTCTCTCTCTCTCTCTCTCCAATGCATCCTCACACTCAAATACACATTACAAATAAATAAATATCTTCAAGTAAATCGCTGGGCCTGGCATGATATTCTAGTGGCTAAATTGTCACCTTGTATCCACTAGGATCCCATATGGGCAGCGGTTAGTACCCCATCTGCTCCACTTCCCAGTTAGCTCCTTGCTTGTGGCCTGGGAAAGCAGTAGGGGGTGTCCCAAAGCCGTGGGACCTCGCACCCATATGGGAGACCTAGCAGGAGCTTCTGGCTTCTGGCTTCAGATGAGCTCAGCTCTGGCCAATACAGCCACTTTGGGAGTGAACCACTGCAAGGGATATATTCTCTCTCTCTGGCTTTTGTGTATCTGCCTTTTAATTTAAAAAATATAGTAAAATAGATCTTTAAAAATTTTAAATAAATTCCCAAGCCTGATCTAGAGAAAATTTCCTACTGTATTACTGCAGCATTATTCACAATTATCAAGAGGTGGGAGGAACCCAGCTGTCCATCAATAAAGGAATGAATAAAGAAAATATTACACATGCAAGCAATTGGGCCCGGCGCCGTGGCGCAAGTGGTTAAGGTCCTCGCCTTGCACGCCCGGAATCCCATATGGGCACCGGTTCTATCCCAGCAGCCCCGCTTCCCTTCCAGCTCCCTGCCTGTGGCCCGGGAAAGCAGTCCAGGACGGCCCAAAGCCTTGGGACCCTGCACCCGCGTGGGAGACCCGGAAGAGGCTCCTGGCTTCAGATCAGCATAGCATCGGCCCGTTGTGCTCACTTGGGGAGTGAGTCATTGGACGGAAGATCTTCCTCTCTGTCTCTCCTCTCTGTATATCCGCCTTTCCAATAAAAAATAAAATAAAATAAAATAATAAAAAGAAATATTATTCTTATATTACAATAAGAATGAACCTAGAAGACAGACCAAACCACAAAAAGATAAATACTGAATGTTCCAATCACAGATAGCCAAAACACTGAATAAATAAATAAATAAATAAATGAATAATCATGACAACAGAAGGTAAAGGTGTAGTTGATGAGGGCTAGAGGGAGAAAAGACAGGAATTTGTTTTTTGTAGGTATATTTTTTTCAGTTTTACAAGATGAAAAACTTTACATTTATTGCAAAAATGTGCATTTATTTAACACATCTAAATAGTATCTTTAAGTTGGTAGAGTTAAGGTGAACTGAGGTTAAACATAATAAAAAGGTGAAAATAATGAAGTTTAGATCTTTTGAAATAAACACACAGATGTCTAGCCCAGACTGTTTTCCCCTGCCTTTTGAATGTTCTGAAAACAAAACCATTTCTTTTTTTGGTAAGTTATCTGGTTAATTACATTAATTCATAATCATACTATGAGGAAAAATTATTATGACTCAAAAATTCTGTAGGCATTTAATTTTTGAAAAAAATTAGTTGTCAAATAAAATGACTATGCAGGGAATTATAAAAGAATCCAATGGGGAAGACACAATGGCTCAACTGGGTAATCATCAGGTGCGAGTTCCTTCATCTCATATGGGTGCTGGTTTATGTTCTGACTGCTCTCCTTCCCATCCAGCTCCCCGCTTCTGACCTAGGTCAGCAGCAGAAGATGGCTCAACGCCTTGGGTATCTACACCTGCATGGGAGACCTGGAAGAAGCTCCAGGCTCCTGGCTTTCGATCAGCTCAGCGCTGGTCTTTGCAGTCATTTGGGTATAGAAACCAGCAGAGCGAAGATTTTTCTTTGTAAGTCTGTCTTTCCAACAAAAATAAAGCTTTATAGAAAAAGAAAAAAAGTACCTGAAAATAAACTTATGGTTTAATTCCTCCATCAGTTTTTGAAATGCCTACAAATATTTATTATGTATGATGGGACATTTTGAAACATAAGCACATATGAAGTGGTTCAATAGAGCTAATTAACATGTACATTACCACACATAAGTATTATGATTTTTTTGCCCTGGGAACCCTTAAAATCTACTCATAGGAGTTTCTTAGAACAGTCTATTTTTATTAACTTTTTGCACCATATTTATTTATCATGGAGTTGTTAAACTTACTCTTCTTAACAAATGGAACTTTCACTGAATCCTTTGACTAATTTCTCCCTATGACCAACTTTCCCTTGATACTAATCAGTGTTCTAATCTCTACTTCTATGATATGAACAGTTTCAGATTGCACATATAAAGGAGGTCTTGTATCTGTTTTTCTATGCCTGGTTATGTGAGTGTGCATGCATGCACACACGTGCATCTGTCTTCCTCACTAACATCATAAGTATGCCTTCTGAGTAGCTGTGTGGAAGACACAACTGTCCCTCAGTGCATCATTGCCATCATTAAAAGCTTCATTCAAAGAAGCCTGCTGAACTGTATCTTTTATGCCCAACTACTACCCATATCTAATCTGCATGCTCTTTGGATCTGGGAGTTACATCTTCTTCACCATTATATCTCAGAATCTGGTACTGTACTAAGTACAGAACACAAAAAGAAAGCATTGTTAAGTATTGTTGAATGAAATCCGCATAGCATTCAAAACCAGCAGTTAAAAGAAAACCATTAAGAAGGAAAATAAAGAATAAAAGAAAATTAGTAATTTTGTTGCTGTGGTTGCTAGATTTTCTGGAGGCATATACCAAGTAGATTCACTATTTATGCAATGGTTTTCAAAACAATGTGGATTTTTTCAAAATGTGATTTCTTATGCCATCTTTTGGTCACAAATCCTGCTACTTCTGTAACCAAGTTTATAGGATTTAGTCAAAAAAGCAATGCTTATATGGAGGATGTAGAATCATTCTCTGGGTTGAGTTTGTTTGTTTTTTCCCCAAAGGTGTTCCAATACAGCTCATCCTGTAACACTGAACTCAGGAGCTCAGACAACCATGAAAGAAAAAAGCTGCATTAAGCAAGTCTGAGTCAAATTTTTAAATTCCATTTTGAGAGACAGGAGGAGGAAGGGGTAGAGAGAGAGAGAGACTAAGGTCCTTTCCATGCCTCATTTCCTGAAAAGGTGAGGGAAAAGCAATGGAATTCTCTTCGCAAACACCTCCATTCAGTAACACAGGGTCTGACTTAGAGAACATATTTATTTTGACTAAATACCATCTAGAAGATACATAAATCCAGGGCTGAAGGATAAAGTGAAACCAAACCAAATATATTTTATTTTTACCATATGCACATTTGGTAAAATATACTTTTTAGCAAATGAGTATACTGATTTCATTATCTGTCGTACATGGAAGAAATGTTTTAAGCATCCTGAAATAAGTATTTCAAATTGAAGTTCTGGTTTAATCTCCCTCTCTGGTTCTGCCTCTTTCTTTCTATTGTTTTTCCTTTCAAATGAATAATCTGTAATTTTTTAATTCCATAAAAGAAAGTATCAGATATTTAAGAAAAAAAGAAGAATTCCTGGGGCCAGTGCTATATTGTACTAGATTAAATTGCTGCTGACAATGCCAGCAACACATACAAACTTTGGTTCCAGTTCCAGTTGCTCCACTTGACGTATAGCAACCTGCTAATGTGCCTCTGAAAGCAACAGAGGATGGTCTGAGGTCTTGGGATCTTGCATCCATGTGGGGGACCTGGAAAAATCTCTAGGCTTTGGCCTGGACCAGCTCGAGCCATTATGACATTTGGGGAGTGAACTTGCAAAAGGAAGAGCTCTATCCCCTCTTCCTCTTGCTTTCCTTCTTGCTCTCTCTGCATCTCTGCCTTCCAAATAAATAAATGTCTTTTAGAAAATTGAATTCAACTTCCAGAATGTAGTGAAAGTTCTCACCACTAGATAGTAGCATGCATATGAAATTTCATTCTTCGGACATTTTAAATTTTTCATTAATTTTTTATTTATGATCTTAACACATAGATATTTTAATCAGTTAATGCTATAATCATTAAAATATAATTATTCACACCTATTTAATGTTTAACTGAATGAAAATTTTCTGTAATTTGGCCATTTATGGATGCATTTATATGCAATTATAAGCAGTTATATTTATATTCTAAATACACAATGCATTGTAATAGATGTTAAATGTATCGTGAGGTGGTACACTTTTTATTAAATAGAATCTTAACCTGACACTACTTTTTCTAAAATATGTATAAATGCAATCGTAACACAAGATCATTCTGTCATCAAGACTGTACATTATATTTTTCCTCCTTAAGAAAATGCAAGTAAAGTGTACAATATCTGCAAATGCCAGTTACACCATCTAAGGGACATAGGCTAAATGTGGCTATTCCCTTGATTCTGTTCTTGAAGTTTAGGTTTTCTCCATCAGATTTATTTCTGCACAGGATGCAACAGAAAGGGAGTGGAAATCCCAATTTTTCAGTCATCTTGAGTATATAATGAGTCAGATACTATGATACGTTCAAGAAATGAGAAGGTGAACAAAGTTAAAGCTCTCTTCATAAAATCCCACAGTTACAGTAGAGAACTTCAAGCTAGCTTTTGTGAAGTGCTTGTAATGTAGTGAGTGCTTTTATAATTATGTCCACTTATTGAGTCATTTCAACCTCAAAGTAATTTTGGGATCATATCTCATTTAACAAAACATAACATTGAATCAGAATTATTTTTCCCCCAAGGACAAGGAATTCCAAATTTTGAATCTAGACAGTCTAGACCAAATATATAACAATAATAATTTGAACAGCAATAAGAATATATGACACTTAAAATTGCTGAAAAACCATTATTGATCGGATGGGAGCAATACATACATATTGAATAGGGGAGCAAAATCATTTTAATGAGAAATGCAAAACTGTACACTGCAACAAATATTCAATACTAGTGTATTTGATAACCAAGATGCAAAACAATCTAATTCCTTTAAAGATACAATTGGACAAACTCATATGAGAAAAAATAGTTCATTCAAATAGTCTTTATATGTACTAAGCTAAATAAATGACAAAAATCTTTCAAAACAGAAGCAGTAGGATCAGGTAAGTTCAATGGTACATTCTACTACACAGTTATGAGAGACGTCATGCTAATTCTTCAAAACCTTTCTTTTTCTTTTTTTCAAAATCTCTTTTGAATGCAAAATGAGGCTTTACACTTTAGATAAATCCAGCTTTACCTTGATAATAAAACAAGAGTACACTATTAAAGAAAGGAAACTGCAGGCCAATATCACATATGAACATAAATTTTAAAATTCTTAGCAAAGTAACAACATTTTAAACCCAACAAAATATAAGAAAAGTTAGTTATCATGACCAGAGGGGAGTTATCTCACACATGGAAGACAGTCCAGTTAAATATTCAAAAGCCAAGTTAATGCAACTTGTCACATGAAAAAAAAACATCAAAATTTTATCAAAAAAATTAGAAAACCTACTTGACAAAATTCCACTCTTTTATGACAAAAAAAACTCAGAAAACATGAATATCCAAGATAGTCTGAAAGTATAGAACATCTACAAAAATATACAGCTAGCAGAGTACTCAATTTTAAGAAACCCAACTCGGTAATCCTGGATTCCATTTCTACCTGAGTTGACTTTGGGCAATTGTTTTTTCCTAGGAAGTTATCATTTTCAATTATTTTGTCTAACTTAATTTTATGATAATCCCCCATATTATTCACTAGTGAAAATACTTATTTCTATGTCAGTACTAATCAATGTTTACTTAGTCTAAGTACTGTTACTCCTGTTACGTTTAAATTTTTCTCGATAGAATCTGACAGGTTTGTTGTTTTTCGTTAAAAAAAGAACAGCAAGTTTTTGCTTATTTTCATTTATAGTCTCTAAATGTATTTCTTTTTTAAAAAAAAGGTTTATTTTTATTATTCTTTTATTGGAAAGGTGATATACAGAGAGGAGAGACAGAGAGGAAGATCTTCCATCTGATGATTCACTCCCCAAGCGGCCGCAATGGCTGGAGCTGGGCCAATCTGAAGCCAGGAGCCTCTTCCAGGTCTCCCACATGGGTGCAGGGTCCCAAAGCTTTGGGCTGTCCTCGACTGCTTTCCCGGGCCACAGGCAGGGAGCTGGAAGGGAAGCGGGGCTGCTGGGATAGAACCGGTGCCCATATGGGATCCCGGGAGTGCAAGGCGCCACCGGGCTGGGCCCTAGATGTATTTCTGTTTCATCATTATTTTCCTCTACTTAGTTTGGGTCAAATTTGTAATTTTTTTTAAAATCTTGAATATGTGTTGCAATTTTTTTTCATTTTGAACTATGTGTCAAACATTCAATAAACACAAATGATGACTTAAGACAGTAGTGGATAATATTTTTGTGGCTCAAATCTGATATTGAAACCCTAATGCCTTAAGTTCAATAATTAATTTTGCTACTTTTGCTCCATATTGGTGTTACCCATTTTTATCCAAACACCACCCATCAGCTTGAATAACAGAGAGAGAGGTGCAGTCAGTAACTAATTAGCGTAAGGATAACTGGAGGGTCCAGCATTGTCGGGTCCACCACTGCCTGAGATGTTGGTATCCCATTTGGATTATTGGCTGAGACAGGGTTGTCTGGGAACACAATAGATGACTGACATGTGCCTTGGCTCATGCCACTACTGGGAGACCAAAATGGACTTCTTGATCCCTGGCTTTGATCTGGCCTACAACTGGCTCTTGCAAATATTTGGGGAGTGATCAAATGGATAGAAGAGTTCTCCTTCTGTTTGTCTCATTCTCTTTCTTTACTCTGCCTTCAAATGAAACATAATGCCAAATTTAACAAAAAAGAAAACTGAAATTATTCAAATCATCATATTTCTATGCCAATTTCTTTCTCCTGCTTAAATTACATGGCCAGATTGGAATAGAACCAGCACCAATTTTAGCTCCTTGAATCCTGCCAGAAATTTTAAGTTGAGCTGCCAAGAATGGACTGACTGGGACTGCCAGTCTCAGTGTTTATTCCACTTATCATCCAGGCTCAGAGGTTCCCATCACTATTTTAATAAAGGATGCTACAAAGTTTCAACTGGGAGTGTGGAAAGGCTTATAAGCAAAGCACATAGGTTTTAGCTTCTGCCTTTTACAATCACAATGGGCGTGTCACTTCTTGGATGAAATCTCAATTTAAAATCTGTATAATCTCATGGAATTCTGAGGCACCAAGGTTCTGCTCCAGCTAGCACTTTTCCTCTTCATCCTCACTGCTGCCATTAAATTTCTAGACTAGATTTTTAGGTTACATCATTTGGGAAAACTTTTTTCCAAAGGAATCTCCTTAAATATGTTGTTATTTCTGCTCATGGTTCACAGACACAAAACTGAAAAGCTGATTACATTTACTACCTCCCCCCACAAATACACAAAGATAGTAATATATGGTAGGTCTGTGTCTGACTGTGGACAGTTTCCTAACCTGGCTGCCCAAACGGATTAGAAATAAACAAAATCAGCCTCATCAGGAATATCAAAGAAAGGAACTCTTAGACCAAACTCAGATGTATCAAATCAGAATCTATAGCGTAACAAAACCTCCAGGTGGCTTATATACAGATTAAATTGCAAATCTCTGGCTTAGAACAAGAGTCACCTGGGGAGATTTTATCTCGCCCCTTGCCCCAGTTAGGTGCCACAATCCACTAAGCCAAGCTCTCTGAAATGAAGCCCAGGTTTCATGATTTGTCAAAATCATATTGATCTTTAAAATTTATTTATATACAGTGGACACATTTGGCCTGCATTTTAATGAAGATTTAGCAGTTAAGTGATGCTTCTTACCTCACATTCCCTCCTGCCAGCGTTTCATACCCACTCTCTTTCTTCCTTGTTTCTTCCCTCGCCCTCCCCAACAGAATTTGGACTGGCATACTTTCAGTTCACTTGTCACTTCTCACAGCTCGAACACTCCACAAATAGAAAGTAATAATAACAATAATAACAAGCAAAAAATCTAATGTTCCTCGGGAGGATAAATGAAGGCTGCACAAAATTTTAAAAACCCGGAATGTCCCTTTAAACCCCTATAGATTACATCTCTATATTATGTGTATTAGTTATCATAGATTAGTGAAAACATAGGGTATTAATCCTTATGGACTGGCTTATTTCACTAAGCATAATGATTTCCAATTTCATCCAGTTAATTGCAAACATTTCAAGTGATCTAGTCCTGGAAACCACCCTCAGGGGAAAAGGTCTTCTTTAAACAAAGAAACAGGCTTCTCTTCCCATTTGGTCTCCCTGTATAAACTGGTTTCCAAGATTGATAAGTTAAAATTTCAAATAATTCTAATGTTAAATGTTATCAAAGACTGCACTTGAAGAAACAGTGTTTTTCTGTTTAGCTAATTGCACTGAATGTAAAAGAATACTTCAGAAGTCTAGAAAAAAATAGAAAGAGAGCCTTCTAACATTATAAACAAACAAACAAAAAACCTGAGCTTAGGGTCTATGATTTACGCAAGTCACATGGCAGTTTCTCTGGAGAGCATTTAGTGTAAGGGTTTTCCCCTTGACACTGAAGGCCTTCAGTGGATGCCAGCAGATACATACTAGTCTTTGTTTTTCTACACAACACACGACACTTAGGTTAAATAAGAAACCCAGTAACTCACAATACAAAACAGTAATATGTTATGTGAACGCTGTCTTTCTCTAAATATATTGTACTGTACTCACCCTTCTTTGATGATGTAAAACCAAAGGATGTGCTGACATGAATTGAGATGAAAGACAGCCACTGAGATATACTTTTGGCCTACTGTTAACTTTCTCAGTACTTATCCACACCTTTGCTTCACTGAGTCAAGACAATACAAGCTGACGAACCACAGGTGACTGACACCAGAGATAACAGGCTATGGAACGGCCATTGCACTCAGAGGCAATGGGAGAAGCTAGCACTACATAATTTTACTCAGTGCTGTAAATATCCCAGTTAGCATCATTTCTGATATTTGCTGTCTTATTTATGTGCTTTTAAACCATATTGTTTATGCTATAGATCAGGTATTTTATTTGAAAGCTGCACAGGATTTACTGATTATAAATTAAAGTACATATTCATTTGCTACTAGAATAATTAGTACTTATCTGAAAATTATAATCAGAAATGTATATATTATAATTAGAAATAATTATAGTTAGAAATGTTTTAAGATTTCTAACTGCTGGACAAGAGAAAACAAATCTTTTAAGAGTCTCCTTCTGAGGCTCTAGAGGAAAAATGCAGAGAAGAACCTGAAACAACCGAACTTGCACTAATAACACCAACACCCACAAAACACTTACTGGAAGACGTCCGCAGGTTTCCATGCACCAACTCGTGTCACCCTAACACACTTAGTGCAGATGACTAGTAAGAAGCAGTTCTGGCTACGTGGATTTCAGTCGACAGAATTCAAAATCCCGCGTGATTTAAAGTAGTCCCAAATGTTCTAACAGTGCCTTTGATTAAGAGAGGGTGCTCATGGATCAGACTCTCAATCTCAAAACATTTCAGCTGAGAGAAAACTCAGCCAGTTGTTGGATAGTGAATTTGAAAGATGGAACATGAGAGAGAGGTGGCCAAGTTCCTCTACCAGGGTTGGAAAACTTCTGGCCCAAGAGAACACACAAAATCATTTGGACTGGTTCTGCCAAGGCACCCATGGATGGGGTTTGAAGTTCAATAAATCCATGACTGACTTTTTTAAGCTGATATTTTATGTGGCCTGCAAATACTTTATTGATATCCAAACGATCCTTGTCAGAAAAAAAAGTTCTCCACCCCTGCGAGCTACCCTTGTGTTAGGGTGGGTGTTTTGCTAATTTCTTGGCTAGAGAGGATACAGCTGGGGACTTCATGGGTCTACCCTCACATCCAGGTTCCAATCCTGCCGAGTAATTGTCATGACTGAAAGGAAATTACTGTTGCAAGGACAAGACTTCCAAGACAAACTATAAAGTCACTGAAGACAGTGTGGCTTTTCTCCAGTTATTATTGAAGGTTTCAAGCATTCTGAAACATTGAAAGAATTATAAACTTATTACCAATATCAATATTTTATTATACATAAAACCCTTTTATGTAGCATTTTCTGGTATGGACATGTTTTTCATTGAAACATGGACTATATACACTTTTGGTTATTATGAATGAAACCTTTTTTGAAAGATTTGTTTTTATTGGAAAGGCAGATATACAGAGAAGAGGAAAGACAGACAGGAAGACCTTCCATCTGCTGAATCACTTCCCAGTGGCTGCAGTGGCCGAAGCGGTCAGTCAGAAGCCAGGAGCCGAGAGTCAGGAGCTTCCTCCAGGTCTCTCACATGGGCGCAGGGTCCCAAGGCTTTGGGATGTCCTCAACTGCTTTCCCAGGCCCTAGGCAGGGAGCTGGATGGGAAGCCAAGATTAGAACCGGTGCCCATACGGGATCCCAGTGTATACAAGGAGAGGATTCGAGCCACTAGGCTACCGTGTTGGCTCCTGAATGAAACTTTTAATGAAAATCTTTACTTAATTTTATTTCTCATGGAGAAATACATAATGGAGAAATGGTTAGGTCATGGGAGGGCGATATAATTAATTTTGTAAGAACCTGCCAATATTTTTTCAAAGTAGTGGTACCAGTTTATGCTCCCAGTGAGTTTTCCAGTCCACAGCTTTCTAATATGTGATACTATTCCTCTCTCCATCATTCTCCAACTTCCGTCTTAGCTACTTTGGTGAACATAGTCATTTTTATGTGGCTTCAGCTTGTACTAATCATGTTAAGCACAGCAAGCCCTTACTAGCTTCTCCTTAATGCAAATGTCATAGGAATGATATACAAGTACACTATATTTTTCCAATCATGCCTCATGAATATTTACCCCAAAACTGTGGCATATTTACTGAATAACGGATCTTTAATGAAGAGTGTTCATGTTTTTGTTATATTTAAATATTCAATTTGATATCATAGCTTTCCACTTAAATGTTTCTTAATTAGGATGTTATATTTACTTGTAAGTGTGTATTGATATCCATGTAAGCTATAAAGTGGAAATCAGGGTTTTGGAAACCAATGTGGTGGCACAGCAAGCTAAGCCTGCTAGTTTCAATGCCCCATATAGGCACCAGTTCATGCTTATGACCTGGGCAAATAGGAAAGGAAGGCTCATGGCCTTTGAACCCAGCAATCGCATGGGAGACTGGGAAGAAGCTCCTGGCACCTACCCGCAGACCAGTTCAGCTCTTGCTGTTGGAAGCTCTTCTGGGAGTGAACCAGTAATTAGAAGACCTCCCCCATGGTCTCTCTTCTGTCTGTGAAATCTGCCTTTCAAATAAAAATAAATTTTTAAAACAAAATAAATCAGTGTTCTACTCTGCTATCTAGGTATCAATTGAAAATTTTTAAAATATTTTAAAATATGGTCCAGTATATTTTAGCACCTAGGGGAAAAAATAGTGATTCCAAAATAGGATTCTATGAAACACATATATTTTTCTGTTGATTTTTGTGATGCCTCACAAAGAGGCACATATTGTGCTAAAATCAGGGAGTTTTCACAATTTCACTTCTATTTAAAATTTTTCACTCAATAATCCGTATTCCTTTATAGCTCTGTATAAATTTTACCTGAAGCCCATTAATTACTATTGAGGAAAAACTTGCTTGGCTTCTAACTCAATGTATAGCTAGTGGAAATATAAAAAGCATCAACTATCCTCATGTATAAAGGCTATAGACTTAACCATTGACTGGTGCTTCCCTAATTTTTTTTTTTTTTTTGGTACATTGACAAGACTAAATTCCAAGCACGCTCACACGGTATACATGTCACCAAAGTGCCATTTTTAATCAGTGACACCACCATGGCCACTCTTCTTTTATTTTAATCCACTCTCCTCCACAATGTGACTTTCTGCAATGAAAGTAAATATGTAAATGGAATGTCTTTTATATATTTGCTGGTTATCAGTTGAAACTTAGATTTTCTTGTGAATATCTCACTATATTTTTGTTAAAATTTTTTTCTTCAAACCTTTCTTAAGATTTACTGTTTCGGGCCCAGCGCGGTGGCACAGTGGTTAAGGTCCTCACCTTGCACCCCCGGAATCCCATATGGGTGCTGGTTCTAATCCCGGCAGCCCCGCTTCCCTTCCAGCTCCCTACCTGTGGCCCGGGAAAGCAGTCTAGGACAGCCCAAAGCTTTGGGAACCTGCACCCACGTGGGAGACCTGGAAGAGGCTCCTGGCTTCGGATCGGCATAGCATCGATTGTTGCGCTCACTTGGGGAGTGAATCATCAGATGGAAGATCTTCCTCTCTGTTTCTCCTCTCTGTATATCCGCCTTTCCAATAAAAAATAAATCTTTAAAAAAAAAAAAAGATTTACTGTTTCTATTTAAAAAGCAGATTTGAAAGGCAGAGTAAATAGAGGGAGAAATTGAGAGAAATCTTCCAACCATCTGTTTAATCTTCCAATGGCTAAAAGAAGCCAGGAACTTAATCCCGGTTTCCTAGGGATTTGCAAGGTCCTAAATACCTGGGTCACTTTCTGCTGCTTTCCCAGGCACATTAGCAGGGAACGGGATAGGAGTGAAGCAGCTGGGAGCCAAAGCAGGCATGAATATAGAAATGCTAGTGTCACAGGCAGTGGCTTAGCGCACTGTGCCACAACACAGGATCTTCTTCAGTATTCCTTTTACAGTCTTCTGTTCACCAGATTGAAGCTTTCTTTTGTCTGAAAATGTGCTTTCCTTTAATTCTCAAAAGATTTTTTTTTCTGATTGACTAGATGACTTCTCACTGTGTTCATTGAATCTGATACTTGTATCTTTTGGTTTGCAATGAATCCATAGAAAATGTCATTCCTTTCCTCTAGCTATGTTAAATAGTCTGTGTGCCTCTTTAGTTTTTAGCAGCTTTAATAAGTTATGCATAAAATGCCTTTGATTTGCTGAGCTGCTTAAATTTACACTTTAATGTATTTCACCAAATTTGGGGAATTTCACTCATGCTGTCTATAACGGCAGTATTCCTTGCTATCTGTCTCTCCTTTCTTATGGGGCTGTCAAGTCATATCTGTCATAACTGGATACTATTGTACAGTTCACTAGGGGTATGTTTTACTTTAGGATTTAGCAAACATGAAATTGCTACCAAGCAAAATTGCCACATATGAAGTTAAACATAAATATAAGTGCTGCCCGAATCAGATTAAAATAAGTGACTATCACGGGATTGTTAGGCTTTACATTTGCCTTTCAGTTTGCTGTTTGGTAATGCATTAGCATGCTAACTGTTTAACACACGATAGACAGAGAAGAAGTGGATAATGTTTCATTTGGGGAATATTTCAATCACAGCATTTTAATTTTTTAAACTTTCATGTGGTTTTATCCACATAATGCATAAGACATTTTAAATGTTATAATCAATTTATTCTAAAGAAAAATTGCATCCACTAAAAAGGTAAAATTCTCCTAAATCATCTATCATTTTAACATTGTTCTAGATTAATCATCCCATTGGGCTTAACATCTACTTCCTTATGGGCTAATATAGGTCACAACCCAAATAAAAATGAATCTTTTAAAAATAACTCTTCAAGCATTTTTAAGGTATTCTGTAGACCCTATTTTCATCAGTACATTTAAGCTGTGTAAGAGGTAAGAGCAAGCTCTTTTCATATAAAAATCTACTCTGCATGAACTAAACGTTTCTTAATGAAATGGTGTCATCATCAGTAGAGTGTTAGCATGAAGAATTATTTGCTATGTTTCAGGGGAAAATATATTCAGTTGGTAGGAGTGTACACAGCTGTGTTTGGGTTCATCAAACATCTCAGAGTAAACATCTGAGGTTTGCTAAATTTCAAAATTGTTTTGCCACATGCATTTCCATTCCTTTTTAAAGCACAGAAAGAATTTCAAAAGTTGCCATTTCATCTGTTTATCAAAATAGAAGCATCAATAGGCTTTGCTGTCAATAAATTATGTAGAATCAGTTTATGGCTTGTTTTTCACTCTTATGTAACAAGATAGCTCAGAAACAAACATGCCAGAGTCAGAGAAACCAGGCATCATTGCCAGGATTTTCATATATCCTGGAATGTGCTTCTGCACGTTAAATGTTGGCAACTTTGCTTGGGCACCAAATCAAATGAGTCTCCCAGTTATATTATATTGCTGCAGCTCTTCAGTGTTCAAATTAGTTAGTGCTTTTTTTGAAACCATAATTTCCAGACAGAAAATATGTTATGTTCAAAGGATTATCTTCTAAAACATTAAGTTGAATTTTTGTGGATTGTTGATACAATGCCTTACCTAGTCCCTGTTATGATCCTAATTTCTCCCATTTATAACAGTTATATGTAATTATAGTTACATTCTTTATTCTAGGATTAAACTTCCATCATTTTCCTAACTTATCCTAACTCTTGATTAATATTCTATTAATTATTCAGAAGTTTCTCTTTTTGGTGCGTTTGCTTCAGTTCAAAGGCCTGAGTCAGCTTCAGGATGCAGTGCTGTGGCTAACTTTGTTTCTGAAGCTATTCAGTGCAAGAAAACAATAATACAGTCTATAACATTTATAAGGTAAATTTATTAATTTCTGGCAATGCTGTATGTCATCTTAGATTAGAAAACCTAGTAAGCCAACTGTAAGTACTAAAATCATGAAAGTTCTAAACGTTAAGTTTTTATAAAACACACATCTCTCATACTATATTTTTTCATATATAAGTAAATAAATCGAAAGTATCACAAAGAAAATTTCCAACATAATAAAAGGTAGACACAAACTACTTAGAAATGAGTATTGAAAAATATGTATCGATAATAGGAAGAGTAACAGTAATATTTTACCCAAGATTTATCAAAGAATATCTGTTATTTCCTTCTTTAAAAGATTTATTAATTTATGTGAAAGGCAGAGCTACCAGGGGAGGGAAACAGAAATCTCCCATACTATCATTTACTCCACAAATGTCCACAAAAACTAAAGCTGAAGCAGGCCAAAGTAAGGAACCAGGAGTTTCATCTGAGTTTTCCACATGGGTGGTAAGGGCCAAGCACTTGGAACAATCTGCTACCTTCCCAGACATATGAGCAGGAAGCTAGATTAAAAATGGAGCCGCTGGGACTTAATCAGTGCTTATATTGGATGTTGGGATGGGCAATAGCTTAACCCACTACATCACACTACTAGCTCCATATTCAATTATTACTATTTTAAAAGCATTTTTGTAAGCCTTTGAAACCACTCATGGTGATGCTTAAAATTGTGGAGTATGACACCAAATAACACGAAAGTTAAAATTCTTAATCTCCACATAGTGATTCCAACATATAGTCAAACTTGGGAATTGTAAATATTAACATACTTGTTTTTGAATGATATAGGGGAAAAACGAAATAAGGATGAATTCAATACATCATGAAAACATCAGAATTACTTAACCAAATATATGTTTATCTATATTCTAATAAAGAGAATGTTAAATCATTCCTTTCTTTCATACATGTAATTACACAGAAACTGCTAATGCCAGAGGACAACTGCTTCCATAATAAATGAAAAGTGCAAAATTAAACCTTAGAAATAGAACATAGCATACTTTCCAATTTTACTTTGCCAATAAGAAAAGATCATTCGTATCATATAAATTAGTCTAAATTAACATCTCTCTCATTTTATAAAATACATACATTGAAAGTCACAGACAAATTAGCTGCATATCCTTTAGGAATAAAGTCAACGAAAGGGAGTTTATCTGTTTACAAAAGCAAAAATAAATCTGAATTTAGCAAAACAAATTCACCTCATATACCCAAAATACCTCACCTAAAGGAATTCAGCTATATTAAACTTCACAATCTTTTTTTAAGTCATTTTGTGAAGTCTCAGTCGTGGAAAGCCAAAAGTATTTTAGTCTGTCTTTAAAAATCCTGTAAGGAGCCAGGGTTGGTGCCTAGCAGATAAGACTGCTGGAAAGCTGGCATTAGCTTATGGGTGTTGATTCTTGTCCCAGCTGCTTCACTTCTGATCTGCTATTTGTGATCCAACTCCCTGTTAACAGTCAGGAAAAAAGCAATAGAAGAGGCTTAACTGCAAAAGTCCCTGCTACTTTGTGAAATGTGGAAAAAGGTCCTGGCTTACATGACTTTTCCTGGCCCAGTTGTGGCCTTTGCAACTAGCTTGGAATGAAGTGTTGATGAAAGATCTGTCCATCTCTAACTGTAGATCTACCTTTCAAACATTAACAAATAAATCTTTAAAAGAAAAAGGAATATATGAAAATTAAAAGCATTTATTGAGAATGTTTATATGTTATTTTCTCCAAAATAGATTGCTAACTTACTTTTTCAATTCATATAGCTTCAGGAGATATGTTGGAAACCACTTAGCCAAAACTTTGAATCATGTAAACTACTTAGCTCTAACTTTTAAAAATAAGAAATAAATGGCAAAGGAGATGAGCTTCAAGGTTAATTGAAATAATTTTTTTAAATGCATCGAAAGATTTACTGCATTTAGTACATTTACTGAATCCTTAATTTTGTTTTATATACTAATAAATAATTATAAATTTCATTACTTATGTTAATTTTGGAATGATTTGTCACATAACACATTGGTGAATTTCTAAAAATTCTCCTACAAACATCATCATTATGATTTTTTAAAAAGAAGTTTGGATATAAGATAAAAGGAAAAAGAAAAGGAGGAATGAAGGAAGCCAGAATAAAATAGAGTAACATTTGTATAGAGTATATACAGCATGCATACATAAAGTTTTAAGTTTTTAAATAATTTCTAGAATGAATATGTACGTTAAGTTGTGACACATACAATGAATTTTTACATTTCTAACGAATTTATAGATTATCATCTAGAATTTACTTCCTAGTTAACCTTGCAATCAGCTCTTCTCCAACACTATTAATAGATACTGCTTAATTTCATTTTCCCCTATTTTGATCAAGCAACCATCTCAGCCTCATGATCTAATGGTTTCATTGTTAATATTTTTAAATTGCATTCTTTAAAAACGGGAAAGAAGTATGTGGTATACTGATAAGATAATCCTTCATGTCAAAGTAGGGCCCAGGTAGAACAACCCAGTCCTGTTCATCATTCCTATATCACACAACCCTGAGTAAATCAATAGCTCTGTAAAGCAAGTTGTGCGTCTGACCCAATATGACAAACTTACTTCAGATGACCAGCTGTCACCAGGTGCTCTGGCTATGGGCATTTCCATAGCAACTGAATGGAAATGTAGCAATGTACTCACATCACCTACAGTCAATAAATAACAGCTGGTCACTATTTTTGTCTACATAAGTATACTTATGTATGAAATAATGAAACCTAGCACAGCTAAGCTAGCTTTCTCAAAAGCAAGTATAATCAGGGGGAAAAAATCTAAAGGTTCCTTGATGCCTTAAAAAAAAAAAAAAAACCTCTGTAAAAACAAATAAAGTACAGGTTTGATTAAAATGTTATTCTAAAGAGAATGTTATTTTTGCAGAGTCATTAAATACACATCAGTTATAACCACTATTTTTTTCCCAAAAGTCCTTTAACCCCTTCCTGGTTCTAAAATATTCACAATTGTGAAGAAATAAGTATAGATTAGAAGAAAGATATCGCAGGCATTCATCTCACAACTCACTATCCACAAACAGGGACATAATTTTCAAATATTTTACAATTGTTGTATGATAATCTGTCTATAAAATAATATGGCTTAAAAATTATCAACCATAAAAATGTCTTAATAAACGAGGAACAGCCAAAAATACTGCAGTGCTTCAAAGCCCTGTTTCATCAACATATACATCACTGATGTTAATACTGGGCTTTAAAAACAATTTTTATTGACATTACCATTTAGAGAAGTGCATACATATTTTTTAAAAGATTTATGCATTTTCACTGGGAAGTCAAATGTATAGAGAGGAGAAACTTTTTTTTTTTAATTGGAAAGGCGGATAAACAGAGAGAAGAAAATAGAACTTCAGTCCATTGGTTTACTCCCCAAGGGGCTGCAAGTGTTGCAGCTTAGTCGATCCAAAGCCAGAGGCCAGGAGCATGTGGATGCACGTGGGTGCAGGGTCCCAAGGCTTTGGGCTGCCCTGCGCTGCTTTCCCAGGCCACAGACAGAGAGCTGGAAGGGAAGTGGAGCAGCCAGGACATGAACCGGGAAGCAAGTTGGCACCTATATGGGAACCTGGCAGATGCAAGGCTAGAGTTCAGACACTAGGTTATCATGCCTGATACAATCATACTATATTTTGATAAAACTTTCATTTTTCAATATATAGTGAACTAGAAATTTCAATTATACACTATTGAAATAGAATAATTATAATTCTAGAAAATCATCAAATGTGTTATACTGCACTGAGGGTATAAAGTGTACTCTTAAATAGTAAAAAACACAAGTGGTGAATTGTTACAACTGATACTCAATATAATCTATGTATTTTTGAAAGATTTTTTTTCTTTAAAAGAAAGATTTTACAGAGAAAGGAGGAGTAATAGAGAGATCTTTCATCTGCTGGTTCACTCCTCAAATGACCAAAACTGCCCAATTTGAACGTAGATCAGGAGCTTCTTCCCAGTCTCAAATCTAGGTGCATGGGTACAAGGACTTGAGCCATCCTCCACTGCTTCCAGACCATAAACAAGCAGCTGGATTGGATATGATCCAGAGCAGCCAGGACATGATCCAGCACCTCTATGGGATGGCAGCTCTCACAAGCAGAGGATTAGCATGCTACACTAATGGGCCATTCCCCATTTTTCAGAATATTATGAGAAACAGAAAAATAAGTAAGTGGTTTCTTCCTTCAAACCACTTTGATTATAATAGATTCTTTTAACATGTAAGAAGTGTTTTAGTAGTATAGAGTTCTATTTCCACCAATACTATGGACTTCATACATCATTTCTTGAACCTTGCTGGGGTTCCATGAGAAATGGCAAAATTCAAAAAAAGAAACTATCTGATGGTAGCACTGTGAGAACATATTGGACTGAAGGAGACTAATGAAACAATGACTGAGACTCAACAAACCCAAAGATGCACAAGCATTGCAAGCAGAATAAATAAACTGCAATCCCTTTCACTGTGATAATGACAATGAAGATAAAGCATAGATTTATAAGCCAACCAAAATCCAAACATACATTTGAGAAGCTAACACTGGCAAATGACTTCTCTTCTTTCACAATGAATGTCAAAAATCAAAAAATATAGGATCCAGAACGGAAGCCCTCGCCTTGCACGTGCCAGGATGCCATATGGACACCAGTTTCTAATCTGGCAGTACCACTTCCCATCCCGTTCCCTGCCTGTGGTCTGGGAAAGCAGTAGAAGAAGGACCAAAGCCTTGGGACCCTGCACCCCCGTGGGAGACCCGGAAGAGACTCTGGACTACTGACTTTGGATCGGTTCAGCTCCAGGTGTTGCAGCCACTTCAGGAGTGAATCATTGGACAGAAGATTTTCCTCCCTGTCTCTCCTCCTTTCTGTACATCTGACTTTCCAATAAAAATAAAATAAATCTTAAAAAAAAAGAATACAATAAAAGCAAGATATACAATTGATTAGAAAAAAACATTAGAAGGACTATAAAGTAAAAATAGGACTGTATATACCACTCATTTTCATAACTAAAATTGATGACATAATTAGGCAAACCTAATCGTATAGGAGGAATACTAGTATAATGTGAACCAAGCTCTTTGTAGGAGATACACAACCACATAAAGTATTAAAGTTGTTGTTTGTAAATGATGAAAAGAGCATATTAATAAAACTCAGGCCCAAAAGCCAGAATAGCCAGCATAGCTATAGTAAAATAGATAAATTAGAATTTAAGGCAAATATAATCACTAGATAAAAATTTATTCACTGTGATGGTAAAATATCAGATTATCATGATTATATAAATGTTCTAGGAGTTTATTCACTTAGTAATTTATTTTCAAAATTCAGAAAGTAAAAATTAAGAGTTTTCTATCATGCGCCATATTTTAACACACCTTTCCTAGATATTGATAGAAACTATTGATGAAAATTAAAAGTTGCAAAAAATTTGTATAGAATGTTTAAATATATTGCTGATACATATCACTGAAATATATATAATAGATCACTTACCTCAGAAATTGAGAAATTTTAGCCATTCAAAAACACAGATTTATGATACGATTTTCCTGATACATGATAGTGAATATAGCATTAAAAAAATCCATTGTATATAAGACTGAACCTGACATCGTATGATTTGATAATTGTTTACAGCCCTTGTATATATTACTACAGAATCGTGGTCTTTCTACATTTGGTTTGTGGAACAACTGGGGAATCAGTATCTGACATCCATGGGGGACACTCAGAATGCTTCCAGTGAAAGCCTGGCTCAACCCCCATCATTGTGGACATTTGGAGAATGAACCGAAATGATTGCTCCATTTTGCCACCCAGGGAAAGCAATTAAGCACGTTAGCCGGCAACAAAAACCAAAACATAAATTAGAAAAGTTACAACTGCATGATCATTTACATGTTGCCCAGGAAAATGTTTGAGATAGACTGAAAATGGTGTTCATAAAAGGGTGTGCAGGGCTTTAACAACTGTAACTTCAAGGAAAATAAAAATGATGAAAACCAATGAGATAATAGAGCCTAAGCGAATAAGAAAGAATGAGATCATGATGCAAAACTCAATGTATCAGAATAGCAAATCAACATGAATGAAAAACACAGGGGAAATAAAATCAGTGGTGAATTTTTAAATGCTAACACAATTAAGGCCCTTAAGTGAATCAGAGAGATTGGAGGATAATGAAGAGAAAGTAGGCAGCTACGCACCTGCATTTCAGAAGTGAGGCGCCTCATACAATTACATAGACAAAAGGTTCTGAGATCATCGCAGACAAACTTTACTTGGGGATCCCTCCAACTAAACTGCTGATCTCAGAACCCCAGTCATGAAGAAACAACGTCAGCCAGTGGATTCTGAATAGATTTTATCATGCTTGGAATGGTGAGATTGGCAACAATTCAGAACTGTTGAACTAGCAAAACTGCTTGAGCAGGACCCTCAAAGCATGCCCCACGTCAGGGACCTGGGATGAGTTGGAGGCTGGGTGGAGTTTTCCCTTTAGCTCTTCCCTTACCCCAGATACAGGGGAAAAAATAATATTAATGTGGAAATAATGGTCTTACCCACTTTTCTATAGCCCTTGACCCTTTGTACCCTAATCAACTATGTAAGATTATTAAAAAAAAAGGTAAAATAAAATATAAATATAAAGTTAAAAAAATTAAAACCAATTCTATGAGAAACTTTAAAATTAACAGCACTTGCAAACAGTGTATTGTATTGATTACCAAACAAAACAGAAATTAAACTGTACTTCAATTGGAAGACTAGGTAGTTAAACAGTGTTTTGAGGAAGTTTGATATTAACAAATGCTTATACATATAGAAAAGCCTCAAATAAGTGATCCAAACTTCTACATTAAAAATTAAGAAGAACAAATTATGCAAAAAGCATGCATCAACAAACTGAAATCAAGAAATTAAAATGGAAAACCATACTATCTTGTCAAGACTTTCTAACAGGAGCTGGCTTTGTAGTACAGTGGGTTATTATCTGTGACACCAGCATCACATATGGGTACTGGTTGTTATGAAAGCCAGATGGAGTTCCAAGCTTCTGGCTTTGGCCTGGTCCACAACCAACCTCTGTGGCCATTTTGGCAGTGAAGTACTGGATGAAAGATTCCATCTCTTTTTCTGTATTCCTTAAAACAGGAACAATTAACCACAGGCCAATGTTTTCACATATTTGTAAAGGATGACTAGTTTTCCTTAACAAAAGCAATTAGATTGATGTATTTGCTGAACCCACATCTATTCATTCTGGAAGTTCTAAGCAGAACAGTAAGATTTTTTTTATAATGAAAAGATGTATGTTGAAAAGAAAGAAAAAATGTTTCTATTTCTAATTGCATGATTTTCTACCTTGAAAAAGTCTACAGGAATAATATTAGAATAATCAGTAAGAATGGCAAAGCTGAGGAGTTAAGAGAATGTATCATTATGCTCTTCAGCAGTGTATATGAAATAAAGGAAATTTGTTCTTTTGCATGGAAAAAAAAGAATGGCAAAGCTGTACACAAGACTAAATTATATTTCTGCATACTTGCAAGATCAATGTAAAGTACATAATAGTGTTTGCAAAAATAATCAGAAATTGTAACCAAATTAGCAGATTATTGGTCAGAAAGTTGAAATACTTATGAACAAGTCCAGTGTTGTCAAAACTATAAATAATTGATGAGCGAAAATACATAAGACCATCAAAAGCCCGGTTAATGAATGAGTAATTTAGGTGCAATTTTCCTCCAACTTCAAGTGTTAATTTAAAGGAATTCCAGTAAAATCTATCTAAGAAGGTTCTAAAGTATATATGAAATTTACAGGAATGAAAGTAATGATTTCAGGAAGAATAAAGTTAGCTCACAGATTCTATTTTAACACTTATTATAAAAACTATGTTAATAAAGGCAAATGGCCCTCATATACTTCCTGCTGGGTGCAAAGCAACAAGGAAAGAAAGGAAGGAAGAAAGGAAGGAAGGAAGGAAGGAAGGAAGGGAGGGAGGAAGGAAGGAAGGAAGGCAGGCAGGCAGAATCTGGTCTTCCCCTAGGTGAATGGAAAGACAGTAGTGCACTAACACTGAATTTTCTGTATTTCATGAACTAGGGATGCAGCGACAAGTTTACTCCAGAGAGGGCATAAGAGAATATGACGATGGGGCAGTACAGTTGCTCAAAATCATAATTCTGTAGCGATTATATAATTGGATTTCATAATCTAAACTTACAGAATTAGGCTTTAATAAGAATGAATTTCAATATGTGTCAGTTTTTAAAAACCATAAATATTATGTGTAAATTATTCAGCTTTCAAAATCTCCAAACCATAAATGCAATTAATACGTTGCTAAGGGAAACATATCTTAACACATTTAACAAGTGAAATATTACAAATACAGAAGTATTTATACAGGGACTGCATGTAGTGTCCACAAATTACATGTATTGATTTAATTTATTTTTTTAAAGGTTTATTGTACCTGGCACAATAGCTCAGTGAGTAAACCCTTGCTTTGCATCCTCCAGGATCCCATAGAGATGATGGTTCGTGTCCCGGCAGCCTTACTTTCCTGTCCAGCTCCCTGCTTTTGGCCAAGGAAAGCAGTGGAGGATGGCCCAAAGCCTTGGAACCTGGCACCCACATGGGAGACCCAGAAGAAGCTCCTGGCTCCTGGCTTTGGATCAGCTCAGTTCTGGCCTTTGTGGCCCTTTAGGGAGTGAACCAGTTGATAGAATATCTTTATGCCAGTCTGTATATCTGCCTTTCCAATAAAAGTAAATAACTCTTTAAAAAAATGTATTTCCTTATTTATTGAGCAGCAGCAGTATACATATATATATATATATATAGAGAGAGAGAGAGAGAGAGAGAGGAGGTTTGAAAGAGAGTAACAGAGAGAGAGAAAAGGAGAGAAAGAGAGTTAGAGATAGGGAGAGAATGAATGTTCTGTCCACGCTATCCAAATCTATTTAATGGATAATGTTCCATCAAAGTCTCTGACTTGAGACATTTTCTTCCAGCCATCTTCTGCTGCATTCCCAGGCACATTATTTAGGGAACTAGGTCAAAAATGAAGCAGACAGGACTTAAAGCAATGCTCATATAAGATGCTGCTATTGCAAATGTCAACTTCATCTACTACACCACAATGCTGGTTCCAAGTATTTATTTTCAGTTGTGTGTGTGTGCTCTGACTCTATAATACATTCCTTAAATAAACAAGCAGTATTCTTATGGGTAAAAAAGAGAGCATTGATAGAGGGAGGGATGAAAACTAGAGAATGAGATGAGAATCATATTTCCTTATATGCCAGTGAATAAAATGAATCAAGAAAGCCACAAGAAGAGTATTTTAGTATCCAGTGCAGTAAAACTAACAAACTGGCTAGGATTATAAATGAACTTTATTACCAAGTTTACTTTTAAAAATTAAATAATGAATTGAATTAACTTACACTCCTGGGTAGAGGATCCAACATCATTTTGAGGTACCCACTTCATCCTGCTCTGTTGCAGGCTGGATTCTCAAGCCTACTCTGTTTTGGGCAGAAATGGTGTCAGGATCCTCAAGCTTATCAGAGATTCTTTCCTGCTTCAGACAGAGTTCCACACCTAAGTACAATTCATCTAAATTTAGTCAGTTTGCAATTAGCACCTAGAGTAGTTTTGAAGCAATTAAAGTATATGGCACTAAATTTAAAAAGATACTTGCTAACTACCACGTGACTATTGAAGAGAGAGAACAACCTTTACTTTTATCCCAGGTACATCAACTGCAAAGGCTCTTGATTGGCCAAGCCTTTTGAATGTAGGACTGATTCCTCCATGAAAAACAGCCACTTTTTACTAGAAGATGGAAAAAACATACTAGCCACTAATAACTACACCTTAAACAATTCATCTTGTCTGTCAGTTACTGCAAAAGTCTGATTGATACTGAGGTATTGCATCTGACCTAATATTTACATCTAACTTCCTTTTAGTCTTGAACAGAGGTGTTTTTTTTATGAGCAAGGAGATAAGGATTATACCAGTTTCTCTGATAACTATATGAAACTTGCTAAAATGTTCACTCTACTAAATTTGAATTTGAATCAATTATTTTTTCCACAGAGAAAAAGAATCCTAAGCTTCTTGAAATAACTTTTACAGGATGGTACTATAGCAAGAAGAAATAAAGGAAGAGAAATCTAGTTCTCATTTCTATAAAAACTAAGAAACATAAGATCTCGAGGTTTTCACAAGTCCAATATTTGAATGCTTAGTTGGAAATACTGTCTTGTTATCTTCTGTGAAAAAGTCTGTTTTAGAAGAGTGACCCCATTACTGTAGGAATTCAGTTAGTCTTGAACATGGTTGATGAAATTCTAAGTGTCTAAGGCTATGTTAGTTCTCTGATTCCTGCATGCCAATGACAATGGCTTTAGGATTGTATCAACTTCGAGTTCCCTTCACTTATACTTTTCCATATATCCAGTAGCTAGATAAAATTTTACCTAACATCTAACTCTTTCTCCCTAAGATCATGTCTTTCCAGTGATATATTGTGTATTGTGGCTGAATAGAAAAAAAAAAAGATTTTGTGTACAAATGCTTTTATTTGTGCAAAACTAATTGAGTTTACTTTTAAAATACATTCCTACATATCCCGTATTAGCACTATAGAATAATTCTGGTCCATGATTATATTTGTGTTTTTTAATGATGTTTTTAACTCGGCAAAATATCATTTAGCATCCACAGAGGGCAGGGAACAATGCACTGAATATATTTAATATTAATATTAATAGTGCTGGAGAGCTGCTCTATGGCCAAGCAACATTTAATCCGCGCCATAATGCTTATGGAAATGATTTGCAATACTGTAGGAGATATAATTCTTTAACAATAGTCCAATAAAAAAGGATATCATTATATGGTTGCACAAATGTCTTTCCTCTCAATAAAATCTGTATTTATGTGAGCACTATGTCTTCCAGTGTGACTTAAGAATAAGAAATTTCTACCTTGACTTGTGTATTAAAATAAGGCACTGTGGCATGTCAGGGGAAGGAGGGATCAAGATGTATTTTTCAAAGCATGACACAGCCACCTAATGACTTGTTTAGCTGGACATCAATCTTTGTAGCTGCCAGATTTATTCCCTTTCCTTCAGATCAACTGGCACAATGCTGACTTGGCTCATATGTAGACACCAATGTCTTCTTTCCTAACGGAATGTTTATTAGCGTTTACTCAGAGTATTTCGAAGAGTACCTCTTGCTAAAGAGGCAGCTCTTTTTTCTGAAACACAATGAGTGTTTGCCTTCCCCTCCTCCGCCTTCCTTCCTGCTCCATCTGAGGAATGATAAAAAGGAAAGTTAATCAGTCTTAGGAAAATGTAGCATGTAATGGTGCTCTTATATATTTCAGTGATAAAAACATAGCTTACACTAAGACTATCGTGTTTTCTGCTGTGAGGGTTCTTTCGTTTTGGTGTTGTACATGTCCTCATGCTAAATGAGTTAGGAATCTTCCTCTATGTAATGTCATCTTTAGTAGTAAAACCATATTCACTCTCAGCCTGAACACGTACATAAAAATAAAGTCTTATTACCACCACCATCTTCATCATGACAAAGTTTTATCTTGCTATGTTTTCGCTTATTGTATATTATAATGTGTTTCAAACCATAGGCCTAGCATATCCAGATTATTTTTTCATATTTTCAAAACCTAAAACTTAATCTAGGAAGTTAGCATATAGACCAACACAACTCTGCTGAACACCTACCTACTGAACACAAAAGTCCTTAACACAAAGCATTCTTCGTCTTTTGCGTGTTCCCTGTCTAACCCTGACATTTACAAGCTGTTACTTGTGCAGCCATTAAACTCTACAAGCAAGGACTCTTTAAGCTATAAAATAGGCTTAATGCTAGTTTATTCTAAAGTGTCACTGTGAAACTTAAAACACTTATGACAATTCTTGAAAAGTGTTCCATATAGTACCTTACAAATGATTATGGATTGATAAAGTGTGTCATATGGAAATCACGAGGTAAGATTTCAGTTCTATAGAGGAAATATGACAGTCGTACATGTTTTTAAAAAAGATTTATTTATTTTTATTGGAAAGGCAAATATACAAAGTGAAGGAGAGTCAGAGACAGAGATCTTCCATCTGCTGGTTCATTCCCCAAGGGACAACGATGGCCAGAGCTGAGCCGATCTGAAGCCAGGAGCTTTCCTGGGTCCCCCATGGGGGTGCAGGGTCCCAAGGCTTTGTGCCTTCCTCAGTTGCCACAGCCAAAGGCAGGGAGCTGGATGGGAAGTGGATCATCTGGGACATGCGTTGGCATGCCTATATGGGATTCTGGCATGTGCAAGGTGAGGACTTCAGCCACTAGGCTGCCACACCGAGCCCAGTTGTATATATATCTAATAGTGATCAGGACAATTCTTTTAAAAAAACACATTTCTTCTTTTTTAACATTTATTTATTTTTTATTGGAAAAGTGGGTATACAGAGAGGAAAGACAGAGAGGAAGATCTTCCTCCAATGGTTCACTCCCCAAGCGGCTGCAACAGCTGGAGCTGAGTAAATCCGAAGCCAGGAGACTCCTCCGGGTCTCCCACATGCGTGCAGGGTCCCAGGTCGTGGGCCGCCCTCGACTGCTTTCCCAGGCCACAAACAGGGAGCTGGATGGGAAGCAGGGCTGCCAGGATTAGAACCAGTGTCCATATGGGATCCCAGCACATTCAAGGCGAGGACCTTAACCTTAACCGCTACGTTATTGCGCTGGGCCCTAAGAAATACATTTCGTTTGCTCTTTTTTTTTATATTTTTTTAAAGAAATTTTTATTGCAAAGTCAGATACACAGAGAAAAGGAAAGACAGAAAAGAATATCTTCTGCCCAATGAATCACTTCCTAAGTGGTTGCAACGGCTGGAACTGAGCCGATCCAAAGCCAGAAGTAAGGAGCCAGGAACCTCTTCTGGGTCTCCCACATTGGTGCAGAATCCCATGGTTTGGGGCCGTTCTCCACTGCTTTCCCAAGCAGCAAGCAGGGAGCTGAATAGGAAGCCGGTGCCCTGGGATTAGAACTGGGGCCCCTATGGGATTCTGGCACGTTCAAGGCGAGGACTTTTGCACCACTGCACCGTACCCTTCTCCCTCATTTCTACAAGGAACACATTTTACTTTACATGGAATCTCATTTCCTTTTCATAAATATTGTTTAAGATTAAATGAGGCCCCTGCATGGTAGCCTAGCGGCTAAAGTCCTCGCCTTGGATACACTGGGATCCCATATGAGCTCCGGTTCTAATCCCAGATGCTCCACCTGCCATCCAGCTCCCTGATTGTGGCCTGGGAAAGCAGTCGAGGATGGCCCAAAGCCTTGGGACCCTGCACCTGTGTGGGAGACCTGGAAAAAGCTCCTGATTCCTGGCTTCAGTTCGGTGCAGCACCAACTGTTGTGGTCGCTTAGGGAGTGAATCATCGGACGGAGGTCTTCCTCTCTGTCTCTCCTCTTCTCTGTATATCTGAGTTTGTAGTGAAAATAAATAAATAAATATCTGATTTAATGAGACTTCACATCTGTTTTAGGTAAAGAACATGAATTTTGTTTTATTTATGATGTGAATTTTTTTTAATGTGAATGTTTTGTAACAACTTTGTGTCACAGTCACTTAAGCTCCCTGCTTAAATTTTAGTTCTGGCTGTATTACTTCCAATAAAGCCCTTTGCTAATGTGCCTGGTAGAGCAGTGGAAGATGACTCAAGTACTTCATCTCCTGACACACATGTGGGGGATCAGCATGAAGTTCCTAGTTCCTGACTTCTGCCTATTTTAGCCCTGGTCACTGGGAACATTTGGATAGTAACAGAAGATATCTCCTTCTTTAGGTCTCTCCTCTTTGTAACTCTTCCTTCCAAATAAATAAATATAAAAATAAGAGATTTTAAAATTTGCAGGAAGGATATTGGGAGCAGGTGGAAGAACTAAGCTATGTTGATTTGTTTTTTGCCCTGATATTCAAATCTGTGTAAATAAATGAACTAAACATTGGCAGCTACCTTACTTTCTTCTGATATGAACAGGAACCTAACTACTAAATCATTGAGTCAGGTGAAAATTGAAGACTGTTAGCACCTACTCACCTATACACATTTGGTATGATCCCTCCTGTTAATCCTAGATGGAAATATCCAGCATGAATGTGGGCTTGGCAAAACCATTCCTCATCACGTGCTTTATGCCCACTTCCCGTCATGCTTGCAATACCATGACGCATCTTAGATGTCAACACAAACTCTCTTACCATATTATATATATATATATATTATGTAATATATATATAAAATCACTAATGCCATGCCCCAATCCTACTTTCTTTGAATATTCAGCTTGCCCTTGGCCCAGGAACCAGCATCTACCCAATAAAGGAACAGCCTCAAAATTGATGGGGTCAGCAGCCCTGCAGTAAAGACATTAATGTGACTGCTAATGCCCAGAGTACAGCAGCATTACCTCTGCGGATGAGATCTGCATACTGGATATTGACTGTGTTTAAAACAAGAGTGAAATCTCACGAGTGACAGAAGGATTTCAACTTTAATTTCAGTTCTCTTTTATTGCTCTTTTATTCTTAATTTATAGTCTTATTTTTTTTTCCTTTTTACTCCATTCTCTATTCACTATGTCATGATACCTTTAAGTACCAGAAAGTTAAGCTTATAATTGTGAAGTGAGTGAATATGCTGTTGTGATAGTTTGGGGAATATAATATGAGAGGGAGGGAGGAGAGTGGAGACATTATGCTTCTGAATCCTTATTATAAAATGTGTAAGCCATTCATTTTATACAGATTTAAAATGAGAATAAAGAAATATAAAAAGAAGAGTGATATTCCCAGTAAATGAGTGAATGAAAGTCATATGCTAAGAGATTACATACAATCATGTACCTACACATACGCATGCCCACAATGCAGGTTTATAGCAATGTAAATCAATATTTACAAATTAGCCAATGAAGTTATTGCCAGATTATTCAGTTGTAAACATTAGCAATTCTATCTTCTCGCTGTATCCTCTCTAATGGTTCTTCTGAAGTCTTCTGACAGCTTTTAAAACCATCTCTTGCTTTACTTAAAATGTTATCTGGATAAAATATCAAAAATAATTATTAATTCCCCATGGACTATAGACATATACATAATATGGTAAATTTCATATTAATGATTTACCTCATCATATTAATGACTTATCTCCCAAATGACATTATTAATACAATATAATTGCAGTTTCTATTTTTTCTCTAAATCTTTTATGTTGCTACTTCAGTAAACTAACATGCTCTTAATTTGCTCCTAGTTAGTAGTTGGATTGTCCTAATTTGAAATTATGCTTCAGATTTCCTTCTAGCTTGGCAGTGTGATTGCTTTTTCTGTTCAGTCACGGACTACTTGGGTATAATCAGTAATTGAATATTTCAGATATTTCTTTTACATTAGTTTCTTGTGTAACGCTAGTTCTTTATAACATAAGCAACAAGAGGCTAGTTTCTTGCTGACTGATGAGATATTCCAAGCCTAGGCTTAACACCACAATTCCCTCAGGCTGGCAGCTAATGTTTCTGTCCCTCATACTTACTCCTCTGTCACCTTCCTTTCTGACCCCTGTCAGAAAGTATTACCCAACTCCTGATGGGTTGCAATTCCACAGGTCAATATTACTTCGCAGTGTAACTGTTAGTATAGCACATAACCCAAGACTATAATTATAATGTGACTTTGGACTGATTATCATTCAGGCTTGAAAGACAAAGATGCTGACTCTGAGTTGCAGACATGACCTTTCTAGAGGCGGCTAATTGGGAGGACTCCCTTCTTTCCCATGAACCTCCTAGTTAACATCTTTAAATAATTTGGAGAGGCATTTCTCAATATAAGAATGCATAATGTAGTCACTCCCACTTAGCCTGATCCCTGGATTGTAACATGTTTATCACTTGGTTGGAAGCATTAAAACTATGTCAGCCTCCTTTTCTAATCAATGGTAATTATTTGAAGCAGATTTCAATGCAAATTGAATTATAAGGCCTTTAAAGGCCTAACAGTTTTAGCAGTAATACAAACAAGTAACTTGGGGTATTAAAAAAAAAAAGCATCAAGCGTAAACAGGCCTTTAGGGAGCCAGAAAGGAAGTGAGACTATGAAGATCAAGATTAAATATTTTTTTTGTATCATTTCACATGGGAATTTGAAAGAGGTGGGTAAAATGTTGACCTAACACTGTTGCCAAATAACAATCCAAACTGATTAGAGGAACTATTGTAGACCCTCCTTGAGCTTCTGCTCACCTAATACATAGAAAATCAGTCAATGACATGGGGGTGGTGGGGGAAAACAAGCTATTTATTGCAAAGTGCAGAACATTGAGCCAGGCAGCTATTGTTTTATTCCTGGGCTCCCTGAGGAATTAGGGGTACAGGATTTTATGGATTAAAAGTGGGGCTGAGAGCTATATGATCAGCTCCTGTCCAAGTTCCTGGTTGGTAACTGGAGAGCTTGACGTTCCTTTGATCAGTGGTGCTATGCTTCTTGGGGGAATTTATGACGGTCAGGTACTGCTCCACTTGGATTAGTGGTTAAGAGAAGGGATGAATAAGGCCAGATCTGCCCAATTTTATATATCTATAATTTTTAACATCCATTTCAAATGCTGAAATCATTAGGAGTTTTATTAATCAGTTTTAATTTAAATGCAAGGCAGACATGAAAGAGTGAGAAAGAGAATTTTCATTTGCGAGTTCACCCTTAAATGACTACAATATCCAAGGACAGGTCCTATTGAAGATAGCAGCCTAGAACTCTCTGAGGATCTGCCACAAGTGTAGTAGGAACAGACTTGGGCCATCATGTTCTGGGTCCAGGTTGTGACATCTAACAGCCAGTACTCCAACTTGGCTCTCTTTAGGGGATGAAGATATACCAAGCTACTGCTTAACTGCTACGCTACAATGTCTACTCTGCTGTGTTTGATTATTTCCTACTCATGGGCAAGCTCAACAGAAGTAACTATTGCATCATTTCATAAAAAAAAACACTGTATAATAATAAATTAAACTAATTGAATATTCAATTTAAAGTCACATTGAATATGATGTATTTGATGTATGAAAACTCTGAAAGTGACCTCTCAGTACTCCATCAAGAAAACAGTCATTTCTATTTCCTATTATCACAAAAATTTACAGTTTGTTAATACCAACTATGACAGGATGTCTGGGTTAGAGGACAGGAGTCTGGTTTACTAACAAAAAGAATTCCTCATCTGCCATGTGCAGGAAGTTCCTGTAGTGCATGCTGGAGAATACGTTTAGCAAAATAAATCAGTCCCCAAAAGCCATATATCATGTTTTCTCCTTATTTGCAGTAACTAATAGAGTGCAGCAAAAATGTAATGTGCAAGATCAAATTAAAATTTTGAGATTAGATTATTGCATACCACTTTTGCCTATATGTCTGATAATTATTCTTTCTATCCTTTATTTAGCAGAGGGTTAAGCTTGTGCTTTTAAAGTAGCTTAAAAGAATATTGATGTTTAGATTAAAAGAAAAATGAGGAAGGGAAGAAACAGGGTGGGAATGAGGGAAGAAGATCGGATAGAATGGAAGGTATCATTATGTTCTTAAAATATCTATATCAGTGTAAAATGTGTTCCCCTTTATGTAAATACACTTTTTTTTCCAAAAAGTCTCCATAACCTGTTTTTATTGGACATTTTAAATAAAAGTAAGTAAGTGGAACTTGAGAGAATGAGTAAAGTCACAGGAACAAATTGCTTAGCTGGTTAGACACAGAAATCAGCATAAAATCAACTAATTTTTCCCAATTTAAAATGTGCTCTAAAACTGAAATTATTGCTGATAGATGATATAGTACAGAGTACAAAAAAGGCAATATATAGGACTTGTGCTGGCTTTTCTTCTTACTCTTTTCCTTTATTAAGAGTGTCAATGAAAAAGATTAATATGAATGAGATTAAAAAAATCAAGGCCAATAATGCATTCTAAAGATCTTCAAACATTTTAGAAAGGTATGTTTTTAAACAGATATCATTAACTATATAATATAAGTGTTTAGAAAATAGGAGAAAGCTACCTTTTAAAACGAATGACTGGATAATAAACTTTCTCTAAATTCTCTATATTTTCATGAAAATTAAAACACTGTACTTCTCAAATCCCAAGTATAGTATACATTAGTGTCAATTTCACTCTATATACTTATGTAATTCCTGGATCCTGTACCATAGTTCTTAAGACATAATTTCTCTGGAATTAAGAGTGGACTGCTGTTATTATGTCCACTCTGTTGTCAACTCACCATCAGCTTTGCCCGTTCATGGCCAGTTGTTGGCTATGCACCAAAGTCTTTTTAAGAAAATTGAGTTGTGGATCTTGGAGATGGTTCAGTGGGTAAATCCCTGCCTTGCACACTCCAGGACCCCATATGGGCTCTGCTAGTGTCCCAGCGGTCCCATTTTCCATCCAGTTCCCAGCTTATGGCCTGAGTAAAGGATGGCCCAAAGCCTTGAGGCCCTGTTCCCATGTGGAAGAGTGGGAAGAGGCTCCTGGTTCCTGGCTTTGGATCAGCTTAGCTCTGGTCATTGTGGCCACCTAGGGAGAGAACCAACAGAAGGACGATCTTTTTCTCTGTATCTCCTTCTCTTTGTAAGTATGCCTTTCCAATAAAAAATAATAAATACATCTTTTAAAAAGAAGAAAAATAAAGTTAAGTTGTGAAACTGATGATCGGGATGTGCTATCTTTAAACAAAGGAGCAGGATTTTCCTGGGCACCATATCCATCCGAGAGTGGATTCTCTAAACAACGGGCATTGTTAAGTGGAATTGCTTAAAACCATTTTCAATGGTTTGTTTGGTTGTTTTCTTATGTGTTGTTTATTTCTTGGAGTAATCAGACAAGCTCATGGCAGAAATAGTCTTCTATATCTTTTGATAATCAAAGTTTCACACTTGATGTTTTTGAAGCTTCTTTACAAATTAAAATATCAGAATAACAAAATAGAGTATATGTGACTGAAAAGTCACAAGGGCAAATATCTCACTGTAACACATAATTAAGTAGAACAAGATCCACAAATCGACAAATTTTGCGTTTTGGTGTTTCATTGTTTTGGGTTAAAATGAAAGAGTTGGTCTATTTACTACCAAGTTATTGTTTATAAATAATAGCAGGTATGTCTACAATAACTTCCTGTTGTTGATTTTGCTTTGTGGCTTTTCTTTTAAGGTGATATATAGTAACTGTGTAATGGAGATTGTCATATCTAGTAGCATGTTATTTAGCTTCATGGTGCTCCAAATTTTTATTTTTATTCCTGTTGTTGATGTTGTATTGTGACTTTTCACTTAAGGGAATGTATAGTAACTGTATTGGAGGCTATTATATTCAGATATGAGGAAACAAGGCAGTATGCATCTCTACTTCCAAGACAAAGATGGAGTGCCAATGAAATTGTTTACTATATCTTGACAATAGAATGCTGGACTCTCTGCCATTGTCCATGCCCACAGTGATGGACATATGAGTGTGTATTAAGAAATATACTATAGTAATGATATAGGTGAACACAGTGAGCGGGGAGGGAATTGGGAACAGTTAAGGGAAATGCCAGGAGCCTATGGAATTGTGTGATAAAGTGATAATAAAAAAACTAAAATTTTAAAAAGAGAGGGATTTATAGTAACTGTGTAATGGAGAACTATCATATTCAGATGTGAGGATACAATGCAGTATGCATCTCTACTTCCAGACAAAGATGGAATGCCAATGAAACTGTTTATTATATCTTGACAAAAGGATGCTGGACTCTTTGCCATTGCCCATGCCCATAATGACAGATATATAACTATTTATGAAGAACTATACTATAGTAATCATATAGAGGAACTCAGTGAGAGTTTAGGGAGGGAATTTGGGGAAATGGTAAGGGAAATCCTAGGGTCTATGATATTGTATCATAAAATGATGATGATGATAATAATAAGAAGAAGTAAAATTAAAATTAACAAGGAATGAGAAACAAAAGACAAAGTTAATGTCAATAGAGAGGTTTTACAAAAATGAAAGTGTGCTACATACACACACAAAGTGTATGTTTATTTATCTTTATATCTTTTCATTTTGTCTTTTGGGTGGTGGCTGTCTTACATTAGAGTGAAATTTTGATATTTGTACTTTGGGCTTGGCTTATTTCATTGAACATAATAGTCTCCAATCGGGACCATTTGGTGTCAAATGGTATAATTTCATTCTTACTAATAGCTGAGTAGTATTCCATAGGGTAGATGTATCACAGTCTCTTTATCCAATCTTCCTTCAATGAGCATCTAAATCGTTACTGTGTTTTTCAATTCTTGATTTGCCATAATGAATATAGGGTTGTAGGATGCTTTCTCATGTGTACATATCAGTTCTTTTTGATATATTCCCATGAGTGGGACTGCTGAGTACTACAGTAAGTGAATTTTCATTTGCCTGAGTATTCTCCATACTGACTTCCATAGTAGCCACACCAGTCTTCAGTTCCACCAGCAGTGGAGTAGGGTACATTTTCCCCACATCCTCTACAGCCTGTGTTGTTGGTATTTTTCTGTACACAGGCTAAGACTTAAAATATATTTTTTTTAAATCTAGAACTGTGCAGAAAGTAAAACTGGAATTTCCTGTATGTGATTATAACTGTTTATTTAGTATTGATATTATTGTACTTCTTATTAGTAATCAAGAGATGATTCAAAGGATACTAGAGGCTGTGCATAGATAATATGAAAATATTACTCCATTTTTACATAAAGATTTGGGAATACATGGATTTTGATATCTGTTGCATCTTGGAACCAAGCAAGTAGCTACTAATATTTATTAATCATAAAGAGTTAGGATTTTTGCTCCTTTTTACAGATGAAGAAAATGAGTTTTGAGAAGTTTGCTTAGAGATAACTAACATGCAGGCAGGTGATAAAACAAACAAATACACATAGATGTTTTGATTTTAGGTTAGGTTTATCAAATGATCATTTCTTTAATACTATTTTTCTACTTTGTTGAAGATACCCATCATACTCTTTTTTTTTTTTTTAGTTCATTTTACCTGAGTTAGGATTGTCTTACAGAAAGGATTTATTGAAGACTGTCCAATATTTTAAGCCACCTCAGTCTTCTAGAAACCGGCTCGTTAAAATGCTTATTCCTTCACTTGATGTTGACAGGTCTGTGCAAATGTCTTAGCCGGAATTATCTTATGGCAGAATTATTGATGAATCCTTCTGCAATCTCAAAGCCTTTGTGAAGAAAGACAGTGTAATGACACATAAAGGAGATTAAAAGGGGATACTTCGAAAGGATTACTGATTTTCAAGGCTATTTACAATACAGTGTACATCAAATTATATCTCACAGAGCCAAACTTTGTCAACCAAAGATCAAATCCATTGTTTGCTCATGGAATCACTTTTTGGGGTCACAACTTGCATTTTGAAAATGAATATTTAAAATAGAATTAAGCTAGAAAGTGCAAGTATATGTCATGCATTGATAATGTTTGTTTTCTTTCACTTTTAATTTTTAAATTACCAGTGTGCTTTTTCAGTATATGTGTGAGAGAGTAGCTACTAGTATGTAAGATAACATATTTGGCTTTTGAGTTGGAAATAAAAAATTTCAATCAGTGAATGAAAGACTCACTTCAACTCATATTTGCTAATCATACTTAGAGTTTTTCTGTGCCAAGATTGTTTGTTTTTATAGTTATTTACCATAAAGAATTTTATGCATATAAACATATTTGATCCTCTGAACAAACCTGCAAGCTAGTCATTATTACTATCCCGATAGTAAATTTGAAGACATTATAAATGGTCTTCAGAAGTTAAGCAGGCATAGAAATTCAATTTTTTTGTGTTCAAATATTGTTTTATTTCCCTTTTGCTGCTCTGTCTCACAGAATTACAAAATGAGGGGGGAAATGCTTCATTTTTTCCAGCAGAATCTATTGTAATGGAATCTTTCATCTGGGGGATAATACACTAATTATATGTTTTCAACACCAGTATTTTTCTTTTTTTCAAACTTACTTATTTTTATTGAAAAGGCAGATTTACAGAGAAAAGGAGATACAGAGAGAAAGACCTTCCATCCCAGTGGCCACAACTGCTGGAGCTGAGCTGATCCAAAGCCAAAAGCAAGAAGTGACAAGCCAGTCAGTATGGAATACTGGTGCTCCAGGCGGAGGGTTGGTGTGAATTGCCATCACCTGGGTCCCCTAAGTACACTTTCTAATTTAGTTTCATAGGTGACATTTCATTATCATATATGATCCCTTTACCTCTTGGTTTTATGCAGAAATATATGTATGTGTATTTAAGCTGATGTCCTGAATGAAAAGATTTACTAAACCTGTTTTTAAGGTTTTAAAATGTCAGTCTAACTTTAATACGATAATTTTAATAAAACCTATTGTATATGGAAGCCACAATGTAGTCTAGCCTTTATTCTTAGCACCCAACATTACTCAAGTTGTATAACTTAGTTTTTTCCCTAAGGATGACAGAATTGAGGCACAAAGAAAGTACATTAGCTGGATCCCATAGTTATCAATCTTGCCAAAGTAGCTCAGAATCAGTCTACAACCTTAAATACTAACTACGCTTTCTGAATTAATACTAAAAATATTTAGCAAATGAATCTCATACAATGTGTAAAAGATTGAAAGTGACCTAAGTTTGCAACTGTTTTCTGATATTAAAAGCATGAATCTACATGTATAAACAATATAAATCCGTTTGTATACATATAATTTCATAGTAAATTTTAGTTCAACTAAAAACTATGCTACCATAAAAGCTGCTTTTATTTGTCACAGTTTAGTTTTACAGTTGTTTTATTAGAATGTTTTGGCTGAAATTTGGAGTCATGAAATATGGATATACCTTTATGTTCAATCTTAATTTCAAACCAAAGACTTGATTCCACGCTGCTCTGTGATACTCAGGATGGAGATGGTAGCTGTATGAGTCAGGCAATTGTAAATTCACATGCTCACTTTATATGGATGGACACGTATGTGAGTACTGACTGACAGAAAGTCTTAAACATTTGACAACTGTATTAATTTAATTCAAATGGAATTGTTCCTGTCTACATTCATTGCATGTGGGCCATCTGATAAAAATGCAAAGAGAGAAACATGTGTCTATTTGCACATGTTGTGAATGCCTCTCTTGATTGCCTGGAATAGATATCTGTGTCACAGATGTGTGGAACAAGAGCCCAGATTCTGCCTAGAATACGACTCTGCAACTGAAGCTCCTCCTCCTCCTTGACCTAGAATGAGACATTTCCACCAAGACGTTTAAGGCAGGAATATGGAATATTTAATAAAGGCCAATAGCAGGATAGCGACTTGTGAAAGTAAAATCCACAAACATGATGCTACGCATCAGGAAAAGATTAAGAGAATCAATGGAGAAGATTCAGTGTCAGCTGCAAATTGAATGACCTTTTAGAACAAATTACTGGTTTGAAAGTGTTCCAATGCTAAAGGTAACAGTTTAAAGTGGATAAAGGATAATTTGAAAGTCAGGAGGAACCTATTCAGAAAAGAGTGTTGAACATTTTTCTGAAATGTCCAGCAACAAAACCTCTTTATCCATGTGTGGATTAAACGGAAAGCATTTGCAGAGTTCTGCAGGAAAAAAGAGCAACAGCCAATGAGAGGGCAAGGTAAACAGTTGTTCCACCAAACAGCATAACCCGCAGGCAGATGTGGATTCCCATGTCAGAGAACAACTCAGTCATTTGTAGGTCTATAGTTCATTTACTCATAGCGCTAGTGAGAAATATGCAGTAAATATTCACTAGATCCGAAGGCAGTAGAGCTGAAAGATGATCTGGCTTTGTGTCAGTGGTGGTGACTGGATTTACACATGCAGAAACCTCTTCCCAAATATAAATACCTGCTTCCTCACTTGGCCATTCATGCACAAGCAGCTGCACATGAGCACATCCACCAACAACCACATACAATCATGCCCTACAGTTTTTTATTTAAGCTAATAGACAAAAGAAATTCATTGTTAAAAGATGGTTAACAATTTGTGGGCAGCTAGCCAAGTAAGCAGTCCTGTTGGTCATCACAGCATTGATTGCCATTGAGGCACAGAAATAAGGGGAACACTACAGTGAAAAATTGATAAATTGGATCTCTCAGCTTCATTTTCCCAATACTAATTTTCCTACTAATTTTGGAGTCTCTTTTATTCCTTGTTTGCTTTGTTTAAGTGTATGATATTTTATTGCATTCTCTTTTTTGATTAATATAAAGATAACATATTTACTGTATCCATTAATACAGTTCCAAGAAGACAACCACAATTCCCCCACTCCCCTGCTCTGTCCAACCCCCTGCTCTCCCCTCTATGAATCAGTTTTTGCAAAGACATAATTGTGAACCACTCACATTCACAGGCTTAATTCACCACTATTATAATATTCAACAAGAAAAAGTAGAAATATCATAAGTCATGTCGCAAGAATAATCTTGATTGAATAAATTCATCTCAGAATATATTCTGTAGGATTTAGCTGTGAGGTTCAGAATACAGACAAAAATTAAAGATGTTTACAAAGTTATCTTAGTGCAAAAATACTTGTATTGAAATTATATCCACAGTCTTGTTTTAGTTTGGTAGGACCCAATTAGCAAAAACAATGGCAATTTCCCTTCCTTGTATTTGAAATAATTTAACTATTTTTTTAGGTAAACGACTCTTTTGACAGTCATAATCAGATTGACAGACTATTTAATTAAAGCATGTAGACATAATAACTTACATACCTGAAGTGAGTGAGTTTAAAAAAAGAACAAAATCAATTTTGATGAGCATAATATCCAGCTTGTGGAAAGCAATATCCATCAGCTTTTTAGCTGCATGAATTGCTCAAGGTTTGAGAAGCTATATGTTTCACAGCTGAACGAGGGAGTGTTCATTAACATTTTAAAAATCACAGTGAAGTTTTTAATGATGAATTTCTTTGTCATATTGGTCAGCTACATGTATCTGACAATTGTTGATTATGTTATTCATATGTGGCCATAGCAATATGTAAAGTGACCCCATCACCACTTTCTTATTTGTTCTATCATGCACAGCCGAGAAGCAACAAATTCTAAAAAATAAAACTGAATTCTGGGCCCAAATTTTCTAAGCAATAAATATGTGGGGTTTTTTCACAGATTTCTTAACTTTCATATAGTTTAAAACTTTCACTTACACAATGAAATCAATAATTATTTAAGTTGCTGTTAGGATAACCAGGAACATACGGGCAATGCACCTAGCATCATCCAAGATAGATTATCAATATGGTCTACTATGCTTTTGATTCAAATTCTGTTAGTTTCTTTTAGTAGAGAAATCCTTCATCAATCTTTTTGTATACACATTGTACTTGGTAAACTTCACGTTTTATTACTTTATTCATAATACTTTTTTTTCTCTTGGACACTTTTTTCTATGTGGTTTTTGTGGGTTTGTTACTTTTCTTACTCTGTCTCTACAGTTAACACCATATTAGCCCAACACCTGTCTTTTTATTTTTCCAAATCATGTAATGACCCATCAATTAGGCAAACTCACCTGAAGTAATTTTTTGAAATACATATCACTGAATTGGTGATGAAAATGCAAGAAACACATAAAATTGAGAAATAATCGCATACTCTGTTATAGTGAAATCAGCAGCTTAGTGGAATCCAAGCATAACTTTTGAGGTATTTAGAGTAAGTTGTGCAAAAGCAAATTTAAAACAAAGGAACAACAAGGCTGTTTCTTCTGGATTTATTCCTGCAGTTGTTAAGGCATTGCTCTGGAAAGAAGGTATGATTATCTGAAAGGCACTTGGTTCCAGCTCTAACTTGACATAGTCCTTTGCTTTATTTCTGGTATGATTTTCTCTAATCACATTCAAATCTGTAGTGTCCACTGACGTGTGCAGGCACAGCATGGCCAGCGATTCAGAATGATGCTAAGTTCAGTTAATAGAGTAGACATAAAACAATGATTTCCTTCACTCTAGAAATAGAAAAACTAAGAGCGTTATAATCTAAGTCTATAAAAATCAGAACAGAAGTAGGGACTTGGGGAAGATAAATGCTTCTTCACATCCCAGACACTCAAGCTAGAGCACTCCCCTCTTAAAAACTTGAAAGAGGTCGTTTCAAGGTAAATAAAAAGGTTCCAGTGTACCTTGAAACTAATCTATGGAAAGTGCTATCTTGAGAGGCAATGATAGTACAAATGAAAATATAAATTGCTTTCTTCTGTCTGGTGATACATCCACATGGAGAAATATCTTCCAAATATGTTTTTTTTCTGTCTCTCTTTTTCTATCTTATATATTGAATTTCTGCATTAGACAACTTGGGATAAGAATCATTCAACTTTTTGAGTCAGAGAAAACTGGGAACTTCAATGTTTAAAATAAAAATTGTCAGCAGCAGAAAAAAATCTGTTATGTAAAAGTAAAGAAATGAATAATTTTTCAAGTTTTAATGTGTTAACTGAATGCTTTGATTAAGAGAAATTATGAGTCAGTTCTAAGGCTTTTTGTGTGATCTTGCAAACAACATTTATCTTCAAAGCATCAAAAAAGAATCTCAGAATCATGTGAATTAAGATGAAATACACTACACAGCATGATTGTTATAATATTTAGTAAAGAGTAAGTCCTTCATAATTGCAATCAATTAAATTGTTTCTTATTAGTGTTACTGCATTCATTCTCATCATTTTTGTAACATAAGAAAGCAAAATTAAGCTAAGTGCATGCTAGATACATCAGCTGATTTTATGTTTCTACAGGAGTCAAATACTGTAGCAGTTGCTAATTTTATAGTTTTGAGCATGATTTAATCAGATGGAATTCATTACCCATTTCAGGGCACGTAGGGAACACCACAAGCTATTTGTGACATAGACAAGAACTACTTATATGTGTTTGTTCTAAATTGAATGCCATTGTGAATTTTTAATAGCCTATAAAACAATCTGAAAATCCCAATGGCTGAAAAATAGTCACAGTACAAAATCATGAATTTGTTATAATTCCCAAATTTATAACAAATTTCTGAGCTTTTCCTAAAAAAAAAAAATCTGAAACTCCTCATTTTATGTAGTATTCGGGGATACAGGTAAAAGTCCTTTCTGATATATAGGCAATACAGAGAAAGACATGTTTTAAAATATTTGAAAAGCTGAAGATCTTTTTAGGAAGTAAGAAGTTATATTCAAGAAACAATAAAAAGACTCAGGAGCATAAATAATTACTATAAATCATTTAGTAAATATGATATGACAGTGAAAAAGCTATTATATGCTGTATGTAAGCTTTAAAAAAACAAGGAAGGGCAATTTTGTTCTGAAAAAAGTGCTAGATCTGATTCTGATCTTGCAAAGGACCTGTGCTGACAAGGTCAACTATTTTTGACTAATTATACCTCCTCAGATCTGGAATAATTCTCAAGCATAGTTGATAATGCTTTGGGGCTATATAAAGGCAAGTATAAATTTTTGTAATAAATATGTTATATTTCAAGAAACATGCATTGTTATAAATGCATAGCAAAATCCTAAGATAATTTTCTTAAAATCTCAAGAAGACTAACTCAGCAACTCCATCTGAAAAATACTGGTATTGTGCCTGGCGTGACAGCTCAGTGGCTAAATCCTCACCTTGCAAGCACTGGGATTCCATTTGGGAGCCAGGTCATGTCCCAGCTGCTCCATTTCCTGTACAGCTCTCTTCTTGGGCCTGAAAGCAGTAGATGATGGCATTGAAATTAAGCAAGCCAGTGTGCCTGTTGTACAGGAATCATGGACAGAGTGCTGAGTGATGAAGAAGAGCAAAAGTCTCCATTGAGATAAAAGAATGAATGTAGACTAATTTGGAGGCACAAAATCATCACATTTTTTCTAAGTTCTTCAGAATATTCCATGAAGTTAAGCAAAAAAAAAAAAAAAATAGATGTGTAACAGGTTAGATGGAAACATGCCTACCATTGGAGTTTTCTTAATGTGAAAAAAAAAAACCATGTAGCTAGGGTCTCCAGTGGATTCTTTACAAGTCAAAATTGTCAACATTCATACAAACATGTCTGCTAAGTTGAGCCCCAAGCAGACACATGATCCAACTGATGCACTCCTTTCCACCTTGAATCTGCAGCTTTTACTGTTTGCATGTAAAAATCTAAAGTTCACCTGAGGCCAAAAAAAAAATCCATAAATTCATTTGCCAATTACAATGAAGATGGAAATGTCTCCATATTTCAATTATAATGCTTCCCAAGTAAAAATATCATCATAGCTGTCTCAAATCATCAAAGCAATAGTTGTCAAGCATTTTTCACTTCTAAAGAAAATAATTTTGTTTACCATAAGACCAAAAAGGGGGAAAACATATAACATTCTAAAAACATTATATCTTTAAAAGCAATATAAGTACATATTTCTCAAAGTCTCATGAAAAGCATATACTTTATGATTTTAATCAACTTTTCAAAAAACATAGAAATGGCCAACTGAATAGGAGTACATGTATGTTACATGCTGATGGGTGATGGAAACTTACTGTATTTATGGTTAATAAAATCTAACAGTGATCACATAAATTATATAAGTGAGGGAGCATGAACAAATGAGTCTATAAATGTAGTTTCACACATACTTTCCAAAAAGCAATATTGTATCCTCCTAATTTGTTTCTAGAAAACTCTAAATATTTGTAGTTGTGATTTTTTTTTTTACTGGAAGGTGTATTTCACTCTATTGAAAATAAAATTTTTTACATCATCTAGATTCCAATCACAAGTACTAGCTTAAACTGTAATGTTTGTGGTTCAATCATCTTTTTTTTTTTTTCTGGCTACTATAGACTACAGGTAAGACACCTTGGGAAATACAGCTGGGGTCAGGAAGTAGATTCTGGTCACAGCTTCTGTATAATCATTGTCATGAAGTTCATGAAAACAACATCTTGCATTAGGGTATGGGATTTTGATGCTCTACCCATGTTACATAAGTGAGTTTTTGAAGATACTACACTAGTCCCAACTAAGTCAATAGCCTACTACTGTGTACTTTCATTGACCTAATGTTTATTATAACTATCTGTTAATTGACTCGCATCCTAGTTTGTCCTATGCTGTTAAATGAAGGAGATAGCAAAAAGAGAGAAGGATGGTAGCAGTCAAAGAACTATAGCAATTAATGAAAATAACTGTAAAACAAATTTCCTTAGGGAAGTAAAAGTGTTTTCTTAGGGAAGATGTATTATTTACATTAGCTCAGTCTGAATTGGAAGTTATGCATGTATGTGTACCAGAGCCCAAGTTTTAGTGCATTTGCTCATGGTTCATTAATGCAAATCCGGAAGAGTCACCTATTCATCTTCTTTAGAAAAGACAGAGCAGGAGGTCAGCATTATGGTGTAGAATCCTAATAACAGCACTGCTACCCTGTATGGGCTTTTTGTTTGTTTGTTTGTTTCTGTCCTGGCTGCTCTACTTCCCATAAGCTCCTTATTCATGTCCTGGGAAAGCAGTAGAGGACGGTTCAAGCCCTTAGGCCCTTGCACCCATGGGGGAGATCCAAAATAAGCTCCAGGCTCCCAGGTTTGAATCAGCTTAGCTCTGTCCAGTACAACCATCTGAGGTGTAAATCAGAGCGTGGAAAATTCATTTTTCTCTCTCTACCTCTTTCTCTCTCTTTCCCTCTCTCCTTCTTCCCTTTATTCTCTCTATAACACTGCCTTTCAAATAAAAATAAAATAAGCCTTAGAAAGAGAAAAGTTAAAGCAAATATTTCACAAAGCCACTGATTCCAACCGATGTGTTGTGGCCCACATTGCAGAATCTGCCTGATATTTGTCTGTAGCTCTTGACTCCAAATTTTCACTATTGCAGACACATAGAGGCAGTGATAATGGCTCAAGCTATTAGGTTCTTGATTCCCTCATAGGAGATGTGCATTGAGCTTCTGACTCCAAATCTCAGTTTCCAAGATTTGGCACCTGTCTAAATAAATACCATTTCAGATATTTGGGAAGTTTTTGTTTTCCTGTTTCCCAAATTAATTAGCATCTTAAGGGGAAAATTAAGACAAGAATGTCTCATAAGTTAACAAAATCGGATTGAATTATCCTGTAAATACACCTGGTCACTCCCTAAAATGCTGATACATTTATTTCAGAAACTATGAGCCTATGACAGAAATAAACTGGATACACATACACTCTAACTTTCAGAGTGTGTTTAAATATTTTCTGAAGCTTGGAATTCTGATGTGTTCATAATGACATCTCTACTAGAATTTAAGTAAGGTAGAAACAAAATGAAAGAAATTCGCTCTGGCTGGGTTATGGTTCCCACTGGTAAGCACAGGGCTGGGATGGGAGCTGTGTTCTGGTCTAGATAGGGCTGCAGCATAGCTTGGCACAAGTGTGGGCTGGGCTCGGTGTACCAGACTGGGCTAGACCTCAGCACCCACTGGTGCTCTTGAGGACCAGGGTAGGTATAGGATGGGCTAGTCTAGGCTTTTGCCCCTAATGAGCTGGGTATGAGCTATGTCTGGGTGTGGACCAGGCTAGACTGGGCTGCAATACCCAACAATAATAACTGGAATGGATTGAAGGCTGGTCAGGGAAGGTCACTGTTCCTGCTAGATCAGGAGGTGGACTGAGTAGGGCTGGCCCATGAACCCAGCAATATGTGCAAGATCTGGCTTTGGGAGAGGTTCTGATGGAGGAGCCTGGGAAACTCCTCTGTCAGGACACAGTCCTGGCAGGTGAGTACAAGAACCACAATAGGGAAAAACCCAGACCAGGCCAGGGGACGGTACCCTGCAACATATATTTGGTGCAGGTCAAGGGCAAACCAGGCAGGGCACTGGCAAATCTAAGCACCTGGGTCGGGCCAGGTCCAGTTGCAATACACACCAACACATATTATGGCTTAGACTGGGTGCTGGCTGGGCTGAGGTAGGCTTTAGCTCCCACCAACATGAGCTGGAATTGGGGGTGGGCCATGCCGGGCCATGCTACAGCACCCATGGGCAAAAGCTGGGGTGAGGCAAGCCATGTCAGACCAGGCTTTGGCACCCAACCAGCAAGACCTGGGGGCAAGGGGTAAAGCTGGTAGGAGAACTGTGGAGGGCTCTCTGCTGGACAACCACTCCCACTGGAGAGCATGAGTTGGGATCGGGGTAGACTAGACCGGGCAGAGGTACAACACCTGTGGGCCTCATGTGAGCAAGATCAGGAAAAAAACAGGCTAGGTTGATGGTTCCCACTGGTATAAGCACAAATCAGAGTGGGTGAGGGTTGGTTGGGCTTTGCCACAGCAGCAGCTGGCAAACGCTGGCACTGGGGGCTATTCTGTCAAACTAAACTGCAGAACCACCTGGAAAGTGCATGATCTGTCAGTGGTCCCAGGAAGGAAATAGTGGGAACCTCTCTCTTGGATTTCCACTCCCACTAGAGAGTATGAAAACCAGGATGGGGCAAAACGTGGCTGGACAGAATGGCACCCACTAGCATGTGTGTGGGCTAGATAGAGGATGGTTGGGTTGAACTAGGCTTCAATGCCCATTGACATGTAGGTGGGCTGAATGGGATGTGGGACAGACTGAACAAGTCTGCTGTACATATTGGCAAGCACGGGAACCAGGGTAGGGGGTAGGCCTGGTGAGAGTTATTGGGAGTCACCTTGATTAGGCTGTAGCCCCCACTTGTTTGTGTGAGAACCAAGTGTAAAGTGGGCAGAATCAAACTGGACTGCAACACTCACTGGTTCGTGTGAAAGACAGGACTGGAAACAGAACTGACCCAGCAATGGCAACCACCAACATATATATAAGCTAATTGGGTCAATAGACTTGCCAGACCCTGTACTGGGATGCACACACAAGAATCAGGTCTGGGATCACCCCAGATGAAGCTTCTTTAAGTATCCTTCAATTGAACTAATCTCAGACCCCCAACCATGAAGAGAAATGCAGATTCCATGGTCTGACCATGGAGTGCAAGTGTCAAAGCTGAGCCTACTCAAAGGCTCAGATGGAACAGTAGACAGCAAATCCAAGTGCACATGGAGGATATGGCAGTCTATTGGAACCTGCAGAGGACACCTGGCACCACAATAGGATGGAGGACAGAACAAAATCGATACCTACCCTAGCCATGTGTTGGCAGTGAAAATCTGGGCTAATGGAGACTCTAAGATAGACTGTGTCAGCCAGTGGGTTCTGGAGAGATTTCATCATGCTTGAAATGGCAAGATCAGCAGCAATTCATAACTGTTAGACTATCAAAACCACTTGAGTAGGACCCTCAGAGCATGCCCCACATTGGGGACCTGGGATGCGTGGGAGGCAGAATGGGGCTTCTCCCTTTATATCCCCATTTACTGCAGATATGAAAAATAATAATAATAATAATGTAGAAACAATTGTCTTACCCACTTTCCTGTAGCCCTTGAAACTTTTTGTGCTAATCAACTATGTAAAGATAATCAAAATAAATTTTTTTAAAAAATTTAGCGATGAACGGGATTTACACGTAGCATTGAAGGATTGTTGGCACTGGTTTCCTGTCAACTGAAGTGACATCACAGCCTCGACAGTACCCTCTTGTCCATTCTGCCTGGAATAAGAGATATATCTAACAGAAGAACTGTAACTGACAGTTTGTCTAAATGGTTAAGAAGTTGGAACTAAACCAACTAAACCAACTAACTAAAAAGATATGACCTTATAACAAAGTCTATTTATCTAGTATCCAGGCTTCTTGAGCCATCTAACAGATAAAGTTATCAGGGTAACGCAATCATGGACACCATGACCTGACTTTAAATCTGAGCAGACCAATAACCCTGTCATCTGTTTAATTTTCTCACATTAGTAATTACCACTAGGCTAACCATATATTCTTGTATCATGATGCAGTAAAATAATTGGCACAAGGAAAAATCTGATATCCTAACTTTTCTTCCTTTGGAGTGAGTATAAGTTATTTATTCTTTCTAGGTTTAGATTATCTTTCTGCAGATGACATTCTGAGAATCATGGAGAATATAACTTGTAGTGAACATTTAATGACATAATGTATTTTATAAGGCACCTGTGATACTTCCTCATACATGAAAGGCCTTGATCAATGCTCAAATACAGTTCTTTAGTCTATAGATCTATAGATCTGTCAGCTAGTTCTCTATTTCCCAAATGTTCACAGCAACCATGCTGGGTAAGATCAAAGCAAGAAGACAGTAGTTTTATCTGGGTCTCACACAAATGTAGTAGACCAAGTACTTGTACCATATTGCCATACTCTTCTCCTTCCAGTCCACTAATAGAAAGCTGTAATGGATGTGGACCAGGCAAGATTTGAACTGGTGTTCACATGGGATGCCAGCAATTTATTTCAAGTAAAATAATTAAAAGAAAGAAAAATAAACCTTTGTAATCTTGGCTGGGTTAATTATCCCTTAACTTTAAATGCTGAACTAAGTTCTGCACGACCCAGCTATTAATATGAACCACAGGTTCATCTAAATCCTTTTCTTTGGTGCAGCTTTTAGTTTTTTCCTGCTTTGCATTTGTAATCATTTGCCACAAGGATGAGCCAGTTACTTTAGCTAAAAATGCTTTTCTAATGTGTTAATTCATGTAAAGGCAATATGCAAACTTTTTACCTAAGTATGCGAAGACTTAGGTCAAAGGAAAAGACTACAGTAAGTTATGATCTGAGATGACTCAGGAGTGGAAGTTGATAATATTCTTCCTTTCTGGCTTCAAAAATAGAAGAGAGAGAGAGAGAGAGAGAGAGTGTGTGTGTGTGTGTGGTGTTCATTCAACTTCCCAGAAATAAGCTAGAAAAAAATTACGGAAAATCTCACAAATCATCCTTATATTAGTATGGGCGATTGGGGGTAATTAGAAAACTTTTCCTTTATTGTTAAAATTTCCACAGTTGGGAGACAAATTTATAGGCAGAAGAAGAAATCCTGAAATAAAAGGAAATAATAAGTGGTTTTCTGGGTTAGATAATGAGAGGTGCTGTAGTGGTGGAGCATGGGAAACATTGTGATCATTTTCATTTGCAAATTGCAACTAATGACTTTTGTATTGGTGTAAGAGAAGTTCTAAGAACTAATTAAAAATAATTGATACATTAATGCTAATAAATTCATTTGCCAACCAGCACAAATACACTTTTAATTTGAGGGCATGATCTATGCTCACAAAAGCCTAGATGAGTCTGCAATTTAAAGATGACTGTTCAGAAAATTGTCAAAGACCCATGGAAAGCTAAAAGAAGTTAATTAGGCTTCTGCTAAAATGAAAGACAAATCCTGCTTTTGGGTTCATAGGTGAGTTAACAGGAGATCAACAGTGTGATTAAAGGTTCAATTTGTTTGAAACACACCTTTATGTCATCTGAACAGCAGGGGTTTCAATGGTTTAGAAGCGAAGAATATGAGTCGCACAATTCATATCTGTTGATATATAAACACTTTCTTAATCCCTGACACTTTAACATACACAAGAAGAGACACATTACAAGGCAGTCACAGAGAAAGTAGAGAATTATTGAATAACATAGATAACAGGACAGGCAATAGGCAAAGTGGCTAAAAGAGAAGTTTCAAAATGGGCAAGCATTCAAAACCTACAATGGAGGACACAGAACTACCAGCACAAGGCACAGGAAAAAAATTACCATGCTTAAGAAATAGGGGACATTATGTTCTACAGCAATATTGTCCTTTATATTGTGTACTGGCAGGAATTGTTAGAAGTAGGAAGTGGCCAGGTATAAGACTTAAGAGATGAGGAAGTACTTCAATTTTGGGATAAAAAGTTTGTATTTAAACCATTAGATAAAAAATATTTGTATTTATAAGCTTGAACTACAGTGGAATGGATTTTGAAACTCTTATTTCACAGCATAAATGATATTCTTTCATGAATCAATGCAGAAAACCTTTCTGAAAATGATTTGATGAAAGCAGTTCTAGTTAATAATGGTGTTAAACAGAATCTTTCAAATCACTTCATTGGTAAATATATTTTTATCTTTGGCAACTGAAACTACTCTTAATTATGCTTTGGTCCTCAAAAACCCTCCTGAGAAGTTTTGTGGGCAGGTTCAGACAACTCTTTCAATGTCATTTCCTTTTATTTATTTATTTATTTATTTTTTAGTGCATATGGTCTAAGGAGCACTGCTTTACAAAATACCATTTAGCCTGCAAAATAATGATCCTAGTATCAATTTTTAGCAATCCCAATGCTATTGGAGCAGCAAAGAAAAAATAATAATCAGTGTGTGACAAGGGAAAGACGGATTGATACCAAAGTAAGAGTTATAGCAGCATTAATGTCCTCTGATACTCATTTGCATATATTTGGGGACAGAGAAAAGTAAACAATGAGTCAAAACTGCTTCCAAGTGGACAAAGGAGGAACGAGGGAAAGCAATACTATTACATTCTTAAAAGTGTGTCTATAAGTTACATTGAACTTTTTAATTTTTGCGTGGTTTTTTTGGTTTTTGGGCTTTTTCTTAGTTCTTAAGATACGTTTTCTTCTGATTTGAAAGGCACAGTAATTGTGAAAGAAGAAAAGATATGGAACCAAAGAGACACAACTTCCATCTACTGGTTTGCTCAAGAATTGGCCACAACAACCAGAGCTGGGCTAATTCATTGCCTGGTGCCTGGGGTGTCTTTCATTTCCCCCACGTGGGTGCAGGGACCCAAAGGCTTGAGCTATCCTTTGCTTTTTTCCCAAACCATAAGCAAGGAACTGGATTGGAAGTAGAGCAGCTGGGACACAAACTGGCACACAACGGGATACTGGAGACCCAAGAGGAAGCTTAGCTTACTGTCATGACACCAGTCCCACAAATAAAATTTTCAAAAATGGATTATGAAATGTCTCAAAGTTATTAGCAACATTCTGTTTCCAATGTCAGAACCTGATCTTTCCTTGTTTCTAGTGTTTATTTTTACATAAATTGCATTTTTATAGTCAAATAATTGTTTGAGAGGTAGAGGAAAGAGAAACAAAGAAGTAGAGAAATAGATAGCACATTGCTGCGTTAGTTCTACATAGGAAATGCCGACCAGTCAAAACAGGCTTTCCACATCAGTGCTGAGCTACAGAATTACAAAACAAAGAACTACTCTCTTTCTTCTAAGGTTTATAACAGGAGCTGGATTACAAGGCTGGTTATAAGTGAAGGGGATACTCTACTCCAAAGAGTTTGTAGAAGGTTAAGTTAAAGGTAAGTTTATTGAATAGTTTTTTGTTGCAGCAGATTAAACCATAGCATATGACACTAGTATCCTATATATCTGAATGCTGGTTTGAGTCTTGGTTGCTCTACTTCCTCTCCATTTTCCTGGTAACAATCTTCAAAGAGAGGACCAGGATGGAGTTCTTGGCTTCTGGTTTCAATCTGGTCCTGACCTAATTGTAGCAGCCATTTGGGGAATGCAAAAGAATATGTGGGATGGATAGATCAGTAGTTATGGAGTGTTATGGTGTGACTGGCACTTGCCTACTTTGATGTATCCCTGTATCACCTAAGATTGGACCATTTTTTTATGCAATACCTCATGGCTGCAGGCTTTGGCACACCTATTCCCCATCATGCCTCACCTACCATCATGTATGACACATAATGGTGACTGTATGCATGTTGCTGTCTCATGTGGAAACATCAGGAACCTTTCTAGATACCACATTTTTGTGCTATAGCCCACCTTGTCTCCACCAAGTTGATATTCTATTAAGCACCACCCCAATCCTATAAAGGAAAACTCCAACTTTGATGGAAACAGCAGCCCTTCTTACCTTATTCAGAGTGTTCCACATAGTGACATCTGAATATATACTTTTAAATAATCTTGCCTACCTTTACCTCTATCTATTTCTTTGCTTTGAATTCTTTGCCAAAACAAGAATTTGAAGTAAAACCAGCAAGCAACTCTGTTCACAAAAGACTGAAGATATGTCTTTCTCTTTCTCTCCATTAAACTGTCAGATAAACAAAAAGTGAATCTTTATAAAAAATATGCTTATTTTGATGGAAAAGTTTTGAAACTCATACATAATACCACATAACATGTATTTCTCTGTAAACAGTGATGAACACTCATGCACAAGTATTTCAAAATGTCTTACCCAAGATGCAATTATGTTTTTATTCCATTTTTGTAAACTTTTTGAAGTATCTTCACTTGTGTATTTCATGTTTTCCCTGATTTGTAACAACTAACATAAAGAGCAAGAGAGTATAAAATGTGATGCATATGAGCAATATCAACCTCTTGAGATTTGATCCTTGTTACTTTATTTTAAAGACTTTTTTTTTTTTTGGAAAGTCAGACTTACAGAGAGAAGGGGAGACAGAAAGAATGAACTTCCATCTGCTGGTTCAATCCCCAAGTGGCTGCAATGGCCAGCGCTGAGAGGACCCAAAACCAGGGGCCAGGAACTTCTTCTGAGTCTCCCATGATTGCACAGGTTTCCAACGCTTTGGGCCATCCTCAAGTGCTTTCCCAGCCTGCAGGGAGCTGGATGGAAAGTGGAGCAGCTAGGACACAAACTGGCACCCATATGGGGTCCCGGAATTTGCAAGTAGAGGATTTAGCCACTAGGCTGTCATGCTCAGCCTAAGATTTGATTATTGTCTTTACTCTTGAATAGTGGTTTTCCTACTTATTACTTACTGAGATTCTTTACATAATGGATTATAGTGAATTGTTTATATAGTGGTTAAGCTTGTGTTTATAAAATAAATTGAAAACACGTCATTGTAAAAATTAAAAGAAATAATAAGAAAGGAAGGAAGTGGAAGTGTGGGAACATTTGTGAGTGAGAAATTAGGGTAAGAAGTATGACTATCTTCTTAAATCTGCATATATGAAACAGGACATCTGTTCATGTTTGATAAATAAAAAGTGATTTAAGGTGTATATACACATACACATGTATTATGTATATATTCATGTATGTGCAACTTTTTAAAGAAACAAATGATCAGCGATAACTGCATGATTAAAGTATAGAGGGACTCAGTACATTCAGTCTCACACATACTAGGCGAACACAATAGGAAACAAACCTTAATGCAGGGCTGGGAAATCTTTTTTTTTTTTCCAAGGGTTATTTTGATATTTATGATATCATTCATGAACCATACGTAATTATCAACTTAAAAATCCTGCTATATATTTAATAGAATCTTCATCTTACCTGTCTTCGTCTTGTATGACCCATGCGCCAGATGTTCCCCACCCTTGGAAGAAAGGCTTTGGAATCAAGCTGCTCCTACATTTAAACAGAAACATTTCATTAGTAAACTTGACAAAGTTTATCACATTCACTAAGCTTCAGATCCTCATCACAATAGCAAAATATACAACTGCATACTTCATAGGGATTTGTGGGGGAAAATGAGGGCCTTTTTGCTCTCCAATCACATTAACTATCAAATTTTTAAGTGGGTAATTTAAATATGTTAACAACTTAAAGAACATCGGAATATTAAGGCAGAATAAAATGTCTTCATTTTTCTTCTAATCTTAGACTATTTGATTCTAGAAAGGAAAAGCTATGTTGAAAGTTCTTCACTCTTTATGTTAAAGATAACACATAATTAAATTTAATACTATAAAATAAATTGAAAACTATAAAAATAGTCATAGGCGTATGAAATAATGCTTGCTTACTGGCAAAACGAAACTTGATATTCTTCTTGAATTACTTTCCCAGCATGAGTGGAAAGTAATGACAGAATGAGTATGTTTGAAATGGTTTCCTTCATTCACGATATGAAGATAAGACACAAAATATAATAATTTCAAGAAAAATAAAAGTAGAGATCTACGTTATAGTGGTTCTGCTGGGCAAATTTGCACAACTCAATTATATATATGAATTAATAAAAGAAAATGTCTGTCCTACACTATGCTGTGAAATTGTAAAAACCAAAATGAGATTACTTGGAAAAATACTTGGAAAAGTCACATGCATTTGAAAATATGAGGACATATACATATGTATATATATATTGGGCAGGCTAAAGCCAGGAAACAAGAAGTCCATTCATGTCAACCATCTTGGTGGCAGGTGCTTAAGTACTTGAATCATCTCTTGCTGCCTCCCAAGTGGACTAGCAGGAAGCAAGATGGGAAATGGAGATGGTCTTGGTTTTTATGCATTTCAAAATGCAACATGGGTGTCTCAAGCTATGACTTAACCCTCTGCACCCCAATACCTAATCACAGGAACTAATCATAAGTAGTAGGCAACATTAATGTTTTTAGCCACATACTTTATTACATTTACTACACTTCAGAATTTTTGTACGTGTATTTATTAACATATCATGTTAAGCAGTTTGTCTTCTTATCACATGAAGTGCAGGAGTTTCACACTTGCTGACTCCATAGTATTTATATATGATTTTATTCAGAGTTGTCTTTAAAAGGGGATTTGTTTTTCATTTGAAAAGCAGAACTATGAGGAGAAAGATCTTCCATCCATTGGTTCATATCTGCAAATAGCTGCCACAAATGGAACTTAGATTGAAGTCAGAAGCCTGGAGCTTATTCTGAGTCTCCCACACGAGTGCAGGAACCCCAGGACTTAAGCCATCTTCTGCTGTTTCCCTAGGTCATTAGCAGGGAGTAGGATCGCAAATGGAACATCCAGAAATCCACTGGCAACCATAGAGAATGTGATGGTGTCGCAGGCTGAGGATTAACATGCTACGATGCCCCTGAGTTTCTACACAGATATTTCTTTAATAAGTAACAAAGGAACTAATTAAGGTTGCTTTGCACTCATTAATAGACACAGATATTATTTTGTGAGTTTAATATTGAAAATATAATCAACTTTTTAAATTTTTTTACATGTGTATGAATCTAATGGTGCCAATGAACATTCTTAAATATTTTTAAAAAACGCATTGCACCTTTTTCATTGCCATAGGAAACTCACCTTCAAAAGAACAGTGATTTGTTTTGTTTAAGTAAGGATGACTACGGGACAAAATGAAAAGGATTTGGCAGTGCTTCTAACTGATATTATTTAATAACTAGCTGACAGTTTAAACATTTTCATGAGCATTGTTTTGGGGATTATAAAAAATTTAAAGCTCCAAGCCTAATGAGAAAATTTATTTTTATAGTTGTTGCAATGTTTGGTTAGATGATTTGTTGTGATTCAGGATAGTTGAAATCCTTTATTGCAGATCCAAATTATTTTCTTGAAATTTGTCTAGCAAGCAATATAAATTCTTCAACACTATAAGAAGTTTTGCTATGTTTCCTTGATTTTCTTTTTCCTTAAATTCATTTTCTCTTTTTCTTTCTTCCTACACACAATTTCCTATCCCCAATAGGGAGTTGGTCCAATATCTGTTTGGGTATTCATTCCATCTGGAGAGCATTAAAATCAGGACTGGGGCAGGGGTGGCTAGACAGAACGGCACCCACCAGCATGTGTATGGGCTGGAGAGTAGGGCTGGTTAGATTGAACTAGGCTTTAATACCCATTGACATGTACAAGAGCTAATTGGGATGTGGAACAGACTGGACTAGTCTGTGGTACATACTGGCAAGCATGGGAACCAGGGTAGGGGGCAGGTCTGGTGGGGATTATTGGGAGTTTCCCTGACTAGGCTGTGGCTACCACGGTTTGCATGAAGGCCAAGTGTGAAGTGGACAAAATCAGGCTTGACTGCAACACCCATTGGTTCGTGTGGATGACAGGGCTAGAAACAGATCTAACCCAGCAAATGCAACTAACCAGCATATGCATAAGCTGATTGGGGCAACAGACTTTGCCGGACCCTGTTCTGGCAAGCAACCACAAAAATCAGGTCTGGGGATCACCCCAGACAAAGTTTCTTTGGGGAATCCCTCCAATTGAACTGCTGATCTCAGAACCCCAGTCATGAACAGACTAGGTCAACCAGTGGATTCTGAATAGATTTCATCATGCTTGGAATGGTGAGATTGGCAGCAATTCAGAACTGTTGAACTAGCAAAACTGCTTGAGCAGGACCCTCAGAGTTGCCTTACATTGGGGATCTGGAAGGGTGGGAGGAAGGATGGGGCTTTTCCCTTTATCTCTCCCCTTACCCCAGATACAGAAAAAATAATAATATTAATGTGGAAATAATGGTCTTACCCACTTTCCTGTAGCCCTTGACCCTTTGTGCCCTAATCAACTATGTAAGATTATCAAAATAAAAGATTAGAATTGCTTATATTAAACAAATCAGGAATATGTGGATTTACAGACCTTGACTCACTGCAATATGTTACATATCAAATATCTTCTAAAATGGAAACACGATGAAGTGAAGAACTTTCTTTATAAATGCAATCCCTTTCTACATTCAAAGATCTCATGAATTAATTCTGCTCTTGAACTAGAGGAGAAAAATCTTTTATTTTTAAATTTATACATATACTACACTGGAATGTTCAGGCATAATTATTTCCCAAATGGTCTACTAAAAGAGTTGTAAAAATATGTAAAATTGCCTCTTTAGAAATTGTCAACGTTACTTTGAATTGCCATTTCTATATTCCAACCTATTCAGGAATGCATTTTCAGACTGGGAAGAGCAAAACAGTTTTAATGTACTTACTTCTTTACCGTTCCCAAGAGGAGAAAAAAAAGAGGATAGCCTCTGTAAAAAAAAATATCTTCCCCTCGATTTGAATGCATTCCTCTGCCTTCTGTTTCTCATTAAATGCACTGATGTTAGTTATTTGAATATTCAGTGTAATAACTTTTTGAATACAATCCATAAAATTAAAGTTTGAGATTTAAAACATGCATCATTTGGAAAGGGGAGCAAAAGTTATTCTAATATATTTTCAATATTTGTGATACTTATTATATTCCATATGTGCATATGTTTCTGTGATTTTGTGAGTATGTGTGTATGAGAAAAGATAGAGAAACAGAACGGTCAGGGCACTATCTGGCCTCACAGGAATCTGTAGTAAACCCAACATCTCTTATACTTCCCAAAGCCTTATATCTTTGCTAATATTTATTTATTTATTTATTTATAAAAATGTATTTTTATTTTTTTTTTATTGGAAAGGCGGATATACAGAGAGGAGAGACAGAGAGGAAGATCTTCCATCCGATGATTCATTCCCCAAGTGAGCGCAACGTGTCGATGCTATGCCAGTCCAAAGCCAGGAGCCTCTTCTGGGTCTCCCACGCGGGTGCAGGGTCCCAAAGCTTTGGGCCGTCCTCGACTGCTTTCCCAGGCCACAGGCAGGGAGCTGGAAGGGAAGCGGGGCTGCCGGGATTAGAACCTGCGCCCATATGGGATCCTGGGCGTGCAAGGCGAGGACCTTAACCACTGCGCCACTGCACCGGGCCCTGCTAATGTTGATTAATTAACATGTAGTAGTATGACACACAGAGTCAACATTTTATGCCAATCATGGCAATTTAAATGTTTTTTTTGTACAGAGCAGCACATATTATTTTTTTTTTGGTCAAATAGTCTGTTTAGATCTTATATTTAGCTATAAAATATCGCTGATGCTTTTAAGCTTTGGCTTTGCTGTTGGGTGTGCTCAGTAAACCTAAAGAAATCTGACAGTCCAATGTAACTGGTAAGTTTGAAGATCTTATTTTTCATTTCATAATGCAAGTAATGGGTATTTAATTAAACATTTAAAACATTTTGTTATATTTTTTCTGTACTATCTTGACATTTTCATTATCATATAAATTACTTTTTCACTGCACACAAAACATTTTAATTAACTACTAATAGATTTTTAAGACATTGTTGATGTATATTATGTTCTAATATCAACCTTTTTGTTTTAAAATTGTATTCATTTTATCTCTTTGAAAGGTAGAGAGGAGAAAGATTAAAGGAAGATAGACCAGAATGAGAAGAGACCCTAATAAAAAAATTCCCCAAATTCATAGTAATCAAGGCTTTAGATACTCCTCACACTATTAATTACAATATTATTACTTAAGATACATTTTTAAAATATATCCTATCATGGGTTGGGACAGGACTCATGAACAAGGTAGATTATTAAGAAACCCTCTGTAATAGAATATTAATCTGAAAACAAAAAATAAATAGGGACAGTGCTTGGTGGTATGCGAGATGGCATAGGATAGAATGTGATCCAACACATTTACTTGGGGTAATGCTTGAATAAGGAAATCTAACGAAATACAGTTTATGGATTCCAAGCATATTTTAAGATAAAGTAAAATAGAACTGAGTTTTGATCACTAGTGAAAAAGAGCAAACATATTTACATCTTTCTCATGCATCACAATCTAAATTATTATTACAGATATGCTTAGAATGGAGTAGTTCTAGAGAAAAAACAACCGATTTCCAAAAAGGAAAAAATATAGAAACGTAGATACTATACATTAAGAAACTCCAAGGTATGTGTGAGTCATAGCTGGCGTCTTAAACCACTTTCCCATATGCTTATGGAATAGAACAGAGACCCTAGGAATAATTAGCACAGATTCAGTAACCAAACTTTGATAGCTGTATCATAAACATGCAATGGGGAAGGGATAGATTCTTCAATGAATGGCACTGTCAAACTATGTAACTGTGCACGAGAATGAAATTGGCCCTTATCTCAAACCAGATGAAAAAAAGCACCCCAGATATTTTAAGAACTTAATAAAACCCTGAACCTGATGAGTTGCCATTGATCTGGGCATGATTTTCTAGCTAAGACTCCAAAAGCATAGGCAACAAAAACAAAAGTAGAACGTAAGATCAAATAAAATTAAACAGCCTCATACAGCAAATACAGAAATCAACCATTTGAGTCCAACCTGAGAAAATAGTTCACAATATAAATTTTATAATTAGTTGATAATCAGGAAAACAAATGACCCAGTTAAAACACAGCAATGTAAATTAAGAGAAAATTTTCAGATGACAAATAACCAAGAAATGCTCAAAAACAGTCTCACTAATCATGAGGGAATTACATATCTAAATCATGATGAGATATCCATTCAAACTTGTTCAAATTAGAAACATCACAAAGACAAGGACAACAAATGTGAATTTGTAGAGAAAAAGGACTCTCGCATATGGAATGTTAGTATGCTTTTAAATGCTACAGTCATCATAAAACACAGCACAGAGTTTCCAAAAGTATTTTTTAAAATAAATATTCATGAGCCTGGCAGCGTGGCCTAGTGGCTAAAGTCCTCTCCTTGAATGGGCTAGGATCCCATATGGGCACCGGTTCTAATCCCAGCAGTTCCACTTCCCATCCAGCACCCTGCTGGGAAAGCAGTCGAGGATGGCCCAAAGCCTTGGGACCCTGCACCCATGTGGGAGACCTGGAAGAAGTTCCTGGATCTTGGCTTCAGATCGGCATAGCATCAGCCGTTGCACACACTTGGGGAGTGAATCATTGGATGGAAGATCTTCCTCTCTGTCTCTCCTTCTCTCTGTATATCTGACTTTGTAATAAATAAATAAATCTTAAAAAAATAAATATTCATATGCTCCTTCAGTCCACTCACTGAGTATACATGTATTTATTTATTTATTCATTTATTTATTACATGATTATTCAGAAAAGCCAAGGTATGGAACTTACTTAATTATCCTTTTATGATCATATATATTTATAGATATATCCACGTATATATATACAAATTCCCACATATGTCAGTGTGTTTGCATCTTATATGTATATTTTTCACATTCATATATTATATATACTGGAGTGAATCAAATAATGATTGAATTTTTCAGCTTTTAAAAATTATGAGGGCCCGGCACGGTGGCGCAAGTGGTTAAGGTCCTCGCCTTGCACACCCGGGATCCCATATGGGCACCGGTTCTAATCCCGGCAGCCCTGCTTCCCTTCTAGCTCCCTGCCTGTGGCCTGGGAAAGCAGTTGAGGACGGCCCAAAGCTTTGGGACTCTGCACCCGTGTGGGAGACCTGGAAGAGTCTCCTAGCTTCGGATTGGCATAGCATCGACCATTGCGGCTCACTTGGGGAGTGAATCATCGGATGGAAGATCTTCCTCTCTGTCTCTCCTCTCTGTATATCTGCCTTTCCAATGAAAAAAATAATAAAAATAAAATCTTTTAAAAAAAATTATGAAATTCTATCATTTGCATTAACATAGAGGGCCTGGAGGATTCTATACAATTGATAGAAAGAAGAAGAAAATATGGCAGTAGCTCATTTATCTGTGTAATCTGAAAAAAACCTGAGCTCTTTTATTTGATTCAGTCTTCATGGATTATCTAGTTCTCCTTCTAACTAGCCTACACTCCTGGTGGATAAATTGCAAAGTTTTATAATAACTTAGATCATTTTAGATCATATTTTTGTCTTATTTTAAAATACAGTATTTGCTTTTAGAGACTTGTGAGAAAAAGGTCATGTCAAACTCATTAAAATTGCTTGACAAGTTAAAACTTGTCAAGTAAAAATTTGGGTTCCTGTGTCTTTCTGATTAATTTTTGCTTTTTAATAATTCTTGAAAGAGTTTGTATTTTTCTAGGCTTAATAATATATAAAAGACCTTCAGTTCATCATAGGTTGACTAAATCACTCCCAGTGAGCTTGAAGGAATTCATGTTGAGGAATTAATTATGCTTTTTATTTTTATGTTGAATTCTACTTCCCATAAGCTCTTTGATGTCCACTCATGGAATCCAAGTGTTTCTGTCTACTGGTGCCTCATCATTAAGTCATAGAAATGTGTTTGATGTGATTTAATTTTTAACTCCCACTCAGGGTTAAGCATTCATTTTAGCAGACACTAAGTTAATACTTCAGGTTTGAAAATGACTATACGTACTATGTCAAATTGCTTAACCTTTCCTTTTCCTAATCACCTACTAGTGATAAGCTACTATTGAAATAATTGGGATGTTACATTAAAAAAATATTTAAGGATTTCAGACAAAAGAATGATGTTTTATTTTAGGGTAAAACTTTGAAACACCAGTATACTTTTGTGCAACTTTAGGAATTTTTGCAGTACTGATTATGTTTATACATCACTTCTGATATGCCCTGCCTTGTTGTAAGCTCTTAATAAACATGAAGAACCAATACAATTAATGGTAAGGAGGCAAAGTGCTTTTCACAGTTTCTGTGTTTCTTAGTTCTGCTGTCTTTCTACCATGTCCCTTGCTTAATCAGAGTATTTATTCAGCTGTATCACAGCCTTATACTAGCACACAGGCGGCCTCCTTTCAGCATTTATCATTTTCTTGTCATTGCTCAGGTAATACCTTAACAAATTCATTATTTTCCTAACCCCAGATTTAATGGAGTTTCCCTTCCTGTTAGATTAAAATTCTGTAATATAGAAATACATATAACATGTTATATATACACAAAATAAATGTGCCAAAAAGCCAGGTTATACATGTCAGACCCTTCTAACATATTTGGAGTGTATTTCATGAATCTACCAGAGAATAAAGGAGAAACTTGTAAGAAGAATCCTGTCAGAACTGTGAGGGCTCCCCAGGGTCTTTGAAATTCCTTCTACAGAAAATAACTTTAGAAAAGAAGATAGATTCGCTGTGAGCCAACCCCGCTTTCCACATTTTGTCTGTACTTCCATATGATAGGAGACAGTGCTGTCATGTGTTCAGTAGCCATGTCTTCATAGTAATTTTATAAAGATTTTGTTTTTCTCTCAAAGTTCTAAGAAGCTATACCAATTTCAAAATTCATCTAGTGAGCACTTTTTCATGAACTTAAAAACTGGAATTAATACCTGGTACTTATAAAAGCAGTCATCATTACTAATTGCTAGCTAGTTCTCATTCTCAACTTCCCACCTGCTTAGACTGCTTTGCGTATATCCTTGTGGTCATATAGAGGGCCATCTAATTTGTTCTGATCAATTAGCTCTGAAGGGACAAAAACCATGAGGCTCTCGAGGCTCTTGTGAGCCAGAATATTCTAGTTTTGGTGCAAACCCCTTCAGAGCTTTTCATTTCTCTGGAATGGTGATTGGTTGTTATGTAGTTACATTCTCTCTCGTTCTTCCTCTCTTTCTCTGATTTTATTATATCTGTGTGGTGATAAATGGCAGGAAACAACTTTCAGGCCCAAATACGTACGTGACATAAAGTGGGAATAAACTCATTCTATTTCAAGACATTCGAAGAGTGGGGTTGTATCTTACTACGGCAAACTGTTCTTCCTTCAAGTGAGGTTCTGTGAATTTAATTTCTCCTGGTGTCCCTACCTTGGACTGTAGGTCAAACCATGATTTCCATAATACCCAAAAGTTATGTTTTAATAATGTTATTCCAAGATTCCTCCCCTCATATCCCCAAAATCCCTGAAGGAAATGACATAGCCCATAAAATAAAAGTTTTGCTACTAGAGCATTCTAAATCTATCAGAGGTTCTCAGAGACAGGGATTCTCTGCCAATTTATCATTCTCACTTGACAAATGTGTAGGTTTGTTAATCTCCCATTGCAGTGCTTTGAAATTAGTAATCCTGGTGTTAAGGAAAGCAGAAGGGCGGTCAGTTTCATAACTGAGCCTGACCTGATTCTCAGGTGATAAATACCCTAAGTTGAAACGGCAAGGGGAGGTTTTCTACACCCTGCTGTGCTGCCATTATCAGTCAATGACTCACTTCCTTTTTCCTTAGTCCTTCCTAATGCAATGCAGAGACATGTCATGGGCTGTGTGTTTAGCACAGACTGACTTCAGCTGCCAGCTAGCTGCTGGCTGGCTTCAGAGAATACTAAAAAGGAATTTATGCACCAACACAGGGTTCACAGACAAATCTGTTTATGCTTTTCTTTTCCTTCCAATTTATGTGTTAGATAATTTATTGAGAAGAGGCCTCTAAGTATAGGTTTTATGGTGTCCCGTTGGAAACTTGACACTAATCTCCAGGCATGAAAAGCCTATGTCAGTCTATTCAGGTTTCCTTCTTCCCACTCCCCACTCTATTTCCCCCCCTCGACTAAATTGATCCCCAATAAACAAAAGAACAAAGCATGTTGATGAATCAAAAATGGGTTTAGCTTTAATAATTTACTATGTAATTTCATGGCAAGCCTTTTAATGATGCTTAATTTTCTTAATGCTCTTAATCCTCTGCAAGAAAAATGTTGATAACGCTACACATTATTATATTTGAGGGAGGACTGTGTTCCTGCAAGTAATTGCTTAATTACTTTAGTGCATTGTGTGCTGCTGGCTTGATGTGTCTCTCCATCTGTTTTCTTTCATTTATTGAATTGATGCCATTTGACAAAAGAGCAAATGTGAGTCGCAGGAGATAGAGAGGGGAATAGGTCATAAGCATAAAGCTTTGGGGAGGATATGGTGGTTTAGAAACTTAAGTCAGGAAGCCAAAGAGTAACATACTGGACTTCAAAGCCGAAATACTGTGTGTGAATGCAAACTCAGCCTCCTGCCATTACCATTTCAAGCTAGTCAAGAAAAGCTCAGTGTTCTCATTGGCAAGTGGGGAAAAGAATTACAATAACTGAGTAATTCCCGTGTGTCAACGCTAGGTAGATGAAAATTATTTATAATCCAAGTGATTTGCAATCTTACTGCCTGTTTGCTGATGGAGCTCAGTACCAATATTGATATATTTATTTGATAAGCTTAGTAACTGAAATTTAGAGCTCTTAATGATGGTAGTACACTTGATCCTTACTGTAGTCTATTGTTCTGTTTTCTGTTGAATTTAGTCTTGCTTTCCATTTTACAAAGTAGAAAACACTTTTCAAATACTGACATGTTCTACTATAGAAATGAAAAGGGATTACAAATCCCAGTATCTTCTGTAATCCTGCTTCATATCTCCAACCTCATTATACTTTAAAGTGAAATTATTTCCTTCCATAAATCTAATACCCCTATGTGTTAAGGCTGGTTTGTTCCACCAATGTTCCCTCTGAAAAGCACACTTCATTTAAGTCTGATTGGGGTGGTTGCACAGTACTTCTGGTTCTCGTATGGCCTATTGCTTAACTACATGTATGCTATAGTGAAACTCAATTTTGCTCAAATACTGGTTCTGTCAAATAAACACTGTAAATTTGAAAACAATGCTAAAGCATTTCATTTATCAATTCTGTATATTTTGCATAATACTAATTGCCCTATTGAGTTATCATGTATCATGTTATAACAGAAACTAAAGTATGTAAAATGATTATAATATTCTGTACCTAATTCACACTTCAAAAATAGTAACTTATGTAAATTGATACCCTAATCTGAGTCTCCTGCAATTGAGGTATAACTTATAAATTCATATTGTCTTTCCACCCTCCAAAGCACATAGAATTGCTGGATTAATTATTTCAAATTATATTTCAGTCCAGTTGTTAATCTGAGTAATCCAAATGTTCCTAAACAACTACAAAATTGTTGCTAGTTTTGCTCCATGGGCTCACAAAACAAGCCATCAGTATATTTCAGAGATTTTATAAAAAGCCTATAATAATGCTCAAAAAAATTTAATTGCAGACAAATAAATAATTTTTATTTTCTTTTTAAATTTTTTATAAAAACAAATAATTTTTAGATAAGAAGGAAGCAATAATAAAGGCTTACAAATGGTTCTCTACCAAAAGAGGCAAAGCGTGAGAGAGAGAGAGAAAGAAACAAAGAAAGAAAGAAAGAAACAAACAAACAAACAAACAAAGGGAGAGAGAATTTTGGAGTGTTTAGAAGGAAGAGAAGCAGAGAAAATGGAGGAAAGGAAGGGGAGACAGAACACCCCACCAACCCTGATTGCATTATTTACCTATACCCTTGATGCAAATCCTGCCATCCCTGATAATTTGAAGCCATTGACACCAGTTGTATAACACAGTTATGCAAATGTAAACATTGACATTTGCAAGCCAGCATTAACAATATCAATCATACACTGGAAAATGGGTAATTTAGTTTTTAAAACAGAATGAAAGTAATTTAAAACAAAGAGCTTGTGTGAAGAGGAAAGCAAAAGGTAAGTTTATTCTGACACAAACAACTGTGACATCTGTGCTTATTTTTTTTTGCCGTAATACACAATTTCCATGAACTCTTTGAAGACATTTTCTATCCATAATGCAGGTGTAGAATCCCTGGTTATTAACATCAAATTCACAAAATCATCTACCATGGAAGCTACTTTGAAACACACGCTTACCTTTTATTCTTTTGACCTTTCATTATTCCCCTTGGATCCTGAATACATTGACTTTTAAATTGTCCACAATCATTCCTTTTTTTCTTATTCTAATTACTGTGCCTATACTGTCTTCTTCAGTTTTGCCAATACAAAATATAGATAATGCTGATTATCTTTTTTTCTCATTAATTCTTATCTTTTGAGATGGGCACATTAGCACACCTTCACATCCTGTGCTCAGTGCTGGTAATATCATTTACATTTTTTCATTAATTTATCACTGTTTTATGATTTTTTGCTCCACTAATTATTCTTCATGTCACTATTTTTGATGTCATGTCTCTTCAAGGAGAGCATAAGAGCTTTCAGTCTATGATATTTATTTTAATAACGGGTTGACACACACATTCATTAACTTACTCATTTGCAAACACTGTAAACAACAACATTCAACCAGAGGGTTGTGGCAGAAATTTGTTTCAATATGTTCTTAAACTTTTATGAAACTTCTTCCTACCCTATATATAATTTTAATATTCAAGATATAGTATACACAATTAGATTTTTCTGTAGTGTGTTCAACCTGTACTCTATTTGATCCTTATTTGGGCCTATATAAAGACTTTTCCATTTTTTCTTTTACCTAAATATATACTTTTTCTAAATGCCTTCAACCAGCAGCCTGTTGCTGTATGTTGACTAGAAAGTGTAAATCCCAGTTTCCCTTTTGGTTATGAAAATGACTAAGAGGAATTTTTGGTTGCTTACATATAAAATATATCCTCAGGTATAATTTACACTAGGTTGATAACACTTATTTTCTTTTTTTGTTGTTGTTTGATTTTTTAAAATTACTAATTATGTTGCATTATGGGACACAGTTTCATAGCCTCTGGGATTCCCCCAACCCCTCCCCATACCCTCCTCCCCCAATGGTGGATTCTTCCACCTTGTTACAATATTACAGTTCAAATTCAGTCAAGATTCTTTCTTTGCAAACATATACCAAGTATAGAGTCCAGCACCTTATTGTCCAGATAAATTCAACAGTTTCTGGGGGAGACCATTTTGGGTCTGAAGGTAGAGCTGGCAGAATATCATCCTGATCAATTAAAAGCCCCAGCACAACATCAACAACAATTTACAACATTATGAAATTAATTGATATGGCATTGAGTAACCAATATGCTAAAAAAAATGCAAGTTCTTAACCACATCCTGTGATTACTTCATTGACATTTCAATTTTAGTTTATATACAGAACCGGCAGCTATAAACCTTAAAATGGCTATAGGATACTATTCAGCTGTCTTGTGTCTATTTTCACTTTAGGATTCAACAGTTCATAGTGTTGAAGCATAATTTTGGTGAACTTGGTGAATTTTACGATAGTCTAAACTGATTTATAACTCTAACAAGGCATATGTCAACAGTTGAGGTGCAGAGCAGTTTTAGGAGGGGTGTGCAGAGAAATCTTCAATACCCTAGTGAGGAGTAACTAATCTTTGTGTTCTATCTAGTAAGGTATATGTGAATCCACACTGACCATTTCCTGTCTGGTTCTAAGCTTTCCTTGTTGTTCTCTGTCTATCTATTCTATTTTTTTTTGTTTGCCTTTTTTGGGGAGGTGTGGGGAGGGGGGCTCCAGAGCGACCCTGATGGTCATTGCCAGAGAGGGTGGGGATCCAAAGTTGGAACTAAGTAAGGACCAGAGAAAGCTCCTCTCCCTAGTCCTGAAGGAAGTTTACTGTTCTGTTTCTGTGGACCACTCAGGGCTCCTGGCTGTTGTTCCGATGACCTTGGATCCTGCAAGGAGGGGTTTGGGCTTCTTCCATCCCATGTGGTAGAGCTAAACGGGGGTGGGTGACCTCAGAGTTCTCAAACTCCAAAGGTACTTCAATTCCGCATGGTCTCCTTGGCAGTTGGGATGTAGTCCTTGGTGCCCTTACTGATAGTCCTTGGTGAGGATCCTGGAGTTTTCAGGGTTGGGATACAATCCTCCTCCTGTCCACCTGCTCCACTCTGGGGTCCCCTCAGCTGCTCTGTGTGTATGACCTCCTGTTAAGAGGTTGTCAGGATTGCTCCTGATTCCCCTTATATATCTTTGTAGTTTTACTGTTGTCTAATGCGGATTCAAGTCTGTTGTCTATGAGTTACCTGATAACACATATTTTTAATCAATGTGGAAATGAGGCATTTCAAAAAGTTCAAAGACTAGATATGTGATCTGAAAAATAATTGTAATAAATGTGAAATCTGAAAGTTAAATGTTAATGACTATGTTTTTTTAAGATTTAGATATTTTTATTTGAAAGGCAAATCTATAGGGAGGAGAGACAGAGAGAAAGATCTTCCACCTGCTCCTTCACTCCCCAAATAATCACAATAGCCAGAGCTGAGATTGTCTCTTCTGGGTTTCTGTCTTGGATATAGGGACCCAAGATTTTGGGCCATAAGCAGGGAGCTGGATGGAAAGTGAAGCAACTGGGAAATAAAGCCATATGGGACCTGGTAGTTCTTAGTTGAGGATTTAGTCACTGAACCATGGTGCCAGGCCCAACAAGATTTTTGTTGTTTAAAGAGAAATGATGGAAGCCTTCCTGACTTTTACAAATTGTTCCTGTTTCTCTTAAATCTTGAATCCTCTAAAGCCATTATTCATGAGCAAAAGGAGCAAAAGATTATAGGCATATTCATTATTCATGAACAAAAGCTTACAGACATATTTTTAAAAACATTTTTTAGAATAACAACAAAGTATACTCTCCAGAAACAGTGTCAACATAAATAATGATCAACCTATATTATATAAACTTCAAAACTCATTTGAGGCAAGGCTAAAATCTCAGAAAGTACATCAGCTAACAAGGCCAAATGATGCAAGATTATCATTTTTAATTTTTAAAATTTTCAAATCATTCTTTTAGAGCCTTAAAAATTCATTTCACAAAATTAATAATTGGAAATCATATTGAAAAATTGCCTGTAAGAACTTAATGATCTGCAAAGTTCACCTTACTTCTTATTTACTGTAAAATGACAGAAAATGTAGCAGTTTAAATGCAGGAAGAATAACTAGCACATTTTTACAGTACAGTCTTGAGAATTTTCCCCTATGATGCCTGGATACTAATAAACAAAAACAAAATGTATACTAACAGTATGATATGGATAAACAAAGAATGCTTGGAAACAATACATGAAGATGGCAAGTTTACTTTCTTTTTTTATGATAAAGATTCATTCATTTTTCCCATGATACAGATTTACGTGCTTAGAGGACCATCCCCCAACCATCTCCCTATTCTTTTTCCCTGTATCTCCTGCTCATTGTTTGTCCAGAGATATAACAATAGGATAGTCATCCTAAAAAGCATTTTTAAAGTTCAAAGTTTAAACTTTTTAAATCTTTAGCTCCAAATTCCTACTTGATCAGGGGAGCCTAAGACTTGTTTTTGATTGGTTAGTGATGTCACGCTGTTTAAGGAATTTATGATGGCCAGGGGGCATTAGTTCCGCTGTGGCTGCTGGTTACACGAATACAGTACAGCAGTTGGATTCTGCCCAGACCTGGAATTTCTCTACCCAGATCACTCTAGAACAATACTAGCCATTGGTGTTCTTACCTATTGCAGAAGCAAATGACTCTAGATTAGTCTCTTAAGTCAATGAATTCCTTTTGTTGAAGGGCAAGCAAGGGAATCTTGTGCTAAGGCTGGCTCCTGCCAATAATTTAGTTTGCTATGTCATGCCATTGGCTTTGTGTGTGTGTGTTTAAGGGTTTATTTATTTTTATTGGAAAGGCAGATCATATTTATAGAGAGAAGGAAAGGCAGAGAGAAAGATTTTCTTTCCACTGGTTCAATCCCTGAATGGCCACAACAGCCAGAGATGTGCTAATGCAAAGCCAGGAGCCAGGAGCTTCTTCTGGGTCTCCCATGCGTGTAGGAGGACATTGTGAGCCTGGAAGGTCAGCGAGCACAGGTTTGCAGTTCATTAGACAGTATTTGCATGACAACAACCTAATGACTACCTTTGTATAAACAGCATGTAAATGAGAACACCTGGTGGGATATACAAAACAAAAGGAATTCTAATCAAGAGAGGGAAACAGTACGGACTCTCAGTGTATAAAGTCTGAGGCCCCTAATAAACTTCGGCTTTGACCATCAGTCAGGGTCCATGCGTGTTATTATTGGCTCCGTGCACCAAGTGCATCGCTGTGGGACAGCGACACATGCGGGCGCGGGATCCCAAGGCTTTGGGCCGTCCTGCACTTCTTTCCCAGGCAATAAGCTGAAAGCTGGATGGGAAGTGGAGCAGCCAGGTCACGAATCAGCACCAAAATGGGATTCTGGAGCTTGCAAGGTGAGGCTTTAGGCATTGAGCTGTGGCATTGGGCCCATGCTTTTGTTTGTTTGTTTTTAAAACAATCATCTTTTCTCTTTGCAGCATTATTTTAATTCATCTTCTAAAATCTTCTGTCACCATTTTCTCCTTTGAATTATTTTTCTTCTTTCCTTTTAAACTGATTTATTTGAAAAGCAAAGTTACAGAGAAAGAATGAAAGTTTCCGTCTCAGAGATTCTTTTTCTTTATGTAAATTCTCATTGTCATTTATGCCTACAATTGTCCTGGACTTCCTTGTAACTTTTTTCATTTTCCTCTCAGAGTATTTAACAATTCATTCAGATTGTAGTCCTTTTCCTTGTTTATTTTAAATATATATCTACTTGCAAGGCAGTGCATCGGGGATGCAAGAGATTCTTCCACATGCTGTTTCAGCATCCCCACATCCACAGCAGCCAGGATGAACCAAGATGAAGCCAAGAGGCAGCAACTGTGGGTGATTACACAGACCAAACCAGTTGATTTTTTTTTTTTGAAGGAAGCTTGATGGGAGTCCAACCAGCACTCTCATTTGTAAGCTGCAGCTCCGCCATCATAAGCTGCAGCTTAATCTGCTGTGCTACAGTGCAGTCCTGGTTTTTGCACCCTATTCCTGAACCTCATTCTGCTACATCTTTCTGTTGCTAGTCCCTCACACTGTACTGCTGGATTTTTTTTTTTTTTGAGTTCACCTTCACAGAGTTTTGCACTCCTGCCTGTATTCCTTTCCCACCCCTGACAACCCCATGGCTGAACTGCACTAATCATAGTTTTCAAACATTATTATCATGCACCTGCTGTATCTTTCCACTTTGACCATTGGTGTGAGGCAAGCACATTTGTCAACCTTCTTTGAGCATCTGTGTTTTCAGGTACATTTTCTGTTCCTCTATAGTTCTCTTTTCACTGGTGAGAGCAATTGCAGCACGGTCATGCTTCCAGCTCTGCCTGAATGGCTTTTGCAGGCCACAGGCCATGTACGCTTTCCTTTAGGCAAAGCCAGCACTCAGCGAAGGCTCTGTACAAGTGCCTATATCCTTTCTCTCCGTAGGCACTGCCTTGGGGACAAGCTGCTCTAGCTTTCAGTTGCTCTTTTATTTTAGTTCTTAAAAATAACCCTGCCTTTCCTTACTTCAGGAAGTAGGTTTTCTCTCTCTCCTTTTTTTTTTTTTTTTGTGGCTACATTTTGTATAAAATGTTTGGCCAAAAATTAAATCTTTCTAAACTCTCAAAAGGTAAGCAAACAACAAACTGCTTTATTCATACAGTAGAGTATTTTGCATCGATTAAGTGGATTTAAGCCAACATGTGCCAGCAGTTAGAAAAAAATCTTAGGGATACAATTGAGAACTAAAACACAGGCACATTATGACTTTATAGGTGAAAGACAGGGCCAGGTGCGATGGCTCCAGGATCCCATATGGGTGCTGATTCATGTCCTGGATGTTCCACGTTCCATCCAGCTCCCTTCTTGTGGCCTGTGAAAGCAGTCAAGGACGGCCCAAGGCCTTGGGACCCTGCACCTGTGTAGGAGAGCCAGAAAATGCTCCTGGTTCCTGGCTTCAGATTGGCTGAGTTCTGGCCATTGTGGTCACTTGGGAAGAGAACGAGAGGATGGAAGTTTTTTTCTCTCTGTCACTCCTTCTCTCTGTAAATCTGCTTTTCCAATAGAAATAAAAAAATTTTAAAGAACAAAAAGTTCTGGGCCTAGCACGGTAGACTAACAGCTGAAGTCCTTGCCTTGAACATACCGGATCCCATATTGGTTCCAGTTCTAATCCCAGCGTCCCGCTTCCCATCCAGTTCCCTACTCATGGCCTAGGAAAGCAGTCCAGGTCGGCCTAAAGCCTTGGTACCTTGCGCCTGTGTGGGAGACCGGGAGGAAGTTACTGGCTCCTGGCTTCGGACTGGCTCAGCCCCAGCCATTGTGAACACTGGGAAATGAATCACTGGACAGAAGATTTGTCTCTCTGTATCTCCTCCTTTCTGTATTTTTATTTCCAATAAAAATAAAATAAATCTTAAAAAAAAAGGAAAGACATATAACACTGTACCTTAATGTGGACATGTTAATAGCAAGGCAGACATGATCCCACGTGTGAGAAGAGAAATAAAAACAGACAGTTCCTTCTGCTTAGTGAAGGGAGGGACAGAGATGTCTTAAAAAGCCTGCTTTGAAACCAAACTCCACTTACATATCCGAAGAACGACTCTGGAATGTTGGTGTGGGTCCCATGCTCTGGAAGCTTCTTGCTTCTGCTAGATGACGCTGTAACGGGGCCTTCCATATCCTGTAGCTGGGTACCTTCCTGACAGGTAAGTCTGGTGTCGGCCCTACTGAGGACGTCTCAGAGTTCTCTCAGACCTAGGAACCTTTCGGTGCGGTAACACTCCCCAGGGGAGAATCCCATCTGGAGAGCCTTCTGTCCAGCATTATCCTGGCAGTGGGAATAGCTTGGGAAAAAAAAAATGAGGTGTACTTGAAGTAGGATAAATAGGAAGTTCGGCAAGCTGGACGCCTGTATCTGAGGTAATGGTGCTGTCTCTTTAACTACCTACCAGCTTGGTAATACTCATTTTCCCAAAATGCAACTGCTTCATCCGGGGACCAGAGCACCGACTCACACCACGCCACACTGTGGAGTTTCTTGGGGTGCGCCTGCCGCTTCCTGGGGAAGGAAGCGGAGCGGCGAGAGAGGCGAGAGCCAGTGTCTTTCGGCCTTAGAAGCTACTGGGAGGCAGGGCCGACGTCCATGTTCTCCTCCTGCGCTGTGGAACCAGCTGGGACCCCTTCGTGGCCAGGCCGCAGGCGCATCTCGGCCTTCCCTGCTAAGCCGCTCTAGGACGGACTTCCCGGTGACAGGTACTGTGCTCGGTTTTCCTTTTCTCAATGGTTTGTAATGGTCTGTGGCAATTCTTTGGCCCACTCTGGCTGGCTGTGTCGCAGTGTTGCAGGACCCGGCATCACGTATGAGTCTGTGTTGATTCCCTCACTCCCACTTAAGCGCTGTTCCTATTCTCCCACGATAACAAATCGTCCTAGGAGGCGACACACACACTACTGTTCATCCCCCATAGCATTCCCTCCCTCCTTTGGCCTCTCCTGGTCGGGAAGCCCAGCCTTCTCTGTCCTGGGGCTCGTTCCTCATCACCCTGCACCCTCATTTCACCTGCAGGAAGGGAGGGACAAGGCTACCTCCATCGGTGCCTGCCAGCCGCGGGCTAATGAAGGCCACAGGCTTCCTTTTAAACTTGCGTGGAATGTTGATATGTGATTTTCAAAATTGATTTTGCTTTATTCTTTCAATGTGTCCTCCATAGTTTTTCTTTTTATTTACTTTTGAATTTAGTTGGTTACTTCATGGCTTCAGTGTTTTTCAAGGCTTTTTGTAAGTGACTGGAGAATCAAGGCTTTTGTCACGAGGGATCTTGCTTATGTTCTTTTTGTCGTTTCCTGAGTTTTGATTGCTTGGAGAGGGTTGAGCTTTAAAGGTGTTAGAATGTTAAGGCAATGTGTATATATTTGAGGAATCAGGTTGTAACTGATTTTATCTGGTCTACAGCTTGTGTTAACACTGATTAAATGTGTTATTATTCTGAAATGATTTGGGATCTTAATAGGATGCTTCAAGCTGCAGGCATTTTATAGTTTTTATTTCAAAATTTAAAGCTCAAAAATGGCATATTTTCTGAATTTCTGATTTCTATGGATGTGACTTTGATTTTGAAGAGAAAATAGCTGCTAAAACTAAGGTGGAGTGTAATTCAGTAGTTAAGCCTTTTGGATCTGCTACATTATGCTTTGGAATGATAAGGGTCTCGTGTTGTTGCATACTAATTTTAGAACTATGTTTTGGATTTAGGTAGAGGATATTGGGCTTTGTTTAGTTAATGCATGGATCAATTTGTTTGGCACTGTCCTATTTTAAAAGCATTAATTTCCCCAAATCATAGCAAAAAATAACTTATCATTTATTTATCTGATGTTTCTTCATTGAAATTTTGAAATTATTAGTTTGGAAGTATTTTACCTGTTTGGTTCTAGGATGTTTTATAATTTTTGCTACAAGAATTATTGATATTGCCATTTTTGTTTTCTTAATTTTCTGTTAACTTTCTAGAAACATTAGAATTTTAATCTCCACATATACTGAAAATTTTATGACTCTTTCAAAGGTTGATTTAAAATTTAATGCATTGTCATATATTGACAAATAATTTCTACTTGTTTAAATTTGTTAAGGCATTTTTTATTCACAAATGTAGTCTATTTTTTTCATCATCTATGTGAACTTGTAAAGAATTAGCATTCGGCTGTTGGTGGATGAAGTATTATATGAATATTAATTCAATCTTTCTGATTAATGATCCTGATCATTTCCACTATACTTTGAGTTTGAGCCTGCTATAACAATAAATTACGAAAATAGAGGTGCTGAAGGTCTTTAAACATTATACAGTGCTGTCTCTTCTTTCTTGTAGTCTGTCAGCTTTTGCCTTATGTTTTTGATTTTATGGTATAAGCTACCAACATAAGAGACTTTGTCTTGTAGGAAATGGCTCCTTTATCATTATTTAATATCTCTGATAATTTGCTTGACGTTACAATAGCCTTTATTTTTTAATCAATGCAGATATTCCAACTTTATTTTGCTATGAATTAGTGATAGTGTACTCTTTTCACTGGTGTCATTATATTTAAAGTGGGTTTCTTAGAGACAACACGTGTAGGAGGATCTTGCTGGTAAGTCACTGTCTTCTGGTAGACCAGGTGTTTAAGCTGATAGAATCATTACGTTTATAGTGGCCATTGCCAGATTTTTTTTCCATCTATTCATGACTACTTTCTACGTTGCCTTTTCCTATCTTCATTTCATAATGGCTTACTTAGGTTCCAGTAGTTTATTTTGTAATTCTGTTTTCTCTCCTCTAGTTTAGTACATACACTTCTTTAAAAACCATTTTCAAGGATTTTTCTAGAATTTTGAGTATGCATTTGCATCCAGGGTAAATGCATTTTAAAAGACATTGTACTATTTCCTAGGTAGTATAATTACCACATATCAGGATATTATCAATATTATCTTCTCTGGTGTATCTGATAATTTTACATATATATATGTGAGTGTATATATATGTATATGTATATTGTATATATGTAATTGTATATGTATATATAAACACATATATATAAAATAAAATCACCCAAGGTTCTTTGAATACCTTTTGAAGAGTTAACCTTTAGGTCATTGAGGATCGAAGAAATAAAACATTCATGTTTTACTTTTTATTTGTAGCTTCCTTGACACTCTTTATGTAAATCTTTGTTTTCCTTCTATATTATTGACTTATTTGATAACAAATCTCTTCAATTTCTTGTTGCATATTATGTTTTACTTTCTTCAGAATGATTTTTTTATCCATAAATTCTAGGCCAGTTTTGCTTTCAACATGTCAAAGCTTTAATTTTTTTTTTTTTTTTAAGATTTATTCATTTATTGGAAAGTCAGATATACAGAGAGAAGGAGAGACAGAGGAAGATTTTCCATCCAATGATTCAATCCCCAAGTGAGCGCAACGGCCGATGCTATGCCGATCCACAGCCAGGAGCCAGGAACTTCTTTCTGGGTATCCCACATGGGTGCAAGGTCCCAAGGCCTTGGGCCGTCCTCAACTGTTTTCCCAGGCCACAATCAGGGTGCTGATAGGAAGTGGAGCTGCCGGGATTAGAACCAGCACCCATATGGGATCCTGGGGCTTTCAAGGCGAGGACTTTAGCCACTAGGCCACTGCACCAGGCCCTAATTTTTATTTCTTACATGGCTTCTGAAGAGAAATCCAATACTGTTCGCAGTTTTCTCTTTATGATTATTTATTATTTCAGGTCTCTCCAATTTACTATGACTATATTATGCAATTGGGAACCCTTTTTTTTTAATTTGATTGATGTTCTGTAAGATTCCTGGATCCATAGGTCAAGGTCTATCATTAATCTAGAAAGTTTTCATGAATTAAAATTCAGAAATGTGTTCTGTTCTCTCCTTCTGGTGTTTCAGTTGCACGTAGTGTTCAGCCATTGACATTGTCCCAATGTCCTTAGATCTTCTGGTCTTTTTCATTTTCCCTTTTCCTCTATCAGTTTGGGTAGTTTCGGTTGGCATACCTTAAAATTGCTGGTATTTTTCATGTTTTGATTAATATATTAGTATGTGTATTAATATATATGCAGTATATTAATAAATGTAATAGCCATTTTTCCTTTCTGTAAGATGATTTTGGTTTTCAGTAATTTTTATTGATTCTTTCACATTATTTTCTCTCTTACATTATTCACTGTATTTGTTTTTGTAAGCGCTTTTTAAATTATAGTGCTTAAAATTTAATTATAGCTGTTATTTCTTTTTATCTAGTAATTTCCCAAATTGTAGCCTGTCTAAGTCTGGTTCTGTTGGTCTTTATAAACTGATGTATTTTGTGCCTTCTAAATAGGAATTAAAGTCTTGATCAATATGTGGGAATAAAAGGTAAGTTTTCAGTTCTACTTTTTTTTTTAACCTCCCGTCTGTTTTGTCTTGTTTTCTTGTTCTTCATTTTCTTTCTTTACACACATTCTTTCTTAAATAAAGTCTGTCTTGTTGCCTTTTGAGCCATCACTTATTATGAGTCTATTAGAAGGGTTCTGCTGATGTAATATAAAATAAGGAGGGAGAAACTGTTTTATAATATTATTTAATCTCAGTGTTTTACTGGTCCTTAATTCTTGAGATTTGATCTTTAATCTCCATAAGTGTGATTTTTTTTGTTGGTTTGTTTGTTTTGTTGTTGCTGTTTGGTTTGATTTGGTTTTCTTTATCTCCATGTGTGACACAGTAAGCCTAAAAGGATTTGGAGTTGGTTCATTGCCATTCTTCAGGTATATGAGATCTTTACACTGCTATTTCCCTTGGCAAGAAGAGCTTGTCATGAAGACATTTGGGGGCATATTTCAAAATGGTTATTTCCTCTTTCCTGCTGCTTGAAAAAAGAACTTTCTCATCTCTTTACTCTGAAGGCTTGATGGTGTTTTTGGAAATGAGATTCACAGAAGTGTGGAGTCCCCTAAGACTGTGGCTCCCAGGAGTTTCTCAGTCCCCTGCCAGTCTATACTTTGCTTCTAGCAATTCATCAAAACTGTCATGAAAGTGTCCTTATCAGTGCATGCCTGCAGTATTTCTCCCTCAGATAAACTGACCTCTGTGGGTGTTTTCTGTATGTTTCTGTCTCTTTATATTTCAGGAAAGGAGTTTGTCCTGTGCCTCTGTTCTCTAAAGGATATGAAAAAAGTTGTCGGTTTTCAATATATTCCTAGTCTCTCTTCTCAGAAAATCAAAAATGACAACTTTTAAGCTGTTTTTATATTATAGCCAAAACAAGTAGTCTGTCTGCTTTTCAATATTTTTACTTGAAGAAAAAAAAAACTTTGAATTTAGATACTTAGTCTGCTGAGAAACATTAATTAGTTAAGCACATCACCTTATGAAAAATTGCCAACACTGTGATGCCTTTAAATGTCATGAAATATAGAGCCGTGATGTCCCCTTTTAGATTTACAGAGTATAATAAAAACACAGTGCATTCCATCTTGACAGCAGCTCTATCTGTACTCATCATCTGTTCTTTGTCCATTCTTTAGAATATACATATATTTCATTAATCCGTTTTTCTTCATTGATCCATCTTTTCTTCATTATATTATGAATAGTCAAAATATTCATAGTTAAATGCAGTCTTTACAAATACATTGTTTCCTTCATTTTTACATAAATTTCCTTCGTCTTCAAAGTCAGATAAATTCAAATGTAAACCAAGATGTCTTTATTATCTAGCTTGTCTCACAGTTTCAAAATTTTATCTGTCTTCAATATGAATGCTTAATTTTGTGAAATACTATATTTCACGAAATACAGAAATACTGTATTTTTGGAATTCTCTACATTCAAGGAGTGTACAGTTTCTGTATTATTGCAGGCAACGACAAAGAACACACAAAGATCTTAAGGACTACAAGCATTAGCCTGACTGTCCACACCTATCATATGTTAACCACAGTAACATGCCTAATTTAAGATACATTTATCATGATATTCAATAGCATCTCATCACAACTGAAAAGTCTAAACTCCTATTCTTGTCCTATATTGTTCTTCTTGGTGAACTTTTTGAATTTTTTTCTCTTCATTTCTGCTATGTCAGAGCATGGTCATGTTTTTTCAATGCTTTTTTAGCATTAGGATCCAGGCACTTTGCTAGCTAGACACAGAAACTACAGGGGACATACTCTTTGATTAACATATCTAAACTATCCATTTAAGAAGTGATTCTTACATAAATTACTTAGACATTTTTGGGATTGCTTTTTGGGAATCCTAGTTTTTTTGTTTTTTGTTTTTTTTTTTTTTGCTAATACCAACTTAACGTACACTAAGAAATGTCTAATGCTAGGATAATTAAGAGAAAATCAGGTGATATTTTTTAATACATAATATTTATTGATTTCATGGTTTCTATAGTAAACGATTTCTTTCAGGTTGCATTTGATGTTTTTGATAACAATTCTTACTGAAAGTGACCATAGGCCCTGGAAAACACTAAACTCTTGTTAGCATTTCTACTACTACATCTCCATGAATTATTTTGTGAAAAATTCCCACTAACAATTTAAAAAATATAAACACATTTGACATGATGAGAATATACACTGTAATCATTCCTGATGGATTAGTAAATTACTGTTTTTTGTTCTGCTTAATTTAAAATTCCATTTTAATAGGAAGAGAAGGAAGCAGGAGATAAAAACTACCCAGATTCATTTGCATACCAATGTTGACCTTAGAAATTGTATACTGATTTCAACTTTTAAAGCATTTTCTGTAGTTTATTTTATTCTCACAGCAAACATATTAATTCAGTATAAAGAATTATCCCATTTATTTAATTATATTGTAGAAATGAAAGTCATAAAGAGATAATTCACACATCCAGTTAATGATATGTCCCAGGATTAAATCCTAGCCCTTTCTCTCCCCTCCAACTTTCTAGATCATGGGCAGCCAGGTAATGAGACAAATGTATTAAGGAAGGCAAAATAAAGAGATGATATTGAGCAAAAGGGTGATGGTCACGGCTGCCTGAACCTATACTGTGTAAAGGCGTTTGCATTTTGCTGGTTACTGCTGGTGAAACAAGCATTGAGCACACTCATGGCATGGTAACTATTTGAACTTCATACAATAAAGATCCATTAGAAAGCAGTAGAATAAAATGTTATTTTTAATTAATATTATTTTACATATGTGTGGGATATAGTTTAATGTTTTTGATACATTGATAGATAACAATGGCTAAATCAGGATATTTAGCACATCTTTCCACTCATTTATTGCTTCTTTATTATATGAACAATCAAAAGTTCTTAATTTTTATAAGATCATTTTCACGTAAATGCAAGCAGTTCTTAATATAAGTTTAAATTAGAACAAAACAGATCAGGGGGAATATTATCGCAGCAATAAAGAGATAATGGTGAGATTGTGTGGAGCAGTTAAGTTCATTTTCTGTTGTTATAATAAAATTCCTGACACTGGGGGTATCGTAAACAAAGAGGTCTATTTTGGTTCATGGATTTTAGACAGGAGGTTTAAAAGCCTGGCCCCAGCATCTGGCAGACAGGCAACAAGATGCAGAAACAAAACAAAAAGATGTAGTGTCCCCAGGCTTTACAATAACTTCAGAACTAATACTGCTTTGCAAGAAATCACTCACTAAAATTTGAAGGAATCCAGTCTAGGCAGGACAATATGGAACTTGAATGACTTAATTACCCCTTAAAGTCCTCACTTCCCAGTATCATTTCAAAGACAATCAGATTTCAACATGTGTTTTGGCAAAAACAAACTATATTCAAGCCATAACAAAGTAAAGATAAATGAACAGATTAGGAAGGAAAAACAATTTTGAAATGCAGGAATTTTGTGGTTGACTGGATGTTGGAAATGAATCAGACTCTACATAAAGGATTGTTGTGTGTAAATCATATTTAGGCCACATTAAGAGATGCTAAGGGAGACAGCCTTATCTTTACTTTTTTTACAAGATCATTAGCTTACTGATTTTAGAGCTACAATATGTATAGAATTTCAAAGAAGTTATATCTGCATGTGTAAGAGATCAGAGTATAAAGCTACCTTTAGCACTATCATGCTAGCATTATTTAATTCTAGTTTCTGTGGGTATTTTGGAGGGATAACAGCAAATGACACTTTAAAAACAAAAACACCTTCTAAAGGAGGTAAATTACAGGTAAATATTTGTTTCTGTGCAGGTTATATAGATTAGCCTTTTCCTGCTACCGATTGCTTGTAAATTGGCAACAAGAACATTAAAACATACCAAAAGTTTGTGGAGCATTTACCAGCATGATTATTGTTTTTTGGATCTTTTTTTTCCTAATCTACTAATTATAGACATGGAAGTATATTTTCATCTGTATTAGACTGGAAATCTCCAAATCATCATTTTGATAAAAATTTTCTTGTCTTAAATATGAGTTCCAATAAGTAATTACTGTTGTCTCAGGAATTCAGTTGTTACATTTTGTTAGGAATTTTCTGGAGGGCTGGGTTCAAAATTGCATCTCTCCTTGCCAAACGGGCTTACTGATTTAGTGTTATCGTGAAAGTAGAGTTTAAGATTAAATGGAACAGTTTTTTCTCTTTCACGTCCTTTCCAGCTCCAGATTGTTTTGCTGTTTTGTCTAGCTTGTTTTTGATGAACTGATATCCAAGAATTTCAAAGAAATAAATAATTGTAATAAATAATTCTAATACTTAATGAAAGTTACCTGCTTGGTCTTTCTTATTTCACTTACCTCTGTTATTTTAGAATAAGAATCTTTAACTCTGATCATATCACTATTTATGATAATGTATTTGAAGACTGGCATAAAACAAAGTACATGGTCTATTCAAGTGTCTACATAGATGATCACCACAGTTTAATTATTTGTCTTTCAAAGGCAAAAAACAGTTCTGCCTCCCCTCTGGCCTCCCCTTCAGTTCAGGGTAAACACTGAGGTCATTCAATGACTGAATATGGGCTAGAGAGCAGATCTCACATGGCTATGCTGGCCAAGCTTTTCTTCTCTTGTATGTCTGATCATCTTTGGTAGAAATTACTATTGATAAATTCATTATTGATAATTGAGATGAATTATTAAGAAAAGTATCTCAGTAGTGCTTTTTTCCTGCTCAAAAACAGCTCCTTCAATTTATTTTTAAGTGCCTGGAATTTTGCATTATACTTTTCTTAGAGGAGGAATTTTTTTTCAAAAACAATCCTATCTGTCAAATCATTCTCTCACTATTGTGTTTGAGGAATCAAAATGGCAGAATAGGGTAAGGACACGTTTAAACAGATGGAGAAACATTAGGCAGGGTGAAGCAGAGAGGGCACATGCCAGGAAACAGGAGAGGACAGAATGATAGCAAAGGAGCACCTGGAGACTGACAGACACAGGCAAGCAGTGTAGACAGTGGTGTGGTGTTATAGTGACCAGATACCCCAGGCATTCAGCAAGTAGTGATCTGAACTGCACTAGTGGCTGGAACTCCACCAGCAGGCAAGTGGGAAGGGGAGTTCACCTGGATCTCAGGAGGCAAATCTAGACAAAGAACTGCCCATCCTCCTGGTCTGTTTGATTTGACCAGGAACAGAGACACAGCAGTAGAACCCAAACAGACAGTGTGGGAACAGGGTGGATTTCACAGCCCAGACCCCCAACAGAGCCGAATGAGGCACTGTTTTATGTAGGGAGGCAAAGGCTATGGGACAGGACTGCACATGCACTAACTGGGAGCGAATTCATTTGTTACTCAGAGAGTTACAACAATGCAGCATCCTACAAGTTCCACGCAAAGTAAATCTGGGTAGCCCTCTGACCTAATGGTCAGCAGATCCAGAACTCCGAGTTCAGGCACCATTTTGTATAGTGTGCCAAAGGCTTTGAAACTGCAGCAATACCAGTGAGCTAGCTATGCATGTGCTGAGCTGGGAGTGAAATCACTTGTGGTTTGATGTTTTTTATTTCATTTTCATTTCTTCCAAATACCTTCTTTCCCCTTTCATTGCTGGCTCATTGATTACATGGTGGCATCATTTTACCCAAGAGACTTTTATGCTTTCCTTTTGGTATTCATGCGTTGGTAGTCCATGGCTCATTTTTTCGACTCCTTGGTGCTGTAATTTTGTTGTTGTTGTTGTTGTTGTTGCTGTTGTTTTTCTAATTCATACTGGTTGTTTACCTTATTTCATGGCTTCTCATTTAAGGGAATGTATAGTGATGGAATAATAGAGACTATCATATCCAGATGTGGAAATACAATGCAATATGTACCACTGCTTTGAAATCAGTAGTATAGTCCTTCATAAGTTCATTATTTAGCTACTTAAGTGTATCCTGATATTGTGGGTACCTTCAATGGCAGACAGTCCAGCATCCTCTTGTCTTGATACATCCAATAGTTTCGTTGGGAGTCCATTTTGATCTGGAAATAGAGATGCATACTGCATTGTATCTTCACATTTGGGTATGACAGTTTCTATTACACAGTTATTATACTTTTCCTTAAATGAAAAGCCATAAAACAAAACCAATAACAAGAACAAAGTAAAAAATATTTTTTTCTGTTTTACAAAAAGTTTACAACATGTTGAAGTTAAATAACATGCTACTGAATGACTAATGTGTCAATGAGGAAATGAAAAAAAAAAAACCACCTTTCTTGGAGAAAGTGATGCTACTGTATGATCTGTATGATCTATGAGCCAGTGAAGGATTTAGTAAGAAAAAAGAAACTTTTGCAGAAGCAAAGATTAAAAACAACAATATCAAAACCCTTGAGTTGCAGCAAAAACAGTATTGAAAGGGCTATTGATTTTATGTTTTGCATGATGGTTGCCTTGTATCAGAGAGAGCATATGATACTTGTCCTTTTGGGATTGACTTATTTCACTGAGCATAATGGTCTCTAGTTGGGACCATTTAGTTGCAAATGGCATTTGCATTTACCTAGTAGGTAGGGAGGTTGAACATTTTTTATATGTCTATTAGCCGTTTGAATTTGTTCTTTTGAAAAATGCCTGCTAAACTCCCTCACCCGTTTCTTAACATGGTTATTTGTTTTGCTGCTGTTGAGTTTCTGAAGCTGTTTGTAAATCCTGCATATCAGTTCCCTATCTACTCTGTAGTCTGCAATATTTTTTCCCCAAACTTTTGGTTGGTTCTTCATGCCATTGCTTGTTTCCTTTGCTAGATAGAAACTTCTTAGATTGATGAAGTACATTTTTCTATTTTCGGTTTGACTGCCTGTGATTTTGGTAAACTTTGATTTGTTTTAATGATCAGATCAAGCTAAGTTGTATATGTATTTCCCTTAAAGCTTAGGAAATGTTTACATTCCTCCACATAGATTTCTTTGTGAAGATTGCTTTACCTCAGGACTCATGCAATTGATATGCTGATAACTTATGCCTTAGAATTGAAAACCAATAATTCATTACTCAAAAATAATTAGTAATTTATAAGCAGAACTGTATACCATAATAAAAATGATTCAAAGTATTTATATACATTATTATAAAACAGATTAAAATTGTAAAATAAACTTAGATATGATAAATATTGCCTATATCCGTTTTTTAAGTCTTATGCATTAAAATGAGAAAAAAGGTAACTATTTGAATTAGTGGCTTAGATTTTGCTTGGGATGCCCATTATTGTTTCATAGTGCATGGATTACTCTACCATTTCTTCCTTGATTTCAACTTTCTGCTTACACTTGTTCTGTGATGCAGTAGGCAAGGACTCAACTAGTTGGGTGTCTGTTGCCTGCTTGGAAGACTTGAGTTCTGGGCTCCATGCTTCTGCCTGCTTCAGCTAAGGCTACTATGGGCAACTGGGAGTGATTGACTGTTTCCATTCTCCCATCTTTTAAATAAGCAAACATATTTGAAAGAAGCAGAAAAGTAGAGCCAGTGCCTTCAGATCCTATCATTTTAGACCTACAACAGCATTTAAACTGGATTGTAGTATTTTGTGTGACATTAGTTATTTCTTGTAGCACAACAAATATCCCAAATCCCGGTGGTTGAAAGCAGAACATATTTATTATCTTATGATTTTCATGGATCAGAACTCTGGATCAGATCAAGTTGGGTTTTTTTGCTTTGAGTCTCAGATATTAGTGAGGGCTTTGGTCACATCAGGCTTCAACTAAGAAATGCAAGTTCACTAAAAATTCTTTGTGTGGTTTTCAAACAAGACTTTTAGTCTCACTCTATCTGGGTCTTTTGGATGGAAATTGCCCTCAGTTCTGTCTTACTTTGAGATTAAAAATTAGCAGTCTACTTCATAGCAAACAGGAGTGCAAGAGAGAATGTGTCAACAAGAATTTGTGTTCGGGCCCTAATCACAGAAGTGACATCTCATTGTGTTTGCTATATTCTGTTGGTTGGTTGTGAGAAGGTCAAACCTCGTGAAAGGGCAGGAATAGTCAAGTTGAGGATTATTTGGAACACTCTCAGATCTCCCAGCTACATCCATGTCTTGAAGATTAGCAAGATAGAATCTTATTTGGGTAATTACTTTGTCTCTGTAGCCTAAGTAAGTTTGATGGAGTATCTGATTGGAATCTAAATTTATATTCTTAACTGTTATACTATACCCCAATGCATTAAGCAGCAGCCAAGAGTGAGTGCTAAATCAAATCTTTCTCTCAGAAATAATTTGACAGGATTCTATTAGTGGGCCTTATTTAATTTTCTCAGAGGAAAAAAAAATCATGGTTTTAGTCTAAAAAGGGGTACCATTTTGTCAGCCCTTATTGCTTTTATGGAAGGAATCCTTTATTTTATCTGTCCTCTTGAATGCTTCCATGTAGAATTTCACAAAAGAAAAATGCAAACAAGAGGATATATTCTGCTAGACACTTGATCACATAGCCCAATGCAAATCTGGACATCTTAGTGATGTATAACATTGTGTGAGTGTTATGTGCTAGAATCAGTAGTTGAGAACACTTGAATAATATCATGGAATTTTAGCCACAAACAGATTTTCTTTCCTGGATATTAAATATCAGAAATCATCTCATAAAAGATAAAAGTAAGTCTTAGTTGAGTGAGATTCCCAGATAACATTGTTTCCTTCCTAAACAAGTATGTGTGATGGATTTCCTGAATCTGCAATAAAAGCAAAGTGAATTTTTTAAAATGACTAATTTTTATATGTCTTGAACTCATTATTAATGTGTTATACCTTAGCATGTTCTTATGCTTTCTATCATAATGACACTCTCCGTGGTGCTAAATCATAAAATACAGTGCTTATTACTATATAAGTTGAAATTTAAAATGAATAATTTAAGGTCAGAAGGACCGCAGCTCCTCCAGTTGTTACCAATAAAAAGGTGATTCTAGAATGCTTCCTATCCAAAATAACAGGTGGTGAACAAAAGAGAGATTTTTAGGAAACTTTCTGAGAATAAATTTGAAAGAGATAACTGTAGAATTTTTGAGTTCATTTTACAGGAATGCCTGTGTTAAATAGAGCGTGACTCATCTATGAGGAAGCCTGTGATAAGCTCACACGTTTTGTTATTTAAATATTTTATTTATCAATTTGGAAGGCAAAGTTAAAGAGGTAGAGAGAGAATGAGGTCTTTAATCTGTTAGTTCTCTCTTCAAATGATTATGGCAATCAAGGGTGGGGGACTTGGGCGCAGGTCAAGCCTCGAGCCTAGGATTCCTGGGTCTACCATGTGAGTGGCAGGAACTCAAGCACTCAAGCTGTCTTTTATTGCTTTTCTCAACACATTAACAGGGAACTAGATAGGGAATGGAGTATCCAGGACTTGAACTGGTGCATCTGTAGCAGTGCCACAGGTGGCAGCTTAACTCATTGTACCACATTGCCATCCCAGACTCAGTCCAAGTTTTCTCGTTGTATGCACTATTTGATCAGGTGTACAGTGGATACAAAGAAGATATTTTGTCTACTAATATAAGCAATATGGTTTCCTCTAAAATTTCACAAGATCTGGAGCTCAGGTTTTCTCCACTAGCAGTTTTTCAATCCTGAAAGAGGTTCATGATAAAATTATTTCTAATTTTATTTGATTCCCTGGTTCAAATTTGATATAGGTTCTCTTTTATGATGGGCTAATAAGTAGCCAGGCTAAGCTTGGCAACAAAAATGAGGTGGATTATAGTCTCAGCTTACACCATCATTGGCTAGGCATCTTATGCAAAATATATAAACTTTCTATTTGTTCTATTCCAAGCTTGTAATATTATATCAGGGTTGTTATGACTTTATTTGATTATGAAATGAAGCTTTCAACAATCTTTGAAATATTGGAATTGATTTTGATTTATCACTGCAGAAATCCCAGTTGTTAAAAGTTGAGTATCGTAAGGTAGACAGTTGTATATTCCCATCCTTATTTTTAGAAAACTGTTGTGTCTATGCATAGTTGATCAAATTCTATGTTCTATGTATTCCCAAAGGTCAAAATTAGAAATTAAAAAAGGCTTTGTGATAACACTTAGTCCAAAATGATTTTTAATGGAAAATCTAAAGAAAAACTGTATTGGTTAGAAGTAGTTGGATGTTACTTGACTTCCTTGAATGCAAAAATCACATCAGTCCGTAACAAAAATTGTAGTACTGTTCAGGTGAAGGTGATTTATTTACTTGATAGTTAGAACAATAGGGGGAAGGGGAGGGAGAAAGTGAATGGGGGTGATGGAAAGAAGATGTTTCATCCACAAGCTCACTTTTGAAATGGCCCCATCAGCCAGGTCTGGCTCAGGCCAAAGCCAAGAGTCAGGAACTCCATCATGGTTTCCCGTATAGGTTCCAATACCCAAGTATGTAAGCCATTATTTGCTGAGACCTAGGAGTACTAGTAAAGAGATGGATTGGAAGCAGAACATCCAGGACCTGATCTAGAATTTTGATGTGAAATGTTAGCATTGTATGTGGCACCTTAATCTGTTATGTCTCAGTGTCAGCCCCTGAAGACAGATTTACTCAATAGCCCTGGGTTATTCTAGTTTCACTGAAAACAGGTGATTTACTAGGCTGAATATATGACTCAATTAAATCATAAGTTTTACTTTCTGTTGTTGGATACCATACATAGTGTATATATGTAAGGAATCCTACCGTGTCTGGTTGTGCAGATACAGTAGAGATTTCAAAACAAGCACATTTGATTTTGTACACTGCTTTCTTGGGCTTACTGAAAAATGAAACTCAATACTTTATAAGCAAACAAGATTACACTTTATGTGTCAGGTCTGATAGTTGTGTTTGAGTGTAAAAACAAATTATAATAATAAGAAATGGTAGGTCATCTTTTTTCTGTTTACTGAAAAGCCTCAAAGAGAATAATATTAGATACCACCCGTCCTTCTGTTGAATGTAATAGAATTCTTTCTGACTAGTAATCCTGGTCATATGGCATAAGAGAACCATCTGTTTATAGGATAATATGTGAGAACATTGTTTTATTAGCAGTGAAGTGGTTTCTAAATATTATGGATAATACTAATGTTACCATATATAGAAGAGAAACTTTTAAAGTCATGTTTTCTCATAACATCTCAATTTTCTCTAAACAATTTGTACTGTAACTAGCGTTTGTAAAAAAGTTTTACCTAAAATGAAGTCATCATTGTCACACAATAATAAATGGAGGCAGGGATCACGGAAAAGAAAAGAAAATGCTCACATCATAAATACCTGTTCCATGAACTGCATCACAGAATAAGTCCAAAGAAATAGACTGCCATATATTTACATAGCACATGGTGATGGTGTTATGAACTATGGATACAGGACAGGCTGTTTTGCTAGTAACTATCATGACTCTTCAACCATAGCTTACTAGATCTCACACACACTAACATGCTAATCAGCTCTCAAAATGGCTAGATTTTACAGACTGGGTAGGCCTTCCAATCTTTCCTTCATTCTGCAATTATCACATGCCATAGTGCCTGTCCAGTGCCAGTTTGCCCCAGATTGCAATCCTATTCTTATTTTATTCCCCTATAAATGTTCTTTTATTAAAAATTCTTCATTACATTCTATCTCATTTGCTGGTATTGTACATACTTAAACTGCAAATACCTGACTTTCTTGATGTGTAAACCTACATATACTGAATTCAAGATTGAATCATAGAGTCCTTAAAACGAAGTCTCTGAAGTCTGAAATAATTTTCATGTTCACTCTTCCTTTCCTTTAACACATAGGCTTGTGATACTTAATCCCGCAGAATTTTTTAAAGGTAAAATGATCTCAGCGCTGAAGTGGATATAACAATGTAATAGGTTCTGTACATTGCAGGAAATCTTTACTCATTTTATTCATAGATAGGATGTAAACAAGAGCATCACTATGACTTTATATGTGACTGTCAAATGAAATCACTTCATCAAGTATTATGGGAGCAGATAAGCCTGTTGAAGTTATGATTCTTATCTCCCTACAGTAAAAATGCTCATCCTATAACCCTGCTGACTTGTCTAAAGAGAGAATGAGCTTCAGACCTATGGTTTTTTCAGATGTCAAAAAAATCCATTGTATCAGAAGAAAAATAAATAAAAGTACCAGTATCTTTGATAACTGAATAATTCAAGAAACATAGTTTCCCATTATAAACATCTATGTTTCTAAGCCAGTAAAGCTGTATAATCATGACTGAATTATTTAAATTGTATGTACTTAACTCAAGATAAGGATACGATCATGGGAATTTTCAGAATGTTAAAACATTTGGCTCTTGATTTTTTAATGTAAAATTAAGAATTAAAAATACATACTGTTGTAGCAGAGCAGGTTGTGTACTTGTTGATCCACTTTTCTTCCAGATGCAGCTGGGAAACCAGCAGAAGAGACCTAACAACTCTGGGCTCTGCTACCTGTGTGGGAGATCTTGATTAATTTCAAGGCTTCTGGCATCAGGCCGGCCCAGCTCTGCTGCTTGTGACCATTTGGGTACTAAAACAACTTGTCAAAGATGTCTCTCGATCTCTCCCTCTCTCTCCGTAACTCTTACTTTCAAAAACAAAAATAAATCTCAAAAAAAAAATGTGATGGGCCTGATGTGATAGCCTAGTGGCTAATGTCCTGACCTTGCGTGTGCCTATGGGTACCAGTTCGTGTCCAAGCTGCTCCACTTCCCATCCAGACCACACTAACACCATGAGCCTGGAATTCACGTGTGCCTCCCACGAGTGTGCAGGGGTCCAACTAGCTGGGACATCTGTTTCTCTCCCAGAAGCATTAGCAGAAGTGGAGTAGCCAGGTCACAAAACGCCACTGTGCTGGATGCCAGAGTTGCACGTGGTAGCTTACCCTGTTGCTCCATGGCACTGTACAAGTTTGCTATTATAGATTATCTTTGGCAATATGTTTAAGTCATGCCTTAGTAGACACCTTATGAATTGTCTTACTATTTTGTGTTGAGGTATTGGGTTGTAAATATAGATATATTGTTAATATGTATTAAATATATTGAGAAATTTCTCAAGTAATTATGATTTGTTTTTTGAATACTATTTCTCCCTCCATCCCTCTTTTCTTCCCATCTCTCTCAACATTGTTACCACCAACATTAGAACTATCTGGGAAATAATTGGAAAGCCAAATCCCAAACCTAATCTAAGTCCTGAATTATTATATTATTATATTTCTTATAGTAAATATTTATTTTGACTTTTTAAACCTCGACAATAGATCTAGGAAGTCCTACATGTGATTAATTTTTTGAATTGTTTCCATTTTTCAAATTTTGCAGTATATTTCTTCTGTGTATAAGTATATTTTAACTAAACCATTGAAGATAAATTGAAGATTCTACCTGTTTTTATCAAACAGTTCTGAACACAGTTTCTGAGAAAAATAATGCCACTTTTTTCAATATTAGCCATATAATAACACTTATGAATAACAGGGCATTTAATATTGATAATGGCATTATCTAATTCAAAGTAATGGCTTCTAAATTATACTCAATGTGAATGCTTAATATAATGCTAACACTTAATGTGATACTTAATGTAATTATATGATGCTAAATTCAAAGCAAAAGTATTTGTAGGGAATTTTGTGATTATGAATGGTTTTGGATGACTTTGTCAGTTTAAATGTGTAAGTACTTACAAACACTAATATATGTTAAATATCATCAATGCAAAGCTTGTGAAAGAAAGGAAAATTCAAAAGGAAACCCTTTGATTTGAAATAAAACTTTATGCTATCACACACATATTTCTTAGTGTGGATGTAGTAAAATATTTGGGATACTTTTTAAATTTATATACAATTATTTATAAATTGAGATACTTGGTGAGGCCAGTACTTTTATTTCATATTATATGCTCTAGAGGAAGAGAGAGAGACAGAGAAAGAAAACTGAATATTCCCATTGGTTGGTTTGTTACACAAATTGCTGCAACTTCTGTGGTTTAATCTTTGCTTAGTATAAGTTATTAAAAGTAGAATTTTGGGTTCAGAAGTGTCACTGACTTTTAAAGATTTACAAAATTTGTTGTAAAAATACACAGCACAAGTATGTCCCTTGCCCTATTCAGCATCAATTGTGAGATGAACAAATCTCTCCCAGGAATGAGTTGGAGGCAAACTCTTTGAAGCCTGGAAATCTGATCACCAGCCGGCCCCTTCCACCACATGAGAAGGAGCCAACAACCCCAAGCCATGGTCAGGGATTTTTAAGCAATGATCATCCAATCAACTAAGACCACTGGCATGTAATGTGAACCATTCAATGAGCTAAGCTTTCATTGGTGCACAATACAAATTAATCAATTATAATGGTGCAAAAGACAGACACCAGTCAGTTTAAATTATTTAATCAATGAGAGCTACATCCTGTCTGGTAGCGAACAACTGAACCAGGCAAACAGGTCCTTCCAATTTCATGTACAGAAGATAAATTTGGGCACTCAGCTTACCACATGAGCTACTAAAGAAAAACCAGATCTCATCCCAGAATGAGATGTTTTTCTGGCTGTAAGCACTCTTGCTGTCTTTTCAGGACTTTCCAATAATCTGTGGTCATGGCACAGATCAGGTTATGGACACATCCTGGAAATGTATAAGGAGATCTGGCTTTATTTAGACTGTTTTTTATCTTCTGGACTGTCACACATGATGATTCTATCTATCATTTTCAACCAAAAGAGTATGATTGAAAGAAGTAATGAATTTATTAACTTATCAAGAGACAAACTAGAATACTAGTAAAACCTGTGAAAAACAATAGAAATTCAGAATGTATCATATAAAGTTGATCTTAAGAATCAATTACTTTCTGTGTGATATTTTGTATGATTCAATTGGTGACACTTTATACTTATAAAAATACAAGATTAACATAGTATTCGCATGCCTATCATGATTTTCAATGTATTTCTAGTGTTTATCATATTCATATATCAAATTATAAAAAATGTGTCTGTGTATTTGAAAGACAGAATTGACAGAGAGAGGGAGCAATTTTCCACTTGCTGGGTCACTCCTGAAAGAGCCACAATGGCCAGGAGCTGTGCCAAACCAAAGCCAAGAGCCAGTAGCTTCTTTCCGATCACCCAGGTGTGTGCAGGCACCCCAGCACTTGGGTCATCATCTGTTGCCTTCCTGGGTGCAATAAGAGGGAGCTGGATCAAAATTCAGCAGCTGGGACTTGAATTGGTGCCCATGTAGCATTCTGGTGCTGCCAAGCATGGCATAATCCAATCTGCCACAGAACTTGCTCTCCTTATGTACTAAAAGTTTAAAAATATATTGAGAATAAATTAAGTCCCTCCGATACTTCCTTTTCCAACTAAAAGTGATTACCATTGGCATCTTACACATTGCCATCTTGCACAATACATATATATCCAATGTTTTTTTTACTTCTTAGTTCACTTCACATGCTAGTACACAATTCAAATATAGGTGATAAATTTGCACGTGGGAACCTTAAAGAAAGTTGTTTGCTATACTATAGAGAGTCAATTAGGATTGTTGAAATATAATTTTGACATATGGAAGTTTATTGCTCTATACCCAATAGTTGATTCACTGAGGGGGTGATTTAAGTATTTCACCTTAAATTTTGTTATTGTTGCTTACAACTATTTTTGTGTGTGCACACACTAAAACTTACTCTGGGGTAATTCTTATTTTAGCATATGATAAGTTTGGCAGAAAAAATTATAATTTTTATTTGAGTAGTACATGGGCCCCCTATTTATATTTCAGTAATAAAACTGATAGGAGATGGAATTCAGATTTTGAGAGGGCACTACCTAACCCCACTCTTATGGTAAATGCAGGGGTTAGGAGGCCTTTCCAAAGGGGCAATATTGGAGTGAGGCAAAATCTTATTTTGTTTTATTTATTTTAAATATTTATTTATTTTTATTGGAAAGGCAGATGAGACTTACTGAGAGAAGGAGAGGCAGAGAGAAAGACCCTCTATCTGCTGGTTCACTCCCCTGAAAGACTACAAGGGCTGCAGTTGAGCTGATGCAAAACCTGGAGCCAGGAGGCTCCTTGTGGTCTCCCACAAGAGTATAGGGAGCAAGGTTTTGAGTCATGCTCTAGTGCTTTCCCAGGCTATAAACAAGGAGCTTGATTAGAAGTACAGCAGCTTGGGTAGGAATCAGTACCCAAAAGGGATCCTGGAACTTGAAAGATAAGGATTTAGCCATGGAGCCATTAAACAAGGCCCCAAATTTTATTTATTTATAAATAAATACATGCATGTGTATGCATAAGTATGTATAAATATAATTTTTAAACATATGTATTTTAATTCCACCTGTGGCCTATAAAACTGTCACATAATACAATGTAATCAATAAAAAATGTCTTTTAATTTTTATTGGAAAATCAGATATAGAAAGAGGAGAAGAGAGACAGAGAGGAAGATTTTCCATCTGTTGATTCACTCTTCAAGCGACCACAATGGTCAGAGCTGAGCTGATCTGACACCACGAGCAAGCAGTCTCTTCTAGGTCTCCCACTCTGATACAGGGTCTCAAGGCTTTGGGCCATTCTCAACTTCTTTCTGAAGCCACAAGCAGGATGGGAAGTGGGGCCGCCAGGATTAGAATTGGCACCCATATGGGATCCTGCTGTGGACTTTAGCTGCTAGACTACAGTGGTGCACCCCCAAATGTTATACGTTTAAAGGCCAATTTCACCAGATAGCTTGACTCTATCTATTAGCCCACCTGATTCCTTACAATATTACTTTCCAACTAATCCCCTATTACATACCAAAGAACTAAGAGCTGCAGTAAGTTAAGGACAGAACTAAACAGTGCAATAAAAGTGTCCTATAGTAAACCATGACAACATTTGCACAGGGCACATTTGAATATCGCTTTAATTCTCAGAGTTTAAAGCACACTTCTCTGTCCAATATTCAAATATGTTTAGACTTCAGGAAATTAAACAAGATGGCAAAGGTTATTTTAGTCTGGTTTGAGGAATGTCCATTTTCTCCTTCAGGGAATTTTATACAGCTTTTACTATATCCTCCTAGTATTCATATTATGTATCTCCTCTATTATTATTAGGTGACTTCTAACATGATAAGCAAATCTCACTATAGATTGGTCTCACACTTCTTTGAGTCGTCTTGAAATTCCCAAATTAAATGATTAGCAAAAAAGCATGTTTATTAATTACAGTATAAGATATTTTACAGAAAAGCGCATTCAGTCTTATATCTGGCAGCACCACAGTCAAGCTTTGTTAGATTTCACAGTCCTGACTCTAATGGGAACATTATTCTGTTATTAATTGTTGCTGATGTCCAAAATATAAAGAGCAATAAAGAAGAAATAAAATAGTGCAACTGACTTTTCCCCAAACCTAATTCTGACTCTGATAATAACATTCTATAACATTGTATAATTAACATATATGTATGCACATATGTATAGTGTCTATTAATCTATATCTCAAATCAGGGAAAACATGTATTTATCTTTTGTTTATGTCATTCAGCACAATGTTTTCCAACTGAATACATCTATTTGCAAAAGACAGTATTTACTTTTTGTATGGTTGAATACTGTTTTCTTTATGCATTTCATCAGTTCACTAGGAAAAAAAAAACAACCAAACAAAAACAAAAGCAAAAAAAACCAGAAAATATTTCAAAAGTTCTTGGCCTCAAAGTTTGCATTATTGTTCTTCGAGTCAAATAATGTTTTGTTATAACCATTTCCAAAACTAATCAACATATAAAGTAAAAATATGTGTCTTAAAGTAGACTTTACACTTCACAAGATAGTCTAGCTCTGTGTAAGGAATAAACAAATAAATAAATAAATATGACTGCAAGCAATATTGAGTTGCATAATTAAAATTAACTAATTGGCTAGATTATATACATTCTTACTACATAAGAACAAAATCAGAAAAAAAGTAATATATTGTAGTAGCCATGTAGCATGATGGATATAACAGTATGTGATGGTGTTGTCAAACAACCTCCAGAATTGTTGGAGGCATTATTGTAGAGCCCCAAACTGGGTCTGCTTACCCACCACACAGAAAGCCAATCACTGACATCCTGGTGTTGAAAGAAAGTAGGCCTTTATGGCAAAGAGCAGAGCAAGGAGCAGGAAGCTGGTTTTTAATTTCTGGACTCTACACAGAGTTATGGTGGAATTATGGCTGAGGGGTTCTTAATCAGCTCACATCCAAGTTCCTGGTTAGTCCGAGGAGCTTATGACCTTGCTTTGATTGGTTCGGGATGCTTTGCTCTTTAAGGAATTTATGATGACCAGCTGTGCTGCAGTTAGCCTGGGAGTCATGTGAAAGCACAGACATGAAATTTCCTTATCCAAATCACTCCATGTGAAATTCTGGCCTTTAAGGTTCTTTGTTGGAGAAGCAAATGGCTCCTTGTGTCCAGTGATCACAAGCTTGGAAGATCAACCAGGACACACCCTTATTCATTGAATTCCTCTAATAAAGGGCAAGCAGGCACTGTGCTGAGAGGAGGCTCAGTTCTACTTTTATGTTGTGGGGGGTTGAGTTCAATGGATGTTAAGAAACAGGTGCAGAGCAGAGAAGGAGAAAGGGTAGAAACTCAAGGGAAATCAGATGCATTAAAGAAAATGAAATTGCCAGTGGTGGCCTGCTGCTGTGCATAGATGGAGCTAACAAATGGCAGCATCCAGGTCCTTCAGCAGGCCAGGTCATATGTAGGCTGAGATCAGAAATTTCTAGAAGGATGATGGAATACAAGGATCGGAGGTAGCTTTTCTAGAAGTCTTCAGATCCCAGAGGAGCTTCCTTTCTGCAGGCCAAGCAGTTGGAAAGGAATGCAGGAAGTGCTTAGGAAATACTACTCAGCATCAGCATTGGGTCTGTTTACAATTCTGGAGCTATAATGGCTGAGGAAATAAAACATCTGAGGTTTGTGTCCTTGCTCCAAAGAGGGAAATCATTTTGCAGTGTGTGTGTAACTTAATTATATTAAAAATTTGCTAATTATATCTCAAACTGATGTAAACAAAAATCAGCAAATGTGACCTTGAAATAATACCAAAACTTTGCTAATAATAAAGTATTATCTTAGGGTTTACAAAGTGACTTCTGTTGTGTAGTAGTTATAAGATTCTGAAGATCAAGCATTATTCAAATGCTTACACCTGACATGAAGTGGGAATGGACGCAAATAGATATAAGTGAAAATGAGGTTGCTGACTTAAGTCACAGTTTCTTAGTTATTAGATTTAAAATAATTTCCTCTGTAATTGAAATTTTCACCTCCAAATCAATTTTGTAAAGACATTGTATTTTTCTATAAGCTGAACTACTGTGAATATATCAATGCAAATTATTTTCATACAAAGATTTTCTATTTCTATTTATTAAAATTCTGAACAAAAGTCAGATGGGAGTTGGCATTTTCACTTCACAGGAGTTAAGGACGAAGACCAATAGCAGAGAAGGAAAAAGAAAATACTCCGGGCATTTAAATCAGAATAGTATTTAATTCTCATTGTATTCTACCACAATGAATTCTAAAAGAGTGGGAGGAAAAAAGACCTAAATAGTGCTCATAATATGGGAATTAGACAGCTCTAGACTTTATGAAATTAACAATATTTCCCAGTGTTATAAACAGTCTAAAGATCTCACACATCAAAAAATCAAACATAATAAAGAATTCAATCACAGAGGGAATTAAAATTAACTATTAAACAAGGCTGCACATGAAACAGATACTGCTTAATATAGTCTAGGCTATGACAGCCTTGAATATCTGATTTAATGATGTCCCTAAACAGAGGAATTTGCTATCAAAGCATCTAATTATAATCAGAAAAATAAATTCCATAAAAATGTGTAAAAATATAGCTTGATATTATAGATAAATCTGAATTTTTTTCAGAAGCAGTGGAAATAATGTAAAAGCTAGCTTTTTTGATGATTTTACCTCTGTCAGTAGTAGTTTCTCTGATATAAAATTCATACCTTTAACTTGTATAGTTTGCATATTTTTTGTAAATTCATAATAGTATTGTCACAGTTAATCTCAGAATGTTGTATTACTCTAGAAAAGGAAGTCTTATTCGCCAGTAATCAGAAACTTTTCGTTCTCTAGCCCAAAGTAACCAGACCCAACAATGTGGCTACATACATTTGTTTTGTTGGACATTTCACAAAGGTATCATATTAAATATAAGTCATTTTGTGTGTCATTTCCTTTAGCATATTTTCAATATTAATCTAGGATTCAGATACTTTTGTCATTAAGTATGAGTAATGTGTTAATACATCACATTTGTTCATGACTGTGTTCCATTTTTTGAGTTGGTACGAACATTGATGTACAACATTAAAAGTTCTTAAGCTTATACTTTTGTTTTACTTTTTTGAAGTAGAGTATGCATACTTAAATGATTGTAGGTACATGTTTCTATGAATTTTTATTAACTGAGCAAATCTGCATTATCACAACCTTTACTGAGGGGAAGATCGCTGAGGTCACCCTCGATGCCCTCTATTCTGACATCTCACAGCTTGTATCATTTTCATTCTCCCATTGTTTATATCGGTGCACTCATACAATATGAGTACACATTCTTTTGTCACCAAATCCCTTATCTTTTTGAAAGATTTACTTATTTTTGCATGAAAATGGTTACTGACAGAAGGAAAGAAAGAGAGAGAGAGAGAAATATCTTCCATCTGTTGGTTCACTCCTCTAATGGCAACAGCTGGATCTGGACTGGTCCAAAGTGGGAGCCTGCAATGTCTTCTAGGTCTCCCACCAGGGTGCAGGGTCCCAAAGCCTTGACTCATCCTTTAGTTTCCCAGGTCATTAGCAGGGAGCTGGATTGAAAATGGAGAAACTGAGCCTGGTGCGATGGCCTAGTGGCTAAAGTTCTCGCCTTGAACATGCCAAGATCCCATATGTGTGCCGTTCTAATCCCAGCAGCCCTTCTTCCAATTCTGCTCCTTGTCTGTGGCCTGGGAAAGCAGTCGAGGACAGCCCAAAGCCTTGGGACCCTGCACCCACGTGGGAGACCTGGAGGAATTTCCTGGCTCCTGGCCTCAGATCAACACAGCACTGGCCTTTGCAGTCACTTGGGGAGTGAATCATTGAAGGGAAGATCTTCCTCTCTGTTTCTCCTCTTCTCTGTATATCTGCCTTTCCAATAAAAATAAATAAATCATAAAAAAATTGGAGCAGCCATGATTTGAAATGGCACCCATGTAAGATGAGGGCTTTGCAGGTGGAGGATTATTTTGCCATGCTGCTGTACTTTGCCAAAACTGGGAAATTAATGCATATTTTAGTCATTGAAGTTTGTTATATTTTATTATTGTTAAAACAGATTACTTTTTCCTGGAAGGCAATTTGCATGTAATAACTTATATTCTTGTGATGAGGTTTGTTTAAAAAGTATTAATTTTGTTGTTGTTGTTTGTTCATTTTTTAAAATTTACTTATTTTTGTAAGAAAGACAGATTTGACAGAAAGATCTTTCATCTGTTGGTTCACTCTCCAAAAGGCCACATTGACTAGAGATGAGCTGATTTGAAGCCAGGAGCCAGAATCTTCTCTTGGGTCTCTCATGTGGATGCAGGTTCCCAAGGCATTGGGCCATCCCTCTGTTGCTTTCCCAGACTAGAAGCAGGAAGTTGGAAGGGATGTGAAATATCCAGGGCATGAACTATGGCCTATATGGGATGCTGGCACTTGCAGATTGAGGATTAGCCAGTTGACCTATCACACTGGCCCCAAAACAGAGGTTCTAAAAGTATATTCTTACCATTGTGATATGCTTTTATATATTTCATTCACAGACCTGAATATATATAACTAAATTTATATATTTCATCTGCTTGTAATTATACCAGTGTGACTGTCATTTGTACATTTGAGTGTCAATACATGCAAAAATATATATATTATTGCCTGTTTTATTTTGTAAGGTGAATTATGAAGTGTCCTGCACTTTTGTTTCCTTAACAAATGCTATTTTGAAGATATAAATTAATGTCTTTTAAATAATTTTAAAATTATTTGTTCAGAATCATGTTTTGCAGTTTTTTATCTTTTAGGATTGTTGTCCTTAGAAATGTTTATATCAACATTTGAGATTATGGTTTTAAGATTGATGTCTTTTAGAGTTATCACCCAAATCATATAAAGGCACAGAAACCAAAAGCTTCAAAACTGTTTATTGCAGTTGTTTGCAGCACAATTTCTTTTTTCCATTATATTGTTGTTGACAATTTGGGTTATTTCCCAGGTTTGGCTATTCTGTGTACTGCATGAGAATGCCTTTGTACAAAGCGTAAGAACATTTCTGCTGGGTATATGCACCTAGGAAAGGGATTGTTGGCATATAGAGTACATATTTAATTTCAAGTTGATAGCAAGTTTTCCAGGATGTGTATAAAGCATTGCACTTTATCATCTTGTATGTGGTTTATTGGAATTGCAGTTGCTAGGCATTCTTACAAGCAGTAAATATTATTTATCCTTTTTTTGTCTGTTCTCTTGGTTGTACAGTAGAATTATGTATGTACTTTAAATTTGGATAGCTGTGGTAAGAGAAATTTAACAAAATCACATCTTAATATTCATTAAGCAATGTTTTGCAGATTGTTCAATGACTTTTTTCAACTTTACTGAGATATATTTACAAATAAAATATCAATGAGGTCTTGATATATTTATACAGTACAAAATGATTACCATAATTATAATCACTAACTTATTCAATATGTTACAAACATTCCATTTGTTTCTTTGTGTTTGAATGACAAAAATACTTAAAACCTGCCATATTTGTAAATTAACAAGCATATTCAAACTGTATTGTGAAAACCTCAGTCGCTGTGCTTTGCTTGAGATTTCCAGAATTTAATCTTCATGCTTAACTAAAACTTATATCCATTAGCCAGCAAAGATTTTGGTTTCTATGTGTACAGTTTATTTATCTTTTTCATATAATTGAGTTCAGATAATTTCTGGCTTATTTCAGTTAGCATGATATCCTCAAGCTTAATGTGTGTTGCTGCATATGACAGGGTTTCCTTCACTCATTTGTCCAGACAGGTGGGTTTACTATATATTTGGACTGTTGTACAGGTGCTGTAATGGACATGAGACACCTGTACACCTCTTCCGGATGGTCACTGTATGTCCTTCACGTTTGCACTCAGAGCTGTGATTGCTGGATCATGTAATAGTTTGTTTTAAGCTTTGAGACGCCTCCATACAATTTTCCATAATGGCTGAACCAGTTTACTTTGTCAATAAAGCTTTCCTTTTCTTCACATCTTCTGAAACATTTTTTAAAAAGGTTTGTTTATTTATATCTGAAGTATTAATAACAGAGATCTTTTATCTACTGTTTGACTCTCCAAATGGACACAATGGCAAGTGTGAAGCAAGGAACCAGAGGCCTCCTCTGGGTCTCCCCTGTGGTAGGGCCCAAGGACCTGGACTCTCTTCTGCTGCCTTCTCAGGCCATTAGTAAGGAGTTGGATTAGAAATTGGGCAACTGGTACTTGGCATCCATTTAGATGTTATCATTATAGGTAGAGTCTTAGCCTGCTATGCTATGGTGCTAGCCCCCTTTGGTATTTTTGACAATAACCTTTGCAATAGGTAAGCAGTGATACCTCATTGGTGTATAATTTATATTTTTAAATTATGGGTGATAGACTACCTTTTAATTTACCTATTGGCCATTTTGATGTCATTTGACTAATAATCATTTATTTAGTTTCTCACCAATTTCTACTTGGTTTTTATGATTTATTTGATTCTGTTTTAAAATTTTACTTTTATGTATTTAGTTATTGTGAGGTACAGACACACAGAGAAATACCAGGTGCCCACAACAGCTGGGGAACCAGAGCCAGGATAAAGGAGCCAGAGAAAACAATCCTAGTTGTCCACTTTGGTGGCAGGAACTCAGTGCTTAGTGGGCCATTGTTATTGCCTTCCAGGCTCTGCAAGGCCAGGGATTCAACCTAGGTATTCCAACATGAAACCAGGCCTTGCAAACAGAGACTTCACGGCCAGGCAAATGCCCGCCGTACGTTGGCTGCATATTTTGGCTACTAGCATTTTTTTCGGATGTGTGATTTCCAAATATCTTCTCCTGTTCGATTGCCTTCTTGTTTGCTTTTGCAACGGTTCCTTTGCTGTGCATACACTTCTTAGTTTGAAGCAATTCTGTTTGGTTTTGATGTTAGAGCTCATTTCTAAGTCTTTCATGTAGTTTGAGGTGATTTTTATACAGGCTATAAAATATGGATCTATTTTTTTTAAGATTTATTTTTAATATTTTTTTATTGGAAAGGCGGATATACAGAGAGGAGAGACAGAGAGGAAGATCTTCCATCCAATGATTCACTCCCCAAGTGAGCGCAACAGCTGATGCTATGCCGATCCGAACCCAGGAGCCTCTTCCGGGTCTCCCACGTGGGTGCAGGGTCCCAAAGCTTTGGGCCGTCCTTGACTGCTTTCCCGGGCCACAGGCAGGGAGCTGGCTGGGAAGCAGGGCTGCCAGGATAGAACCAGCGCCCACATGGGATCCTGGGCGTGCAAGGCGAGGACCTTAACCACTTGCACCACTGTGCCGGGCCCTGATATGGATCTAATTTTATCCCACATATAGGCTTCTAATTTTTGCAAATCTCATTTAAAGAGACTATCCCTTCCTCAGTTTGTGTGCCTTTGGTACTTTTATGTAAGATCAATTAATCATAAATATAGGGAGTTAGTTCTGAACTCATTACTCTGCATGTCTGTTTTATGCATATGTCATACTATCATGACTAATTTATTTGTTTAGCATATAATGAAATCGAGAAGCATATTGCTTCTATGTTCAATTTGCTCAAGGACTGATGCTGTGGACATGAACAGAAAAAAAAGTATGAATTAAAAGAAAAATGTTTATGTTTTGATAAAGTGAAAGATATGAATTTTTTTTATTCAAGGGTGATGCAATCTATTATGTGCAAAAAATAAATTATTTATGAATCATTCAGTTGGTCCATCCAGGCACTATCTCTTTTCTAATCTACAACTACTGCTGATAGGATAAAACTTTTAGATGTTTTAAAGTCGTTTTGTGAATTTTATATTCAAATGAACAATATCTTCTGTAAATATATGAATCTGAATTGACATAACTGTTACTTTCAATATTCATCATAGCCATCAATTATGGTTTTTCATGGTTACTGATATGGGATAACTTTCTATGAGAAAAGGAACAAAACAGGATCTTGTGTATATTACATATACATACTAAAATTTTTAAGAAAGTTCAGCACTGATAGATTTTTTGATATAAAATTTTTTTTCTTTAGATTACAGAGCATTTTGGTAAACTCTGTGATCTGTAAAATTTCTGTGATTTTTCTTTCCCAGCCTTCCATAAATGAAATTTATATAGTGCTCTATTACATAGTTGAATGCCCCCAGAAAATGTTGGCCGCTGCAAGTAAACCTAAATGACTCTTCCTATCATTTGAATATTTGTTTAATTTTTGAGATGGCACATGTATCTAGTATATATCTAGTGAATTTTTTGAGTGCCTGGAAGTATGAAACATCTCCAGTTATTTAACCAATCATGGAAAAAATAATTAGAAAACCTCTTGTAAAAGAAAAATTCTCTTTCCAGTTGGATTTTATTTATGATCATTCTCAGATTTTATGTAAACTCATAAAATACATACTTCATTATCTATTACATCTTTTTAGTTTTAACTGGTAATGTTGCAGTGTGGTGCATTTCAGAATTTATGGTAAGTGCTTCAGACCCATTATCCCCAAATAAAGAACGTTTACTAACTGCCTGTTTTAGGAAGGTGATGGGTTGGTTAGTCCCTCCAAAAACTCAAGTTGAAATCTAGTCTCCAGTTTTTCTGTGCTGACAGTTTTTCTGTCAGCTTTTCAGGACAGGAATAAATTGTTAAGAGAGATTGATATAACTCTTGTGTGAATGGAATATTTATACAGTGATATGGCCCCTTAGTTTTATCTTTCTTTTTCTCCATATGTCTATTTGCCCTTCCTTTTGCTAACGTGAGATGAAGCAGCCCAAATGCCTCACCACATCGTACTCCTGCAGTTTCCAACTTCCCAATCTGTGAATCAGATTCACATTCTTTTCTATCTTTTAAAGATTTATTTATTTATTTTTAATTGGAAAGTCAGATGTACAGGGAGGAGGAGAGATAGAGAGGAAGATCTTCCATCCAATGATTCACTCCCCAAGTGGCCGCAAGAACTGATGCTATGCCAATCCGAAGCCAGGAGCCAGGGACTTCCTTCTGGGACTCCCACATGGGTGCAGGGTCCCAAAGCTTTGGGCCGTCCTCGACTGCTTTCCCAGGCCACAAGCAGGGAGCTGGAAGGGAAGTGGAGCAGCCGGAATTAGAACCGGTGCCCATATGGGATCCCAGGGCATTCAAGGCTAGGACTTTAGCCACTAGGCCACTTAGCCGGGCCCTGTAATTCTTTTCTATATAAAGTGTCAATTGCCAGGTATTTTGATATAGCGATCTAAAAAAGTGAAGACATCATGTGACACATTAGTAAGGAACATGATAGTCACAATATTTGGCAAGATATCCAGTACAGGACAAAGGAAGCACTCAGAAATAATCTCATGTGAAATAGGATTTTTTTTTTCAGATTTATTTATTTTTATTGTAAAGTCGGATTTATAGGGAGAAGGAGAGACAGAAAAAGATCTTCCATCCACTGGTTCACTCCCTAAATGGCTGTAATAGCTGGAGCTGAGCTGATTGGAAACCAAAAACCAGAAACTTCTTCCAGGTCTCCCAGGTGTTTGCAGGGTCCTAAGGCTTTGAGTTATCCTCTACTACTTTCCTGGGCCACATGCAGAGAAGTGGAAGGGAAGTGGAGTAACCAGGATATGAACTGGTGCCCATATCGTATCCCAGTGCATGCAAGACGAGGACTTTAGCCACTGGAACATTTATTTGAATAAAAAATTGAAGTGATACTATAAGATTAGTCATTTTTTGTCACAGAATAATTAAGGATTCTTTGTGTGTGTGTGTGTGTGAGATTTATTTATTTTTATTGTTAAGGAAACTTTACCAATATAGAATGAAAGATAGAGAGATCTTCTATCTGCTGATTCACTCCTTAAATAGTCAAGCGGCTGAAGCTGAGTTGATCCAAAGTCAGAAGCCAGGATCATCTTCTGGGTCTTCCGTGTAGGTGTAGGGTCCCAAGGATTTGAACCATCCTTCGCTGTTGTCACAGGTCATCAGCAGAGAGCTGGTTGGTAGTAGAGTAGCCAAGAAATGAACTTGTGCCCAAATGGGATGCTGGCTCTTGTAGTCAGAGGATAAACCTATTGAGCTATTACATTGTGCCCTCCATCAGGATTCTTACTGAAGGAAGTGATCACATGGCTTAAAGCACTGCATTATTAGACATGCAGAGGCGAATATATAGAGCACCTTCAAGATGTGGATTATTTTGCATGTAGAGAATGCTTACCTTTTGTAATAAACATTTATTCCAAAGCTTATACCATTTCATAATATTTTATGTTTAGTATTGTATTCATTATCTCATTACATGGGGAACAATATTTACCCTATCTTGCACCAGAGAGAATAAAATATGTAATGCTCATTCATGCCTGTAGACAAAGGACACGTATATCATAAAGACAATCACTTTAAGACAATTAAATAGTTTGTATTTATTATGGAACAGCTAGTTTCCAATGTCTTTCCAGCATTAATTTACGTAATTTAAATTGAAGCATAGTATAATTAGCATTTTTATTTTTCCAATTTCAATTTTGCGGCAGATAATGATACACTGGAGTTGTTTAATTTGCCAAATATCACAAAGCACGTAAACTTCGAAGAGCCAGAGTAAGAACCCAGCAAGTCTAGTCCCCAGTTTCATGTTCTTGACGAAAGCAGGTTCTGCCCCTCACGTGTCCGTCTCAGCACTGTCTCTCTCAGGGTGTCTTGTTAGAACTGCTGAGCTTTCCAGCTGCACATGTTGAAGAAATCAAGTCCATCTGTCACGGGGAAATATTGAATCTACGAAAACAGCAATAATTACCGTCTGCTATGACCCATGCCTGCAGTATGAAATATCTTAAATAATTAAAAAATACAATAGAAAAATATGTATGATATACTATTATAGTTTTATATATTTTGCTTTCTTAATTCAATTTAATACTGGGAACCTTTTAAAAGTGAGATTTCAAGTTTCTGTTTTAGCAGAGTTCTAACCTGAGAAACTTTTGGTAATTTGCTTCTTTTCTCTAAGGCGTTAGATGTTTTACCCTTTCAAAACTAGCCATCATCCCCGCTAAATTATTGATGCCATGCTGTTATTTTATGTACACTTTTTTCTTCTACTTAGGTCATTGAGGTACATTTTATTTATTTAATTATGTTAAATTGCCCATTATTGTAAACATTAGAAGTAAAATAAATACACACATATGAAAATGTAAAGAATATTTGAGAAAACTGTGTCTAGAAATATGTTACTTGATCTTTTTATTCATACCTGCTTTACCACACACACATGTATTTACTGACTTTTCCATTAACTGTATTTCATCATCTGTTTTATGTCTATTTTCCTTTCATGAAATAAATGGTAATATTATATTTTTTCTATCTTCTTTTTTCATCTGAAATATCAGTGCATTTTTTTCTCCTGTTTTCATGAACTAACTTCCTTACATAACCCTAAAATAATTTCCAAAGTCTAAAATACATTCTTCCTTTCCTTTTTGAAATGAATAGTTTGAGTGGCCTTACTGAGTTTCAATCTACTTTGCATTGCCTTTTACTTCTGTAGTTCTGAAAATGAACATCCTTGTTAGTAATTGCACATGGAATAGATTTCACCATACAGGAACCATTGCTCACTTTTAAAAATGCATCTCCTGTCTCCGTCTTAGTAAATTATTGTTGGTTTTTCCTTGGGCTAGAATTTCCAATGTATGATAAACATTCAATCTCTTACTTCTAATATTGGTCTAGTAACAGGCATGTTAATGTTTTCATATTATTTTTACAGGAAAAATCATTTGTAGAAGCTCAGAGAAAGCTACTTACTAAACGTAATTTTATAATCTTTAATCTCATATATGGGGACATTTGATCAAAGATTTGTGCAGATAATTTTCTGGAAGGCTTGTTGCACTCAGTAATGCCTGCAACTTTCAGGTTTTATATTGCTCTGTGTATCTTTTAATTTTATTTCATATGTCATTGAATGTAACAGTGAAATATTTACCTGTTATTCAGAATTTTTAAAGATCTGAAAAAAACATTATCAAGCTCTTGTCAGGTAAAAAAAAAAAAACTTCGAAATTCACTAGCTTTAAATAAGGATCATTTCCTAGAGTTATGAATCTGTTGTTTGGCTTGTATTTGATGGCTGTGGTTGAATTACCAATAAAGTTGCATTGAAAATTGATATGCTCATTTATGCCCCTTGTTCAGTGAGTACAGGAGTGGAGGTAAGTTCTTATTTAAAGATAGCAACTTCTGGGCCCGGCTTGATGGTGCAAGTGGTTAAGGTCCTCGCCTTGCACATCCAGGATCCCATAATGGGCGCCAGTTCTAATCCCGGCAGCCCTGCTACCCAGCCAGCTCCCTGCCTGTGGCCCGGGAAAGCAGTCCAGGACGGCCCAAAGCTTTGGGACCCTGCACCTGCCAGGGAGACCCGGAAGAGGTTCCTGGCTTCAGAAGGGCATAGCATCGGCCGTTGCGCTCACTTGGGGAGTGAGTCATCGGATGGAAGATCTTCCTCTCTGTCTCTCCTCTCTGTATATCCACCTTTCCAATAAAAAAATAAAATAAATCTTTAAAAAAAAAAAGATAGCAACTTCCAAAGATAGATCCGACATCCTAAGTAGATTGTAACTATCTGCTTTCATTTGTATGACATATGAGATATGTTATCTCTTAAAAGTTTTGGGAAAATGAATTTAAATGATAAGCTTGATGACAAAAAATCTGAGATTCATTCTTGTAATTTGTATTTTCCATAAGGATTTTGATCCCTCTCTCAGACATATGTTTCAGAATTTTTTGCACCAAAATAAGCTTGTCTTTTAGTTCTACTTTTTGCATCAAGTTTTTAAAGTGGCCTCTTATGTGTTAATATGTGTGCTTAATATTTTATAAAGAATTTGAAACAAATTTTGAATACCAATTTTCCAGTCCGCTTTGTTGTTGTTAGCTTACAGAGTTTTATAATCTTTGTAAAATAATGTAAATCTAGTGAAGTCCTTGAGTGGGCTGGTTTTTAATACATGTTTGGAGAACCACAAAGACATAGCAGTAACTACTTCGTTATATTTACTTAAGAAATGATAGATACATAGAAGGATAGATTAGTAGTTGATAGATTATTTCACAGGGAGAATCCCTATTCATTGTTTCTCAGATTCCTTCAATAGAATGACTGGACCTAGACAGGCAAGCTGACATTTTGGAATTCAGTCTGGGTCACCTATATGGTTAGAAGAGATCCAACTATTTAAACAATCATATGCCAAATCCCTAGGTTTGTTGTGGCAAAAAGTGTGGTTCAGGAGCAGAACTGGGCATTGGACTCAAGCATATAAGACAAAGGATCTAACTGGCATTTTAAACCCTAGGCCAAATGCCTCCTCATGTACATACACTTTAACACTGGACTATAAAAATGTTCTGAAGACATATATATGTTGAAAAATTAAGAAATATTGTATCCTATGAAAATATTTGGAAAGCAACATTTCCTTCATGCATGGTAAGTGTAGATCTTAAATGAATGTGCAGAGAGGCTAAAATAGTTTTTATGTATTCATTCTAAGTACCTTTGATCTTTACAAAGATTCAGTCTCCTCAACATATTCACATCAACTTTATGGAAACTGTTGAATGCCAGTTACAGTAGTGAGCAACAAAAAGATAGAAAAACAACAACACTGTAAAGCATCCATGGCAGTCATGTCATGGGCCACTGGAAAACACTGAAATGCTTTCCATTTTTATTTAACATTTTATTTAAGTTTTTATTTAACATTTGATAATTTAATTGGTGGCAACTAGCCTAGAAGTTAGGTCATTTGATATTTAGACTAACATTCTCTTTACTCCATCAGGAAATTTTCAAAATACTAATGCTGTTACCCATTGTTGTCCTTTATGATCTCACAAGAACAGCTGCTCAAGACATTAAGGAACATGCATTTTTTTCTTACCATTTTATCTATAGCCTACCACATAGTGCTTGGGATTTAAAAAGCACTTAATAAGTATTTGATGGCAAGCATGTTTTATAGAAAGTCTCTCCCTATTCTTTCAGTTTTCTGAAACAGAATTTTTTGTGGAACTGTTGTAACATTAAACTGGGGACGAGATGTCTGAACATGAAGGACCCAGGATGATGACGAGCTTTTTCTGAAAAGGGAAAAGCATACAGAGTGTATTTTCCTTCATTTGGGCTGTCTGCTGTGGCTGAGAACATCTTGCAGATGAAAGAATCAATACTTTTGAGTTACAGACTTAGCCTCAAATGTAAAAACTACACTTGAGTGCAGTGGTATGAAGCAAAAAGAAAAAGGTTTAATAAAACTTCAGGGTGCTTCTCTTTCGGGTCTAAGAATGCCTTTCACTTTGTGTTGATGACATTACTAAAAACAGGTAGGATCCTAACTAGAATATTAGGAGAATGAAGATAATGGGAAAGTTGCAATAGAAACAAAGTCAAATGCTATCCCAGAGGGAAGTATGATTAATGTGATATCAAAAAATGAAATCAAAATCCTTTTTAAGATTTACTATTTTAAAGGAAACAAATCAACAAAGGATTTGAGTTTCAAATTCATAACTGGATTAAACCATGACAATACAAAAAGTAAAATCTTACCTGTCTGTGTAATAAGCTTTACAAAGTGTCCCCAGGATGAATATGATATAACATTAGCTTTCAACAAAGACATTAGAAAAATGTAACTTTGGAATTTTTGTGCTATTTGGCAATTTTCTTCTCTCCCCCAGTGTCTCCTGCCTTCCAACATGCACACTGCACATTATGTACACACATACACACACATTTTCAATTAAAATGTTCAGTGTGCATTTTTGATTCTGTCTACCAATTTGCATTTTTACTGTGCCAATTTTGAGTGCTTATTTTTGATTGGCTGATAGGTTCCTAAAAAGATTTTATATGAGCATGTTCTGGGCCTGGCGTGATAGCATATTGGTTAAAGTCCTCGCCTTGCACGCGCTGGGATCCCATATGGTCGTCGGCAGTTCTAATCCCAGTGGCTCTGCTTTCCATCCAGCTCCCTGTTTGTGGCCTGGGAAAGTAGTCAAGGCCCAAAGCCTTGGGAAAATGCTTACCCCCAAAGGCTGCAATGAAAGAAAGGAATCCAGATCTTTACCTGTAATTGCCACTCAGGACCTGCATCAGCAGGAAACTGATTCCAGGACCAGAGCAGAATACTGAACCACACACTCTCCTGTGAAGTATAGGTGTCTTCACCAGCATCTTAACTGTGAGGTCAAAACTCCTCTATGCCTAAGGTTTTGATGCTATGAAACACACTGACTTATTATACTGAGTTGTAAGTTACCCTCATCATCTTAAAAAGTTAATTGTTCATCCAGGCATGTCAGGACCCCTTATTTCTACTCATCAAGTGTGAGTTCTTGATTTTGTTTGTCTTTGTTGGTCTCCTAGACAGTTTCCAGAACAAATGAAGTACAATCCGCCTCAATACTCATGCATTCTTTTTTTTTTTTTTGTGCCCATGCATTCTACATCAATACATTCAGTAAATCACAGAAAAAATACATTTGAAAAATAAAATCATGTCCATATTATATGTGTACAAATGTGTTTCAGCAATAGTTGTGATTCCATTAAACAACATTGTGTGACAGTTGTTTACATAACATTCACTTTACACTATGATATACAATCTAGGAAAGATATATGTATACAAGATGCTGGATCTACTCAGAACTATTTTACATAAGAAATTTTAAAATCTATAGAGTTTAGAATTTTGTAAGGGGAGGGATTATTCTGGAACCAATCTTCAGATAATGAAGGAAGTCTGTCTTGCTGGTTAAAGAAAGCTTTCAATTATTTGAATGTTCGAAACATTTGCACAGACTCAAATGACATGAGTAATAAGAAACAAGGTGTTACAGATTTTAATAGCTTTAAGGAGACATCAAAAAAATTTGAGGTGGTATATTACTGCTGGGGAATTAAAATAAAACCATTACACCTTGCAGCGGAAAAATTGGGAAATCTATCTAAATCCTTTTCTCAGATATTCTACTTGTACTTTCACTCCAAATGCACTTTAGCTTTGGAAAATCATATGCCAATATGCTTCCTTTGTTAATATTTACTGTCCCCAAAGATTGATGTGTTCCTCTTTGTATCCTAAAAATTGTCTGTAATAATGCTTTGCTGTAAGATCAATATTAACTTTTATCATTGGTTACCCATTCTATTTCATATCCTTGTCATTTATCTCTGGTTTAGTGATGAAATTGCCCGGTGATATCAAAGAATATAGCGAACGTACGACAAAATCATAGAATGTTGGTGAAAACAAACTGATCTTTGTGTATGGATATCAAAGTACAGTAGAGACTGTTATGCCTCCAGCAGATTCTGTTTCTTTCTATGATAATCTCATAAGTCACAGTGTTTTGAAATTTTCAAACAATTTCCATGTGTCTTATATTCTTTGATCCTCAAAATAAGCTTGCTAAGGGAAATACTAATACCTGCGTATAATAGGACCAGAACATGTGCTTAACACATGTAAATTGACCCAGCACCTTCATACTTGGTGTCATTGGAGACTGAAAAGAAGGGGAGCTGGACTGGAACTAGAACACTATCATTCTGTGTGACTGCAGTCACAGTCTAAATCATCCAGCAGTGCAAACCCTCCTACCTTCTGTAATAAATTAGGATTTATGTATTTTTTTAAATGTCATTATTACTTTTTGATACAGTTCCATAGGCTCTGGGATTTCCCTACTCCTTTCCCTCAGCATCACCTTCCCCTGCTCATTTTCCTATATTATAAAAATAGTGCAGTCCTTCATAAGCAGTCATAAGTCCATATCCTGACATTATAGGTATGGACAATGGCAAAGAGTACAAGATCTTATTGTCAAGATCTATTTAGCAGTTTCATTGGGAGTAAATCTTTGATTTGGAAGTAGAGATGCATATTGCATTGTATCTTCAGATCTGGATGTGATAGTTTCTATGACACAGTTACTATACATCCCTTTAAATTGATTTGAAATACAGTGACAATGAGAAGGTGGGTCAGGCGGAAACTAGGCACTTGGAATTCCATTTTAGTCTCCATGGTAGATGTTTCTCTAAACTTTTCTTAAGCATATTGTACTCTGTGGTCCAAATCTCAGTCTCATTACCATTTTTGGGAGGCAAAGAAATTTTCCTTTCCCACTGTATCCCAGTCTGTCAAAGACATTGTTCTTTAATGATCTCTCTCTCTCTCTCTCTCTCTCTCTCTCTCTCTCTCTCCCTCTCTGTAGTGTATTTTTCCTCCCTGTATTTAATACAAATAAATAACAGATGGGCATTTGTTGTATTTTTTAGGATTCCACTTCAAAACTCAGCATCCCATATTGTAGTGCTTTAGTTTGGGTTTTAGCCCCACCCCAGTCTTAATAATGTATATGTTTGGAAGTAGCATAGGATCGAATTCCTAATTTGTGTTACTATCCTAATTATACTCTTGGCTGTTGTGAATATTTAGGGAATAAACTAGTGGAAGGAAGATTCATCCTCTCTCTCTCTCCCCCTTTCCTAACTATAATTTGTCATATATTATGAACAAGACATTGTTCAACTGTGGGTAGTGCATTAATGAGTAAAATGTTCTTACATCCTAAAACTTATGCAATAAAGGATTTTCAGATACATTGCATATTTTGATTTTTCTCTGTATATTGCAGATAAATGCGTAAAATAATCCTTCAAATTGCTTTGTGAGTTGGTTGTCTAAGATGTCAACATATGACAGTGTATTATCCAGTGTCAAGATTTTGGTGCCTTGGAGCCTACATTGTGGCACAGCATTTAAGAACTGCATACGATGCTGGCATCCCATTTCAGAATAAAAATCTAAGTCCTACTGTTCAGCTTCTGATCCAGCTATGAGCTAACATATTAGGAAAGCAACAGAATACACTTCAAGTGCTTGAACCCCTGCCCCACACATTCAAGAACAGGATAGATTTCTGGATTTTTTGCTTCATTCTGTCCCAGTCTTTTCTATTGTGACCATTTGGGTAATGAAAGAACAGATAGGAGATCTTTTTTCTCTTTGTTTTACCTCTTTTTCTTATAGTATCTCTCAAATAAAACATTTTAAAATAATTTGATGCCTTTCAAATGAGAGGTGATGACAATTATCTTTGCGAATCCTAAGCTGTAGGGAAAAGAGAAATGTAAGTTAACTATGGTTACGGAAATAAATACTAGAAAGAACTATAAGATTCTCTATTCAAATAAAATTATGTATTCAAGTGACTAAGGATGGGAGCATTTAATTGGTGCATAATTCTGTATGTTAGATATTTATTCCAGATTAGAGTGCAGAGGTTCCTGCAATCTGTTAGTGAAAAAAAAAATACACACCAGAGTGAATAGAACCTGGAACTGCAGGAGAGCCTCATGCGTTAGCCCAGGATTACTACCTGCTTCTAGAGGCAAAGGCGGCTCCTGAAGAGTGTAAAGGGCATAGTCTCCTCAAATTTGAGACTAATAAATATATGGAAGAATAAAATTAACAGACACTAAAATACGCAATTTCTTTAAAAGACATGCATAGTTTTTTTTCATGATGCACATTTCCCACAAAGTTTCTGAAAGTTCCTCTTGTCTCACAGGGATTTAGTGCATGGCAGCAGTCAATTCACAGTGAGTTAAGAAAGCAAGTGTAGAAACCATTGAAGGGATTGGTATGTAGGAACCAGAAATTGATGAGGGTTTAAAATATAGTGGTTGCTGCAGGCGTACACACACACACACACACATCAGATAAACAGGAGAAATATTGATTTAGGACTTTCTAAGACTGAAAAGCTTTTAGATACTAGCCTGTGACTGAAGACTAGATGAGTTATCCCTAAAATAATCAATTTCTTTAATCTCTTTAACCTGATGTAAAAAAAAAAAACAGGAAAGAGTGTATGTGTCTGTACACATTTACCAATGTTTTATTGAAAAGTATAAAATATACAACATTAAAACATGTTTTAAAATTTAAAAATTCATTTTGAGGAGATGAGAAGGTTGTATGTGCTAATGATGCTATTTAAACAAAGCAGATAGCAAATATGCTGTGATTATCATACAACAGAAACCATGAACTACCAACTATTATTTTTGGATCCTCTGATACGTTTGCAGTCAAGCTACAGAGAGAAAAAAAAATAAACTGCCACCACTGATAGATAAAACAAATGTCCTGTCCTCAGACCTGTCCAGTGAAGCACTTAATCCCTGTGTTCCTACTCAATTGTCAGCAATTTGTTTTAGCTGTATTTACTCATTCACTCATTTAATCATTGATATTACATCATAAATAATAATTATTTATCATAAATAATTATCATAATAATAATTATTATTATTTATAGTAACAATCAAAAAGCACAGGGATTCCTTTACTGCTGTAACTAGTAATATGTGTCATCTTATTGCTGAATAATTCTGTGGAATATTAATTTGTCACCATGTCAGAGAACAAGTGACAGCAAAAGTTACTGCATGGTTTACAGCGTGGTTCAGTGCAAAGGAAGGGATATGTGATTTGTGGACGACACGAGAACTCTAATCCAGTTCCACAGAACATACAAGCGGCAACAGTTTTCCTCCTTCATTTGGGAAATTGTACATTACATGATTGTTTAGGCTTTTTGATATTATTTAATTTCCCAAATGTAATGAAAAAAAGAAATACCAACTAATGAGTAAGTTCTACAGAAACATATCTTCTGATTATGTAATGTTCAAACAGTCAAGCAAAACTGAGATCAGACTGTATTAGCCTTTACATGGCTTTTACAGATGATGACTAGGCTGTTATCAAAGGTGTTATATAGGTTGTTTTTATGGAAAAAGGACATTGGATAGGCCTTTGTGAGAAATTTATTTTTAAGATTTATTTATTTTTGTTTGGAAGGCAGATTTATAGAGAGAAGGAGAAAGAAAGATCCTTCATCTACTAGTTCAAGCCCCCAGTGTCCATGTTGCAGGAACCCAGCTGACCTGAAGTCAAGAGCGTAGAGTTTCTTCTGGGTTTCCCACGTGAATGCCGGGTCCCAAGTGTTTGGTCCATCCCCTATTGCTTTCCCTTGCCATAGCAGTGAACTGGATGGGAACTGGAGCAGCTGGGACATGAACCTGTACCCACATGGGACCCTAGTGCACACAAGGGGAGGATTTGATTTTTTTGTGTCTTTTGTGATTGGGAGTTCTTAATTTCTCTTTTTGTGGGCTACTATTTTTTTGTGTGTGATTATTTTTTAAACTGCAGCTTAGCTGAATTGGGTTTTCAATTCTTCTAGCTCGTCAGTGAAATATTTAGGCTTTTCTGTTTACAGCAACATCTGTAGGTGTGCATAATTTGACTTCCTGTTACCCAGTTTTGATGTTGTTCATTTCTTCCTCCTTCCTAATTGCTCTTGCTAAAACTTCCAGTACCATAATCAGCAAGAGTGTTGAAAATGGACATCCTTGTCTTGTTCCATATCTCAAGGAAAATGCTTTTAAGTTTTCTGCTTTCAGTATGATATAACTATTAGTTTGTGATATCTAAATTTATGTTATTGTATGGAATATTTGTTTTTTACCTAATTTGTGCAGGGTTTTTACCATGAAGTGGTGTTGAATCTCATGTATTATATCTTTGTTTTGATATCTGGAGTTTTCCGATCTGGCAGTTTTTTGTTTGTTTGTGTTTGTTTTGATTGCTTTCATCTCATTGCTTGTTTTGGGTCTGCTTGTTTTCTAGACTTAATTTTGATAAGTTATATGAATTTAAGAATTGATTCATTTTCTTGAGGCTTTCCAATTTATTAGCATAAAGTTCTTCATAGTAATTTCTTATGATCTTTTCTATTTCAGTGGAATTGATTGTAATAACTTCTATTTCATTAGGAATCTTTGCATTTTATAAATGGGTTTTAAGTCCAGCAATGTTTTAATTTTTCTAAGAAGAGAATATATTTTTTCAGTGTCTTGTAAAATGAAGTCTTTAAAATATTACTTTATTCTTTTCATTTCGTTTAAAAGATTTTTTTTCTTGGATTTATTTTTTCTAAATGCATTGTCTAGATAAAATGTGTAGAACTAATGAAAAATATTGGAATTTTTCCAATGAAAAAACAATTACAGGAAATTAGAAATGAATTTAAACTTATGTATTGCTTCCAAAATCTGCTTCTAAAGGGACTTCATGCTCCTTAAAGAAAGTTGTTTGAATATGATGAAATTATCCTTTCTTACTGCATTCCATGCAAAAAATAAAATCTGGGATGCCATTTATGGTTAGACTTATAATTTAGATACATTCTGAGAAATGTGTCACTAGGCAGTTTCATTTTGACCAAATACCATGGAGTGTCCTTATAGAAATTATAATGCTACAGCATCATTAAGAGGTATACTCTCCGGGGGCACATCATTGTGTATTGATAGTCCCACATTGATGGAAATATCATTGTATATTTTGTGTCGCATGGCTGTATACAATTTTGATCAAGTATGTTGTACAAAAATGTTATGATTCTGAATTTAAATTAGTATAGTCTAGGGCTCTCTCAGGATGATATTTATACTGGTAAGCAAAGAATAAAGGTGATGTGATCATGTAAAAAACTGTGGAAGCATGATACAGGAAAAAATCTATGCTATACAAATTTTACATATTTGTATTGCCTGTTGATGGATTAAAACACAAAGTGCTAGTTAGGGTACACACATTATGTTAGAAAATGCTCATTCATTAATCCAATGAATCATTTCTTTCTAGGTAGTTTTAGGCCATTCTGATGACTCTTACCACTGCTGCCTTATTGTCCATGATTCTCTGTGTAAGGCTTATATTTTGATGTGAGGAGCTCAGGCAGGAGTAAGCTGTCATTGGTAACAGAAAAAACATATGCACATACATATATGCATATATGTGTGCATGCACGCCTATCATCAGGTATATTTGTTACATTTATATAAGACATGGACACAAAGTATAGAGGCTATATAAAAACGTATGTTGTCATAAAAATGCATATCAATAATGATCAGAAGTGTAAAGAACCAATGAGACCTGTTGTGATGTTTTAATGACTAAATCCTCACATTGCAAGCACCATAATCCCATAAGGGAGCCAGTACGTGTCCTGACTGCACTACTTCCCATCCAGCTCCCTACTTGTGGCCTGGGAATGCAGCAAAGGATATTCTAAAGCCTTGGGACACTGCACCCATATGGGATACCCAGAAGAAACTCTTGACTCCTGACTTCGAATCAGCTCAGCTCCAGCCATTGTAGCCATTTAGGGAGTAAACCAGTGAATGGAGGGTATTTGTCTCCTTCTCTATGTAAATCTGCCTACCTTTCAAAAAAAAAATAAATTTAGTAAAAATAACTAATGGGGCTTGTGGCATTTTTAAGCTTCCTTTTTGTTCTGCAAAAACAATTATAAATGCATGAGAGTACTTTGAGCTTTGATATAACCTGGAAAGCAATATGGGAAATGGATTGTGAATAGGAATAATAAGTTCATATTTTATTATTTTAATTTTAATATTCATTTTTAATGTTCTTTTATTTGCTTTCATCTACTTCAGAGTGAGTGAAGTAGAGGTGAAGAGGGTTGCAAAGAAACAGAAAAAGAGAAAGCCACCAGAAAGGGTGAAATCTTCCATTCACTCATTTGTTTCACCAAATGCATGTGGCAGTTGAAGCTGTGCCTGGCCAATGCCGGAAACCTAGAACCCTTGTCTTGTATGGCTATCGATGTTGTAAAAAAAAGTTACTTTGTTCTCTTCTATTATGCATTCATACAAATCTGGACTAGAAATGAGATAACTGGGGCTAGGCATAATGGCTCAGTGGCTAAATCCTCACCTTGAAAGTTCCAGGAACCCATATGGGCTCCTGTTTGTGTCCTAGCTGCCCCACTTCCATCCAACTCCCTGCTTATGGCCTGGGAAAGCAGTAGAGGATGGCCCAAAGCCTTGGGATGCTTCACCCACTTGGGAGACCTGGAAGAGGCCCCTGACTCCTGGTTTCAGGTCAACTCAGCTCTGCCTGTTACAGGCACTTGGGGAGTGAACCAGACAAAGGAGAATTCTCTGTCTCTTCTTCTCTCCATAAATCTGATCTGCCTTTCCAATAAAAGTGAGTATATCTTTGATTTTGAAAAAATGAGATAACTGAAATTTGGGCTGTGAATTTGGATTTGGGATGCAGGTGTTGTAAGCAGTGGTTTTACCCACTATTCCACATTGTCCAGCTTTCTGCAACATTTCCTAACTGATCTTCCTTGATATAATCAGATTTGAACATTTCTAATATTTGCTTTTTCTTATGAGGAAAATGTTCTTATTTGTCCCGTCTAAAATAGTAACCACTAGCCATTATTTTGCTGGAGCCCAAGCAAAGCTCATTGGGTTTTTCTTCCTACCTCTCAATAACCCCAGAATATGAAGATTATATTATTGAGGAGAAATGTGGCTTATTTCAGTTTAGCTTATTAGCTCATTTCAGTTTAATAATACAATTTAAGAATTAGTTTTTAGCTACAGTCGCTGTTTAGGTGCTCGGAAGCTATACACAGCATGGTCGCAAGCATTTCCATCATCCCAGAAAGTTCTACTACGAGGCTGCAACTCAAAGTATGAAGTAACTGCACATGTTCCTAGGTTCCATCATGCTTCCAGCTCATTTTAATTCTTCTGTCTCATTTCTCCAGGAGTAGCTAAGTGTCATCAAGAGAGAATCGTTAGCTCTCTTAAGCACCCTAAATCTCTTTGTCTTCATCTGAGTTTTTCTTCCTTTCTCTTTTTCTAAATCAAATTCAAGTTGTCACTGCATCATTTTATACCTAGTTAATGGCCAGACCCTGTGGAATTTACTAATGTTTGTTACACACCAATCAATAACAATTAACTGTTGTCACTTCAGGTTGGTCTTCCCTTGGTTCCAGAATTAGCTGCCTGACATCCTTGATTTAATTGGGAAGTGCAGGAATTCCTGAAGCTTCTCAGACAAAATTGATGCAACTCTCAAATGATCATCTAGGTACTCATCGGTATATACCAAGGTGCAGAGGCTAGTTTACATTCAGAGGCAGAGAGGAATCTGTGAGCCAGCCAGGACAGTGTCTATTCCAGTCATTACAACTGTGGTGGATTTTATTTCACTTCAAAGTTTTCAGGAATCCTCATTTTCCAAAGAATGATGATATACTCTGATTTAAAGGAGTGATATTGTTCCACTTAAACTGATTTATGAAACGATATTCTCTCCTTTTTCCTCTAAAAATTTCTTTACCTTAGTAGGCATTATTTTGTCACAATTTACCAAGTTTCATGCATGCTTTTTAAGAGCAGCTAATGCGTGAATCTTTTTCTCTATATGATTACCTCTTTAGATCCAATTTGAATCCCTGTTTTCATGATTATTTTTCAGATTGTTGTATCCCATTTTAGTAAGTGAATCTTGGGAAACAGTTTAGTAGCTTCATATACAATCTCTCCCTGTGTATCACATTGATTCAATAATTTATTAAAGACTTTGTGTATCATACCACTGGGCTAAGAAAACCTCAGTCAAAATCTTAAAAAATTAAATCAATCACATGTTCTTACATTTTAGGAGAATATGATGTTTTAGGTTAATAATTTTAAATTAAATTTAATCTTAGCTTTTCTGAGGTACGTGCTATCCTTTCTACTTTTAGTGACTCAAAATAGTGTTTTGAGTCAAGTACTGCATTAATGAAAAATTCATATGGAAACTTGATGTAATGTATACAGATAATCTGTTTTTAAAGTGCCATGTTGTTTTATCCTTTCAATAGCCCACTATGATATTCATAACACGTGGTCCTGTCCAGAATTCTACCAGGCACTTTGGCTTTCCAAACTGTTTCCTTTGTCACTCTTTGTGACTCATTCCTTGAAGAAATAGTAGAGAGCCATCTGTCAAGGGAGGGGGGTTATGCATCCAGTTTCTTTAGAAGTCTTAATTATTGACTATTGAAAAATCTTACTTGCTACAGGAAAATAGTATGGTTGCATCTTATAAGAGGAAAGAACAGTTTCCTAGCCAAGTGACTATATAATTGTAGAAAGCTATGTTGACATTTTGCAGAAGTTACTTGTTTGTCTTTTTGTTTGTCTTTATGTTTTCCTGTGTACTAAATTATAATTCTGAGATAAAAATAAGAACATAGGTAAGATCATATCTTATATATTAGAAACATTGTGTGAAATCTACAATGCCCCTTGTCTTTTAAACCACTTTTGTGATCTATCTCCAACATGTTCAAGTAATACTTTCAGTTTAAATTATTTTTCACTACTTTGTAATTTACTGTATTGTAACTGAAACTTTTTTCTGTTTTTTATATCTGTTGTCTCTATTTTTCACTAAACAAAGGTCTTTTGCTTTTTACTTAGTAAACTTCTCATTAGCTTAAGTATGAAAGAATATGCTGTAGTGCAAATAAAGAATTTAATTTTTTAAATTAAATTAAAAATTTGGGGTACTTTTTTAAAAAAGATATATTTATTTATTGGAAAGTCAGATATACAGAGAGCAGGAGAGACAGAGGGGAAGATCTTCTGTCTGATGATTCACTCCCCAAGTGGAGCTGCCGGGATTAGAACTGGTGCCCATATGGGATCCTGGAGCATTCAAGGCGAGAACTTTAGCTGCTAGGCCATGCCGCCAGGCCCAAAAATTTAGTGTAAATTTAAAAATTTTAAATATTTTATTTTTAAAGGTAAAGAAGATGTGAAGGTGGGAGGAATGAGTAAATGCACTGGGTTCTGACTTAAAAATAAAAATAGGAAACAAATATAAAAACAAAATGTGGTACATACAAATATATAGTGAGGGAGTAATGTATGAATAGTTGCACAGAAGTAACGCCCCCGAGCTGACTGACTTTAGCCATCATTTAATATAATTTCGAGTCACATAAATTAAAAAAAAGTACTACTTCAAAACAACCTGAAACAATTGGAGAGCCCTTCTAAGTAAATATTACATATATGCTGGTTAGATAATCCTTCATTGTTTAATTTTCCTTTGGGGAAGAGAAAACCCATTGCAACAGTTGTATTTGCACTTCTTTGGTGACTGGGACTGAAACTTTGGATATCTGAGTACATGGAAGTCTTGGCTTACCAGTGATTCCCCTGACAATCCAAGGCATTTCACATTTTTTACGATGTTCCCAATGACTGACTGTATCTTAAAACCTACTGCCTATGTCATAGTTGTGATCAAATGCGATCAAAACTATAAAATGCAATTGGGATTCATGTCATGTCTTTAGTATGATTGGGACCTAGGTTTAAAAATGTTTCTAGGTTACATATAATTGAAAAAGCCAAATCATTTTTTTTATGTTTATGAAGATTCCCTACTGGAAGAAACTTAACATTTTTCCCTTCATGGAAAGTTCATGTGCTTTGACAAACTGTGATGTTGACTAATTAGTCACCACACTTCATGTTGTTTTCAATATAATGTATAGACACAGGGATATCAAATTGTGTGCAGTTGTGCTAGTCTCAGCAGCATGATGATTATATTAAGAGTCACCCATTTGAATTCATAATCACAGGTTTTTTTTAATTTTTCTTCTCCCTGACAGAAAATTCAAGCTTTAAAAACTTTTGAAACATAATTTTCAATTAATTTAGTGAAAATGTTTATTTTCTTTTTTGCTCTCTGTGTTAGAATACTTTATTTTTACCTGCCATTTATAAACATGCAAAGTCTATCTTGAGTTAATTTATTGGGGTTATTACACTGGGACTTTAACACTACTTGACATCCCAAAATATGAAATTAAATAACTGACTAAACTGTGACAAGGTCAGTCTGCAAATAAAATTTAATATATTAAGTGCATGATTCATCTTATGATTGGAGGTTATATCTTAGGAACATGGTGTGACGTTTGCAGTATTCCTTGTCTTTCAACATCACCCTAGTGGTTTTTCTGCAGCATGTAATTCTATCTTTAAAATACCCAAACTTTAGAGAAGCTGTGTATTTGTAAGTAGTAATTCTTTTTTGGAGAATTATGCAGAGCTTAAACAACTGAGATCAGAGAGTAGAATTTTTTATATTTGCTTCATAATGGATTTTGAAGAAATAAATGGGCTCTCAAATATACAGAAGAGACTGTATATGAGCCTCTGTGGATTTTTCTACTTTATTTTAAAGAGATAAAGGTGAGCAATAAAAAATAGAGGGTTATTGAATTGTCTGAAGATCAGGAGGACAGCAGGCGACGAGGCGAAATTTATACCTTACTAACTTGGTCATGTGCTTTCTTATTTTACAATCACCATGACAACACTTCAGAATTTATCAGGAGTAAATCACATATTAAATGTCTATAGTTTAGACATCTGTATTATTTGATCCTTCCTTGGAAACCACCGATATTGACATGAATAAGAGAATTTACAAGTGTGAGGTTATAAGATTAAAAAATGTGTTCCAGATGACTTGGACAATAAGTATTAGCATGTAATTATTACTGCTACTTTCTGCATACTAAGTATAAACATGATTTATCAACTGTCAAGGAGCACAGTACCATTTTTAGTTTAAAAGTTAGAGAAGAACAGTTTTTTCTTCTCTTCCAAATTTCTTTTCACATTGAACTCAAGTTACCATATTCCCCCTGGAAAATTGGGAACCATGGATCAAACTAAAGCTAAATGTATACTTCTGCCTCTACAGAACTTACTATATTAAATCTGTGAGAATTATGAGGTTGAAAGTTCTCCAGCTGGCATTACCAACTTGAAATGTTTTGCAGGCTAGTTTAAAAAAAATCAGACCTTTAACTTTCTTTGTTGCAAAAATTATGTCCATTTTCTTTCTTTTGTATGCACATATTAAATATTACCTGTATAATTTATCAAATAAGATTCCCAAATGTATATGTTATTGTCATTCTTGTTAAAAACTATATATATAATATGTATATATGAAACACATGAAAAAAACCCCAGCCAATATGTTGATCATGAAGGTTGTGGTATAGAAGAGACACACAGATCAGTGAAAAATTGTAGAGATCAAAGAGGTAAATACATGCTACTATAGGTAAGTATTTTTCAGAAAATTTAAAGAACACACAGCAAGTACACGATTGTCTCCCTAGTGAATGGTGCTTAGGAGATTGTATATCCTCAGAAATTAATGAAAGAATAAGACCCCTCCACACCATGTTTTAGAAGAAAACAGGGAACTTCCTCATGCAGTTGATCTCAAAGTGTTAAGAAGCAAAAGTAAAAACATAAATGATATTATGTCAAACTAGAAAGTGTCCTCACGGCAAAGGAAATAGTTGAGCAAGACAGTTGATAGAATTAGAGAAAGTATTTGCCGAAGATATACCTGAGAAGAAATTAAAATATTTTATAAGGAAATCAACCAACTCAACAGCAATGGAATGAATGTTGTAATGTAGACATTGGTAAAAATACTTAAATAGATATATTTCAAAGATGAAACATACAAATGCTTAATATGTATGAAAATGTTCTAAATTACTGACAGTAAAGCAAATATAAATGTATGCAGCATAGTAATTTATTCCAATAGCAGTTGCTATTATAAAGAAAAATACTATTGGGTAGCATTGAGAAAGAAGAAAATATATGTGCATGGTTAGTATGAATGTCCAAGAATGAATGGATTTCAAAAAAATATCAAATGCAATCTTTGCTTAAACCAACAAAGCAATGAAACACTTAAGTAGCAAGTTGAACTGTAATACTGTGACAATAAAATGGGGAGAAGGAAAGGGAGACAGAGTGGAATCCTTATACTTAAAAAAGCACTTAATAAAGTACATTATGGGGCCCGGTGCGGTGGCACAGTGGTTAAGGTCCTCACCTTGCATGCCCCGTGATCCCATATGGGTGCCGGTTCTAATCCCGGCAGCCCCGCTTCCCATCCAGCTCCCTGCCTGTGGCCTGGGAGGGTAGTCGAGGACTGCCCAAAGCTTTGGGACCCTGCACCCGCATGTGGGAGACCCGGAAGAGGCTCCTGGATCCTGGCTTCAGATTGGCATAGCATTGGCCGTTGCGCTCACTTGGGGAGTGAATCATTGGATGGAAGATCTTCCTCTCTGTCTCTCCTCTCTGTATATCCGCCTTTCCAATAAAAATAAAATAAATCTTTAAAAAAGTACATTATGGAAAATAATAGTAATAAAGTGAATTATACAGACAATGGGATGTTTGACATGGGTAAAATCAGAAGGAAATCCCCTAATATGGAAAATACAGATAACCCTTAAAAGCATTATCCCTGAAATAAACCAATCACAGAAGGAAAAATATGTGATTGTATTTACATGAGGCTTCCTAAATAGTCGAATTCATGCTAGCAAAAATAAAATGGTCTTAACCAGGATGTAGTTGTGCTAATTAACAGGAAAAATGTCTTATGCTGAATATTTGTGCAAGAATAAAATTTGGAAAGAAAGGGAGCAGGCATTTAGCAGTTAAGGCATTTTTACCCTACTTTGATAGTTGGATCTGGCTCCTTTGTCTAACTTCCTGATAATATAGATTGAGGAAAACATGAACTGTTGTTTATGTACTTGAGTACCTGCTGCCTGTCTGGGTGCACTGGGTTGAATTCCTGACTCTGGCGCCCTGATGATGAGGTAATTTGGAGAATGATCAGTGGATGTGAACACTCCGTCTTTGGCTTTCTGTCTCTTTCTCTTTGTCTCTTTATCTCCCTCTCAAGAAGAAAAAATAAATTAATAAATAGATGGAAAAGAGAAATATATACCAACTGGAAATGTTGTATTTGACATGGATAATTAAATTAAAATGCATTTATTCAAATAAGCAGTTCTAAAGTTATTGATTATCTGTGCATGTTTTTATCTGATTAATACTTTTTAAAGCAAGGGCATAATCTTCACTTAGTAAAAAGTGTGCAGAGTTGATTCCCTTACATTCTGATATCTTTCCTCTAAAGTTGGGGCTAACATAGGTTTTCTTTATCCGTTGTTTCTCCATCCAAAAATTTAATGAACTAAGTTTTGCAAATACTCTTTTAAAAAATGTGCTTGTCCATAACACATACTAGTTTTTTCTTGTCATTATTTTCTACACTCTGCAACATAAAAATGACATAGCATTTCTATTGTTCTGAATACTAATATTAAATTATCTAAAGTGTATGGGAGAATTTATATGGTATATATAAAAATACTACATCATGTTATATAAGTTGTTACTCATAGATTGTTAAAATGTAAGAATTCCTAAAATCAGTGTCCTGTGTAAATCAGGGATTGATCTAAATACACAACATTGTTTTTCCATTCATACAATGTGTTCATTGCAGCTTTCGTTTTTAATTTATTTTTGTAAAAATTGCCTATTTAAGAAATAAAATGCAAGAAAGCCTAGAGATAATTAAGCCTTGTAAGACCCATATCTTAAAAACGCAGAACATTGTTCTGTCCGTTTGCTAATGAAGAGTCCATACAGAATTAATAACTTAGACTTACGGCAGACTTTTACTTCAATTTTGAAAAGTAGACTCATTCATACAATTCATGCATGCATATAGAAGATTATTGTCCTAAATAAACCAAATAGCAACATTATACTCTATAAATGTCATATTGAAACAGTGTTTGTTAGCAGCAATTTTGATTGCTCTTCCCAATGCTTATGACTTGTTTCTCCAATGCACCAGATTGTTTCTACCCTTGAGTTGTTTGCACATGTCAACCTCTGCGTTTATCATATTCTCACTCATATATCAGTACAGATGTTCATTTTTCATGATTAATTTATGTTCCAATATCTTCCTTCTGAAAAAAAATGGGTTCTTTGGTCAACCTTTCTGAATTCTTTCCATTTCTCTTTCCTTTTGCAGCATACCATAACACCTCCTTAGCTGTTTTTTCTTCAATGATATTTCTGGACGTATGAAATACATTATGTTGCACTGTATTTTTTCTAATTATTTGTTCTCTATCAATTCTCTCTACCTCCCTATAAAAAATAAAAGTTGATTTCTGTATTAATTATTATTATCAGCTTCTATGATTATGCTTGGAAAAGGTTAATAAAATAACATTCACTAAAGAAATCTTTAATCCATTCTAAATGTGAATGTAAAGATAAATTTATAGACTTTTTGTTGTCTAGCTGAAGGACCTGCGGTATTGAAATTTTTTAAAAAAGACTTATTTGTTTTTATTGGAAAGACAGATGTTCAGAGAGGAGGAGAGACAAAGAGAAAGATCCTCCATCCAATGATTCACTCCCCAAGTGGCCACAATGGCCTGTGCTACTCTGATCCGAAGCCAGGAGCCAGGAACCTCCTTTCTGGTCTCCCACGCAGGTGCAGGTTCCTCGACTGCTTTTCCAGGCCACAGGCAGGGAGCTGGATGGGAAGTGGAGCTGCCAGGATTAGAACCGATGCTCATATGGGATCCTGGCGCGTTTAAAGTGAGGGCCTTAAGTGCTACACTATTGCGCCAGGCCCGGTATTGAATTTTTAGTTCATTATACCTGTGGACTTTGAGGAGCACATTTGGAGTATACTTTTTCTTTAATATTTGTTTAAAGGAGGGAGGGAAAGAGGAAGAGAGAGAGAGACAGAATCAACATAAAAAATGAATGTGTATATATATATATATATATATATATATATATAGAGAGAGAGAGAGAGAGAGAGAGAGAGAGAGAGAGAGAGAGAAAGAGAGATCCCTCATCTGCTGGTTAATTGCTCAAATGCTATTCACAGGTAGAAATAGGCCAGACTAAAGCTGGGAGCCAAAAAGCCAATATAGGCTGCCCACATGAAGGGCAGTGATGATACTGCTTGAGCCATAAATGCTGTCTCCCGTGATCTGCTTCTGGAAGAAGCTGGAATGAGGAGCCAGAGGCAGAAATTAAAGCTAAGTATGTGACATGGATATCCTAACTGCCAGGGTCCCAATGTTCTCACAAATGCCACTTTCCTGAAATCCTCTGGGTGTCTTGATAGTGCACTTGAAAGGCCGTAATATCCTTTAGTTCCAGAGCTTTCAACACCATCATGTCACTTGTAGGAAAGAGTTTACAAATCTTAAATGACAAATAATATTATGCCATTGAATAAAATTCTCTCCAAATGTGTCCTTTAAAAAAGTAAAGATTTATTGTCTAATCTTGCTGAAAATGGAGAAATCAATATCCATCATTGTAAATATTTAAAACATATATTTGTTGTCACTACAAAATCAGCTGATGAGATAACTGATGATATACCTCATGATATAACTTAGAAAACCTTTGGTATTGAAGAAATGAAATAATGAATTAACAAATGAAGGGAGAGGTCCATGAGGACAGGAATGCTTAGTTTATTGTAAAACTCACAACACTGAAAACAATTTTTAAAATGTGTGCAAATAGGTGTCTATTATATTTCAGACACTTTAAAAAAATTTTAATAGGCTCTATTTTATTCAACATTCTAGAATCATCATTATTCCTGAAATGTATCATTAGTGAAATTGAGAAAATGCAGAGTATAGAACCACTACTCTAGATTAAAATGCTTCTCAAAAAATTCTGTCAACTAAGTCCTGTAGCTTTCCTCATACTTAATGTGATCATTTTATAATGAACTATATATTAACTAATTTGCAGATTCTCCTGCAACTTTCTGCCACTTACCAATTATTTTACTTGGATCATGTCAGTTTCTCCCAAGATTTTCTATGGTGATTTTCTAAATAAAACATGCAAAGCAGTTGTCTGCTACTTGTTTAATGGACACTACTTTTTATTGAATATGAATGTGATTTCATAAAGTAGATAATGCACTACAGAATTTGAGTGGTATAGCAAAACTGGAATAGTTCTCCTTGTATTAGCAGTGTTTTGTTGGAAATATTTTCTCCAGATTGTGATTTTTATACCCAGAATCTTTCTATTATATGATACTTTGTTTTTAAATTGGGACCCCCAAAGCTGCTGCAGAGATTACATCCTGAGTGATAGGAGGATTCTCATTATTTAATTTTATTTTTATCTAGCAACTTTATATCATAAAGTTAAGCTTGTGACAATTAAATTAATGACTATGCCATTATTGTAACACGTGGACAAAGAATGGGACGGGGACACCGGGAGTAAGGAGGCAGAGAAGGAGAGGGAGGAATAATTGCCTTTGTCTGTAAGTGTGAATTGTGGGGAAAATGAGTTAGAATAAATTCTAAGGAGAAGAGTGCGTTTTCAGTAATTAAGCAGTTGTATTAACCATTAAATCAAGCAAATTACTTAGTGATTTTTTATTTCATTTAAGTAGCTGGATTTCAAAAGTACATATGGAAACTAATTAATACACTATAAGAAAATTTTAATATGAATTTCACACAGTACTGATTCTCAGATTTTCAGATGAAAAAGTTTGGATTTTTGAATGTAAGTACCAAGTACAAACTGTGTAGATATACATAAGTACTATTTTTTACTTAAAACTAAAAGTAATTTGCATTGTCAATCATGGAATCATAATTATTTCTGCCCCTTTAAATATATATAGACACAGTTATTTCAACTGAAATATTTCATAGTGTAACTGTAGAATAAAACAATAATTGCAGTTCTCTAGCCCTTTTGATCCAAAAAATTAATATTTATTTTTGTCACATTTATTAAAAAGCAAAAACAAATTGTATAAAAATCCTTTATATAAACTGAAATGCATTTTGAATTTTCAGCTAATAGTGATGACTTGTGTGTTATAAAGAATTACAAATGATTATACATAAACCTGCCTTCTCCATTATGATTTAATTGCATACTCATTAGAAGAAGAGATTACTAATGGTTTTAGCTATGAAAATGGTAGATCATCCATAAAATGTTCACATTATGCTATAATATTTTAAACTGCAATTAATACACTTTAAGATTTTATTTAATGACATATATTTTAACAACACTGTTGTTTAATTATGAAAATATACAAAATCAGTTACTCAGAACAATATCAACATGAAACATCTTTTGTGTTAAACATGAACAGATGATGTGAAAAATTTCAATGTATATTTTCTAGTGTACTTGTTTTCTGAACCTGATCTTTCAATCACTTGTAAAGAAAAAAACCCTTTTTACAGTAAAATAGTTCAATTTTCAAATTCTATATTCATTATGTTAAAATAATACATTATAACACTGATAGTAAATACATATTATTTCACCCATATTGTAGATAGTAATTTCTCATCATCAGAGCAGATTCCCCCAGGGAAATAATTGAGATGTAGGTATGTATGTTTATGTTGGATTTATTAACAAACTACAGTGTTTTTTTTTTGGTAAGTTCAATAAAACAAAAGAATCACCTATTAAATTTAATCTATAACTACCATATTAATTTTGTGAAGAATGACATGTTATGACACATTGCTTCTGTTCAAGAAAGGAAAGCATAAAACAATTATAGTCACACCTGTATGTAGATCAGAATCTGTCATAGAATTTTTTCATAAGATATAATATGTGCTAAATATCAGTAGTCTTGGTCCCAAAGATGTGAATCATATAATCTTTATCACTAAAATGAAGAGATCTGATTCTGAATTGCAATTAGCTTTGAAACATGTTTGTCAGGAGATACACACCTACGGTTAAATGTGGTAAACGTTAACAAATAGTCAAAAACAAAAAAAATTTACAATTCCACCTGATGGAAAAAAATTTTTAAAAAGGTGCCGGTGTTGTGAAGTAGTGGGTGAGGCTGTGTTTTCTAGTGAAGTCACGCCGGTGAACACAAGTTCCAGTCCTGGCTGTTCTGTTTCTAGTCCAGGTTGTTGCTACAGTAGAAGCTGGGACATCAGAGGGTCCCAGCTTGGGATCCCAAACCCTTGGACCCTTGCACCCATGGGAGACCTAGAAGTATTTCCTAACTGCTGAATTCATACCAGCCTATCTCTGGCCATTGTGGCCATTTGGGAGGTGGGCCAGTAGATATGAATTTTCTCTTTTAGTCTCTCTCTCTCTCTCTCTCTTTTTCATCTTTCAAATGAATATTTTTAAAAAGAAAAATTAATAAATGACTGAAAATATAGATTAAGGTATTAAGAATCATATTTGTGAAGAATCAAGATAATTTTCCAGAGTAAGATAAAATAAACTTAATTTGATAATGAGAAAGTCTAAATTTTTATTTCATCTGAGACATATACAATCTATTTTATGAAACCTTCAAGATCGTGACTTTCTCTTTGATACACTTGGCATTTCCTTAAAATATCTTACTTTACTGTGTTTATCTTCTTTCGTTTGTGATGCTGCAATGTCTGTGTGAGGTAAAGCAAAGTGAAAGGCAGTGTGATGGGACATTGAGTTTTAATGTAAGGATTTCTTGAAAGTAAGCAGAACAGTATCATCTCACCTGTTGTGATACCGAAAGGGCCACCAAGTGACTAAACAGAAGGAAATCCATACAGAAGGGAGAAAGAGGGCCAAGCGGTATTCACATCATGAGTAGGGTGAAGTTGAATGGCTTGAATATGATAGTACTAAAAAGTGTGTGTGCAAGTTAATACATGTGAATTATTTCTGCAAATTGCCATTTGACACTTTCTGGTCATGTGACTGGGGGTAAGTGAAATCATGGGGAGCTGATGGAGGGACTACAGGACCTTGTTCTGAAATTATTGTTTCATATTGTCAAAGAATTATTGTTTTCCTGAAAAGTTAATCATGAGCAAGAAAAAATTTGTTTCTTCACGGATAAGGATCCAAATGTCAGATCCAGATTTAACATTTGGTAACTTAGTAATCTGTAAATGTGGAAGCCTTCACTAGAACAGCTAATATAAAACACATTCCAGAGCAGACAAAACTGAGTGTAATCAAACTTGAATGCTAAGTGTATTGAAAAGCACTTGCTCCAGTCTTAGGTTGTATACCCAGGACACATAGTGTTAAATATGGACAATTTATTATGGTAAACCGAATGTGTGTAACACTGTACATGTATGTATCTTCTTTAGGGCACTTTTAAGAAAGCCAGTGGCCAGTGCTCAGCTTCCCAGCTCTGCGTCTCAGCTCTGGTGAAGCATGCAGAGGATTGCATGAGCAGAAATGAACCTCACTTGTCCACATGGGGCTCACAGCAGGAATTTTCATTATATTTTCTGGTTTTCACTGTTTTAAGATATTTGGTGTGTTGATGCTATTGTATTACTGAGTCTAATTGGATATGTAAACTTCATATAAACATGTCCAAAAAATTACTATTATTATCTTTTTCTTTTTTCTTTTTAACCATTTTTGTATTTCTATGAATAGTGCTCCTTGGAAACTACTGTTACAGACAATGAAAAACAAAATCAAAACCAAAATCTTATATCTGGATAGGTAAAAGGGAAGCAAAATCTTATGAAATTCAATATATGGTTTTAAATATTAATTGATGAATGTATCAAGTGACTGAATGTGTGGTATTTTAAGACAATATTCAAGTCACTCAAACTGGCATGAAGAAAACAAAATCCTTGCATTTATAATCATTCATGTAAGGAGACTAGTGAGTTTTGATCAGTGACAGATAACAAATACCATGATTTTACTCTAAAATAATGCAGCAGAACATTTTCTTTTGGTTAGTGATATCATAACTGTCGTGTCTGATAACTAGGCATTACTGTTTATGGTGATGATGATGTAAACTAACTGCTCTGACAGTCTTATCAAAGTATACAAAATGCAATTTTGTGTGGCACATAATGATAACGACTATAAACAATTGTTACTAGCTTGTTGACAGCATTGACATATTATTCTTTTCATCATAATTGTATAATGTAACCAACCTTATTTGTAAAAACTTTAGCTGCAAAACAGGCTCAGGCAGTCCCTTCAGGTAGTATTTCCAGACTTTAGTGTTAACATGGAACAGGAGAACTCTAACTAATGATCTCCAGGGGATTAAATGTGGAGTTGGAAGGCAGTATCTGTAATTCTGATTTTGTGGAGTCCTAGACTATTATATTTTTTTCTCTTAATTTTATGACAAATATTTAACAAGAAATTAACAAGAAAATAACAAGAAATTAAAAAAGTTTATGGAATAATAATATAAATAAATTTGTATAGGTTACCACAACTTGCATTTTGAACTAATGTTGTTTACTGAAGAGTCAAAAAGTTAAATTTGTAATGTAAGATAAGGCTGATTCATTGTTCTAAGAAACTGTTTTTATAAATGTAATGCAGTGTTAGTGCACATTTGCAGTCTATAGTTGTATAATGATGTTTTAAGCCAAAGTTTTACTCTCAGTTGATTCATTGACTCACCCAAATCAACTTCTAATATTCAAGCTTCAAATATTTAAATGTTTATCATTTGTTCTGTTTTATATTTATGTTGTATTGTACCTTTTACATTTTTGAATATATTTAAGTATACACATACTTAGCACTACAAACAATTACCTATGGTATACAGTACTGAAACACGGTGTGCAGGTTCACATCCTTATTTTTAGTAGGCACCCTAGGCTTGTAGTTAGGTTTGTGTAAGGACACTTTGTAATCGTTTTAATCAGCTTTTAATAACTACAATGAAATATCTGAAGCAAGCTACTTACAAATACAAAAAGTGTATTTTGACTCAGTTTTGGAGAATCTCAGTCCTAGATCACATAGATGGCATTGACTCATCCTTGGATGAAAGCTTCCGTACTGGCAGAATCTGTAGGCAGAGTACCACTTGAAAAAAAAGAAAGAAAAAGGGGAGCAAACGCAGAGGGACAATGTAAATAGTAAAGTGGCAAGTCAAGTTAGCAACTGAGGAACTAGAGCTAATTTCTGAAGGCATGTCCTGGGTGACCTAAGGATACCCCACGAGGCAGCCTCCTAACCAACAGAATGGGATTGATTTCATGAAAAATCAAACATTATCTCCTAAACCTGCCTGACTAGCACCAGAACACGATGGCCTCGACTCCCAAGGCCTTGGAGAGTCCCCACTCCTGAGGTTTTGCTGGTGGCACCCCAGGTTCTCATAGGTTGGAGTCTTGCATTTCTTGGCTTCTCAGAATTACACCATTGGGGACTTTCTGTGATGGCTATGAGCCGACATTGCTTGGCGTTGCATTACTTGCCATAACAAGTCTCTCTCTGGGCAATAACCAGGGCAAAGAGACCAAACCTTCCTTTGGAATCTTAAGAGGAGACCTCCATGTTCTGGTTGGTCTCTGCTCATAAAGCTGCTCTCCGAGGCTGTGAGCAAGTATTTGCACTTCTTCCAGTGGTAGTAGTGGATTGCTGGTTATTGTTCTGGGGTCTCTGCACTATCCTCACACCATTAACGGCTCCAGGCATAGCTGAGCAATTCTTCCTGGTTTTATGGATTTACATTTGAAATCTTAGTGGAGGATGCCATGATCCTATGGCTCTAGCGTGCTTCATGCCTGCAAACTCAGCATCATGTCAATGACACAATGGCCTGCCAACTGTATCACCTTTCCCTGAGCCTCGTTCCTTGAGTGAGGAAAGCAGCAACCTTTGAGCACTGGGAAGGCAATTTAGAATCTGTAGTTGACACTGGGTATACCGAATACTCTGGGGCTCATTTTTCAAAGGCTTTTGCTCAGGAGTACTTTGGAAACAATGCTGCCTTTTGCTCCCATTTTTTTTTTTTTGTCTATGTATTTTTTTTTTCAACTTGATGTTTTAAATCTCTGAGCTTATGCTGGGTGGACTGGCCTGCAAAGAGCTCTGAACTTGAGTCTCCTTGTGACTAGCTAGCAGGACATGCTCCTTTTTACAGACCCTAGTAAATTGGCAGAAATATTTCCATAATACTCTTATCTAGAGCGTGCTTTTTCTTTTTCTTAAATCATTTCTTCCCTAATTAGACTTCAACTTTCTCAAACTTTTGATTTTTTTAAATTTTAAGTTATTTTTTTATTTATATAAGGTGAACCAATTTTATGTATTTTGCAATGCAGGTTTAGGAACATAGTACTACTTTTCACTGTGTTCTGTTTCCCATGTTGCCCACTCACCTTCCTCCTTCTGTATTTCATGTATATTTTATTTTATTGAAAATATTAGTAATTTTACAATAAATATTTGTTATTTACCATAGCAGTTTTGTAGATATAGGGCTCTTTCCCTCCTGTTTTCATTTGACTTATATATTAAATTTTCATCATATTATTTAAACTATGGGTTATCAAAAAGGAATGAAAATTTCATATAGGTAGTTTGTATGTTTCTGGGAGATTCTCAGAATTTTTCTGTTTGTTTATTTTTTTTTGGGTGGCTATGAAAATGAAAATTGAATTATATTAGGTAAAATGTGACATTGTTACTGTTTGGAAATTAAATATAGTGTATTGAGGTGTGTGTGGGTTCAATATTTTTTTTTCTTCCACTCAAATTGGCCACAATGTGTTCAGACGCTTGGTCATACGTTGTTCTGAGTATTTCTAGGCGGATATTCTGATTGAGAAGAATAGTTTATTCAGCATTCTTTAATAATAGTAGGTTGTCCTTCATGAAGGAGGCTTGGCAAGTGAATTAAAAGCTTGGGTAGAAAAAAAAAGCACTTGTTATTGTAAGGAACAGAGATTTGCTCTGTGGTGAACAGTTTTCACACTTTATGTGCAACAGCTTCTCTTGGTCTCATAGGGGACTCTACTCCAGCTGGAAAATGAGCTCTCCTGGGAGTCCAGTCTGCAGACCGCAGGCTCAGCAGCAGCTCAGTTCTCCGGGCTCTCCATTCTCGTTGCTCACCTCATCTATTTTGGATTTGTTAGCCTTCATCATTGTGTGAATCAATTCTCTATACAGAGTCAATAAGAAGGTAGGGAAACAAATTGTTCTGTTGCCCTCTAGATCATCCCAAATAACACATTTGGGAAAAAAATTGAAAAGATTCCAGTTAGTGTGTTTGAAGTAGCATCTTCTTTATAAACAGCATAGAATTTTGAAGTTTTATTGTTACTTCAATATTCTGTATTTTCTCTTGCCGATTTGGGAATTTTAAATGTTTCGGATAATTCTTCTCCCTGCGTGCATGAACATCCACTAACTTGTGTTTTCATTCCCTTTTGTAGAAAGTTAATAGGGAAATTCAAAGCTAAAAAGTTGGTGACTCATATTCCCCCTATAATAGACTACTTGTGGAGCATGATTATGTTTTTCAACCTCAAGTAGTGTTCATGTTCATATAAGCAATAGGTAAATTGCCAGAATTGAAAGAAAGATAGAAAAAAATTTTCTTGTTCTACTGATGACTATGATCATGAGACATATAGTTTATTTTCAGATTAGTATTTGATATGGTAAAAAATAATCTTAATGTATTATTGAGAGTCAAACTGAGTGGTGTTCCAGTGTACATTGAGACATTTGCTTTTTAATAAATATGGGATTTATATATTAACAAATATGGGATTTAAAACAGAATCCATTCTACTGGTCCATAGCAAACATGAAATAATAAAAAAAAACATATTCAATCTTGTAAAACAAAGCCAATTTTAATGTAACTTATATCAATAATATCAGTGTACATTCAGTTATTTTCCTGCTTAGTTTGACAATAAAGCATGTGTTAGTAATCAAATATAATTAAAAATTATATTCTCCATATGCTACTTTCTATCTAAATGTCTGAAATATTTACAGCTGCACCAGACAGAAATCAAGATCAAGGAACTCAGTTTGAGTGCCAAGGACTTAACCACTCCAGTTACAAGCTGGTGCCTCTCAGGGTGTACAAATTAGGAAGCTGTTCTTGGAAGTGGAGCATAGGCATTTAACATTGGTTATGTGAGTATTAACCAAAGCACCACATAGAAACCCTGAAAGCTCTATCTATTGAGAAAATTCATAAAAATAACTTATATAAGTGTACTTCAAAACAGTCATGGAAAACACATGTTATGAAAAAAATGATGGATACAATATGTTTTAAATTTTAATAAATGTCGTGTAATTCCCTTTTTTGTCATAAACTTCTTATGTATTGTAATCCTCAACTTTTTTTCATATTTCATGACACTATCTACAGATAGGAAAAGTTTTGTAAATAGGCAAGTGTTCTCAGTGTAGCACTTCCTGGGATTGTTTTAACGGCACATCTTTATAATATAGTTAAACCTTTATTTTTTATTTGCTGCATTGGAATTCCTCATATATTTTCTTGTTTTATATATTTAGCTGTGTCCTTCTGAAAGACTGTCCAGTTTGTCTCTACCAAGTATTCATGTGAACTTCCACATCCTCACTAAATTACATTGGACAATAGTGATCCTTCTAGTCACTGCTGCTCATCAGAGGGAATAGCATTCCCAGTATAAGGAATAATCCCGTCTGCTGCCAACTAACAATCTAGTGAGCAGATTTTCAGAAAGAATATAGGTTTAAGTGATGTATGGGAATTCTAACAATTTTCCAAACACAACGAAGCACATACAAGAAAGAATAGCATCCAGAAAAAAATTGCTAAAACCTATTATTATTACTAATTTGTGTGTTTTTTACCTACTTACACTGCTTACACTTCTGACTACTGAACCAATAGTGGTAACAAATGACTGATTATTGCTTATAGTCTCTACTTTCTCTCGTACATTTCTTTTGGTTCTTTTATGATTTCAGGCACATGAAAGTTGAGTGTCTTACTATTTTCACAAGTGACTGGACAACAAAGAGAGAATTATAACTGGTACTTAGAATGAGAATTAATCAGTATTATTAGAATTGTAGCAGTCACATTTCAAAAGTATGCAATTATCTGCTTGTAACTTATTTCTTTAATCACCATGACACATGTTTCTAATATTCACTGATGTTATCATTAGTTTGGCAAATGGGGAAATATGTTTTAATTTGACTGCTTTTGCCAATGTTGATGGAAGTGTTGCCATAAACATATTGGGTTTTCTCTTGCACTTTAAAGTAGTGATCTAAGGTAAAAAAAAAATTCTGCACTGTGGAAATACTTGTTTCTCAACCATGTAAAATAAAAATCCACTTTTTGAAATTGTGTCTAATATAGTTACCACTTTTTCACATTTTAAAATATGCTTAATCATGCTAGATTGATGAGTTTGTTAATATATTCTGTTTTTTTTTCTTCTATTAAATTGTGAAGTGGCTAGTTGATCACATGCATTAATTCAACCATTCAAGATGTAAAGTATGCTTCAACATAAATTTGTATTAATTTATTTATGATATAAATTAAGTTAAATGGCTAAAACTTAATGGAATTATTAAAATCATAATTTTACTTGAATTTTAATGCTCCAGATTATTTCACAAATATCCAAATTATGTTACACTTCAATTTATTTTATTCTGTTCTGAGTATTGTTTACTAATTATAAATACATTTTGCTTCAAAAATTCTTTGTTCTGAAATACAATCAGCTATTTCATAGTTACTGTACATATTGCAGTATGTATCCAGTTTAACCACTTTAATTAAGCTAATATTTGATATTCCATAGAGTTAGTCAAAATTTTTAGTTCAATACCTAAATGTTGCTGCCTTTTATTCTTACACAAAAATATACTTAACGTGCAACTGCATTAACTTCCATAAGATTTTCACTGTTCATATGTTTAGAATGCATAAGTTACTTCAAATGAATATTTATTTGTTAATATATTCAAAAGAGAATCTTGTTATTATTGGCCATGTGACAGAAATTAGATATAATAATACATAAAGCATATTCTGTGTTGGGGCTGAAGTCACTGCGTAAAACATGCCCATAGGGGCCCAGTGCATTGGCTTAGTAGCTAATTCTTCACCGTTCACGCTCCAGGATTTCATGTGGGTTATGGTTTATGTCCCAGCCAGATCACTTCTTGTCCAGCTCATGGCTGCTAGCCTCGCATCGGCTTAGTTCTGGCCATTGCAGCCCTGGGGAGTGGACCAGTAGAAAGAGAATCTTTTGCTCTGTCTCTCCTCTCAAGTGGCCCGAAGAAAAGAACATAATAGCTTGTGAACATATTCCCCTTGATGTTTTAGCGCTCCTGCACACACTCACAAAATGGTGAGAGTTTTAATAATTGATCATATTCAGTATCTTGTGCTTCTGGCTAAAGACAAGAGTACTGGAGAGAGCATTCACCAATGGTGCTTTCATAAATTAAGTATAATTTATTGTTATTGAATATAATTCAGCATCCATACTAGCATCCCTGGGATGTGCAGATACTGGTGAAACAAGCATAGAGCTGATATGTACCAACTGAAGGTCAAACACTCTGCAGGGAACAAAAGCCAGAATAAGTTTAGGACTACTGTTTCCATAGAAACTTGCAAAGATTGCAGTTGTCTGCCTTATTTAAGACTGCCTTAAAAATGGCATGTTAAGATGATGACAAAAAGAGAATGTTTTGAAATCACATAAGTTTTAGATTTTCAAAGTACAGAAAGCTATTAATCTCTTGCTAATATTGAGTATTAAACATCTATCTTTTCTTTTTTGCAAAAGTCACAATCATTACCATCTCCCTTGTGATCATCATCTAACCAAACTGTTTTTGCACTTGTTTTGGTCTGTTAATGGGCTTAGGAGAAAATTTCCCAAGAAACATATACATGTTCTATCAAATATCTTCTCATTTTGATCATAGCATGATCATAGTAAGCCCCGTGAGTTAGGCTTCTGCAGTAAAGTGTATTTTTCTTTAGCTTACTCTGCAAGGTTGTGAGCTCCTAATTAAAAGTTATGCAGAATCTCTTTTTCCAGGCTCTATATTCTCCTTGAAAAGTTTTGCTGACCAATTTACCTGCCTTAAAAGCCCTATCACTTTTTAGACAATTACCCTTGATAATCCCTAACAGAAATATTACCCCCTGCCTTTCTAGATGCATTATCAGGGAGATTCATTGGAAGCAGAGAAGCTGGGTTTTGAACAAATGCTTTGATATAAGATGCTACAGTTTCAGGCCCGGCGCAGTGGCCTAGCAGCTAAAGTCCTCGCCTTGAATGTGCCAGGATCCTATATGGGCGCCGGTTCTAATTCCAGCAGCTCCACTTCCCATCCAGCTCTCTGCTTGTGGCCCGGGAAAGTCAAGGAGGACCCAAAGCTTTGGAACCCTGCACCTGTGTGGGAGGCCTGGAGGAAGCTCTGGGGTCCTGATTCTGGATCGGCACAGCACTGGCCATTGCATTCACTTGGGGAGTGAATCATCGAATGAAGATCTTCCTCTCTGTCTCTCCTCCGCTCTGTATATCTTACTTTGTAATAAAAATAAATAAATCTTTAAAAAAATTTTTTTAAAATGCTATAGTTTTAAGCAGTGACTTAAGGCACAATACCAACCCCAGAATTATACACTTTTATTTTGCAGGATATGTCACCTTATTTAATGAAGAGATTAAGAGAGCAAAATATAAAAGCTAAAATGTAGATTACATTTAATATATGTTAATAATGGATATATGTAGCCCTGTGACATAGCCTAGTGACTGAAGTCATTGCCTTGAACACGCCAGGATCCCATATGGGCGCTGGTTCTAATCCCAGGACCTCTGCTTCTCATCCTGCCTGTGGCCTGGGAAAACAATTGCGGATGGCCTAAAGACTTGGGATCCTGCGCTTGTGTGGCAGACCTGGAAGAAGTTCCTATCTCCTGGGCTTGGACCAGCTCCAGCCATTGTGGCTGCTTGGGGAGCCATTGGTAGCTGCAATGGCCAAAGTTGAATCAATCTGAAGCCAGGAGCCTAGAGCTTGTTCCAGTGCAGTGACCCAAGGCTTTGGGCCATCCTCAACTGCTTTCCCAGGCCACGATTAAGGAGCTGGATAGGAAATGGGGCTTCTGGGATTAGAACCGGTGCCCTTATGGGATCCTGGCTGCATTGAAGGCGAGGATATTAGCCACTAGGCTACTGCGCCACGCCCCAGTGCATTTGTTTGTAGCATTATATATTTTTTCATTTAGGATTTTTTTATCATTACATAAAATGACCCTCAGAATTAGTCCTTAGTATTCTATAACTGTAGAAACAATGAAGACATCGTGTACATATGCAATCTTATCTTTATATTTACTGATATGTATGATACCATGAACACTATTACTATATGAATATAAATCTATTAATGTAATCAGTTTTGTTAATATTTGAAGATCATCATTTTGATTTTAGGTTATGAATTGCTTGATATATGCAAATTAAGGCAGGTCTTAGGTACATTATTTCTTCTAAATACATGTGCTATAAAATTTCAAATGGCAGAAATATCCATAAAGCATGGCAGTTGAGTTCAAGTGGAGGCTTCATGTGGTCAATTAAGTAGTGTGATTATTTTTAAGCTTCTAAATATTCTTAAACTGAAAATGTTTTATTAAAGTGGTTATTTTACTTTTACTGGCTGATATATTTCTAGGCCTTGAGATCATGTTCATTCTCTAAGAGCTCCTTGGAGAGAACAAGTGACCTTTATCATCAAAGCACTAAATGAGAATACCATTGGCATAGCAGCATTATCATAAAGCAAATTTAGAAACCAGATTTCTGAAAGGGCATAGAATTGGCATAACGCAAAGGCCACAGATGAGTCCTTGTGGAACGTTCACGTGTATTGAAAGAGACTTCAGATAGACCAGAGGGAAACCATTTCTTCTTAGAGGAATCTGCAATCAATTGAGCATGGGACTATGAAAAAAGGACATTGCTGCAGAGGCCATTCAATAGCCTTTCATATATGATATTATGTCTCAATGCTTGTTCAACCGATATTAAGAGGTTAAGATTGATGAATTCCATCCGAACCTTATCCTTCAGTCCTTCAGTCCTTATCAACGATCAATAAAATAAATTAGATTGTTGATTTTATAAGATAAAATATTGTTTTCATGTAAATATCAAGCACTTAATTATAGAGATTTAGTGTGAAACTTTTACACAAAATATTTGATGAACTTGGTGATAATTACTTGATATTATTTAAATAAAATGTGTTACTAGCACAGAATCTACATGATTGCTGTAACACAGATAATATATTCCTTGTCATTTCCTTAGCAACAAATATGTACCATACACACACATGCTCAGATTAATAGGCAAAATTGCCAGTCTATTTACTCTGAGTGTATAATTTTCAATATTATGAACTACAGATTGTAATTATAGGCAAAGCTAACCATGAGACTTGCTGTAAAAAGTAGACTATAGCTAATGTTGTCCAACCACACTATTTCCCAATATTGGTTCAAGGCTTAATATGCATTACATAGTGAGAATTATATGGTAAATATGTATTATATAGCAAGAGAATAAATAAGAGAATAAAGTATGTAAAAACTGAAAGTTTGAGTAAATGGTTTGTAAATTGATATCAAACTACATAGATTTGTTTCAAAAGCAATCAAAATGTGTAGAAATCTTTGAAAGATTACAGATAAAGGAATGTTAGGTTAAACAAAGCAATTTGAGGGGGGGAAAGAGAGAAGAGTGGAGACAGTAGGGGAGGGAGAAACTGAACGCAGGTGTGAGAGAGAGAGGGAAGGGAAAAAGGAGAGAGGAAAAAGGAAAAAATATATGGAACAAATAAAACTTGCAAGAGGGAAGAAAGGAGGTATGGAGGAAACAAGAAAGAGGGACTGAAGAAGGTATCATAGCTTTCCAGTTTTACTGTGAATTCCATTGAATCTGGTTTGTATTAATACCACATTAACATGAACATGAAAATTGTGTTACAGTAATGATGCATTTTGTTGTGAGCTTTAGAATCTAATGAATTCTAAAAACTACCTTTAAAATAAATAACAGAAAATAGCAATACCATTAAAATGTCCAGGCAGGCAGCTGTTCAAATCAGTTAGGTTTGTTTGTTTATTTACGGAGAGAGCCCCTGTTTGTTGGCTCAACTCATAAATGCAATCCATGGCAGGGGATTGACTAGGCTGAAGCAAGAGCCAGAGATTCTGTGTAAGTGGTAGGAATCCAAGTGGTCAAGAGATACACAGCTGCATTCTAGGCTCTCCGTTGGAGAGAAGGTAGAGTTAGGAGCTGGAGTCAGGTGTCAAAGTCAAGCACTCTAATAAGGAATACACAGGTGTCAACCTGTAGGCCAAATGTTAGTCCCCCAATTTAATTTGGATACCAGAAATACCCACTAATTTTTTTGGGAAAAAATTTAAAGTTCACATGATATATGGGCAGATATGTGAATATAAATGACAGAGGTTAATATCACTGAAAGAAAACATTAAGTTCAAGGAGAGTATCAGATTGAAACTTGACTTTGATAGGATTTATTCATTTTTATTTGAATGGCAGATTCTACAGAGAGAAGGACACACACACACACACACACACACACACACACACAGACACACGGAGAGAGAGAAATGGTCTTTCAACTTCTAGTTCACTCCCCTAGTGGCCCGCAGCCACCCAAAGAGAGCTGATCCAAGACCAAAGCCTGGATCCAGGAGCTTCTTCCAGACTTCTGCACCTCAGAGCAGGGGCTCAAGGACTTGGTCTGGTCCCTGCTGCTTTCCCAGGCCATAAAAAGAAAGCTGGATCAGAAGTGGAGCTGTTGGGACACATACCAGCTCCACATGGGATACAGCATTTGCAGGTGTAGTGTTAGCCTGCTGAATTGCTGAGCCAGCCCCTGAATCCTGTTTGTATAGTATATGGTATTTGTTTTGCTTTTCTCAACTGTTGCCTGCAATTATTTGCTGTCATAGGACTCCAACTAAATCTTCATACTGTGGTTTATGTGAAAATGTGCACATGTTGTTACAATCAAAAATGCATTTACCTGGTGTTAAATATACTTAATTTGTTAATGCACTGCCAGTTTTTACTAAAGATGGGTAGAAAAAATAATCCTTTCATTTACATGAAAATAATGTATTTTTTTCTTTTCTTGCTCCATTGTGAATAGTGGTGCATCATTGTTTTGTTTTTCATTTATTGTTTCAACAATGAGATCAACCAATCATGGAAATAATGATCAGATTTCTGTCTTGAAATTAATGTGAATATTGGTAATTTTTCTATTAAAAAATTCTTATGCATCTTGTTCTGTTGGTTTATAGTAACTTCTTTCATCTTTTCAATATTAATACTTGCTTTAGGTAGGGCTGATTTTTACAATCTATATGTGAGAACTTTGCTTCTAATATTTCTTTTTAACTATGTGATTTTTTTAATGCTAAATTTCATCTGATCTCTATATCCAATGCATTCCTCGCTATCTTGTTTTGAAAAACATTCTCATTTTTAAAATATTATTTTAAAAAAATATTTTATTACTACTTTTACATTTTTTAAATTTGAAAGGCAGATTTACAAGAGAGAGAGAGATTGTCCATCGACTGGTTCACTCCCCAAATGGCTGTAATGCCATAGCTGAGCTTATCTGAAGCCAGGAGCCAGGAGCTTCTTCTCAGTTTCCCACATGGGCAGTGGCCCAAGGACGTTAGCTATCTCCTGCATTGCTTTTCCAGACTATAAGCAGGGATCTTGACTGGAAGTATAGCAGCTGGGACCAGAACTGGCAGCAGTATTGAATGCCTGCTCTTCTAGGTGGTGGTATTCTTGAACCAGTAGGATAGCGCCTATGGCCATGCTTTTTTTTTTTTAACATATGTAAATATGTAAGGCTACTAATTTCTTTTGACTGTGTCAATCAAGGTTCCCTACAAAGCCATAGTCAAAAATGTGGTACTGGAAGCTTCATCTATGTGACAGAAAGTTTATTTGTATGAAAGTTAGAACATCATCATTTCTGTTACCTGTCAGGAATATGTTTGGATTGAGTTTCATTGTGGAATTAAATTCTCTACGAGAAACTAAAGAATAGAGTTTTATAAAAAAGTAGTTTTTTCAAAGTAACTAAACCCCACAACCAACCACACTTTCTGTACCCTGCTCTCCATCAGACTTATTTCTATGGCTTGCATCATTAGCAGTTTTGTTGCTACAACATGGATTATTTGTATCAAGTATCACAGCAAAAGAAAGTCATCTCTATTGTCTTCAAAAGTTTGATTCAATCATTTTTAATATTCCTGGAGTTGATTCCATGACAATTTCTGTCTCAGAAAGGTTCCAAACTAGAAATAGAGCAATTAATCAAGATTGCACAGTGTAATGGTATACAGTATATTAGGAACATAAATGTGAAAATGAAAGTGAAGTGTGGTGGAGTAAGTTTTGTAACCTTGGACTTAGTATTAAAGAGTTTGCTATATCCCTTCATATAAAGAAACAAGGAAAAGGGTAATTCTGGGAGCTTAGGAATATCATGTAGAGGAGGCCTAATGAAAAATTTCCTATATTCGGGAGTGTGGGGCGGGCGGGGAAGAGCTGTAAACCCAAGTCAGACATGCAGAGAGAAAATATGACCGTCCTTCTTTCCAGTATTTTATATGGACTCACTATTGGCCAAAGTCAGCCAGAGGAGCAAGCACAGAAATTTGACTAGCAGTTCAAGCTAGACTGACTTCAGACTCAGGTGAAATATAGGATGGGGACAGATTGATGACATATGGGGGGGTCAAATGCAAGATTTTCTTATATTATTTTCTTATGTTATTACCTAGATTATTCCATTCGGTAGAATTTTATCTTAGATTATTTCCTTAATTTTTTATCACTTGATCTCTCAATCATCGTTATGCCTTCAATTCATGATAGTTTTTTAAAGTGCCACATGATATTTGAGTCATTAGATAATTGTAAATTCCATCTCATCAGTTTTAGTATTTGTTAAATGAGGTAGCTACTGTTTCATGTTACAAAGTTTTTTGAATGGTATGCTGTTTCACTTATTTGACTCTCATGTGAAGGTTTATGGAGTTGGTTATTACTGCAGCAAGAATGTCTCAAAGAACAATCCCCTAGAGTGGGTTTGCTCCTCTTATAAATCCACAACTTCTTCAGAAGGCTGCCAAGACGTGTCCTATTAAGCATAATTTCAAAAGGTGCTGAGTATATATTTAGGACTACAACTTTATCTGTAACACTATTAATTTGTGATAAGTATCTGCATGTTTAATTTTTCCTCAAACTGTGACTTTTTTTAATACAATATTTTTGAAAGTGTTAATTTTATTCTATCTTACGACTACAAAAAATTGTTTTTTGCATATCCTGTATTTATTCCCTGTAACTTATTAATTAATGTTATAAATTTATATCTATATTTATATATAAATTCTAAGGTTACTAAATATGCTTTGCCTTCCTCTAACTCATGTAAATTCCTTGTCATGCTCAGTTTTATATTAGCCAACATCTACATCCTCATTTTATAAAGCTTTAAGTTTTATATTTTAAAAACATTCAATGTGCTTATTTTATTCTTTTTTAATATTTATTAATTTTTATTTAAAAGTCAGATATACAGAGAGGAGGAGAGACAGAGAAAGATCTTGCATCTTCTGATTTACTCCCCAAGTGGCCGTAACAGAACTGAGCTGATCCAAAGACAGGAGCCAGGAGCTTCATCTTGTGCCTCTTGCAGGTACAGGGTCCCAAGGCTTTGGGTCATTCTTTGCTGCTTTCCCAGGCCACAAGCAGGAAGCTGGATGGGAAGCTGGGCCCCTGGGATAAGATCTGTGACCCATATGGGATGCTGGCACGTGAAAGGCAAGGACTTTAGCTGCTGGGTCATCATGTCGTGCCCTATTTTATTCTTTTCAAAGTTAATTGCCTTGTTTATTTGAAAGGAAGAGAGATCCAGAGGTTAAAAAGATTTCCAATAAACTGGTTTACTTCTCAAACACACAATGGCCGAGGCTGGACCAGTGCTGAAGCCATTTCCAAGAAAGCAGTCCATTTCTCCTCCATAAGTGACAGGAATCCAATTTAATATGTCACCATTGCTACTGTCCATAGTTTCTGTTAGCAGGGCAATTAGATTAGAAGGAAGGATGAGGGACAAAGGCAAGTATGTGGATGTGTTAATCTGTCTCTTAAACCCATCTAATTGTGTTATTATTTTTCATTTGCTGTCAACTACACTGAACATTCTAAAAATTTTAAATTCTATTTAAGTGATTGTGTTGTCTTGTTGGCTATTAAGATATTTTTGATGAGAACACTCACATTTAATTTACTCTAAAATTTAAATTAGCCACAATGATACATTGCATACTCTAATACAACTTTCTTGTCCTTTCACATACTCAAGATAACAGTGTATAAGATATGGTCATTGGCAGCATGTAGAATGATATACCAAATATGTGATATGTTAAGCTCACAGTATGGACATGCTAAACTTTTTTTTAAAAAAAACTTTAGACAGAGAAAACATTATTCCTCCAGTTTTAGATGCCATCCCTAAATATGAAAAAGACAAGCTTCTATAGGTTCTTAAGTTGTTTCAGTAAGGACATTTCATATGCCACATTTCCATTTAAAGCATTCTTTATGATAATTTATGATAATCTATGCATTCTTTATGATAATTCATTGCTCCCTTATTTCACAAAAAAAACCCTTGTTTTTGGAATTTGTTTTGATGATTAACAAAATATAGACAGTTTATGTAGCCACAATGATGTATGGTAACTCTGATAATGTCAAGTGTCTATTCTATTACTAATATTATATTATAATAATAAATGTATAGTACTATAGGAATGCAACATTTAAATTAACTCATACATTTTCATTGCAATGATTAAATAGCTCAAAGTTGCAATAACACAAGTTACTAATTAATCTTATTTATCAATACTAGTTTATCTTTTTAAATTTGCTTTATTTTTTTGCATATTACTTTGATTAATTTTTTATGGACTTTAAGGAAATATAAATAGTACGAATTCAAGATGACATTTGTTCTCTTAAAATGCATTGCATTATTTAAATTTACACAATGAAAACATACAGAACTTGCAGACAAAATGGGCTTTAAGATGAACACTTGACCAAAAAAAGCCCCAACCTGAATAAAATATGAAAATGTATTATTAATTTGCATAAGTTGCCTTTTTGCTAGAAAAGAGTAAAACACCAGAAGTTTTTTCTTAAGTTTGGTAGCTGTTATATATCAGCTTTACATTTCTAAAATTATATGAAAAAGCTAATTAGAAATAAAAGTTTATTTTGCCTGATCTGGAAGTTTTGTGTCCAAAATCAAGGAAAACCATTAGTGTAACAATTAATGAAAGGAATAGCTTAGCAATGGCTAAGTGTGTGTTCAAGGAGAGTCACATGGAAAGTCAGAAACAAAAAAGAAGGAACATATTCATCTTCTACACCCTGAATGGTCTCCTTGTGAAGTAACCAGGATTGATGATGATTCAATTCTGTCTAATAAATCCTTCAATGTGATTAAATTTCAAGAGCTCTCTTTTTCAATGTGCATCTAGGTTGTTCTCCAGATCTTAGCTATTGTGGATTGTGCTGCTATAAATATAGGATTGCAGGTCACTTTCTCATATTCAGGTTTCACATTCTTTAGATACATTCCTTGGAGTAGAATAGTTTCATCATATGGTAGATCATTTTTCAGTTGTCTTGGTATTCTCCGTACTGACTTCCATGATGGCTGTACCAGCCTAGAATCCCATCAACAGCAGTGTAGGGGTACCCTTTTTCCAACAGCCATGCCAATAGTTGTTGTTAATAGCTTTACAAATGTAGTCCAATCTCACTGGAATTAGATAGAACCTCACTGTGGTTTTCATTTGTATTTACTAATACCTAGGGAGAGTGAGCATTTTTTCATATGTGTTAGCCATTTGAATTTGTTCTTTTGAAAAATACCTTTTCATTTCCTTCACTTATTTCTAAACAGTGTTGTTTGTTTTGCTGCCATTTCTGATGTTCCTTGCAAATCCTAGATAATTGTCCCTTATTGTTTTGAAGTATGTGAAGATTTTCATTCTGCTGGTTCATCCTTTGCTTTGTTGATCATTTCCTTTGCAAAAACTTTTTAGTTTGATATAGTCCAATTTGTTTATTCTGGCTTTAGCTGCTTATGCTTTTGGTGACCTTTCTAAGAAGTCTTTACCAATGACTATATCTTGCAGAGTGCTTCCTGTGTTTCCTTTTTAATAGTTTGATAGTTCCTTCATGCATTAATTGGATAGAATCACAGAGTTAGAGAGATAAAGACCAACAGGGAGAGACAGATAAGTTCTTGTCTCCTCAAATGCCTACAACAGTTTTGCCTCTAGGAGCTTTAAACTCAAACCACAGGGTTTTTCACATGGATGACAAGTAACTGTCTACTGTGGCCATTGCTTATTCCCTCCTAAGTTTGCATTAATTAGCAGGAGGCTGAAATCAGTTATGAAATGGGAGCTTGAACTCCAAACATTCCAAACATATCTAAAATATCTAAGCTAAACACCTCTAAATGTAATTTAAGAGGAACAGTTTCATAAGGTTTGAGTTTTGTATACCCATGTAACTACAATACCACATGATATTCAAAATAGCATATACTTCTGTAACTTTTAAGTTCTCTCTGTCTCTTATGCACACGATCTTCAACTCTATGTAGGCAATCATAGGTTTGATTTCTATCATGAAAATTAGTTTTGACCGTTCTAAATCATCAAAACAATTAAAATAGTCAATATGTAGCCTCCTGTTTCTGTCCTTTATCTCACGTGTGAGATAATCTTCATCAATATCCTTATGTGGATGGTTATTTTATTGCTGTATCAAATCATTATGCTTTTTAATTCACCATTTGAATGACATTTAAGTTATTATCTATTTGGGGCTATTATGAACAAAGTTGCTATGTATGATTGAATGTTACTAAGTAAAAATTCAATTTCAGGATAGCATTCTTATGTATATTATGTTTAGGATGGCCAAGCATTTTCCCCTAAATGATTGTACCATTTATACTGCCTGCAATAGAGCACAGCATTCAGAGTACGTCTACATTCTCAATATTGGCATTTACTGTTTTGAAATTTATGTAATTGTAGGCTTTATGGCAACTTTCAGCAAAATTGGCTGTTTTATTTTATTTTTGATTCTTTTTATTTCTCTGATGCCCTTCAACATCAGTAAAGAGACGTTAAATGCTTGGATCAATATGACCTGTTCATCTGTGTTTTCTAATAGCATTCAGACATATTCAATAGGTTTTCCTTTTGTCTTTTTCAGTCACACTGAGACTGATGACCTCATCCCTGAATGTGGAATGTTTTAGTTCAGTATTTCGTCATGTAGGAAATTTCCTTTCTGCAACTGAAATTCTGCTCACTGATTTTCTTTTTTATTCCATTCAGTGAGCATTTACTTTTGCATTTGAGTTTTACTCTTTATTTGGTTGTCTCTCTTTTTAAGTTGACTACTATTTTGATATGTTTTCAACAGGATTTCTGAAGTGCTAACTAACAGTCATTTCATTTTAATTTAGAAATGCATTTGTAAGTATTCTATTTCATCTTTTATTAGGCATTTATGTTTTCTTATCTTATTAATAAATACACATGGAACTTTTGTAACCTTAGAAACATTTCGTGAATTAAAAGTGTGTTTACAATTATTTTAAAGGACACTTCAGACATCGTTGGAAAAATTGGACTTAAGTGCTTGTATGCCTTTTTCATTAGTTGAAATACCTCAAATGTGTGTATATAATGCACACACAAACAGAAGCAAATATAAGAGCATTTGAAAATATTGAAAAATTAAATTAAAAGATAAATTGAATTACTTAAAAATGTTATTGAGATCATGCATATTAAGGCTATTCAAAAGTAGCATACATTAAATGGATGTTGGGTAAAAAAAATTGCATACAATTCAAACATTTTTTTAAAAGAATTATTCATTTAACTTGGAAAAGTTTGAGAGAAATGAAGAGTTGGAGAGATTATCCATTACTTGGTCCACTCCCCAAATGCACACAACAGGCAGAGCTGAGCTTGTCTGAAGCCAGGAGCCAGGAGCAAGAAGTCAGAAGCTTCCTCCAGGTCTCCCATATGGATAAAAGGGCCCAAGGACTTGAGCTATCTGCTGCTGCTTTGCCAGGCCACAAGCAGGAGCTGGTTTGGGAACTGGAGCAAGTAGGATTTATACCAACAACCATATTGAAGACCAGTAGTGTGGGTGAAGGATTAGTTTGCTATGGCAATGCACCAGCCCATCAAAAACTTTGTAGAAGATTAAATCCATCCTTTAGTTGCATTTCAACAAGTATTTTAAAGTACATTAATAGGAGATTTTATGCTTTGACCTTTACTTCACATTAAACTATAAAACTGTACAAAGCTAGAATGGGTGAACCTAGAGATTTTAAATCTGACAAGAGTAAATTTTGAATGACCTCATCACGCACAAAAAAGAAAAGTTAATTGTGAGGTGATGGAAAGGTCAACTTGTTCTACTAGTTATATTAAATAATTTATCCAGTGTTTTTCCAATTTCTTCATGTAGCTAGTAATTACCATAAACTTTACCCTTAACATTGCTTTTGCTGTATCCTATAAAGTTTGATAAGTTGTATTGTCACCTCATTTGCTGTCAGGAGTTATTCTTATTTTTCTTTTGATTTTCACTATGACTCCATATTCTTTCAGGAGTATGTTGTTCACACATTAGCACGTTTTAGAGTTTCATAAGTTATTCATTTCCAACTTTATTCCATTGTCACCAGAAAATATACATGGCAAAAAATTTTATTATTATTTTAATTTTTGAGAATTTATCATGGGAAAGTATATGGGGTATCCTGAAGAAAGTATTTTGTTTATTTGTTTGTTTTATTTTATTTTTATCACAAAGTCAAATATACAAAGAGGAGGAGAGACAAAGAGGAAGATCTGCCATCCGTTGACTCACTTCCCAAGTGGCCACAATGGCCAGAACTGCGCTGATCTCAAGTCAGGAGCCAGAAGACTCCTCTGGGTCTTCCAGGCAGGCACAGGGTTCCAAGGCCTTGGGCTGTCCTCTGCTGCTTTCTCACTCCACAAGTAGGGAGCTGGATGGGATGTGAGACCTCCGAGATTAGAACCCGTACTCATATGAGATCCCAGAGTGTGCAAGGTGAGGACTGCATCAACAAGTCTACCGGGTTGGGTCTCCAAAGAAAATCTTATTACTGATGTAAAGAATGAATATTCTCTAGCTGTGACTTGAAAATGTCTTGTAATTATAAATTATTTCTATTCTTTTTTTTTTTTTTTTGCTGACCCAGTTTGTCTTGTTGATCTACTCATTGATAAAGTATAGTATTAGGATCCTCTGTTAATGTTTTATGGATGCTTATGTCTTTCTTTAGATCCATTAACATTTGCTTTAAATAGTCAGATGCCCAAGCATTCAGTGTAAGGGATTTGCTATGCTCACATCCTCCTGTTGAACTGATTCCTTAACCATTACATAATTCCCTTTCTTGTTTCTCTTCATGACTTTTGCTTAAAATTTATTTTAAGCTACTCTTATGTTTAAAATTTTTATTTGCATGGAGTATATTTTCCCATCATGCAACTTTCACCTGTGTGTCAATTTCTGTGAGTCATTTTTCTTACAGGCAGCAAATGTAGAAGTACTGCGGTTTAATCTATTCAGTCAGATCATTTCTTTTAATTGGAGAATTTAGATCATGACTTGTTCTTGCCACTTTGCCGTAAATGTTCTTGTTGGGAATACATACTACAGTATGTATTCAGTGTACGTACATATTTAGAATACATACTTCAGTATTCAGTATGTAAATAAATACTTCAGTAACATTTGTAAGGCTGGCCAGGTCCTGACAAATTCTTTCAAACTTTTTTTTTGAAAGTCTTTATTTCATCTATGTTTATATATAAATGAGAGCTTTGTAGGATATAATATTGTGGGTTTACAGGTTTTCTTGGGGAGTGGGACTATGATTCAACATGCTATCCTATCTTATATATCTCAAGAAAAACAAGAACAAGCCAAACACAAAAAGTAAAAGGAAAAAAATTAATGTTTAGAGAACAAATGAACTAAAATAAAAGACTTGAAGAAATCAGACGAAGACATATTGTTTGGAAAACAAAATTGATAAACTGTTGGCGCGACTAACCAAGCAACTGCAGCAACAACAACAAATGGAGAAGATTCAAATAGAAAACTTAGTAATGTCAAAGGAAACATTTCCAGTGGATATCACAATAATAAAAAGAATAATCAGTAATCACTATAATGAGATATGCCAACAAATGGGGTATTCTTGAAGTAACAAATTTCTAAATTTGCTAAAATTGAGACAGGAAGACATAGAAAACCCAAATAAAATAGTTATAAACATGGTAACTAATTACCTTTCAACAAGATTCCTGGAACAAATGGCTCCACTGTTGAATTCTATTCAAAACTATTCAAAAGGAGAACATTCCTCCAAACTTATGTGAGGCTTGCATAAACTTAAATTAAAGCCAGAGAAAGATACAAATAAAGAGAACTGTAGACAAATAGTCCTCATGCGTATAGGTGGAAAATTTCCGAAGAAAATGCCAGTTAGTTGATTATAGTAATACACTGGAAAGATCGTCCACCTGGAACTTGTGCAGTTTTTCACGGCGATGCAGGAATGGTTCAACCTGTGCAAACCAATAAACAGTACGTCACTCTAGAAAATCAGAAAATACCAACCATATGATTATCTCAATAGATACAGAGAAGCCATTTCATAGCATGTAACATCGTTTCATGATTAGCATCATGATCAAATTTTGTATTGTTTGAAAACATCTCAACACAATCATACCATTGTATGACATACCCATAGCTAGCATCTTATTAAATAATTAAAAGCTGGCATTTTCACTAATAACTGGAAGCAGACACTTTCACCATGACTATTCAACATAGTTTTGGAATTTTAACCACAATCATTAGGAAAGAAAAAGAAATAATAGGGCTATGAATTGTAAGAGAGGAAGTCAAGTTGTCCCTATTTGCAGAAGCCATGAGGCTATGTAGAGCGCAAGCAAAAAAGTCCAATGAGGGACTATTAGAGCTCGTGAGAAAAATTGGTAGTATTTTAGGATATAAAATTAACTCAAAATCAATAGTGTTTGTATACACAAACAATGCTGTGGCTGAAAAAGAATTTGTAAAATCAGGTGCATTCATAATAGCAATAAAACTATGAATACATTGAGATAAATTTAATAGTATCTGAAAAATTTCTACAATATAAATCACAACACATTAAGGAAAAGGCAGTGGGACATGCAAAGAATGGAAATTTCTTTCACATTCATATATTCAAAGAATTAGTAACAGCAAAGTATGTATACTATCTCCAAAGGAATTTACAAATCCAGTGCAGTTCTAATCAAAATACGAAGGCTGTTTGTCTCAGATGTAGAAGAAAAATACACCAAAGGCAAACACAAGAAATTTCAAATAGTCAAAGCAAGTTTAAACAATAAAAAACGAGAAAGCTTTGCAAAATTAGATTTTAGGACATATTATAAAGAAGTTATAAGAGAAACATCGTAATAGGGCACAGACATACATATGTGGATCAATGGCACTGATATCAAATCTCTTAAATTAATGTGTGCTTCTTCTACAATCAGTTAATATTTGATAAATAAGCTAAAATCACTCTCTGGGTAAAGGACAGTCTATCCAACAAATAATGTTGGGGAGTTTGTCTCCACACGTGGCAGTATGGAGATTTTCCGTTCGCTGGTTCACTCCCTAAATGGCCACAACACCCAGAACTGGGCTGGTCTGAAACCAGGAGCCAGGTAGTTCTTCCAATCTCCCACATTGGTGCAGGAACCCAAGGACTTGGGTCCTCCTTCACTCCCTTCACTCCCTTCACTCCCTTCCCAAGCCATTAGTAGGGAGCAGGAAGGAAAATGGAGTGACAGGAAGTTGGACAAGTGTTAAAATTAGTTGGCTAGAGCTGCAGGGGTGCATTTCTGAGATGTCCATCTTTTTCCATTGATTTTCCAGTCTGCATTTGGGAAGAGTCTCAGGGTGTTTGATTACAGCTGCTTTGTAGTACATCTTGAAGTCTGGTATTGTGATGCGTCCAGATTTACATCTGCTGTTTGAATTTGTTTTAGCTTGTTATGTTCTCTTGGGTGTCCATATGAATTTTAGCATTTTTTCCTAGATCTGTGAAAAATGTTTTGGGCATTTTGATTAGAACACATTGAATCTATTAATTACTTTTGGAGGAATGGACATTTTAATGACATTAGTTATACCAATCAATGAATTTGGGAGGTTTTCCCATATTTTGGTTTCTACTTCTATTTCTTTCTTAAATATTTTTGTATTTTAATTAAAAATATCCCTCAGCCCTGGTTAAATTTATTACAAGGTATTTAATTTTTGCAACTATTTGTGAATGGCACTGAGTTGATAAGGTGCTTATCTGCCATGATGTATTTTTGTGTGTATAATTAATGGCTATTAATTTTTGTGTGTCAATTTTCTACCATGCAACTTTACCAAGCTCTCTTGTGAGCTCCAGTAGCCTTTTTTATTAGAGTATTTTGGCTGCTCTATATAAAGTGTTGTTTGTAGTAATTGTTGGTAATTCTTTTTTTTTTATCTGTGATGTCAGTCATATTTCTTTCCTTTTCAATGAGTATCAATTTTGATTTTTTTGATAACATAGTTCTTAATAAATTATGTGTGTTGATATGGTTTCAATTTTGTTTTTTTCTCATTTTAGTTATTTATTTCTGACTTTAGATTTGGTTCATTTCTGTTTTACTAAGCTCCATGCAGAATGTGGTGTAGTCACAAACTGACTTCAGGATGGTATCTACCTCTATTCTGGGTGCCTTGTAGTAGAACCGGAGAAAGGAGCATGTCATTCCCCCACAGTGACCTGTCTGAATCTTTTCCCCACTCTGGCACCTGTGTGAACCCTGAGTCAGTGTGACTCCCGAAAGTCTACGTCTCAGGTTTTTCTGGCTGCCTTATACACCGCAGCCTTTCCCACAGACCGTGGTGTGGTAGCTCTTTCTTGGTGTGGTGGTGATCTGTAGTACATACCTTTGGGTGGCTCCCAGTGCACAGGGTTGATCACAGTGATGCTTCCAAGCTCTGCCTGTCACATATAGCTTCTGCTATTCTCCATCACTTCCTCATGGAGAATTTCCATCAGATGGACTTCTGGAAATACAATCTTTCCCTCATTATTTGTGGACAAGTGGGCAGATGCCACTGGGCATCACCATGTTCTGCTGCCTCCCCCCAAAAGCAAAACAAACAAGCAAACAAACAATAACAACAACAACAAACCAAACTAACACCAATGCACTTTTACCATTGTGTTATTTTATAGTACACATGAAACATCAAATGTTTAACAGGTTTTCTGAAAATGTTACCAGGCATAAACATTAAAGTTTGACTGCTTTGTTTATGAGCATCCTTGTCATCTGATTACATATGGATTCATCACTTAACTCTTAAATAGAGAAGAACAAATTACAGAGGCCGACTCCCTTTGTTGATTTGTTTTCACAGATTGTAAATGGAATGGTGTTAAACACAAATGAAGTGAGGTTATTTGATTTAGAAAATGACAAAATCAAAATATCTGACTGACAATATTGAAACTCTTACATAGAGGAAAATAAAGATGAGTTATTATTTTGGATCCAGAAATCACAATTAAAAAATGTTATGCAATGCTGGAGTTGTAATGAACATGAAGGACATCTACTAATTATAGAGCAGTTATTATGTAATGTTTGAGTAAAAATAAATCAGCCTTACAAATTAAATATTTTATCCTTCATGTTCATATATTATTTATACTAGAAATAGCAGACATATTTAGATTAATAATTTTTATTATTTTTATGGGGGAAAATAATAACTCTATTTGTAACTGAGGATCAAAACTCTCCGAGTAACTTAAGAACAAGGTGATTGCTTTGTTTGACAAAGCAATTTTGCATTGATCATTAGCAATGAAAATTACATAAGAGCTTTGTTTGATTCACGTTGCAACATCCAGAGACATGAAAGTACTGAAACTGTTTATGTTTAAAGTTCATTGCTTCTAAATTGATAATAAAAAGCTATTTCCAATAATATATTTATTAAACTCTAGCAGATCAGAGACAGTATTGTGCTTTTCCATAAAATGTTGCAAATTTGATATAGCTCCTCCAAAACCAGCCATGCAGAGAGTAAATTAATTTGTGAACAAGATAACTTTCTATTTAACACATAGAAGAGCTTATTCTGGAAAATAAAAGTAAAATACATGTTAATGAACAAATTGTTTATTGAGGTTCAAGTAAGGGACAGGGGGTAAAAGGGGTGTTGTCTAGTGTTTTCTGTGTCACTGGGCATTAAGTAATATAAGCAGATTTTATTTTATACTTAAATGTAATGCCTAAAATCTAATGCTTCCCGGGCTGGCCTCTGGTTTCTGGTGTACCCATGTCCTAATGCACAAATTGCTTCATTCCTTATCTCAGTAAGCCTGAGGGTTGACCATGAGCATACAAGGAGGAGCCAAGGTAGCTGACACTCCAGACCAGCATCTGGTTGTGATTTTGTCATAATAGCATTCATTTACATGCAATGCACTTATGATCTCCCCATATACTCTCATCTGACTGAATTGTTGTGTTGAGACTTGGAAGTATGCTGTTCTCTTATAGGTCAACAGATTAAATCTTCTGTTTCTTTCACCCCCAAATTTCTTTATTTTTCATAAGCTATGGGGACCAAGCTTTTGATACCGTTTATAATCAAAAAGCCAATTTACATGTAATTGACATTAAAATTGTGAAAAGTTAATAATGCCAATCTGTATGATTCACATGTTTTAAAGCAAAACAAATACAAAACCAAAAAAACCCTGAAGTCATGTGCATAAGTTTTCCATATTGTGCTTATAAGAAATTTAAAGTTATTTCTTTAATCAAAAATGTTGAAGAATAGCTAAGTAATGATCAAAATTACTCTGGAAATAAGGGGAGAGAAGTACCCATGCCTTATTGAATCTCAGCTGTCATAACAGTAGTTCAACCCTGACCTCTGTATACTGAATGTACATTAGCTCTCTTACCATGCATCATTTCACCTTCTAGAACCATTATTTCTGTCACAGATTTTTCTCTAAGTTACTTAATCATTATAAAAATTCTTTAGCCTCATTACTTAACTTTGAAGCCTTAAAGAGGCAGGAAACACTGGCTGTAAATGTTTCCTGCAAAATAATATAAAACAATCTGTTTATTTACCTTTGCTGTGAGATAACTAAGCAGTATTCAATAAGTTCATTATCACTCTATCTCCATGCCATATAAAGTAAATAATTCCTACTGCATAATAGAAATATATCTCAGTTACAAACTTTAAATATTATTAGCTATCATTCAGATTTATTTTAACATAATCCAAATGTCTTTTTTTATTATATGTGGTTTCATTTACCTTTAGAAAAGCAGTAATTTTATAAAATATAAAGGAACATAAACTTGTCAATTTTTCAAGCAAGGAAAGTAAAAACATATATATTGCAATTTGGTTAATTCACAATAAGGTTTCTGAACTTTAGCAACTTGTGCTACTCTCTTGACAGAACAAACACCTATCAAATTTACATGATTTTTTATTTGCAATTTATAAAAATTTCTTAAGGACAAATAATCTAAAAAACTCATGAGATCCCAGAGTCTTAATAAATATAAATAGTTAATCAAGAAAAATAAAGTGAGGCAAACCAATGGCCCAAGACTTGAAGTACAGTTACCCTGGATGTCTTTTCAGTTGACTAAGGTACACTTTCCATTTGGATTATGAATCAAGGGAGCACTGTTGTTGTATTTACTGTCCTGGTTGCCTATCTAAAACCAACCTCTGTGAACTGTTAAGTCAGGTATAAGCTATTGATCTGTATAGTTTTTATGAATAATATGGAGATCTTCCAGGGGGACTTTTAGACATTAAATATATGTTTTTAAAGATTTACTTACTTTTATTGGAAAAACAGATGCATGCAGAGGATAGACAAAGAGAAAGATATGCCATGCCCAAATGACCACAATATTAATATCTGAGCCAATCTGAAGCCAGGTGCTTCTTCCCACACAGATACAGGATCCCAAGACTTTGGACCATCCCATTTTGCTTTACCATGCCATCAGTAGGGAGTGATTTGGCAATGGATTAGCTGAAACACTAACCAGCACCCCTATGGGGCACAATCACTTGCATGAACTCATGCACTGGCACAATACAGTGGCTCATTAAATATTACATTATCAATAAGTATTTATTATGTTTTATTCTACTATTATTAGTCAAAGGTCAGTACCATAATTTGATATCACAGAAATAATCATCAAATACCACAGAAAAAAACCCTGCAAATTAACCTTAATTTTAGCTAAGACTACATTGAAGGAAGTGATTTGCTGGGTAACATGATCCATTCCAGATATATCAGTATTTAGTAACATTTGCAAATTTTTTTAGATCATGTTATTGACTTTTAAGCATAGCAATCCTAGCTTTGAAATTCTAATCAATAATGTAATAATACTAATTGTTACAAAGTATAAATTGGAAGCATGGCAGGTTTAATTTTAAATTATAAAATATGATGATTCAAAGAGACAATTATTTACTATTGTCAGCCCTTGATTGGCATATGCATAAATATTGAAATAGTCATTTTACCATTATTATTGGAAAAATAATTTGAGTTGGAAGACAATCAAATTTAAAATTTTAATAAAAATAACTTCATTGCGAAATTCATTATTTGGAGAAACTGTTTCAGTTACTGATGAATTAACTAAGGTTCAGGGTAAGTAGCTGCTGTGATTTGAATACTGCCATATTCATATGTGAGACACTTACCTAGTGTGAAGGCAAAAGTCTTAAGAATGTATACCTTGAGTTCAGCGCAATGGCTCTCAATGGGTAAATCATCACCTTGCATGCAGCAGCATTCCATATGGGTATGAATTTGTATCCCAGCTGCTCCAATTTCCATCGAACTCCCTGCTTGTGTCCTGGGAAGCAATAGAGGATGGCCTAAAGCCTTGAAACCATGCACCTATGTGGGAAACCCAGAAGAAGCTTCTGGCTCCTTGCTTTGGATTGTCTCAGCTCCGGTCATTTAGGCCACTTGGGGAGTGAAGCAGTGGATGGAAGATTTTCCTCTCTATCACTCCTTCTCTCTGTAAAGCTGTCTTTTTCAACAAAACAGATAAGCGAATCTTAAAAAAAAAGAGTGCATGCCTTAGTTAAGTGATTAAGTCATGAGGCCTACATTTTTATGAGCAGGACAGATGTCCTTTTAAAAATCTTTTTTTTTTTTGTTATATGACAACACAGCATAAGATATTAGCTGTATGGAGTAAGCATGCAAAAGGTATCTAATCTGTTGTCAACTTATCTTGGAATGGGAACAACAGATTTCCATTGTTTTCTGAATTAGCTCGTCTAAGATTGCTGTAGCTCCATAAGATGATGAGGATGATAACAAGCTTTCAATGATCTCATTGATACTTAAGTGGAGCTTACATTGAATTCTCTCACAGTGTACACTTAACAGGTTTGTCTGTTGTATCATGTGTCATAATAATCAAGGCTTGCGATTTACTTTCTAATGCTGAACGTTTTTGTTTGCTGCTCTTATTCCTATATCTTCATATAGCAAATTATTGGAGAATACATATGGGAAATATGGAATAATTCATGCTTCAGGTTTTATTTGTACACAAGTTCTGCCATTGCTTCTATGTCTTTCAAAAATGCACAACAAATAAAAACATACATGCATACCCGTGTGTGCATGTGTTTGTCCCTATATATTAGTTTCTCAACCACCAGATATTTCCACTAGCCCCTCTACGATTACTTAAAAAAAGTTTTCTTTAAAACAGAATTATATATTTGTCAGATGATCATGCTACTGTAATGAGAAGTATTTTTCTTCTTTCCTTCTCTATATAGAAGGATCATCCCAACTGTTAAATGTTCAATGATAAAAACTGAGCTAAGTGTGTGTGTGAGGGGAAAAGTATGTATAACACTGGACAGAGAAGTGCAAGTTCTATAATAGAAACATGAACTGGTGTGAAAATAATCTTAAGTACCATAAAAATAATGTATATAATTGCAAGAATATCTTTAATTTCATTCTACACCAAATTAACCAGGTGGCCATGTCCCAGTGAAGAAAATATATCCATAATTGTTTTGTTTTGAATATGATACCTAAATATGAAATTGGCATAAAGTGAAATTCTGTGTATATGTGGGTCCTTGCCTGGGTATGTGTCTGTATGTGTGTGATAGGAAATATTTCGCTTAGACTACTAAAGATAATATACAATAGTGCATATGCCTCCATATATAAATTCTGGCTTTTAAGATGACAGTTGTATTTATGCAAAGTACAGGCCATAGCTTGAAAAGGGATGCACCATAATCATTTGCCATTGTCTTTTGATTCTTACAGACAGTAGTTTTTAGGCACAATTTTTACCAGCATCTTCATTTGGGGGGGGGGGAATATCTTGGTAATAGTGAGAAAACAAGACTTTTACAGAAGGAACATAAAAGAGATTCTATATATTTAGCTTTGTGAAGAGATCTCAAATGATAAAGGGACTGATGCGATGCAGTTGGTTAGGCCATCACTTGAAATGTGAACATCACATATCAGACTGCCTTGCGCTGAGTCTTGCTTTTACTTCTGATCCAGCTTCCTGCTGAGGCACCAAGGACGGAACAGATAATGGCTCAGGAAGGTAGGTTTCTTGGTTCCAAGTGGGAGACCCAGATGAAGTTTCTGGCTACTGGTTTCAGTGCAGTCCAGCCTGGTGCTGTCAGTATCTAGTGAGTGCAGAAGAAAATGAAAGGAATAGCTTTCTCTTTCCATCCCTCCTGCTCACTCACTTTACTGTTCCTTTGCCTTTCAAAGGAAGGTAGGAAGTGACAAGTGTTGAATGGAGGAAGAGAAGAAAAGAGGGAGGGAGGGAGAGAGGCTTGTAGGGAGGCAGAAAGGAAGGAAGGAAATTCTGTTGACCTACGTTTCATTAAATACCATAGTTGGCTTTTTAACATTTCCAAATGAGACAGCATATGGTTAAGCTATCTGTAATACTCAGAATCAAAGTTTTAATACTAGTAATTCTGTTTTCTTTCTTCGTCACGAACAGAAGTTTCATTATGTGATAAAGGCAGTTCAGCATCTGTGCTCTTTCCTCTTGTTTCTGCAATCTGACAGGATCCTTCACTCGCCCATGCAGTGGTGCTTTCATCCAGTGACATAGTGGCATCATCGAAACGTTTCATGCCGTGGCTTTCTTCTCAGAAATATGAGCCGGCAGTTTATTCCTTCAGTGAAGGCTTCAGGGTGATAGATAGTTTAAATGTTGTTGTTCAGAGCACAGAGCTACAAAAATAAATGGTCTGTTGCTTAGAGACTTTCAGATTCAGAAGAACAGATTTCAGATGAAAAGAAACAAAGAGTACCTTCTTAATCATTATTTTTTGCAGCAAAACATGCAATTAGAACTACCCCAGTGAAACTGGAATTCCCTGTGGTATTTGGAGGATGCACTAATTAAAACTTCTAAACTGATTTTAAGACACATAGAGAACTTGAATTCAGTATATCCCAGATTGCCAAGACCTAAAAGATATCAGAAAAAGTAAAATAAGCTAAAAATTTGCAAAATAACTTAGTGAAACAATTTTTATAAGGACCAGTTTGGTTGGTTTCTATGAAGTGTGCAGCTGTTACAAGGTTAAAGTTGTTCTGTAACCCAATAATAAGCAACAGTCAAAAAAGCTTTAACATTTATTTAATATATTTATACCACAGCTTCTTTTGTTTAAAAAAGAAACTTACTTTACTTATATCAAATAAAGAAATTTCACGTTTCACAATGCAGATTTAGGAACATAGCAATATTTTCACCCTCTTTCACCCTCAATATTTTCCTCTTACCTACATCCACAGCCTACCCTCATTCTTCATTTTGTTTTACTTTCAAAAGATATATTTTCATTTTACTTCAAAATTGTAGGTTTCACAATCCTCCACTGGCTAAATATTTCAACACAGAATAAATAGAAAAAAATATGCTATTTCTCATGCATTATATACACAGCCAGTGAAGAATAATCAAATATCAAGACGTTGGTCTTGCTCATATAGGTTAAATTATTTGTACTCTATGAGTTAGTTAATGCAGATTAGGAAATCATATGATATTTGTCATTTTTGGAATTGACATATGATGCAAACCTGTTACATACTTCTAATATCATTAAAAGCAATTCCTAGATTTTAAAAATAATTAGGTCTTGCATCAATAACTTAAAGTTAGTTATATAAAGATTCACTATAGTTTAATTCTTAGCTTTTATTTCTCCTTGATATATTACAATACAGGATCAATAAGATTTGAATTTTTACCAGTGTCAGAAAAATTATTTAATTTTTAATTAATCTCTGCAGGCATAGAAGTTTTAGTACTAAAGGGAGAAGTTTTTGTGTAAGGAATTCTGAAAGCTATGTCAAGGCCAAGAGCCCATAGTGGAAAAAATGAGGACATAATACTTTAGACAATCGGGAGTCCTCCTTTGATTTGGGAGCAGTGATGCCTGCTGCAATGTAGCTTCACTTCCAAGTGTGCTAGTCTCCACTATACAGTTCATCTGTGAGAATATATGTATGTCACTGTGTGTCTGTATTTTGCATGAGGCTGCTTTATATCAGAAAGAACATACAGCTAAATCTATCTTGGTAACGTGGTACTAGATTTTCTTCCTTTGCGTATAACCTACTTTAATGCCGTGATGCACTGAAATAGTAGAGTGTTAAACTAGTAACTGTAACTAAAGGACCATATCACTGTAATAATATGGGGGGAGGGAAATGGTGGGAAGGAGAAAGGAGAGGAAAAGGGGAGGAAATCCTTATATCTACAAAACAGTATCACGGACAGTAATAACAAAATAATTTTTAAAAAATCACACTAACAACTGATAATCGTGAATAAATGACTAAGCATTTTATTATTTTTAATTTTTATTCCCACTTTATTTGCAGGGGAGAGAGAGAGACAAAAAGATAGCAAGAGATTTTTCATTGTTAGCTCACTTCCCGACTGGTAGTGGTGTTTGGGATTGTGCCAGGATGATGACAGGAACCTAGAACTCAGTGCAGCTCTGCTGCGTTGGTGGCATATACCAAAAGAATTGAGCTGCATCCAGGACACGTATTAGCAGAAAATAGTCAGGACTCCAGTAAGGCATTCCAATATTGTATGCAGGTGTGGGAAGCTGATAGTTAACTGCAGTGCCGGAAGTGTGCCCTTACTATTACTTTAGTGTATGTATTTTGTTTGCCCTTTGTTGATTAATGAACTTCAAAAACCAGTATCTACACGTATTTCTATTTGGGGATAACCAATGAAGTTTTAAAATGTGAATAATTTAATAAATTATTATATAGTAAACTATTTAATATCAGTATGTTATTATTTGAATTTTTAAAAATATTTTTTAAAAATTTTATTGCAAAGTTAAATATATATACAGAGGTGGAGAGACAGAGAGAAAGATCTTCCCTCTGATGATTCATTCCCCAAGTGACCACAACGACTGGTGCTGTGCCGATCCGGAGCCAAGCTCTTCCGGGTCTCCCATGCAGGTACAGGGACCCAAGGCGTTGGACCGTCCTCGACTGCTTTCCCAGGCCACAGGCAGGGAGCTGGATGGGAAGCAGGGCTGCCAGGATTAGAACCGGTGTACATATGAGATCCCAGCGAGTTTAAGGTGAGGACTTTAGCTGCTAGGCCACAGCATTGGGCCTTGTTATTTAGATTTTAACCCATAATAGTGGCCTTCTGCTCTGGCCAGCGGAGCCAGTAAGGTGGACAGGGAGAGGGTCTGGGGATGAAGCACTGACAGGAGACCATCAATAGTACAAGTCTCTCTTATCTCTCTATTAATGAGCCCAGGTGCTTTGCAGAGTCTTAAGTTTGGCCTATGTTTTTGCTGTAACTGCAAACCCAGTTCTTGTTACTGCTCAGCTTAACCAGCACTATTCACTCCTTAGCCCCCAACAGCCCTCTGCTAACAACTATGTAAAATGAGGGCCCAGAGCTATGACCCAGCGGCTAAAGTCCTTGCCTTGAACGCGCCGGGATCCCATATGGGCACTGGTTCTAATCCCGGTAGCTCCACTTCCCATCCAGCTCCCTGATTGTGAACTGGGAAAGCAGTTGAGGATGGCCCAAAGCCTTGGGACCTTGTACTCATGTGGGAGACCTGGAAGAAGTTCCTGGATGCTGGCTTTGGATCAGCATAGCACCAGCCGTTACAGTCACTTAGGGAGTGAATCATCTGATGGAAGATATTCCTCTCTGTCTCTCCTTCTCTCTGTATATCCGACTTTGTAAAAAATAAATAAATCTTTTTAAAAAAACAATGTAAAATGATGTATGTTATATGAGGAAGGAAGGGATATTTCCATGTGTGTAATGCATTAGTTTTCAAAATCTAAATTTTCGAAGTTACAATAAAAAATATCTCATTTATGACATGCCTAAAGCTATGTTTGGATCCTGGGAATGCTAGAAACTTACACTCACAAGTTTTCTTACTTCTATTCTAATAACACATTGATCCATGTATATGAAGATTAAAATGAGCATTACAACAATAAAACATGGGCCCAATGCTGTAGCCTAGTGGCTAAATGTCCTTGCTTGCACATGCCCAGGATCCCATATGGGCACCAATGCATTCATCACTGTAATAGTGATGTATTTGAAATTGCTTTTCAATAAATAGCTACTAATAAAATATTTTTGGATAAAAACCCTTAAGTATTAGAGAAAGACCATTGAAAAATCCAGATTTGTGCTTTAAAGATTTATTTTATTTTTCATTGGAAAGGCAGATATACAGAGAGGAGAGATAGAGAGGAAGATCTTCCATCTGATGATTACTCCCCAAGTGAGCACAACGGCCGATACTATGCCAGTCTGAAGCCAGGAGCCTCTTCCGGGTCTCCCACGCGGGTGCAGGGTCCCAAAGCTTTGATCTGTCCTGGACTGCTTTCCCGGGCCACAGGCAGGGAGCTGGATGGGAAGCGGGGCTGCTGGGATTAGAACCGGCGCCCATATGGGATCCCGGCGGGTGCAAGTCGAGGACCTTAACCATTTGCGCCACCGCCCCGGGTCCCAGATTTGTGCTTTAAACTTATTAAAGCTTACTTGTTATTTGGAAGCAATAGAAAACATGTACATATATATGTGTACAGTGTTTATTTTTTTGGCAGGAGTTATTGAGCAGCTAAAGTAGATAGCAAATATAGAGAATTCCAGGTGTGTGGAAGAGGACCTTTTAAATAGCAAGGTCTCAGGCCACACCTTGAAGCTAAAGTTTGCAGAGATTCATGTAACAGAGGAAAATGTGGTATACCAGGAAGCCAGGCACAGTTGCAGAGATAAAAGTGAGTGTGAGAACAGCACAGAGAACAATGCTGCTAGTGCAGAATTGAAAGAATAGATGAAGAAGAAGGCATGGTGTAAAAGACAAATCAAGAGATAAGGAACCAGTGAGCTGGGCAGGCGTTAGGTCTAGCAGTTAATGTGTGTCAGTCACTGCAGGATCAAAAAATAGGAGAATTTTGAATCTGCCACTGTATTTATCAATAGGAACACATCCTGCCTTCCTGACAAGTGCAATTCTCAAGGAAAAGCTGCAGTAAAATCCTCATTAGTTTATTTTAACAACCAGAACTGAACAAGTGCAAACAAGCCTCAAATAATTGTACTAGAAAAAGAAGAGTGAAATGCAGTCAGTATTATAAATACTTAGGTTGAAATAAGTACTTTAAAAAAAAAAAGATTTGTTTTTATTGCAAAGTCAGATATACAGAGAGAAGGAGAGACAGAGAGGAAGATTTTCCCTCCGATGATTCACTCCTTAAGTGACCACAATGGCCAGTACTGTGCCGATCCACAGCCAGGAGCCAGGAATTTCTTCTAGGTCTCCCACAGGAGTGCAGGATCCCAAGGCTTGGGCTGTCCTCGACTGCTTTCTCAGGCCACAAGCGGGGAGCTGGATGGGAAGTGGGGCAGCTGGGGTTAGAACCAGCGTCCATATGGGATTCCAGGGCGTTCAAGGCGAGGACTTTAGCCACTAGGCCACCGCGACAGACCCGAAATAAGTGTTTTCTTAAACAGTAAGAATCATGACAGCATATATCATGCAGTAATGGTCAGTCTCAGATATGAATTCAAATGGATTAAGGGACTTCTAAAGAAACCTTAGGTAAGAAAGGTTCGTTCGGATGGTTTTGGGGGAGTATTGCAAATTAGTGCATGGAGAGAGATGCTAAGACTTGTCCTCAAAGTAGGCTGGCACCATCCAAACACCTGGAGATTCAAATAGGGGGAAAAATGCAGAAATAATTCCCTTGTTCTGCTAGACATTAAATAGTCCTTTTTCTGTCTTTAGACACCAGAACTCCAAAATCTTCAGTGTTTGGTTATTGAGACTTAAAGTAGACTAGCAAAGCCTTCAGTCTTTGAATTGGCACTATTTCTGAGGCCTTTTAATTTTAACTGAGCCATAATGCTGGCAAGATAGTCTTCAGCGTGTGGAATATGTGTTACAGGTTTTATGGCCTTCCAGATTTCATGGTCTATTTTCTGAAAGATGGCTTTGTCTTACCTTGGTGAGTGTATCTTTAAGCAAAGTAGGATTAGTAAATTGCACAACCTATCTTTATCTAATTTGGATTGTTATTCATTAGTTTCTTTATTATAATGGGAAGGACAAAGTCTTAAGTCGTTCCTTGGTTTCCTTTCATAGCTCAGATAGCAGACGTTCTAAGTGTTACGTACTGCTTGATTGACTGACAGCTTTTCTCCATGTGTATAACGGACTTACGTTTTTAAAAAAAATTTTGCATGCCTACCATACTCTCAGATTCTTCATTGTAATATTGATTCTCCTCAGAATAACAGATTTAATTAGATCATTCTTATGATTTACATATAAATAAATACTTTCATTTTGTCAGATAAAGCTTATTTCAAAAACTATCTGGTAATGCACATCTCTATAAATGATAATGTTCACTCCAAACTAAATCTAATTTTAAACATTAGGGAAATTCTGAGGTTTCTCGTTAAAGAAGTTTGAGATGGTAGTGTAAAAACTGCTAATTAGTAACAAATGCATTATTTATTGGCACTAAAACATTATTTAAATAACTATTTGTTAACAGTGTGGTAGGATTAAATTTTAATTGGATGTGCTTTTATTTTAGAGATCGGTGGAGTTTGGAAACACGTTTTGAACCCGGTGTCTAGAGACATCCGCTCTGAAGTTTATGCCTGTCACTCCCTGTCTTTGTCTTTTACTTGTACAAACACAAAAGCTCTGTGTTGTGTGTGCTCGACTGCAGGTGTTTCTACAGGCATGCACAGTGACTTGCTGGCATGTGTGCATATGTCAAAGTGCATTTAATAGGTGTGTTTGTATATATTCACCAAATGCAAAAAAGCCAAGGACATTTTCATGATATAGATACAAATCTGTTCAATATGTAGATATTTATTAACCATGCTTTTAGTAATTAAAAAAAATGTAATTGATCCTTCAACCCTTAAGCTATGAGCACAATTGGAATCTATTTAACATTCTTCTAAATATTTTGACGGTTAAATCAATCAACCAATGCAAAGGAACTAAATATGAATAGAAAAATTACATTAAAATGACAAGAGGTCATATTAATGATTAGAGCTTAAAATGTACTTGTAATAATTTAGTTACATGTTTATAAGTCCACAACAATGGCAACAGTGGCATACATTTTTTCCATCCCACCACCCCCATTTCTCTCTCTCCACTTTTGCATGTATATGTGCTTTAAGCACTACCTTCAATTGAAAAGTGTGTTTGAAGAAATAATCCAAAGCATTTACATTATTTTACCTTTTCTTACATTTTGTAAAGTGAGAATATTATATAAAAAATTTAGTTGTTTATTTAATCTCAATAAAATCTGTTTTAGTTAAACATTAAACATTTTGCTATGAACTCAGTTTGTTCGTTTATAGATTTAACTCATGAGTTTTTATAAATGTATACTATCTAGAGTAATATTTGAAGATTCTGTTTTTGTCTATGCATTTCATCTTGCTCTGTAGAGTTTTAAAAATATCTAATGGCTATTAATACTACATAATTATGATTTTCCTTGAAAATAAGTTTATGTGCATATGGGTAGGTATAAAGGTAATGCTGATGTCCTTTTTCCTGAACTTATTGAACTAACACTGGGCTACCCGAAGCATCAGACCTGTTCCTTCTGCGAGGCTTCTGCATTGAGAACTAAGAATGGTCACTCAGGTGCAATCTTACAGAAAATGGCTTCCTCTGTTATCTTGGTGTGATATAGGTGTCCCCCTGTGTATCATGGCAGTTTAAATTCAAGGTTGTGGTAATTTATTATATTTTTCATTTACTGGTAAGCATAGCATATTTTCATAGCATAAATATGTATATTTGTCCTATGCTATGAAAAAAATATATACAAGCATATAACATATAATATATACAAATAAAGATAAAATATACAAATATAAACAGCAGAAAAATATGTTTGGATTAGAGTACTACAATGTGTCAAGGTAAATGATTTGGCAAGTAAATATCAGATTACCTTTTGTAGCTTTGCAGGAATTTGAGATTTCCTTATATTCAATTGTAGCATTACTGGTCAACCATCCCTCTCTCTCTTTTTTCCCGTAGTGGTGAATGGATCAGAGAAATCTCTGAAGTAACATCTTTAGCTTTAAACACAACCAACAGTTAAGATAACTGTATATGAATTATGCATTCTTGTCTGGGATGTAGTCTGCATGTTAACTAAGTTGTTTATTCAAGCTGCTGAGTGTAATCCATAGTCCATTCCCTTTTATTGCTTAGCATTTTCTTTTATATAGATTTACAGCAATAATTTAATACACTTGCTTGGAAGTGGTCAACTGTGATAGTTCCCTTGTTTGATAATAAAATAATGCTGTTATACCTACTCACTTTTATATAAATAACTGATTTGATTTCTTTCAAGTAAATATTATGGTTGAAATTTACTTATCATATTTTATGAAACTTGTTCTGAAATCCTTCTTGTAAAAATGTTGAACATGGGCCCAGCGCGGTGGCACAAGTGGTTAAAGGTCCTCGCCTTGCACGCCCGGGATCCCATATGGGCGCCGGTTCTAATCCCGGCAGCCCTGCTTCCCTTCCAGCTCCCTGCCTGTGGCCTGGGAAAGCAGTCCAGGACGGCCCAAAGCTTTGGGACCCTGCACCCGTGTGGGAGACCTGGAAGAGGCTCCTGGCTTCGGATCGGCATAGTATTGGCCCGTTGTGCTCACTTGGGGAGTGAATCATCGGACGGAAGAACTTCCTCTCTGTCTCTCCTCTCTGTATATCCGCCTTTCCAATGAAAAAATAATAAAAATAAATCTTTAAAAAAAAAAATAAAAAAAAATGTTGAACACAGCACTGATGGCTGCAGAAACATGGATGAATATAAACATATGCCTCAAAGACAAACTCCAGAGACATATTGTATAATCACATTTCTATGAAATTCTAGAAAATATACAGATAAAATTTTAAAAGAGAAACAGATTTTTTTCCAATTGGAGTGAATTGAGAAGATATTTGATGGAATTTAAGGGAAATCATAATACTTTATATTTTGATAATGTGTTTATTAAATGATCAAACAATAAAATGAAAGCATTTTATCTTAATACATTATAAGTGAGAAAATAAATATATAATACATTTATGTATATTACATTTTAAGTTTTTACATTTTTAATTTTTTGAGAGTTAGAACTATTGACTGTTTTTCTCAAGGAAATACAGCTTTATTCACCTAAAATGATTTGAGATTTTTTTCTGCTAACTCTATAAATAAAAATATTAATAAGGCTTTCTGTGAGGATAGCAGAGGTTCTTAAGACAAAGGTGCTAGAATGGAGCCTGACTTTAAAGTTTTATACGTCATGTTGTCAGCATATTTTATAAAAAATATTACCTCTCCATTATGTTTATTGATTTCTTAAGTGTCAAATGGTGTTTACATATTCAAATGCCTTCAGTGTTGGGAAATAAAGACATGGAGTCAAGTCAAAAAAGCTTGGGAAATATGATCTTCAAGAAAAGTCCTATATTTTTTCTGTAGATGCAAGTGTTAAATGGATGAGATTTAGTCAAGAATAGGACTTAAGTACACATGGAGCACACCTACAAAGAACATGTTCATTTGTTATTATTTTTCATTTTCCTTTTAATATATCTAGCCCTTGGTGCACCATCACAAAGAGATAAATTATGAACAAATCCCTTTCAGATTCCTTGCATTATCTTCTGAAGTCAGAGTAGTTTTATTCAGGGTGTTTTGGAAGGAAGGTGTACATATGGGGAGGAAGTAACGTTTTTGTGATCTGTATAAAAACACTCATGCTACTTTTGGGTATAGCCATTTTGTGGAGCAAGTTGGGATTATATGTAAACTCATCTTTCTTGTGTCACTGTCATCCAGGCAGTTTTCAGAACTTGACTGTTGTTCTGTTAACTGCAGTTTCAGTTCATTAAGCCATAAAATTTTAAATTAATTTAGTTCACATGGCAGCTTGTGATTTTCCTGCTCCTTCACTTTCTACACCTCACTGAAGTGACACTGTCATTGTTTTGAAAGTCATACTTAATAGGTGTGTGACTTGAGGAATTCAACATATTTAGTTACAGAGATGCAGATTGGTTGCCAGACCTGACACTTGATGACATTTTGATGAGAGCTGTTTCCTAACACTCCATTTTCTCATTTACAAGCTGCAGATAGGTATACTTCTCTTATGAGATGCTTTTGCAAAATATGTACAGGTAAAATATGAAGCAAAGTGTCTTAGATAGTAGCAATTTGTATTACCTTCATGATCATCATTACTCTTAACCGTGGAAAGGTTTATAGAGAGGTTTATATATATATAACACATAGAATTATGATAAAATGGATGAATATGTTCATTTTGCTAGGAGAAATTCATTGATATGTGTGATAGGAAGGTGGATATTGTTGAAAAGGTTGACTTTCAAAATAAAGTACTGCGGGTACTTTACTGTCCCCTGCTTTAAATTTTTTGTTTTAATGAGGAGGTTGAAGAAATATATGCTAGAAATAAAATAACATTAGAATTTTACTCAGAACATAATGTAATTAATTGTCTGGATCAATGAAACTGTTGAAGAAAATGGATGTTTGGGGCAAATTTATCAATTCATCATTTGTGTTAGAATAAATTGTACTTAAGTTTTGATTCCTTTTGTATTCTTTCTGCTATGGAAATTTTTCTAAACAACATTTATTTTATTAGAGGAAAGCTTAAAATTTTGTAAATACATATCGCACACAAAATGAAGATAAATACTACTTAGTCTGAATTTCACAGTTACATACCTTTTGACAGATTGCAGGACATGAGCTTCTGTACAGGCAGAAGTACAGCGCAGTCCTGGGGAGGTTGAGTGAGAGGAGGATGGCATGGTTCACTTGTGCTAAGCACACTATTTGAGGGTGCAGACAGCTGGCTTCTTCTAATAAGGTCTTTGGCTGACAGCAGAGAGGAAATATCCTCTTTCCTAAGTATTGAAACGACATTAATACTGTTTCTGAGTTCTCTACCTTCATGACCAAGAAGAGTTTCATATATGTTGAAGGGGTATAAACATTTAATTCATGAGTATGTAGGTCTTCAGATAAATGTTTTGCAGTATAAATCCTGATTTGGACAAATTAGTGTTAAAGCTATATCAGAATTGCTCTTCAGTAAAACGAAAATCAAACACAATCATATTACAACAAACAGTACAACAAGCCTTTGCAGACCACATAATCTTTTGTGCAGCCTTTGAAATAAATCTTTGAAATCTCTTTTTAATAAGAACTTAACTCTTGCTTTGTAATTGTGCGAAATCCCTGTAAAATACTTTTTGTTTTGTCCCAAATAGTTATGCTAATGACTGTGTGGGGTTAATGGTGCCAGCCTTATAGATTTGGTTTCCATAATGTTGAAGCTTTAGACAGGGACCTATTTAAAAATTAAATCCTAATGCATGACATTTTTATAGGGATTGTTACATAGATGGTGCTATTTACCTAGTCTAATCTCAAGTGAAGAAAAACAATATGTAGTCATTCATTCATTCAAAATATTTACTGAGTTTCTTTCCTGGTAAGAATGTGTTTTCCATCTTACATGAATAGAAAAGAAATACTTATAGTAATTCTGGTCTCCGTGCTGTGACATGCATGTCTGTGTGTGTTGAGTCTTATACACATCCACATGTTCATGCATATGTGTTTCTTATAATGTATTTGTATGTATCTATTCAAACCTGTAGACTGAAGGTTTCTTTAAGCAAGTTTATGAGGTACATTTTTATAGTCATTGGAAATATCTATATAATTAAGATGAGAATTAAAAGTTAAATCATGTATCAGGTTTTCTGATGGTAATTGACGTTTCTGTTTTCATTTATTTCTGTAGTTTTGCTCCCTAGAAATAAGAAAACCAAATACATTTGTCAAATGCCAAAACACATTTTTAGGAGTAGTTCAGGTTAACATTTTCTATTTTATCTATTTTAAGTATCTGAGTAAAAAACATTTGAAAAAAAAATCTGAAGGTTTGTGACTATGCAAATTTGTAAGCATAATTTTATTTAATAACTAAATCTGTGCTTTTTTTACATTACATGCAATGACTTGATCCCTACCCTGTCATATAATAATCTATTAGAATGTATCCTATACACACACAAAAAGAAAGTATTTATAAAAAATACATACATTATCAGGCATTTGGCATAGTGGTTAAATATGTTACTTGGTATGGGCCCAGCGCGGTGGCACAAGTGGTTAAGGTCCTCTCCTTGTACGCCCGGGATCCCATATGGGCGCCGGTTCTAATCCCGGCAGCCCCGCTTCCTTTCCAGCTCCCTGCCTGTGGCCTGGGAAAGCAGTCCAGGACGGCCCAAAGCTTTGGGACCCTGCACCCGTGTGGGAGACCCGGAAGAGGCTCCTGGCTTTGGATTGGCATAGTATCGGCCGTTGCGCTCACTTGGGGAGTGAATCATCGGAGGGAAGATCTTCCTCTCTGTCTCTCCTCTCTGTATATCCGCCTTTCCAATGAAAAAGTAATAAAAATAAATCTTTAAAAAAAATGTTACTTGGTATGTCCGTATCCATAACGGAAGCCTATGGATTTGAATCCTGGCTCTACTCCTGGTTCCATCTTCCTACTAATGCACACAGTGGGTGGCAGGAGGTGATGGCAAGTAGTTGAGTTCCTCTCATCCGCAAGAAAAGAACAATTGAGTTCCTGATTCCTGGCTCCTTGCTGCAGCTTATTTAAATCCCAGCTATTGTAGGTATCTGGTTAGCATACCAGTCATTACAAGATAGCTGCCTTGTCTCTGTCTCTCTGCCTTCAAAATAAGTAAAATGAACTGTGTATGTGAAAACCAATTTAGGACATAAATTTTTGTGACAAATACTGCAAGATACAAGTCAGATCTCTTTTATTTAAAGAATATTGGAAATCTTCATATAATATCAATAGCCATTTTATTGAATTAATACCTGATTAATATAAATTGAGCATGAAGAAATTAAACCAACATCTTTTTAAAGTAAATCCATTTGTATTCTGTTATAATAAATTGGAGAATACACCAAAACCATTTCTGCTATTAGGAAACAATTTAGTCAGTCTGTTTTGATGCAATGGGTTAAGCCACAGGTAATAATACTGACATTCCATACATGCATAGCTTCAAATCCAGGCTGCTACACTCTTTACAGAAAGATTTATCTATTTTTATTGGAAAATCAGATATATAGAGAGGAGGAGAGACAGAGAGGAAGATCTTGCATCCTTTGATTCACTCCCCATGTGACTGCAATGGCTGGTGCTGAGACAAACCAAAGCCAGGATCCTGGAACTTCCTCCAGGTCTCCCACACATGTGCAGGGTCCTAAGGCTTTGGGTTGTCCTCGAATGCTTTCCCAGGATGCAAGCAGGGAATTGGATGGGAAGCAGGGTTGCCAGGATTAGAACCAGTGCTCATTTGGGATCCCAGCACATTCAAGGTGAGGTCTTTAGCCGCTAATTTACCATGTCAGGCCCCAAGCTGCTATAGTTTGGATCCAGGTACTACTCTAGATAGTAATCCTGGAAAAGGCAGTAGAAATGGGTCCTAGTTTTTAGATCCAACATCTCATGTGGGAGATACCCCATAAAAAACTATTTATATGGAATTAGAAGCTCCCGTGTTGGGATTGGTCAGTCCCCAGCCATTGTGGCCATTAGGGGAATGAATAAAAACACTGAAGAGACTCTTTCTGCGTCTCTCTTTTCCCTTGTCCTCCCTGCCTCTCCCCTTCCCTTACTTTGCCTTTCACATAAATCAAATAGTAAAAAGAAAAAAGCAAATTTAGTAATATTTTTAATGAGTACAGTATTTCAAATGAATGGATAATATCAAAAGCATACAACTAGAAATAAAGGTTAGTCCTGGTGCAGAATATGAGGTTTAAAGAAATGAACTGAAACAATTTGAAGAAACTGACTCTTGTTTCTAAAGACCTCAAGATGAGCTGACTTGAGCAAAGGTCAAGTCACTTTGCAGATCATACAGGCAGAGCTTCTCTAGGGAAGTAGTGTAGTAGGTGGAATACAGTGAGCTGCATTTTTAGTGTAGTGTAAAATAGTCACTCCTGGCTTGTGGGGAGACTTATTAGTGAACAGCTCTCTTTCCTCATGCAGTGTAGCAATGCCAGGGGCAGGTGGTCAGAAGGTAACACTGAGGAATGTTACTCAGTTCATATTTGACCTCATCTCAGGCCTCAACAGGACCAGATTTCTTGAAGCCACAAGTCAAGGCGGGAAAAGAGAACTGTCTACAGGACCATTGTCCCCAGGTTATGTATCAGAGACACAGAATGTACACCTAATGTCTCTGAGAATCTCATACCAGCCTAGTTCACATTAGAAGTATTTGAAATAAAACACCAGTGAGCAATTAGGAATTTTCCTAGCTGTACTATCTTTTCACCACACTTGGCACTGACAAATATGTCTCAATTTTTTTTTTTTTTGGCCTTTTCTGATCAGCCAATTGTAGAAGCCATTTACAAAGTATCTTTAAGGACCCGGTGTGGTCCTTGGTTTTCACGTGCCAGGACCCCACATGGGTACCGGTTCTAATCCTGGCAGCCTCACTTTCCATCCAGCTCCCTGCTTGCATCCTGGGAAAGCAGTCGAGGATGGCCCAAAGCCTTGGGACCCTGCACTCACATGGGAGACTCGTAAGAAGCTCCAGCATGCTGACTTTGGATTGTCTCAGTTTTGGCCCTTGTGGCCACTTGGGGAGTGAAGCATCAGACAAAAGATCTTCCTCTCTATCTCTCCTGCACTCTGTATATCTGACTTTCCAATAGAAATAAAATAAGTAAATATATAAATAAATTGAAATTTGAAAAATTTTAAATATTTAAATTTTTAAAATTCTTTAAGAGATATCTTTAGGATAGGCACTTTGGCACAGCAGTCCAAAGCCCTTGAGATGCATGCATACCATATCTGAGAACCTGGATTCGAGTCCTAACTGCTCCGCTTCCAATCAAGTCTCTTGCTAATCCCTCCTTAAGAGGCAACACTTCATGGATCTTTATTTGGGCCCCTGCCACCCATGTTGGGGACTGAAATTGCAGCCTGGCCATTGTGGCAATTTTCAAAGTCAGCTATTACATGGAAAATCTTCCCTGCCATGCAAGCATAAGAAAAGCAACAAATAAGTACAACGAAAAGCATACCTATAAAGATTCTATATTATAAAACTTCTCAGAATCCTTTATCCCTGTTGGTATAGCTTTTAGTTATTTTTAAATTTATTTTTACTTTCTTATTTTTATGATACGATGCTATAGGCTCACTCAGAATCTTTTATACACAAATAGGCACTGGGAAGTTTAAGCAAGGGAGTATGGCATGGAAGGCACCAATGTCTCATTAAAACAGAATCCATTTGTAGAAGTTGGGTTTTTCCTAGGACATATTTTGGCAACACAACCAGTTCCGGAGTAATGTTCATAAGATGCAGAGTTGCTTAGTTGCTTTTCTTTTACTAGCTTATTATTTACTTTATTTTTGTTAATCTTTAAGTCTAATAATATGGTTACAGAATTTCAGAAAGTGGTTTCTGGATTCATTGTTCATTTTCTTCCTTTTAAAAAGTAGAGTTTTTATTATGTGCACATAATATTGCTTTCATTTCGCAGCGTGAATTTCAGTATGCAGACTTCATCTGTTTGTATCTCCTTTATCAATTTAAATGTATTATCAAGTGTCTATGATTGAGCCTGGATCAATCTTTTCTGTGAAAATATTGAAATTTTCCCATTACTGCTGAATTCCATCATCTACTATTCAATACAGTTTTTTTTTCTTACAGTTTCTATACATATTGATGGGAAAGTACCAAAGTTCAATAACCCAAGAGTCACAATTCAATCAGTTCAATAAAACCAGGAAGGAATTAAACTCTGACAACTAGACCATAGCAGGGAGATTAATTCACTTTCTCTCAAATATTTCAGACATTAAATGTTTCAAAAGTGATTTTTCTGATGGACTGAATATAGAAGAATTGAGTAATGAAATTATTTTATCAAAAGGAGAACATTTATTCTCAGACACGTACATATTTCTGTCTAACAGAATATTGAGGCTTTATGAACTTTATGAAATTCTATTATAAACTAAAATTTAAAAGCCTTTTTTTGTAAGAAAACTGAAAGAAAAACAGCTTTACCAAAAAATTTTTTTTAATGATGATTTGAGAAACGTTATTAGCAAGTTAGGTCATTAATTTGCACCTGATCAGTCAAATTAAAGAAAAAAATATCCAGTTTTGTTTCTTCTTTGATCACTAACCTCATTTTTGATATTGAAATAACAACTTAAACATTTATACCTTTGGTAACAAGAGGGATTTATCCAAAAACATTTTGACAACTGAGCATACATTCTTCTGATCAAGGAAGTAACATCACTTTCTTTCAGGAAGGGTAGTACATTTTGGAGCTGAGCCAGAACGCTAATGATTTTGAAAAGCCTGCATCCCATAATTCCTGGTTCAAATAGAAATACTGTGTTTTACTTTAGTATGACTTATGCAGAGTAAGAAAAAAAATATATATATAGTATTGCCCTGCTACACAAAGGTTTAGGGGGAATATACTAGTTCTTAAAGATGTATTTCTTTTTATTTGAAATGTAGATTTTTAGAGAGAGAGAGAGAGAGAAAAGAGAGAGAATCTGCAAATGGCCAGAGGCCAGAGCTGAGGTGATCCAAAGCAGGGAGCCGGGAGTTACTTCCCAGTCTCCTATGTGAGGACAGAGTCACTAGAAATTGGGGCATCCTTGTATGCCTTCCCAGGCCTTAAGCACACAGCTGGATTGGAAGTGGAGAGCTGGGACACAGACCAGAGTTCATAGGATGCTGGTATCACAGGGGGGAGGATTAGCATGCTGTGCCACTGTGCCAACCAGAAAATGCACTTTTTTTTTCTAGAGGGAAATTTGTGGTACTTGTCCTCCAAAAGAAAATTACTTGTTTTGCATATATGTGTTCACAGTATTTTTGATAATTTATTACATTCTTTAACAACATATTTTGATCAAAGTTGAATTTTTAAAAAGCATTGTTTAACAATATGAAACTCAAAATATATTTAGCAAATATATTTTTCAATTTAAGAATTTTATTTCCATCACAGTTGGCATTAGATCATAATTTCTGGGATAGGAAGCTGGTAGTTATGAGTCTACCCCTAGATCGGTTCCTAACCTACTGGTAAATAGGTAACAAACTTCAAATTGTTTCCTTAGGGTCTTCTCCATAAATTTTTTGTTTTTTCTTGAGTACCAGGATTCTTTGATTTCTCTTTGGGCAAATAGTTATATCTGCTTGAAAGATCAAGCCAAAGACACCACCAAATTTAATCCCATGATGCTCCTACCTGCACTGTCGGAATTGCAAATATTGTGCATTCCAGTCCAATGTTCACCCCTCCAGCTACCATCTGTAAGAATAATAACATTTATAACAATACATTAAAATTTTTGGTCTTAAGCAATAAAGAGCAAAGAACCAATATTGTAGAGAACAGGTTCAGCTACTACCTGCAATAATGTCATCACAATAGGACACTTGTTTGAGTCTCAGTTACTCCACCTCCTTTTGTGCCTGCTAATGCATGTAAAAAAAACAGCTGAATGTCCCAGATTCTGGGCCCCTGCCATTCTTTTAGGATATGCTCCTGGAGTTCCTGGCTTCTGACTTTGGTCTAGCCCATTCCAAGCTTTTTTTTTTTTTAACCATTTAGGGTTGAACAGTGAATAGAATATCTTTATTTCTGTCTCACTGTTCTTAATAACTGCCTTTCTAAATAAAGATTTATTTATTTATTGGAAAGTCAGATATACAGAGAGGAGGAGAGATAGAGAGGAAGATCTTCCCTCCGATGATTTACTCCTCATGTGAGCGCAATGGCCGATACTATGCCAATCCAAAGCCAGGATCCAGGAACTTCTTCTGGGTCTCCCACACAGGTGCAGGGTCCCAAAGCTTTGGGCCGTCCTCGACTGCTTTCCCGGGCCACAGGCAGGGAGCTGGAAAGGAAGCGGAGCTGCTGGGATTACAACCGGCGCCCATATGAGATCCCAGCGCATTCAAGGCGAGAACTTAGCCACTAGGCCACGCCGCTGGCCCCAATATCTGCCTTTCGAATAAACAGAATAGATCTACTTCTTAAAAAGGTTAAGAAAAAAAGAAAAGACCAATTGAGGTGTTTACTTTTTTTTTTTCCCACTAAGTCTAGAGGTTAAAGCTTTGGATGAAATGCAATAATCCTGTCCCCTTCTCCCAGTGTCACTCCCAGAAAGCATGGCTCTACACTTTTGCCTAAAATATTGACAGGGAATATAGCATTTGACAGATGTAAGCTGAGGGGAAGACATAGAAAAAGTAGATCATATATGGAATGATAGAAAACTATGAAAAACCAAAGCAATCTTGAGCTAGAACAATGCTGGAGGCACAACACTGTTTGATTCTAAAATGCACTACAAAGTTATGCTAGTGTAAATCATATGATACTGGGATAAGACAACCATGTAGATCAATGGAATGAAATAGAGAGCCTGGAAATAAACTTATTTATGGTAAATTAGTTACTAGTAATGTTACCAAGAAGACACAATTAGAAAATGAAGACTTTGTTTGATGAATTATCCTGGGAAATATGGATATTCATATGAAAAAGAATTAAATTGCACCATATTTCATACCAAATGAAAAAAATCAACTGATCATTTTTTTATTATTTTAGTGTAAGTCCTTATGTTGTAAAATTAGCAAAAGAAAACATAAGAATAATTTTTTTACTTTGTTTTGAGCCATGCTGTTTTGTCAGATCCTATTTACAGCAAAAGAAATTTGTTTCACAGGTTAAAAGAAAAAATCTATGAATTATATCTTTCCAAAATATGTGAAGAAATGACAATTTTGAATCATGAGGTTAGAGTAAAGAGAATAAAGTCAGAAGAAATGCATTTGGGATTACACTTTATAATGGTATCTCTATAGATCAAAATATGGCTAAGACATGGGAATGATAACCATATGAAAGTTGATTGAATAGATGAATTTGCGAGTGTATTAAACATACACTCACTTTGATCATAGATTTTGTGTTACCCTTAATATTGAGCCCCTGCTACACAGGTATCTGGTGAAACTGTTTATTTCAATAATAGAATTTAAGGATTAGAGTCAGGGCCTTGAATTTCCAAGCTATTATTCCTTCTTTGCTCTGAAGCAAAGGGAAATTATAAGTATGTAAGGATAGAATAATTGCATTTGTGATCTTTGATTACCAAAGCCCGGTCTGCGGATTCTCCTTTAGTAAGGCCATATCTATAATGAAATCACTAATTGAAATTTCAACATACACTTCTTTGCCTCAAGTTTAAAGCACATATTAAGAGGCACCCAACGATACTTACACAATCAGGGAAAGTAAAATATGGCAAAGATATTGACAATTTTAGCACATTGACTACAGTTGTTCATGAATTGGACAATATGAAGATTTTTTTCTTCTTTTTCTAAATTCTTTATTCATTTACTTATTCATTAACTCATTAAGACAGTTCTTTTTAAAGATTTTTTTAAACCAAGACTTCCAAATTTCCTTCTTTATTCTTATTTATCCTCTGTATTTCTTGAGTGTATTTCTGTGACACAAAAAACACTATTATATGAGCTGTGAATTTAGGGAGGAAGAGTTAAGATATGGGAGGATATTTCAAGGAGAGAAAATACAGAATAAAAGAATAACTTTGAGAAACTTTTCCTTTCACATGCTTCTGAGACAATTGAAGTAACAACAGAAGAACCAGCAGACAACTATGCCATCCAGGAAAGGTATGTAGTGGCTTTGACTAGGTTGCATCTGTCCCGCAGTATTTAAGCATCAGAGAAAAGAACAATATGCAAATTTGATCATGTCATACCCATGCTAAATATCTCCTAAATTAACATTCACAATCAAACTTATATACTGTAAAGTCTCTTTCTGTATCTTCAAAATGATGCTACACTACACTATCCTGTCATTCTCAAGCACATCAAGTCATTTCTGCATCTATGATTTAGAATCTTTTGCCTAAATACGTTCCTCAACTCTCTTTTCTCGGACGTCATCCAGATACCTGTCCAAATTTACAAAATTACATGAAGGAAAACAAAGTGAAGATCCAAAAATTGGAATAAGGATATGAAGGATGTGTAATATTAGGAAGTCATTAAAGCAACACTCTTGAGGGGATATGGGAGCTGTATACTTCAAGTGAAAATGAGATAATTTTTTAAGATTTAATTATTTTTATTGGAAAGTCAGATATACAGACAGGAAGAGAGACAGAGTGGAAGCTTAGAAGATTAGTTACTCCTCACTAAGGTATTAAAGATTTATCTGCACACCCCTCCTAAAACTGTTCTGCTCCCTAATTGTTAATATTTGGCATGTTTGAGTTATAAGCCTGTTTGGACCATCCTAAAATTCGTGAAGTTCAGTAAAAAAATCACACTTCAATATTATAAGCTGCTAAGTAATCACACTTCAATATTATAAGCTGCTAAGTATAAGAATGAAAATAGACACAAAACATTTGAATAGTACCCTATAACCATTTTAAAGTGTATAACAGCCGCTTGTGTATAAACTAATATAGGAATGTCAATGAAGTAGTGACAGGATGTGGTTAAGAACTTGCGTTTTCTAACATATTGGTCACTCAATACCATGTCAATTAACTTCATGATGTTGTAAATTGTTGTTGAAGTTGTGTAGTGGCTTTTCATTGCAGGGAATGATACTCTGCCAGCTCTACTTTCAGACCAGGGATGGTCTCCCAATGAAACTGTTGAATTTATCTGGAGAATAAGATGCTGGACTCTGTGTGGTCCATGCCCGCAAAGAAGGAATCATGACTAATTGCAATTTTCTTAAAAAGAAAGCAAAACAGATCAAAATGAGTAATGGAATTGAGAAACACACAACTGAACAAATGAATGAGTGTTTAAACTGGTTTGGAATAGCATACTAGTCCATAACTGAGATTTACATAGACAAAACATTACTATGTATTTGCTTTTGTAAAATAATTCTGTTAATATCCTGAATACAAATATAGAATTTTTACCCTTATTTATGCAGAATATAGCTAGCATAAGTTAGTTTGCATTTCTTGAGCCCAAGCAGTTATTTTGGCTTAATATCAATATCGAGTGCAGGTGAGGCCGTTGAACTTATCTGGACAATAAGATGCTGGACTCTATGCTTGGTAGATGCTTGCAATGAAACGATCTCAGCTGAACTTGAACTGTGGTAATGCAACAAGCTGGAGGAATTCACCATGAGAGGAGGGTTTAGGGAGGGGTGGGGGGACTCCCAGTGCCTATAAAACTGTGTCACATAATGCAATGTAATTAATAAAAAAAAGTGCAGGTGAATGAAATAGTATATTACTTCATTTTTCATTTCTACACACTATTATGACCCAAGCCAATATAAGATTTTGTGCAACACTATTTTCTCATGAACTTATTTTCTTTGATAATTTTTGTTAAAATGTTTTATTTTGCCCCTGAAATTCATGCTTCATAATATTTTTATGCCTACCCAAATAAAATGCCTTATAGTTACAAAATACAAATTTGATTTTGGCAAAATCTGAACACATGGTGCCTCTTTCCAAAAGAAAATTTTCATTAATGCATACTAGTAGAGGATCAGCTCAGATGGAAGAAAACATGTAATAGGCATACTAGTTCTAAAGTGAGTTCAAAACAACTACTAACTTTAAGAGCCAGGAGACAAAAATTGCATACAAAGGAATTGCTCGTTTTCACGTATTGTTTGTGCAAGTGAATTTCCTCTGTAATAGATCTAAGTTTCCTCCAGTGTGTTTATACATTTTCAATATTGTATAAACTTCTTTCAATAATGCTTCCAGATCTTATTTGATGTGGGGAAAGCAGTGGGTGATTTTTTCACAGCATATGTAGTTTTGGAAAGTAAGAAGCAATATTGTTGTACAGAAGTACTAATCACAAGAGTAATGTACATTGGAAGAAAGAAGTATATACTGTTTAATTTGTAGGTCTACAAAACTGTTCGCTGTCCAGCAACAATGGAGCTTGTAGCTGATCATCGCACCTGTGCATTACTAACTGATGGTCAATAGCTGAAGTTTGTTAACAACATCAGGCTTTTAAAGACTAAGAATCAAGTAAGCATAAGGGATTAGGAATTGCAGAATTTATGTCAATAGCAAGTAGGAGTTGACTTGAGACATGTGAATTCCTACAACTCTGCCTGTGAGTGGAAGCACCGCTCTTTGATCTATTGTCTAAACCTGAGAATTAGGGAGTTCCTGGCCTGTGCAGTACCACATCAAACCAGGACAGCAGCTAGCCATGGCTCCATACTGGCAAGGCTTCCCAATGCACTCTTTTAATCAGTTATCTTCCTACACATCCAGTCAACTGTCCTCTTAGGCAAAACAATTCAAGAAATTGAGGAAATGCTTGCACCACTGCCTAAGAAAATTATAATAAGAATCTTATTTTAGAATAAAGATCCTAAAAGTAAGATAAGGCAGAACACATATGAAATCAGTCACACAGGAGTGTCTGATATCCACAATGTTTTATATGGTTTTGTGCTTTTATTAATGACATATATTTTTAGAAGCAAAGGCAAATAATATTAATGTAAATATCTAAATAAAGTCATTACTTCCAACCTTGGAAATATCTGAACCAGAATTGAAGATGGGTTCCACACATTGGAAAGGAAATTTTATTAACATGAAATGATCCTTGGCTGCAAATTAAATCAGCTAAAAATGAGTCTCCATTCTCAAGAATTTCCAAGGTTTACTCAGAGCTGGCTGATATATTGGATAGCAATGATTATACAGTTGTCTAATGACCTAAGAAAATTCTGTTGAAGTTATTTCTGTAGACCAATAGTTGCTCAAATTGGGAATTTTCCTAAAGATAAATGCTTAGGCCCAAACCCAAGTTAGAAATTTAGGATTGTGGCAACAATGTGTTATAACAAACCTTGATTGATTCTCATCAGTGCTCTTGTTTGAGAATCACTACAGTGAGACTCTCCACCCCCATCTTTCCTTCTTTCCTTACCCATCTATCTACTACACACAAAACACACACACACACACACACACACACACACACACACACACACCATTTCTCCTTAATCAGATGTATTTAAGTCTGTATTTTATGTATGTTCCAGTTAGGAAGTCACTTGACATCATGGCAGAAATAGGCTAGAGAATGGTGAAGTTCATCCTCTAGATCTGGTAGGTAGCTTACACTATACCACTGTCATCTGCCTTCTTTTGATTTTTTTAAGATTTATTTTATTTTTATTGAAAAGTCAGATATACAGAGAGGAGGAGAGAAAAAGAGAAAGATTCTTCCTTCTGATTCATTCCCCAAGAAGCCACACAGCTGAAGCTGAGCCAATCTGAAGCCAGGAGACAGGAGCCTCTTCCGGGTCTGCCATGCCAATGCAGGGTCAAGGATTTGGGCCATCCTTGACTGCTTTCCCAAGCCGCAAGCAGAGAGCTGGATAGGAAGCAGAGCTCCTGCGATTAGAACCAGTGGCCATATGGGATTCTGGAGTGTGCAAGATAAAGACTTTAGCCCTTAGTCTACTTTGCCGGGCCTATCATTTACTTTCATATGCTTTGTGTCCACCTAGAAGGAAACATGTTACAAATGAATTGGGATGTGTGAAAAAAAAAACTTTATTCTAATGTAGATGAATATTTTAGATTACATATCTTTCCAGAAAACCTAAGCTCAGACCAAGCCCATGAAAAGTGAGGAAATTAGAACAGACTACGTGAAGATTCAAGCAAATTAATGGGTGCATGTTGTGTCTAAGATCCGTGTAATCCCATGATAAGTTCTGATGCATTAATGAATGTGAGTACAGTTACCTTGAAGAGGCCTGAAATATTGTACACTTGGGCGTTTGTCATTATATATGGACTATCTCTGGAATGAGAAAGTTATATCCCATAGGTTTCAGTATGAATTAGATTTTGTTAGGCAAGGGCAATACTCAGAGGGGTTTATTTGTGAGTCAATAGCGGTCAACACTCACAGCAGTTATGTATTATATATCTCTAGAAGGTAGAATAACTCACTGGAATGTAAATGCATTCCCTACAGAATCCAACAAGGCTGCAGAAAGTTGTGAAACCAATTCTGTACGATGTAAAATCAAGATCCAGACTTATGCTTTTCCTCCTAACCCCCAAGTGTTCATGTTTTTCTGCCTTAGCACAAGGTTCCTTGCCTGTCCTTTATGAAAAGGAATTTACTAAATTGAGAGAAAGACCTCAACGTTCTTATCTCAAGGAGCATCCTGTCTCTCTATAGGTAAACCTTAATGTCCTGTTTTTGGGAAATCCTGGAGGAAGTCTAGCTACATTCAGGCAGGCACCAAAGCAGGCTGTGGCCCACCAGACCATAGTGAATTACCTAAAGACCATGACACAGCTGATCAACTAGGAACCATGTAAGCACCTCTCAGCCCCCATGTTTGCTAAAATTTTCCACTAGACCTCAAAATGTGCACATTAACTATATGCCAAATAAGAATCTGACAGTATATAATATGTGGTTTCTGTGCATCCACTATAAATAATTAGAAAATCTGATTTTGTAAAAGTTAAGGCACAGCCATATAGACGAAAATAATATGCGTGTGTTTAGTGATCTATGCACCACAATTAAATTTGTCATTGTCCAATATCAATCTATTGGACTAACACAGGGAGGAACTAAAGATGGGGAACAACTTTTTCCAGATGAAAGATGTGCTTTTCTATAGTAGTCTTCTGGAGGTAGCCTTCCTTACTTGTTCCAGTGGTAATTCAACAACAAAGAACTAGTATGTTTCTAAATTGGCCATGAGTATAATCTGCTACTACTCGAATTTCACCAAAGTTGTAGCAGCTCAATCCATCTATTCATGATGCTGGCCCTCAGGGACCATGTGGAAGAGTACTAGGGGAAGCAATTTGTCACCTAGTACACCCAGCCACTGTGGAATATTGACTCCCTCATTATCACTCCATGCAAGTCATCCACTTGCCCAAATGGATGCATTTGTCATAGAGCCCCATGGGGAAAGCAGCATTTTTGCTGTGAAAATTTGAGATTTCTTAGGCCCTTAATTACACATGAAACAATCCACAGATATTAATCTTCTCTCCACTTTCCTGAAGGCTGAACCTTCTGTGAGACAGTGCTTCTTCTGGAAAGCAGTATTTTTCTAGTAAAGAATAAAATGCATTTTTATATTTGCTGATGATCAATCATAATCTACATGTAAGAGCAGATAAGCAAAATGGCATACAGATTTAATGTCCCTGGTCATTTTCTCTTCTCCAATTGTTCTAAAGACTTCATATATATTTTAATGTAGTTTTAAAATATATATATACATTTTTTGTAAAGGCAGATTTACAGAGAGGAGAGACAGAGAGAAAGATCTTCCATTCACTGGTTCATTTTCAAAGTAGCTGCAACAGCTGGAGCTTAGCTGAGCTGAAGCCAGGAGGCAGGAGCCTCCTCTGGGGCTCCAAGGTGGGTGTAGCATCCCAAGACTTTGGGCTTTTCTCTTCTGCTTTCCCATGCCACAAATAGGAAGCTAGATGTGAAGTAGAGCATCCAGGATACAAATCGGTGCCCATATGGGATCCTGATGGAGACAAGGAGATTCTAAGCTATTGTATGAGGCCCTATATTGTTACTCAGAAATAGATTATTTCCTTTTTCTATACTAATCGGTGTTTTAGATAATATTCAGATTTAGGAGAGCCATATGATTTAGCATGTTATCTATTTCCCTAAATGCAATGACTCCTAACTTCCTTTTGTTTCTAAATTCTTTGAGTGTGGAATTATGTATGTATTCTTTGATGTGAAGTACTATGCAGATCAGAATAATCAGAAGTATAAAATTCTGAGGCCAATAGTATAGTGACACAGTTACAGCCTCTGTGACATTGGCAGCTCCTAGGATTCTGCTTCTAAGCCAGCTCCAGCTAGTGCTTCTGGGAAAACAGCAGAAGATATTCCAAAATTACTCTTGTGAGAGACCCAGAGAAAACTCCGGCTCCTTGTGCTGCAAATAATTTGATGTGAAATAAGACATCAACCTTGTTTCTTGTCTCACATGAAAGAAGAATTTTCATGTGAACAACTTTAGTTTGCAAAGCAAGATTCATTTAGGAAAGGGAGCCAGGAATCTCTGCCACTTTTCTTTGTGTGGAAGCAAGTGCCTAAGTACTTCTGCCACTTCCCCCAAATAAGTAACAGGGCACTGGACTGGAAGTGGAGGGCCCAGGACTTAAACTGACACCTGTACTGGATGCCATTGTCACAGCAGTGGCTTAACCTTGTGTATCACAATCCTGACCTCCCTAATTTCATATTGTTAATACGTAATTAGCAGGAAGATCTCAGTACTAGCATAGGTGAAACTTCCCGCTGGTTTCTAAAGATAGTCACATCATTTGCATAGAAGATAATTCAACTCAGCTGTCGATACTTTTTTAAAAATATGTAACAATTTCCTTGTTTTTTCCCCTTCAATAGATATTTTAGAGGATCATCTCCTCCCCTCTTTTCCTCCTCCCTTCATAGATCCCTTTCTTATTATTTGTCCTAAAGTTATTATAATAGTATAGTCATTTATTTCACAATTACATGCTTAACTTTCTGATATACAAATGTATCGTGATATTACAAATGTGGGAAAATGAAGAAAAATTAAGTAATCATGTAAAAAATTATAATGGGAATTCTATCCTAGAAATGACTCAGAGGCAGACTCTTGGAAACTCAGGAGTCTTTACACGCCAGCTGACACTGACTGGTAGACTGTCCTGAACCACTACTGCAAGTGAAAGAGGGGAGCAGCCATGAGTAGTTATAGTTAGAGATTTTTGAAGCAGTGAACTTGAGAGCACTGACACATGATACAAATCACTCAATTAACCAAGCTTACATCAACACACAGAACAAACTAACCCGTCAACTATAGTGCTGTGAAACACAGACACCCAATCAACTTAAGCAATATGTACATTTAAGCTATCCAATCAGTAAGAGCTATATCCTGTCCAATAGTGAACAGCTTAATCAGGCAAAAAGGTCCTTCCTATTCCTTGTGCAGAAACCCATTTGGGACAATCAGCTTGGTCTGTTAGCTGTAAGGGAAAGATCTCATCCTGGAATGAAATATTTTCTTGCAACAAGCACTCTCACTCCCCTTTCAGGTCTTACGAGAATCTGAGGTTATGGACACATACTGTAAACGTTTCAGGAGATCTGCCCTCACTGTGACCAATTTCTGTTGTCTGGGATGTCAAATTCAAGAGTAAATAATCTTTATGTACCCTTCTGTTACTTCCCAAAATCCTAATCTCCCTAGTAGAGTTTATAGGTTTTTGTTTGTTTATGCTTTGTTTTGTTTTGGTGTCTGTGTAGGGATGGGGATAGGGGTTATTTTCTGTATTAGTTACTGTATATCGGAGAGAACTTACACTATTTGCTTTTCGGGGAATGATTTATTTCACCAAGTATAATGGTTTCCAGCTAAGTCCATTTTGTTGTAAATTAGAAGATTTCATTCTTTTTTATGGCTGAGCAGTATTCCATAAAATAAATGCATCGCATTTTCTTTATCTGTCCATCTTTTGATGTGTATATGGATTGTTCTATGCCTTAACTATTGTGAAATGCATTGCTATAAACATGGAGTGGCAGGTACCACTCTCGTAAGCAGATTCATTTACATATATATTCCCTGGAGTTGGATTGCTGGTTTGTGTGATATAAGTATGTTTAAGTGTCAGAGGAATCTCCATACTGTCTTCCATCATAGTTGTACTAGTTCATATTACCATCAAAAATGGTTTAAGGTATTTTTTCCCTTGCATCCTTGCCAGCAATTACTACATGTAGGGGATTCTCACCAGAATTATGTAGAATCTCGTTGTGATTCTGGTTTGCATTCCCCTACTTGATGGAGAAGCTGAAAAGGTTTTTTGGTGTGTGTGTGTGTGTGTGTGTGTGTGTGTGTGTGTGTGTGTGTGTGTGTGTGTATGCTAGTTCTTTAAATTTATGGTTTGAAAAATATCTGTTTATATCCTTTATATTCTTTTTATGTATTTATTTTTTTAGCTTAAGCTTGCATCGGAAGCTGCAAAAAATTAAAACCTAGCCAGTACTGCAGGGGTTTTTATATGATCCTGATGTCTATTCACCTTCAACAAAGTTGTCTCTGTGTTCCTTCCAAATGTATCAAAGGCCCTGGGCAAAAAAAGAGAGAGAGAGAGAAAAAAAAGCTGGCAGGCAGCTTCCAAACCTCCCTGAGGAAGCTCAGCACTCACATGCAAAAACTGTCCCAGACAGATGTTGTTACCTGTTGAGAAAAAGTTGCTGAAAGCTATTTGGCTGATTCCTAACTTCCCCCCAATAATTTTAACGTTTATTTTTGACTTTGTAGAATTGTAAGCTCTTAGACTAAATATCACTTTTTTTCCTCTTTTTTTCAAACTTAAGTTAGTAAAAGAGGAAAATGGCAGGTCTCATGTACTACACACACACATACATATCGTAATACATGTTATATGTTACATATTTATTATACATAATAATTATGTCTGTACCCATTACATTAGTTTAGATAAACTAGGAGAATTAAGAATGTTATCATTGCACAGTGCCAAAACGACTCCACTTGGCTCATTCACTTCACATTCCATAAGATTTCCGAGCAGGTGTTCGGGAAACCCTGTTTGGTCACTTCCTTTTGAATCATAGTGTTTAGAGGTCAGAGAAAGAGAAATTTGTAGTATAGTATTCTAACAAGATGTGCGCAAGAATTAACAATATCATATTAATTACTTTAAAAAGTGATATCCAAGGTTGATGTTGCAGTGCAAGTAGTTAAGACTTCCAGTGGTGGCATTGCAGTGACTGCTCTGTTCCAATGCAGCTTCCTGCTAATATGGTGTTTGGAAGGCAATGGTGACCCAAATAAACTGACTTCGTGCTTTCTTCACCCCTGCATGCCATGTCAAGATAAGGGTGGAGTTCCCAGCTTCATGCTTTGGTCTAATAAAGTAAGGTTGTTTTCGGCATATGGAGAGTGAACCACTAGAGTTCCTTAAGTAAATAATGAGACAGAATAGTGAAAGGGGAGTTGAATTCCTCCAAGTAACTTACTTGTTTAACTGTTCTTCATGGCAGTGTTACACAGAAAGGTACTATTATCTTCTTCATTTGTAAACAGTGAAGTGAATCACAGAGAGTGAATGAGTAACCTCAAACCACACATATACTGAAATAGATTTAAAAATATGTGGTCTTGAAGATTACTAGACACTGAGAATCACTACCCAGTAAAATTGTATGTGTTTAGAAGTAAATGAAAATCATAAATACATGTCAAAGAAAAATGCTCTTTATTCCTCTATTCTATTTGCCTTCCGGTAAGAATGTAAACAAATATGTAAAACAAAAATTCCTGATGAAATTTCCAGGAGTCTCACTACTACAGTGATAGACTAAATGGCTGGTATTATTTTTATGTATGTGGCTAGAATTTGATAAAAATAAAGTTGAGAAATACATTTTGTATCTTTTAAATCTGTTTTCTACTTTTAAATAAAGACATAACAGTAATGAAGTTTGAAGCTTCCAAAACAAATACATGATTGCTAAATATTAAAGAATAAGAAAGTCTGACTGCTCCCATTTTACAATTGCATATTATCTACATGCATGAATATCTCACTCTGTTCCCCATAAATATGTATAATTGTTATATGTCAATATGTATAAAAATAATTGGCATTAAACAATAAAATGATTGTGACTATTGAATGCACAATGTAGTTTGAGTGTAGAGGGAAGTGAGGGAATGAGAACTATGACAAGAAGAGAAAATTTGCTAGGATTAATTAACTGTGTTATTTGAAAATGTAAAGGTGATAGAATCAGAACAACGTTGGCAGAGTGAAAGAAGTGATGTTCCCATAACAGTGACATTGAAATTGAGCTAGTGTAAGTGCTGTAGAATTGGTGATTTCTCATTATATAGACAATGGAAGAAAGAACAGGAGCTCATTTCCTCTGAACTTTTTAGCTGTTAAATCAGAGTGTGTAAAGAAAAAAAAATGGCCAGCGCTTCATATTAAAAATGACTAGCTTAAAAGGAAGAAATATCTGCATTGAAATTTAAGTCATTCATAAATCTCATGTTGGACTGGGATGGAATGATAAAGATTCTTGAGATAAAATCTTTAAAAAGGAAAGGAAATGATTCTGAAAATGAGGATGTGTGTCATCTAACAACTGCAGTAGTTAGTTGACCTAGTTGAAAAGGTGTGATATTTTCATTTACTCATTATGGCCTCACCCCCCAATTACTTTCCAACAGCTTCCAGACGATAAAATGTACTGTAGGAAAAAAAAAATTTAAAAAACTAATGTTATCACTGAGCATGAATAATTGCTAATTTCTAAAATATATGCATTTTCTATGATTTTTAAAAGATTTATTTATTTATTTATTTGTTTTTATTGAAAAAGCAGATCTATTGAGAGAAGGAGATGCAGAAAGATCTTCCATTTGCTGGTTCATTCCTAAAGCGGCCATAATGGCCTTAGCCCATCCAGTCTAATGTCAGGAGCTAGAAACTTCCTTTGAATCCCCCACAGAGGTGCAGTGTCCCAAATTGTTGAGCCATTCTCCAGTGCTTTCCCAGGCCACAAGCAGGGAGCTGGATGGGAAGTAGAGCAGCTCTGGGACATGAACTGGTGCCCATATGGGATCATCACAGATACAAGGCAAGGGCTTCAAACTCTGACAAGACTCCTGAAATGACACACATAATCCTCCAAATAATTAAAACTTCAAAGTACCTATTATTTTCAGTTTTATTTTTCATAACAATAAGATTATGGCTTTCAGATTTCTCAGTTGATATTTATCAAATGTAAAAGCTTAAGGCTCACTATATTGGGTCAAAATAGTAAGTTGAAATCATGTTTAAAACATTGACTCCCTTATTGAGGCAAATGACAGTCACATATTTTTGTAAAGGAAGATAAATGTAAGCTCTTCAGGATTTTTGTTTTAATTTTGTTCCATTCTTTTCATTTATTATCCGTAATGATGAAAACTGTTGATAACTTTTTATTAGCAAAGTACAAATTAAAATAAGATTTGTTAAATGTAGAAAACATGTCACTTCATTTATTTTCCGATCCATTTGTAATGAAAGATACTACAGGAAATTGCAAAATGTTAATTTAAATACAAATGAAGCTGTGTTATATTATTTATAACTTGAGACTTTTTTAATTATACGAGAGTTGAGTGTGGGGCTGTTGTGCACTGTATTGAGGCTCAACATTATTGAAATGTTTCTCAGGTGGTAAACTTTCTTTAGCTACATTTTTAAATATATTCTAAAAATGTAATTTCACTGGAAATCCAGTAATGAAATTGCATTAATTTTGAGTATGATTTTTCTTTGTGCACAATGGGCAGTTTTACTTTGTATTCATATTAATGATTCATGATTCCTAAAATATTAGTTTACTGTTTTTTAGAAAAATATAAATTTTCACAAATTCCATGTGTCTCATTTATTGAAACCTTTCCAGGATATGATTTTGAAATTTGTTTTTATGTTTTTCATTTAACTCTGTGATCAATTTTTTGTTGTAATCCATTTTTCAATTCATCCTTTCCAGTTTCATTGGCAGCTATTCACATGACAGTGGAAATAGTGAAGTATCTAAAATTCAGCTTCAAATTTTTCAGCATATGGACAAATAAATGCTTTATTTTTATGTAAGTTTGGATTAACATATGCATTACTCATTCTAAAGAAAAATAAATGATGACATATGGAAAAAATTTAGTTTGTAAATTTATAGCTAATGCACTTGAAGATCGTAACCTGAAACCATAAATGAACTATTTTATGGACTTTTTATATAACACTAACAGACAGATGCTATTGATCTCTTAATGTAAGAACTGAATGGTAATGTTTTGATTAATCGTGCTAATATTTTCCCTAGTGTCATAAAATAAGATAAAGAATGACTTTAACCCTGTTCATCTGATTACTGAGTCTATGGCATTGAAGAAAAATGGTTCAATAGATTACAGTATTTCTGGAGTTTTACAGATATCATCTTTAAGGCATGGTGGGATATTAGCCAAAACAAAACAGTAAGATTACTTAGCAAAACATAACAACAGGCAAAAAATAAAGATGCATGTTAACACATAAAACATTAGACAATGCAATATCATGGCACAGTGAGTTAGGTAGTTCCTTGCAATGCTGGAGTTCCTTATTACTTTGATCAATATTAGCTCTTGTGTCACAGATCAGGCGATGACCAGTTTAGGAATTCTTTTAATTGCTGTGAACCTCTGTCTAACTTATACAGACTGTAGCCAGAAAAATAGCAACAAATGAATTCAGTAGATCAATGAAGTGAGAGATCAAAGTGAAAACTTGATGGAACAAGTGACTTCTATAAACTTTTGCATTGATAAGTGGACCACAGTGAATATTTAGACCTCCAAGAAGTATTGTTATTTCAAAGTCGGTGAACAGCAATATCTCAAAAGTGTTAAGAGTTTGCTTATTATAGTAAGAAAACACAGTAAAAGGCCAGACTTCTTTTAGTAAAGACTTAAAGGTTAAAAATATAAATTTGGACACTATGGCAGGACATAATATTTGTTCTTCCTCATATTAATCACATTTTTTACATCTAAATTTTAAAAATCAAGCAGTCATTTGGGTGTATAACACATTTTTTCCCTAGGTAATAGTTCGTATTAAAGATTTTGAAACCTGCTAATGTCTGAGTCTAGCTGTAGATATGGTGCAGGGGAATAGGGTGTGGTGGGTGGTAGTCGAGATAGGTCCTGAAGAGAAACAGGACATCTCAAAACATCATGTGAAGCCATTAGTGATTTTTCATAAAAAGTAGTTTTACCTGCTTACACCAGATTGTAAAGACAATTTCTAAAGTCAGAGAAGATTCAGAAAAATGTCTGAATTTTATGCCCCCAACTTTACTGGGGTCTCCCAATATATTTTCCTTCCAATCCCTTCCCAATAAGTTACAAGTTTACTTTGTGTGACCTTGGGAAGAGATGCAACCAAAAAGAAATGTGAGGACAGTGCTCTCTTGGGCAAAATTTATTTCCAGGGTTACAGTTCTTATATGTTTAGTAAAACAGTAATTCAAACACAACTCAGAATTCAATCATGTTTGGGAACAGAGAGCTCAAGGAAGCTAACAAGGCAACTTAGTCAAAGCATTATTGAAATAGGAAATAGCTAAGGAGTACTGTCTGTCCTTGGTGGACTAGACAGAGCACAGATGTCCACCTATCATCAAGGAGAGCATGAAAGCACATCCAAGAACTCACTGGGGCAAGCGCCCACTCTGGATGAGAGGCCCTCAGCTTCCTCTTTCCTGGAGCCTCTTCTCAATAGGATCCTTCAGGCCTCTGCTGTCCCAGCTGTCCTGTTGGATGTAGTCCAATAATGAGTGACCTCAATTTTACAGTATGTACATGAAATGTTTGGAATTCAACCTGTATTACAATTTAACTATACGTAGGAGGACAGAAACCTTAGCACTGCAACTACAAAAAATTCTTCGTATTTTTTTCAGGGCAGACATAGGAGCCCCCAGATCATTATTTTCTTGAGCTGAAAATTTGCAGTGCTGTGCTCATTGTTCTCTTTTTAGAGTTATCCCGTATAAATAAGAGTAGATGGTCAAATTTCTTATTTCCCCTACTGTCACTAAGATGTTCTAAGATATCAAATATGTGGCCATTCAAATCCTTGCTATTTTGAAATATTTTATTAGGAATTTGCAATGGTAATGTCTCATATCGTTGTTGCCTTTTTAACAGAGTTTTTCCCTTCTGGGAATGGTAGAAATAGAGTCATCAGTGCCTTTAAATGTAAGATTACAGAATCAGTGTCATGAAATGGAGACCTAATGAGAGAATTAGGTAGATAAAAGCTAGAAAAATAGATATACAGATAGACCAATTTTCCATTATAATACATGTAATATCAAAATGGATTGATGACCTCTGGGTGAAACATCGAACAGAAATGTGTTGCTGAATTTTTGATAATAGAAACATAGATGTGGATTTTTCAGGCAGTGATTAAGACACCACATGTGCACACACCTATCATATTAATGATCATACATTATTCTGAACCACATCATCCATAACTGTATTTATCTTGGTTATATTTTATTATAACCTGCTTCATTATAATGCTGTTGCTGCTGTGTGTTCTTGACGATGTATTTGTTCTCCATGGTAAGGAGGAATACTGTGCTTTCTAATTTTGTTTCTGTGTTACATCCTATTCCAGCAAGACTAAGCATACAATGGAGTAACATCAAAAATCTCATTGATTTTTTGAGATTTCTCTAGTTTCAATCATTTATTTGTCATATGAAATTATGCATGAAATATCTTTGACCAGTTAGTGCAAATTAAAAGATGAAAAATTGTCCTCCTTGTTAGTGCACATTAAAAGTAAAATAAATCGTCCCCATTGTTATGTTAACATTGATCAGAGACCAAATAACATAACTAAACAAGAAAATAACAATTTGTTCATTGTTTCATTTTTATCTCTTATTATCTTTGTTTTTGTTTTGGTTTTGAGAATGAAAATTTTCAGTTTATTATAGAATTCACATGTATTTTACCTAACTAAGATTTACACTATGTATTCAATGGACTGACCTCAATATTTAGTTTGTATGTTCCAAAAATCTGACATGTCACGCAGAATCTGAAAACACCAGTATTAGTTCATTTTGTTGGTGTGTGTGCACATGTGTAATTTTTTCCCCTTTGGGAATTCTTCTGTTCCTTTGAGGAAAGTAAAAGAAAATAAGGGTAAGAAAATAAAAATGAAAACAACAATTAAATAAAAACATACCTGCACAACAGTGCAATTTGTCTCATCTCTGCCAAACCAAGGCCATTGTGTTTAGTAATCAACCACCTTAGCAAAGCTAGGGAAATTCTGTTGAATCATAAGTAAACTTCCTGGTGCTCAATTTGGCTTGAATAAAATGTATGTTTCCATGGAAACCAAAGTATAACACAGTGTAAATATAATTAATCTCAGGTATCGATATACATAGAGCTTAATACAAAGTTAGTATCAACAGGTTGGTATCCGCATTTTATTTATGCATGCTGGCTTGCTAAATAAAATTTATAATATCACAATTTTAAAGAAAATACATAGTCAAAAACTAAGGGAATTACAAATCAAGATGGATTTTGGAAGGGTTTTGATGAATTTAAGGTAAGCTGGGCAGTAGAAGTACAGGCTAATTTTAGTTTGTTGCTTAGCTACAAATGTGTGCTTACAGCTATGGTATCTTATTAAGTATCCTTTTACCAAAAAATCTTTTCATAGAGTAAGTGTTTGGAGTATATATTCATTCCTTATTCACTATTTCTCATAAAGCTTTTTATGGTTGGTCTTGTGAAAATTAAACCAATAGATACAGGCCTATTTTAAAACCCATCAGCATCAGCATCATTATCTTCCTTGTCTTCTGCTTCATTTTGCCATTGCTTTTTAATGTACAAAATGACTTCCAAATTAATCACTTGAAAGAATCATCTTATTACCAAGGTTGACTAACAACCCAGTGATTACAATTTAACTCAGTTTTGTAACACATGAAACAGAAAAAAGTTAATTACATCAGCTTTGAAGAATAAAATAATTAGTGGCATCTAATATGGAATGAAGCTATCCTGATTTCAAACAGGTAGTATTTTAGCTTCCTGCTCATGGGAAATTAGATGATTATCTGTAAACAAAGTTGTTTAGGTGTGTCAGGAAGGCATAATACAAACCATGGTGTGTGTATACATATACACACACACACACATATATATACATTAATATAAGTAATGCATGTTATATACTAGATTTTAATATATACATATAAACACGCAATAATGCTTGATGCCTATTGTACATTATATAATGTATAGATGTATTTTTATATACATATATACGTATACACACACATATAAACATATATAAATGACCCAAATTTAAGTAACTAAAACACAGATCCTTGAGCCAACATTGTGGTGCAGTTAAATTGCTATTTGCCATTCTGGCATCACATATGAGTGCATGTTTATGTCGTGGTTGTCCTACTTTGAATGCAAATTCCAGCTAAAGATTTGAGAAAGACAGCAGAGTATGATCCAAGTGTTTAGGCTCTTGTTACTCTTAAGGGAGACCAAGTTGAAGCTGCTGGCTTTGGTGTTACTACTGTTTGGGGAATAAGCTAGAGAATGGAAGATCTTTTTTTTTGTTTTCAGTCTTTCTTTCTGTCTCTCTTTCAGTCTTTCCCTTTACCTCTTGCTCTATAATTCTTTTGAATAAATAGTTTTGAAATAAAACTCAGAAAGGCCATCTACTATCTTCCATCCATAATATCAAAATATACAGCAAAGTTCTAAGTTTGTAAGAAGTGTGAACATTGATGTGTAATGATTGAAATAATTAATGAAAATTAAATAGCTTAATTTTGATTACTCCATGTGTCGTATGAATGCCTATTGAATTTGATGTATTTCAACATGATTATAGTGAAGCATTTAGTGTAGTGTTTATGATGCTGCTTGGGTCAGCAACATACTGTATGAAAATGTATGGGCTCAAGTCCTAGCTCTAAGCCCAAGTCTAGCTCCACAATGAAGCACACCTTGGGAGAAAGCAGGAGATTGAGGAAGTAATCAAATCCCTAGCATCTACCTGGGATACCTGGACATTTGAGCAATGAATTAATGGGTGGAATTTTTCTCTATCTTACTGCTATGCAAATAAAATAAATATATAATTTATACAACTGAATTCGTTATCTATTTACATACTCTCGCTAGCTAAAAAAGAAACATTGTTTTCTATTCCTGAATTTTGATTGCAAATAAGGTTTGTTCTACTTAGCATTATTGAAAATAAGTTTGACAAATTATTGGTAATACATAAAACACTTAATGTGCATTGTCCTTTTTAAAAATTGTACTAGATTGCATTCATATTTACATTGTCCATTCTAACCTTTGTTAGGTGGCAATTCATTTATTTCCAAAATTTTCTATTGAGTTTCACTGGGGTCTTGTAAATTAGATTATATATACATATATATGTATATGTGTGTATATGAAAGTATGTATGTATATATGTATATATATATATATATATGTACACACATATATGTAAAATCCTGGTTTACTTTCTAAATGGCTGTAGCAGCCAGAGCTGGGCCAATTGAAAACTATGATCCAGGATTTTCTCCTGGGTCTCCCACATAGGTACAGTAGCCCAAGGACTCTCACATGCTTTACAGGTGCAATAAGAAGCAGCTTCATTGGAAATAGAATACCAGGGACTAGAATGGGTAACCCTCTGGGATGCCAGCACCACAGGTGCAGACTTAATCTACTATTCCAGGCCTCATATTTCTAATATGTTTGATCACAAGTTTCAGATATTATAGAATTACATGTATTGCCAGTATTTTATTTGCATTGGTTTCTTTTCTCTTTTCTTTTCTTTTCTTTTCTTTTTTTTCTTTTCTTTTCTTTTCTTTTCTTTTCTTTTCCTTTCCTTTCCTTTCCTTTCATTTTCCTTTGCTTTCCTTTCTTTTCCTTTCCTTTTCTTTTCTTTTCTTTTCTTTTCCTTTCTTTTCTTTTCTTTTCCTTTCCTTTCCTTTCTTTTCCTTTCTTTTCTTTTATTTCCTATTCTTTTCCTTTCTTTTCTTTTCTTTTCTTTTCTTTTCTTTTCTTTTCTTTTCTTTTCTTTTCTTTTCTTTTCTTTTCTTTTCTTTTCTTTTCCTTTCCTTTTTCTATTCAGTTGCATCTTTGACAAAGACTTTCTACTTTTAACATGAGATTTTGTTTCTGGTTAAGCCTTCTAACTTGTTGCTTAATGAATTCAAACTCTGTCAGAAGTCAACTGACTATGCATGAAGGAGCTTTTCCTTATTGAGGATTAGTTAAATTTTTTACCAGTTACCAGCTCTTTAGAATACTCATTAGAATAGTCATGTAATACGACTTGCATACTAGTAAAGTTGGGTACAATGGCACTGTTTTTTGTGTGTGTATGTGAGCATGGCTTGGATGAACATCGTTTTTTCATTATCACTAAAGTCTGTATTTGCCAATTACAGCAATAACAATGCAAAACTAGCACTAGGATTAAATCCCTTAAAAGGGGGGAAGGATTGCTATATTCAGAATATCAGAATTTTCATATATAAACATTATATAGCATTTCTTTTATTCAAGACTTTCAACATTTCTTTTATCAATGTTTTACACTTATCGATATTGTGGTCTCCACTTGTTAATATATCTCAAGGGCTGCACACTGCTTATGCTTTGATAGGATTTACGATCATCTTTTGAACTAATAATATTAAAAGTCATATCATGTATAGATTCTTTCAAAATTTTCATAAATGATTGACTTCTATGAATAATAATTTCACATCTTTAAAAAAACTATTGATGTTGAATTTCTTGCCTTGTAGTTCTGATTGGATTCTCCAGTACAAATTTTAAAAAAAAACACAAGGCCATTAAGTTGTTTTTTTTTTTTTAAAGATTTATTTATTTTTCTTGGAAAGAGATTTACAGAGAGAAGGAGAGATAAAGAGAAAGATAGAAAGAGAAAGCTCTTCCATCCACAAGTTCACCCTCCAAGTGGCCACAATGCCTTGAGCTGAGCCAGTTTGAAGCCAGGAGCCAGGAACTTCCTCCAGGTCTCCCACACAGGTGCAGGTGCTTTGGGACCCTCCTGATTGCTTTCCTAGGCCAAGAGCCAGTAACTGGAAGTGGAGCATCTAGGATACAAACTGGTACCCATATGGGATTCTGGGAGAGACAAGATGAAAATTTTAACCACTAGGCTATGATACTGGGCCCAGGTCATTATGTTTTATTTCTTCTCACAAGGAAAAGAGTGTCCGTTTTTTTTATTAAGAACTATGAGGATTGCTGAATGTGTTTTTGTTATTCAACGCCTATGATACACAGCATCAGCGATGCTTACAAAGGATTCCCAAAGATAGAATAGATGGAGGTGATGGGATGCCCTCTGCTCTTAGAGTGTCTACTCCGTAGAATGCCAGGTGCTGTGTTTGGAGAAGTCCTATAGAAAAAGTGATGTCTCTGGGTAATAGCCAGCTAGAACTGCAGACTTACCAACGATTGTTCTAGAGAATTTTTAAATTCTGTCTTTCCCTAGTCATTCTTAGTGGTCACTGTAGATCCAATGTGCATCTTCTTCACTGCTACCATGTGGGAAACTGAATTGGTAGCACACATACATTTAAGGTATAAAACATCATTGAACTACATTAACTTGTGCATGGTACTTGCTTTCATTTTAAACTCACCAGGTTATGATATGATTTGCTTCTGACCAAGGGATAAACACCAGCACTTAATCAGATTAATGAATTTCACTTTTTTTCATTATTTACTGAATGTTGGCAAGTAAATATGGATCTTAAAAATCTACAAATAATTACAAGTTTTTTCTCTGAATCCATTTTAAATGTGATTAAAAACTGATACCAGTTCAGTATAATTTACTTGAGAAACTAGAAAAAGAAAATCAATTCTAGATTAGGTTATCACTTCAAGACAAAGACGGTTCCAACGGCCCTTTTTGGGGTGAGCTTCTTTTGCAATCAGGACAGGAAACGTCATGCAAATGTTGATTGATTGTCAGAATTTGATATTATATTTTTGGGGAATAATCTAATTGTCACCATTCAGGGATTGGTTAAGGGTGGGGTGGATGTCTGAGGTTCATGTGCTTAGCTCCCATCGTACCTCTTAGGTAATAGCTTACTTGCACATTATGGTAGATGGTAGTTTACTAGTTTGTAAGTACAGCAGCTGATTTATACCAGTTTATTCCAGTTCAGTAGATATTAGCATCCTTTATTTTCATATTTATCCTGTCATTATAATGTCTACAGTGCTTAATTTTCACCACTTAAATGAAGTTGTGTTTTATGAACATGAATTAATTACATAATCTATATATGTTACATATATGTATAATATACTATCAGGCAATATTTCATTCAGTGTATTTTCATCTGATAAATGAGAATGGTCTGAACTTTTTCTGGTATGGTGATGCGCTGATATCATGAAATCAATTAAGTTTTTTTTTATCTTAGAACACTTCAGTTTGTATCTGGCATTTTTTAAAGAAGTGATATCATTGATAAAATCATCTGAGTTTGAACAATTTTTATAGCTGTGTTTTTATTATGGAATATCCTTTCTCCCTAATGTCACTTTTTTAGTTAGTTAGTTAGTTAGTTTTATTGGTGTATTTTTATGTAAACCTGTATAATTCTCTTAAATGCTTATATATTTGAGCAAAGAAGTGATCTGTGATTTTTATTGTCATAATGTTGTAAGGTCTATGTGGTGGTGAATTCCTTTCAATATTTTCTGACATTTTCTGTTTTGTTTTTCTATATCAGTTTTCACTTAAAAGTATATTACCTTGATTTTAATTAATGTTTGAGTAGCTTTTTCATTTTATTTGCAGTGTTGTATAGATTTGCACTTACTGAGTTTGCAATGTGCTCTTAATAATTGAAGCCTTTGTTTTTCATTTTCCTTTGAAATATATGCTTAATTGACTTTCAAGTAGCATGATAATTTGAGATAGAAATTGAAGTCTATTCTAGGCTTCTGTGTAAAGCTTTGTTTGTATTTCATACATATGATTGAGGCATAGATTTTTCAGTCTCAATCCCATCTCCTAAAAAATGCCATTGTGTGTAGTTCTCAGACTTATTCTTTTATCTCTCTCTCACACACACACATTCAAGATTCATTCATAACTTCATATGGTGAGCAATATTAATGCTTATTTCAGTGTTCTCCAAAATCCAGCTTAGTGGTTATTTCATATCTTTTTTATGTCTCCAGTTCCGTTACAGAAATAGCTTCAGATTTTGTTAAGTCCATGTATGACTGAAAGTAAGAAGGATTGCGTAGTCATCCTGGCCTTTTGCTGGATCTTTACTTAAGAATTCAACCAAATATGAGTCAAAAATAGTAAGAAGAATGTGGATAACTTATAGGCTTTCCAAAAATAAGGCCTGTTTGTTTGTTTCAAATGCAAAGTTGAAGAAAGAATGAGAGGTATCATCTGCTGGTTCACATTCCAGACAGCTGCAACAGCTGGAGGTTCAGCCATGATGAGGCCAGGAGCCTGGAAGTCCATCCTAGTTTCTCATGTAGAGGGGAGGTACCCAAGCACTTGGGCCATCTCCTACTGCTTTATCAGGCACATTATCAGGGAGAGAGGTCTCAAGTAGAGTAGGCAAGGCTTGAACCATCACTGTTATGGAACACTGGATTTGGAGGCTGCTGTACCATAATGTTGACTCTAATAAAATATAAACTATTGTTCTTACCAATATTAGATAAAACGTTAACAACTATTCCTATGGAATTTACACTGTGTTAGGTGTTACATTTATCCCAAAGATGATTTAAGGTATATGAGAGGATATGAAGAAGTTTAATGCACATACCACACTATTTTATAGGAGAGATTTGAGTATCACAAATTTGATGTCTGTGGAAGGTTCCTGAAATAAACCCCCTGCAAATATTGAGAGATTAATGCATTAATGTCACCTATTGTTAAGATCTTTTGTTAAATCTGTTCTATTCATATTTCACCAAGTTAAAACAATTTGTTTTTATGGTACAATTTTAATTTGTTCAAAGTCTTTTTTTTATTTTTTATTTTAAAGATTTATTTTATTTTTATTGGAAAGGCGGATATACAGAGAGGTGAGACAGAGAGGAAGATCTTCCGTCCGATGATTCACTCCCCAAGCGGCCGCAATGGCTGGAGCTGGGCCAATCTGAAGCCAGGAGCCTCTTCCGATTCTCCCACATGGGTGCAGGGTCCCAAAGCTTTGGGCCGTCCTCAACTGCTTTCCCGGGCCACAGGCAGGGAGCTGGAAGGGAAGCGGGGCTGCCGGGATAGGAACCGGCGTCCATATGGGATCCCGGGCATTCAAAGTGAGGACCTTAACTACACCATCGTGCCGGGCCCCAAAGTCTTTTCTGTAGGTATTTTGTAAATATGCAGTTTTTTAAAAAGTTACTTGATGTAGATGAAAAAGGAGTCTGTAATCCCACAGAAGTATAGACCTTTCTTTGGAAATGTACTCAAGTTTTACAGAAAATATTTACACACACACTCTCTCTCTCTCCTCTCTCTCTTTCTCTCTCTCTTTCCTCTCTCTTCCCTTTGTCTCGCTGTGCAGTAAAATGGAGATGTAAATCATACAGTCTTTGAAAATATTTTAAATAGCATTCAAGCACTTGAAGCAGTAAAATCTTGAAAAATTATTTCCAAAGCAAATAGTATTTTAGCTTTAAGACATAATGAATAATTATTAGAAAAATAAATTGCATTTATTATTTTGTTGTCTACCAGATGTTTTTGCACATCTGTCCTAGACACAACCAAAAATCTTATTGCCACCAATATTCCCTTGTGATTAAGTACCCCTATCACTGTGGAATCTGTTTCTGCTGCTTTATACTTTCTAGGCTCTTTTAAACCTCATTGAGTCTTGTTCTTCAATATTCATATCTTGATGTACAGCGTTTATTAGTGGCAGTGATGAGATTTTATATACTGATGGCTTGACATTTTTGAATTTCCTGGACATTGCTCTTTTCCTACTCAATAGCCTTATTTAAGTTTTCACCAATTTGAGCTTAAGTGTATGTCTTTACTCTTGTGTAGTGCAGAGTGATACAAACTGTTGCCCTGGCTTCTGTCCCCACCCAGAATGTGTAGGCATCAGCATGATGCCATCACTGTTTTAGTACTTCTGCTCCATAGAATGTTTAATGAAAGTGAAATTATTATAAGTGACAGACTATTATAGACCACAGTCATTGTTGAAATGTGTGTACTACCTAATCTTAGCTACTTCAATGATCTTACACTTTTATTTCCACCTAATTAAAAGCAATCTTGTTTTTGTCTTTTTAAACATTTTAACACATTGTACATGTTTTATTTGAAAGCTAATTTTCTCCTGATTTTTAAAATGTTTTTAGTGTCAGTATTAAAATACATGTTTGAAAATGGTTAAATTTCCATCTCATTAGACGAAAGCTAACCTCATAACAAAAGTATCATCAATGTTTGCAACCCATGCTTTTACTTTTGAGCATAATATACATTTTTCTCCTGGGTGCATCTTCATACTTCTATTCATAAGCCATGGTAATTCAGTAAATCCCTTTAAGTGACTTCAGAGCTTGGCTTCTATGGTTTGATCTTCCAGTCAGGCAGTAATATGTTTTGCAGATAATGGTGCTGAAGCATTTTAAGAGTAGATTGAGTGTACCACTTCAGTACAATGGCTGTACTTCATATCCTTTGATTTGGAATATAAAGCTAAATTCTTTTAATGTTTTATGAATGGTTATACCACTTTGAAAGAAGCAGTCATAGTAAAAACACAGAACAAAACAAAACCTGGCAGTAAAGGAGTATGTTTGCTTGCTTTTTGAAATTAGTATTTCTTTGATATGATCTTTTTCAAGTCAAAGATGTTGGAGAAGTAGGAAGTGAGCATTACCACGACTGGGCTTTATGCAAAAATTCAGATGGTTTCAGCTTGTGAATAAGATCATATTTCTAATACAGTCTGAGGAAGCCTAAAAAAAAATGACAGTATTCTCAAAATCAAATAGCACCTGAGCCACCAATGAAAGCTCTGCCAATATTTTGTACTTTTCTTTGCATTTACTTGATTTATTCAAATATTAGGTAATCCTCATCATCTAGGTTGTTGTGATAATACATATCCTCTTATTTCCTTGTATCAGCAGCAAAGAACAGATTGATGTCTTGGCTGCATGCCTACTGTTTATTTTAATCATTTCTAGAATATGTTAAAATCTAGAAAATTAGAAATTACCTTTTTGCATAAGTTTGTATTCCAGAACCAGCACAGACTTGTGTTTTGTAAGAGTAAATACATTCATGATGTATAAATAATACATTAGATTATATATATAGCCTTTATAAATTCTAGTGAAAAGATTTTACATGCAAGAATATATTCTAGATATAGCAACTTTTTCAGTGTGTAACATTTGCAAATGGCAAGAAGCAAGTAATACATGTACAATGTTCCGTTGGACTCATGTCAGAAGTAGTGTCTTCCTCGAGCAAGTGGCTCAACTCACTGGCCATTTCTTTCTTTGTGACTGTGGAAGACAATACTGTATTCTTTGGTTATGGTTTGTAATATCCTGAGTGTATTTCTGCATGTTTGACTTAGTCCTTTTCCCCCTAGGACTACTTTGAATTACAAAACTTTGTACATAAGTTTAAAAAAAAAGTGGTTCTGGGCCCAGCGCGGTGGCACAAGTGGTTAAAGGTCCTCGCCTTGCACGCCCGGGATCCAATGTGGGCGCCGGTTCTAATCCTGGCAGCCCCGCTTCCCTTCCAGCTCCCTGCCTGTGGCCCGGGAGAGCAGTCGAGGACGGCCCAAAGCTTTGGGAATCTGCACCCGTGTGGGAGACCCGGAAGAGGCTCCTGGCTTTGGTTCGGCATAGTATCGGCCCGTTGTGCTCACTTGGGGAGTGGATCATCGGACGGAGGATCTTCCTCTCTGTCTCTCCTCTCTGTATATCCGCCTTTCCAATGAAAAAATAATGAAAATAAATCTTTTTTAAAAAAAGTGGTTCTACAGTTGAACATTTATCAGTGCTCATCTTTAACTGTCCTAAAATAATTTTATCTAAAATAGCTATGTTCTAAAATGACTTTACTATTTAATATTATATTTGAATATTCTAGAGAGAGGAAACACAGGGATGAAGTCAGAAACAAAAGGAAAAGATTAAACTCTTCTCTGCCCAAAAGCAAGGAGAGTTGAGATGTAAGGATGAGCCCTAGGTACTCTAGGCAGATGTATGTGTTATGTTAAATTGTCTTGTTCAGATAGTGCAGAAGTGTCTCTAGAATGGTTAATTTGTTTGTGAAGGTCCTGATCCAGGACGAGTGTCTTTACTATCTCCATCATTAGCTAGAGACAGTCTTCTCTCAGTTTGAAATATATTTTGAAGGTATCAAATCATAACTAATAGAAAATAAATGTATACATATAAAAAGAGGTACATATAAATTATTGGCAGTCCAGTTTTAGTCTTCAATCTTTGTGTTTGGGAAGAATCATGTTTTCTCCTCAATCTTAGTAAATTCAGGACACATAACAGAAGAAAGATTATTATGAAAATGAAGCAAGTTTGTGAATGCATGAAGTGTGCATCACATGAGAGAAACTTCAAACTAAAAATAAATCAAAAATTGATTTAGAATCCTAGTGTATGCAATGTCTTCAACAAACAACAACACACTTTGAGATGTGTGACACAATACATGCAGAGGTGCATGTCACTTCTGGAGGAAGTATATGAACATATGCATTCACCGAAGCAAACTAATGAAGTAACATTTTTGTTTTACATATTGCTCTAATGTCATGTTTGAGCTGATAAGATTTATATGCAGTGATTATTTTCTTGGTAAAGAGGGAGAAAGGAAAGAAACAATAGTGTAAAACTACTCTGAAAATAAAAGGAAAACAGCTGTTCTGACACTGCTTATTAATTGCATTCAACTCTATGATATTCATAGGAATGCTGCACACTTTCAAGTGATGTATTCTGGTTTCTTTCTTAGGAAATTGTCATTGCATTCCTTTATTTGGGAATAGAAAAATGACCCTAAGAGTGATACTACGTTATTTTAGTATGAGTTTCATATCTGAAAGATGAATTATCAATGTCTTCTGATTCCCAGCCTGCACAAATAATTTTTCTTGCTATCAAAAAGTGCATGTAGAAAGATTATTCTTTTTGTCATTTGGTTCTGTTAGTATTTTCTTTCGCTTTAACCTGATAAGAGGAACAATAACATAGGATTTGAGTTGCTGACTGTCAAGCTGTAAAAGCACAATATCTAATGTTAACGATTCACTGTAGAGTATGTTAAATCAGTAATATGCCTGATGACTATTAACAGTGGATCACATCACCCAAGTCATATCTGGTACGTGGGAAATCATATCCTTTATATAATATGCCATGTTGTGAGTGAAGGGAAATATAAGAACTTTAAAGATGTTTGGAACAGAATTAAATACCTCAATTCAAATGTGACACCAAAGACCACATGAAGTCTAAATAGTGAGGGGCGAGGGGGAAAAAAGAAGGAACATGGGCTTGCAAGCATGGCATAGACATTATTGGTTAGCAACAGCAAAAGCATCCTGAAAGACAGTGGCTCTGCTGCAGATGTCAAGTGTCCTCATATTGCACATGGCAAGTCCTCAAAAAAAAATAAATGCAGTTTACAAAGCAGCTCTCTAGAAACAAGCACGTTATGATCATTGGTTATGTATAGATACTTTGCTTTAGTAATAACTGTACTATTCCCCAACTCTGGAAAATGCGAATTTCTTTGCCAGAATTCCATTTTGGAGTGTGATAATTTATTTTACTAAGTCAAAAAATAGTAGTGCATGAACAAGGATGAATGCTAGCTGGTAGATGGTTTCTGGCATGGAAGGAAGAGAAGGATAGGAGCTTTGTGGAAAATTAGACTGAGTGTGTATATCTTTTTAAAACATCAGTTCTGAGAGAAAACCAATTTTTGCCACATAAGATATATATCTCAGTGTTAGAACAATTGATCTTGATTTGTAAAATTTATTCCTTTACATTTAAAAATAAAAATTAATGTGCTTTTTTGTTTAGAATAAATATAATATAGAACATCACGAACACCTATCTTTAAATCTGGCCCATGATTTCTCATTTTTAAATTCTGCTAAAGTGTGCCATATTTTCTGGAACAGGTATTCAGCTAGTTTAGATAAATTCAGGGAGAAATCATAAAACCCATATTGACATAGGGGTCCCGGAAGCACAGAAGCATAATTGCTTCTTCTAAATTCCTTCTATCATTAGTAGTACGTAAAACTACTTACCATACTTGGGCAAGTTTCCAATTCCTCTGAAAGTATTCATTTCTTGTGCCAAATGGGCTCCAGTTCAAGTATTAACATGAAAATGTTAGTTGATTTCATATGGGTGTATTAAATTACAGTTGACCCAATAAGCTAATCAGACTGTTAATTAACTAGTTAAGCATAACCTCCTTCTACCCCCACACTGTCATCCTCTGTTGTTATTTTCACTCTTATGCAGTTTAAGCTGCATACATTTCCAAAAGATAGAAGAATATAAAATGAAATGGGATTGCCAGTTGACCCAATTGAGTAATTCAGGCTATGTGAGACTAGTAGTATGTACCAGTAAGAACAAAATGTATTTAAAGATGAGAATAAGCATGTATTCATGTGGGTGATCTGCTCCGAGAAATACCCATTATGTGTCGGCCAGAGGGATGCCTTTGAAAAAAAGAGAAGTGAGACCAATACCCATAAGCATGAATTGTGGTAAAAGAGAACACTCCGACTGCTCTCAGCATCTTTTGCAAGGTAGGAGGGTCATTCCATAATCAGATAGACAAATGAGGAGGCATCTAAGCATGTTCCCTGAGCCAAGGTAAGACAGAGGCGTCCTACAAAGTTGAGCATATTAAATAAACAGACACAGGATTATGCTGCAGAGTTTTAAGAATTACAACTTGCCTAAATTTTCTCCAGCTTCCAACTTACACTGTGTCGGCCTACCCCACTATACCACATGATTGGCCGCTGAATATACCTTACCCTTCAACCATCTATATAACTGATGAGGGAATCAGTGTTATTCAAGAATCCTGTTGTATCTTCCTGAACATTTCTACCTCTTGATGTGGGCCGCTGGAGGATCCTGTGCTAATTTCTAAATACATCCTGACTGGCTATGTATAGATTTTAAAAAGTTAAAAAAAAAAAAGACTCAGGCCTGGCATGATAGCCTAGTGCTCACCTTGTATGGGTGCTGGTTTGTATCTCAGGTGCTCCACTTCCCAGCCAGCTCTCTGCTTGTGGAATGGGAAAGCATTCGAGGCTGGCCCAAAGCCTTGGGACTCTGCACCTGTGTGGCGCACCTGGAAGAAGTTCCTGGCTCCTGGCTTCAGATCAACTGAGCTGCGGCCATTGTGGCCACTGGAGTGAATCAGTGGATGGAAGGTCTTTCTACCTGTGTCTCTTGCTCTCTGTAAATCTAACTTTCCAATAAAAATAAATAAATCTTTAAAAAATAGTAAATGATAAAAAATAAAACATTGTTCTTGATCAATTTATTGCTTTTTTTTTTCCTTTGATACACTGCTTCACTAATAGTGGGCGTGTAGGCTAGTACCGCTACTATGGAAGTCAGTATGGACACTGCTAAGAGAACTGAAAATTGACCTGACATATGAATTAGCTATCCCATTTCTGGGAATATATCCAAAAGCAATGAGATCTCTGTATGAGAAAGGGCTCTTTAGTCCTATATTCTCAACAGCACAATCTACAATAGCAAAGACCTGTAAACAACCCAGATGCAGATCAAAAGTGGAGTGGATAAAGAAACTGTGGTACATGTACTCCATAGAATATTACTCAGCCTTTAAAAAGAATGACATTCTGCCATTTACAGATAATGGTCCCAACTACACCATTATGCTCAATGAATAAGGCAAGCCAAGAAGAAGAAATATCTCTGTTCTCTCTGATGTAATGCAACCTTCATGCAATATACAAGATCAATGGCCCTTTCAATACTGTATTTGCTACATCTCATGGGCACTGATATTTCTGTTTTTATTTTCATTTCTTCAAATGAAAACACAGTAGCATCCTTTGCTTCAAGAATTTTTATTATCTTTTTCATTTTTTCAGTGACACATTGGTCATTTAGTAGCTTGTTATTTAACTTCATGTTGTTATTTTTCTATTTTTCTTCCTATTTTTGATTTGGTTTTATAGCTTTTCATTTAAGGAGCTGTGTAGCAACTTTATAATAGACACAATCATATCAAGATGTGAAGATACAATGCCATATGCATCTCTACGTTCAAATCAAAGATTGACTCCCAGGAAAACTGTTAAATCTCTTTTGACAATAGGATGCTGGAGTCTGCCATTGTCCATAGCTATAATGCTCAGATACACATAAATAGCAGAATTATGGACTGATTATGAGGGATTATACTATTGTAATGATATAAGGGAAATCAATGGGGGTGTGGGGACTTGGGGAGGGTGTAAGAGAAATCCCAGAGCCTATGGAACTGTATCATGAAATGATAAAATAAATAGATTTTTCAAAAAAGATTTATTTGAAAGACATAGAGGGAAGGAATTGAGAGGGAGAGCATGAGATAAGGTAAGAGAGAGGGGAATGAGAGAGAGTTCTTCCATCTGCTGCAGCATCCCCCAAATTGCTGCAGTGATTGGTGATGAGCCAGTCTGAAGCCAGGAGCCAGGAGCTTTTTCTGGGTCCTTCATATGGGTGCATGGGGCCCAAGCACTTAAGCCATCCTCTGTTGCTTTCCCAGGCACATTAGCAAGGTTCATAACTCTGTGCTTATTTTTCTGTATACCTTATAATTTTTTTTTCATTTCCTGAATTAATGTATTCTTTTTTGTTTAGCTGATTTTGCAGTGAAATGCTTGCATTTGTTTTAATGCCTTTTTTACAGTTGCTTAATTTCCTTTTATATATATATTCTATATCTGTTTTCTTTGTAGTTACCAGGAGAATTATGTTTATAGTCTAAAGTTGTATACTAATTTGGATTTCAACAGTTTAACTTCAAAAGCACACATACGTTCTGTTGCTTTACATCCTTCTCCCAACTCACTTTTGTTCTTAACATCACAAAATTACATTTTTACATATTCTGTGAACAAAACACAAACTAATTTTGAATGCATTAAGCCCTTCAGTTATGCAGGGAACAAAATTTAGAGTTACAAACCAATGTAACAATGATGCTACCTTTTAGGCCAATTGCTTTTTTTAATAAATACATTAGGCTCCTAAATCTTGTAGAAAATAATAATAATTAAAAAAAAACAGAGTTACAAACTATATGAAAATCCTGCTATGTTTAATAATTACTCAGGTGCTAATATTTGCCATAGTCTAATTGTCTATTATTTTACTTTTATATTACTATTTAGTGTCCTTTCATTTAAAGTTGAAAGACTCCCTTTAGGATTTCCTTTTTTTTTTAAAGACTTATTTTTATTATTTTTTATTGGAAAGGCAGATATACAGAGAGGAAAGACAGAGAGGAAGATCTTCCATCCGATGATTCACTCCCTAAGTGAGCACAACGGCCGATACTATGCCGATCCGAAGCCAGGAGCCTCTTCTGGGTCTCCCACGTGGGTGCAGGGTCCCAAAGCTTTGGGCCGTCCTCAACTGCTTTCCTGGGCCACAAGCAGGGATTTGGATGGGAAGCGGGGCTGCCAGGATAGAACTGGCGCCCATATGGGATCCCTATGCCACCGCGCCGGGCCCCCTTTAGGATTTCTTATAGAAGTTTAATAGTAATAACTTGTTTGGCTTGTTTTATCTGAAGACGTGTTAATTTATCAATTCTGCATGATTTTTTTTTTCTGGATACAAATTTCTTATTAGTGTTTGTGAATGTGTGTGTTTAGTTTTTTGAATGTATTCTAACTTCAAAGGTTTCTGATTAAAAAAATTACTCATAATTTTATTAAGGTAATTGCATGTGGCTTGCCACTTCTCCACCTTGCTTTTAAGAATCTTTGGCTTTTTGACTGTTTGATTATAATGTGTATTAATGCATAAGTCTTTGAGTTCATTCTACCTTTTTTAAGTTAAATTTATTTATATGAAAATAGAGTTACAAATTGGGTATAAGGAGAGCAAGAGATTCACTCCCCAAAAAGCTTCAAGCAAGGAGCTGGAAGTGGATAGGAAACCAGGACCCCAACTGATGCCCTAATGGGATTCCAGCACATGTAAGTCAAGGATTTGGCCACTAGTCTATCGTGCTGGGCCCTCATCTTTGACTTTAAGTGTGCAACAGCAATCAGTGATTAGAGTACATTTTAGAACATGAGTGCTCTTTCCTTTGTTCAACACAACCAAGCTGTCTGTAGTGTGTTGCATGAATGCATGCATAGATGTTCATTATGGAAAACAATGGTCAGGGATAGCCAGCTGCTTCTAAGAAAGAACTTATTTAGTTATTTGTTTTTATTTTTCTTGAAAATTGTTTCAACATCTTTCTCTTCTTAAACTTTCAACTCTTCAATGTGAAAACTTACAACTTTGTTGCAGATTCTACAAACTGGCCTGACCTCTGCATCTCTCTACCTGTGTTTTTCCTATGTTATCCTTATATGTTTCCTTATCACAGGCAGAAATTATTTATACTTGCTTAGGTGAATGCCTGCTTCTATCTCTTTTTACTAAATGTGAACAACAGAAATGTGGGGGCTGGCAATCTGTCTTTTATTCCTGATACAGAACTTGTTGTTGACAACTTAGGAAATAATCTAGTATCTGTGTCATTGGGTTTCTGCTTCTTTATTGAAGAAGGCGAACAACACCAATCATTCTGCTTAAATTACCTTTGCTCTTGGCCGTCCCAAATATTCAGTTCCACCTTTGTCACTGAACTTCTGCAAGGAAAACTATGATCAACATGGTCAAAGTTGTATTTTCCTCCAAGCAACTAGGCAAGAATTGCTATTTCTCCCTGATCAGTGTTTAGTATTTAGGTGCAGGAAAATAAACAGCACCGAAGCTTAAGGCCTTCATTTAGTTCCCAAAAGTTCTCAATGAAAGATAGATATTATGAGATGAATTAAAGATGTTAAACCCGGTATTGTTAAAGTTCCTGTATTAAAATAAGCCTATTGGCAAAGTAATATGGTTTAACATGTTAATAACCAAAACTACCATTTCAACTACACGTTTTTAAAAAACTAGTTCTTTTAACTACTGATCAGGACATTACTGGTAAAATATGCAAATAATTTTACATTGCGATCACACACTTCCAGAGAGTACGTACTATCTATTATACTACTTGATCTTAACTAAAAGGTAGAGAGGCGATCTATTATAAACTCCATGAAGGATAAACACGTAGTGTTAATCATGTGTGCCTTGAGAATTTGAAGCTGATGATTAACCTTAGAACATAAACTTGCTAAGTAATCAGAAGACATTCGGAGTTGTTCTAAAATCAAGGCTTGGACTAATGTTGTGATATAAGCAAAGTGAAAGTCAGGGGCTATGCCTCTCTTCACCTCAACCTCTAACTTAATGAGATTTTCTGAAATCTGCTTCTCTACAGTTTGCCTTTTTAGCCACTGTAAGTCAGAAGAAACTGTGAAGTTTCCCCCAACTCTCTTAGGCTGTAGAACATATTATTGAGAAGTTGCTTTGCACCTCTTTGCCCACTCTTACATTTCCCAAAGCTTTATCAAAAGACCTCGGCCCTCTCCTCCCTGTCTGCACCTGTTTTCACTGAATATCTGCAGTTAGCAGCCCTTTACCAAGGACCATCCAGTAATAGGGAACCTGAACCTATACTTCAGTATCTGGTTTTCTTCTATAATCATTGTCAACTACAGACATGGGGGGATATTCCCAAGGGACTTCTGAACACAAATTGGAGAAGCAATTTTCAATATTCTCTGAGCTTTTTTCCACACTGTTCAGAATAATACCAAATTTATGCATCAATATTTTAAGTCAAATTCAAATACTACAAATTTTATGGTACATTTTATTGCTTTTCACAATGCAGAGTTTGACATTACAATATGCATCTCTACTCCCAAATAAAATCAGAACTCTCAATAAAACTGTTAAAATATATCTTGATAATAGGATACAAGCCTTTTCTACCATTGCCTATACCTAAAATGCCATGATTACACTTAAATAATAGGATGGAATCCCTATACTTATAAGGCTGTACCATGGAAATTTTTTTAAAAAAGAAATAGAAAACTACTTTCTTAATCTATACATATTTTCAAAATTCATTTTCTTCTCTGTCGATTTCTATCATCAGGTTCAAATATGTTTGATAAGGGGCCCTTAAGCTACATCCCTTCTAGGTAATATGTGTCTTCTGTAGGAGTTTAGAAGGTCCAGAGACAGTGCAGAATTGATTGGATTCCAACAGACTGTGTCTACTTTATTTTATATAGCAACTTCTGGGGAAAAATAGTCCAGAAACCATGAACGTTGCCAGTCTGTGTTCCCATGGACCCTCAGAAACTCTAAAAAGCTATTGAAAAGTTACTTGGAGTGTGAATACAAGCAATGCAGGTGAGAAGTTGTCTAGCTCCTAAATCTTTTAGAGGTGTTTTCTCAAATAAAAGTCACATAAAGTATTCATAGTCAGTTTTACTTCAGGTTTGAATTCTTTTGAGACAGATAAAAAAAATGCCCATATCTTCACAGAGTTATAACTTCCATGCCAGAGCATCACTTACACGGCAGGCGATACAATAAAAGGGGAACAGTCATATTGGGGGTTTGCTAATAGCCGCAATACCAGGCTTCACAGCTAAATTCAGTTCAGTTCGGCAGTGGCTAAGTATTGTTACCAACACAGGTTCTGTGTGAGACTTCTGTGCTGTGTGAGTTAAGTTTCTGAATCTTCCCTAAGGATTCATACTACAGGATGTACAGACCTGTTAACCCCAGCGCCTTTCCTAAACCCAAAATCAAGCGGTCCACTCTACAGTGCTTTCCTCTTGAGTTGTATTTGTGTGATCCTGGGACCATCCAATCATTGCTGTATATCTAAAATAAGGCTATAAAACCATAAACTCAATCACATGAACTATTTTCTTTTTTAATATTTTTTTATTTTTATTACAAAGCCAGATATACAGAGAGGAGGAGACAGAGAGGAAGACCTTGCATCTGATGGCTCACTCCCCAAGTGGCCGCAAAGGCTGGAATTGAGCCAATCTGAAGCCAGGAGCAAGGTGCTTCTTCTGGGTTTCCCATGTGGGTACAGGGTCCCAATGCTCTGGACCGTCCTCGACTGCTTTCCCAGGCTACAGGCAGAGAGCTGGATGGGAAGCGGGGCTGCCAGGATACAAACCAGCGCCCATATGGAATCCTGGTGCATTCAAGGCAAGTACTTTAACCACTACACTATCGTGCCAGACCCACATGAACTATTTTCTACACAGCACCACCTGCACAAGATTTTGCGTGAGACAGGAACTTTCCAATACTTTGATGGAACTGAATTCTCTAAGCACTTCTGAGTTGAGGAGTAAGGTCTTGAAATTCTTCCACTGATAGCTGGTATTTTTTGTTTACATAATCAGTTGTTATAAGTTTGTCTTTTGCCTTTTTAAAACTTCTAATTCTTGCAAAATAGAAGACCTCTTATCTTGCTTTTCTATATATACATGAGACTTATAGCCTGCTAGCCTCTCCCTGCAGGTGAGGATTCTCAAAGGGCTTCTCTCCCCAATCAGTTTCCTCTCCAGCTTCCCTGAAGCATTTCAAACCTATGGAATGCCCTGCTTGAACTTCCCAGAGACCTCAATTATGTCAGGAATTTTGTTTTTCATCTCTTGTTGTGTGTAGTATCTTCACTCTAAACATCCGAACTAAATTTGAGTAAAGAATAAATAACGGTAAAGCTATCTGCTTGAACTAAACTTCAGTGTTGTCTCTTCACGCAGAATTTGAGTTATGATTTTGCAATGTATAGTGATAAGGACAGCATAGTATGTCCAAAGGGTAAAACAAGGAAAGTGACGATGGTGAAGTGAAACCTCCACTTAGGAAACCTACATTCAGTCTCAGAGTGCCTGGGATCAAGTTCTAAACCCAGATTCCAACCTACATTCCTGGTGATGTGCCTTAGGTAAATCAAATTACGAGTCACGTTTGTGAGTCCTCACCACCTATTTGGGAGACACAGATGGAATTCCGTATTTCTGGCTTAAGCCTGGTGCAATCCTGACATTGGGGAAATGACCCAGCAGGTGGCAGATCTCTCTCCTCTCTCTCTTCTCTCTCTCACTCTCTGTGTTCCATTGCTGCACCCTTCAAATAAACTAAAATGAATAGATAATCAATCATTTTTATAAGAAAAGAAAATAATGAATTTGTTAAACTGATTGAATTCATCCCAGGTCATATAATCAGGTGGAAATCAGCTCCAGCTTAGTTTGACTTGCGCTCATAGGGAATATCAAGACTTACCAAAATATTCCATGATGAACAAAATAATACTTCACATTATGTGAATTTGCTCAGCATTTTATTAAAATATAGAATATATGCTAAGAAATGTACTTATGTGCATATGTAAATGAGTGTTCATCCTCTGAACACCATTATAACCTACACCCAAATTATAAACAAAGCATTTTGGTACCCTGAGTCCTCAATAGCTCCTCTCGATTTCTTTTTTTAACATAGGAAAGAGTATGTCACTAACGTGGTATAATTCAGTAAGACAAGATTTATAACTATATATCAAATTATATGACATTCACGTAATTTTTATACTCTTTCTATATACATTAAAACTCCAATTTTCAAAAAAAAAATTCAAAAAGAGAAATAAGCCACAGACACACACACACACACAAATGCAAATATCACTGCTATATACACTTACTTGATATTTGAGGCACTGAATGTAAAAGGCATGTTACAGGCTGGTATGTTATAAGGATCAAATTTGTCAATATTCCTGTTGCTTTTATTTACTATCAGTCAGAGGATAGTGTGGAAGACAAAAACTCATGATTTTCTTTTCTACTTCTGTGTTTTCAGGCAGGACTCTAATAACAAAGGAATGATAAAGAAGAGTTTATTAATTGTATCAGCTTTTAGAATATGTGCATTTCACCTTGCAACCTAGGAATAAGTAATTCAAAGACATGAATAACATTGGATTTATATAGCATCTTCGGCTGAAAACAGTAAATTGGTAGAGAAATGACAAGACAAAAGAAAATTTTATTGCTTGCAAGAGTTGGGAGCTATAGGAAGACAAATTTAACAGGGAAAACTAACAGAGTAAGGTTTGTTTACATATTCCCCTATTGTTATCTCTGAACTGATAATAGCTCAGAGCTGTCTTTAATAAAGAAGAATTTGTATCTTGCCTTAGGAAAATGGGAGAAATTATAGGGAATTTCTCTAACACTAGTTTCTATTTAATTGGCTCAGCAAAAAAGAATTCTTATGCCAAAGAGGCACATTTTAAGTTAAAATACTTGGTTTCTTGAAGTAACATGAAGAATTATATCAATTGTTGCAAAAAGGGTGTACTGGATTTTTTTTGAAACAAATAAATTCAGGCGTGGTGAAGAATGAAAGAACCCTGCCTTTGTGACTCAGACTTTTAATTCAGGTTAAGTAACCGACTTAATCTTAATATCCATTATGTCACAAGTTCGAGAAAGCCAGTGTGATTGCTGGTTAGAGTGAGATTGATGTACTGCTTGAAATAGGATAAAACAACAGAGCAGAGTGACTTCCATGTTGTATACCCATAGCAAAAGATCTCTGGTTTGGAGGGAAGATGAATACATCAAACAGAAAGTTAATGATTCCTGAAACCTGGTTATGTCCTTTAATTTACCTTAATCAGTAATAAAGGTAGCTTGTGAAATTTTAATATATTTTACATGTTTTTATTTAGTGCAATGACTTGTTCCTGTCCATTGTTAAATTTTTATGCATTTACTTCTCTCTTTAATCCCACCATTACCCACCAGTTATCATTTTTGTAAAATTAAAAACATAAATATAGGGCCCGGCGCGGTGGCGCAAGTGGTTAAAGGTCCTCACCTTGCACGCCCGGGATCCCATATGGGCGCCGGTTCTAATCCCGGCAGCCCCGCTTCCCTTCCAGCTCCCTGCCTGTGGCCTGGGAAAGCAGTCGAGGACGGCCCAAAGCTTTGGGAACCTGCACCCACGTGGGAGACCCGGAAGAGGCTCTTGGCTTCGGATCGGCGTAGTATCGGCCCGTTGCGCTCACTTGGGGAGTGAATCATCGGATGGAAGATCTTCCTCTCTGTCTCTCCTCTCTGTATATCTGCCTTTCCAATGAAAAAATAATAAAAATAAATCTTTAAAAAAAAAAAAAAAAACATAAATATAAATCCATTATTATAAAACTAGCCAAAGAAAGCTTAGAGATAGCTTCTTGATAGTGGCTCGAGTAGTTATTCTGGAACTATAAAGTACAAAAAACAAAAGAAGAAATAGAAAATGATACTAAGATGAAAAACTTCTTGACAGTAAAAGGGTCAACAGAATGAGAGCTAGTATAGAAAAAAAGAAGAAAACATTGCAAGCCATACATCTGATGAGAAAGAGAAAGAGGGAGTTTCTTACAAGTCAACAAGAAATAAATAACCAGATTACAATTTAGCAAAGATCTTGAATAGACATGTCTCTAATTAAGTCATAAAAGTGACCTACTCTGAGTGGAAGAAAAATAAATGGTCAGTCTCATTAATCACCAGGAAAATAGTATGTAATGAAATGCTCAGTCTCATTAATCACCAGAAAATTCAACTCAAAACCATGAGGAGATAGTACCTCAGATTTGTTGGAATAGCTATTATAAAAAAGGCAAAAGTGTAGCTGGTGGTGCTGTATACTGTTAGTGGGAATGGAAATTGGTACCATCAGTGTAGAATTCAGAATAGAGATTCCTCAAAAATAATTAACAGGCTGATTATATATGACCCACAAATCCTTCTGCCTGGTAAATGATCAAAAGACATGAAATTAATGTGTCAAAATGCTACCTGAAATTACAAGTTTGTTATCACAACAGGCAGGAGGTAGGATTAACAAGTGTCCATTAATGATAAGAAATGGTAGAGAAAATGAAATAAGTATATGTACCAGAATATTATTCAGCATATAAAAAAGAGATGAATCCTAATTAATTTGCTTGTGGATTAATTTGTGGAAACAGATAAGTTTGGAGGACATCATAAAGTCTCTGGACTGGCCTTGGAGTGCATGCATTGGCCTTGGGCCAGCTTAGATGCTGATTCCTGTGCAATGGAGAATATACCCACATGCACATGAAAGACACAACAGCCAGCACACCTGAGCCAGCAGAGGATGCTGTGTCCCACTTCAGAAAATGGAAAGCAATTCCTTCTGCCTTGACAAGCTGGAGCCACAAGCTGTCTTTCCTGAGTTTTGCTGTCTTTTATGAGCTTTGGAGTCTGGGGACTCGTACTGGGGCCTGTCAGAGCTGACCTGAGATATACATGTTTCAGCCCCAAAGGCAGGTGGGGAGGGAGAAAGTAAAGGCTCCATACTAGTGTGGTGTGCAGTTGAGCCTGGTCTGGGGTCCTGCACATACACTCGCATCCCAGGTGGGCTGAGGGGTAAGGTCCCATGCCAGAACGCCTGCCAGAAGACTGGCTCTGGGGGCTTGTCTTTGACCTTGGGTCCCTGGTTGGTGGTCAGAGCTCCAACACAGTCACTATTTCTTGAAATGGTGTACTCCCTTGTTTTCAAAAACACTGATTCTCCTTGTGATCTTCCTATTTCATGTCTTCTCATTATTTTGTTTTATTGACTTCTTTCCCTCTATCTTCCATTTAAAAATTATCATTTTCTAGCCTTCCTCCATTGTCATGATGACAATTGGAGGTTTTTTTTTCTAAGTGGTAAGTAAATAACTCTCATGATATTAGGTATAAAACTAAAGCTCTTATATATTTTGTCATGGTGCCTGAGATAGAACCAGGAGGGCTTGAATTGGCCTGACTCAAAATTATCCTATTTACTTTGCCCTGACAGATAATGTCTTCTACTCAGACAACCATCATTGTTAATAGGACCAGGCATCCTTGAATAGTTGAATCCTGGTTCCTGTTAGCACATGAAATTACTCAAACATGCTGATCACATTCCTTGATGCAACCCCCCAAAAACCAACATTCTCTTGTTTTTATAAAGCCTGTATCATGCATCCCCTGATAGCACACTTTGTCTCTGAAATTAAATGCATATGATCTTGCATGGCATGCTGTGTCTTCCTTTCTTGGGCAGCGAGTATATGTGAAAATAAATCACTGTAACCTTTCCATTGTCCAGTTTTCTGTGACTGTCTACTTCTAAAATCCTAGAATGGTGCTTTCTTCACCATCGTTGTGGTGAACAAGAAGACATTAAAACACTTTTGTAAGCCTTTTCCTATTGTAATTGAAAATCAATTTTCCCAATTGTATGGTTGGGTGAAACTGTTAGAGCAGTTTTAATTTTAACTGTGTAAATAATGCACTGAGTGACCTTTCTCTCATTATTTACTTTCTTTTCCCCTTAGAAAATCCATGTATTTCAATTTCAATGTTAATAACGTAAAAAAGATCATTTTTATGAAAGTTTACAGTTTGCAAAATTTTTAGATATGCTTAATTTAAAAACAATTATAGTAACTCTAAAGTAACTTTTATTACCTTCATTTTTTGTCATTAGTACTACTTCTTTTTATTTGAGAGGGGAAAAATAGAAAAAGAGAGATAGAGAGCCAGAAACACAGAGAAAGAGACAGGAAGAGAAAGAGAGCTGAGAGAGAATTTTTCTACCTATCAGATCAATCCTCAAATACCCACAACTGGATCTGTTTCAGGCCAAACAAAGAGCTCAAAAGCCAAAGTATCGCTTTGGGGTATCAGTGTATTCACAAAGTGCCTCCCAAGGTGTGCATTAGCTAAAATCTCGCAGCAAAAGTGGAGCCAGGATTAGAAAACAGACAGTTTAATACGGGACAGCAGAGCACCAAGTGTGTGAAATGGCACCCCAACCAGAATGCAAGTCTCATGACTTTAGATCGGATTATTTCTATTGGCACTGGCACTGTTAAAACAGTATGCCAAGGAAGAGATGCATGTTTTCTTTAAAATTTCAATCACTTCCCTCTCTAAAGAAACAGTTCCAACTAAAATATCAATATATATACATTTGTGTATATCTTCTTTTAAATTGTGCCTAGATCTAATAGGTAAACTCCAATATGAAACTTTATTTTTTAACCATCATTTCAACATAAAACTTGGCTTGGCAGAGACTAGTCAAAATAAATGATGCAAAATATAGTTTAACATTTCCCCAAGTGGCACGTAAGTCTTTCAACAACTTACCAAGGAGAAGGAAGATACTTTAGGGACAAGGAAATGAATAGTGATCAGTTGAGGAGTCATCTGCGATCATGGCTTTCACCTTTCTAGGACAGGGCTTCCTATACGAACTCTTAATGTTGAGAGAGGGATGGAATGTGTTCCAGGAGGCACCGTATGCAGTGTGTAAATCAGATCTGAAAGGCTCTAGGAGACAAAGAATTCAGAATAAAGAATGTCAGTATATGAAAACTGAATTGATAATATCTTTGATACAAAGTAAAAGATCTCAGTGGAAAACTCTATCCTAGGGGCAATAACAAGGTGGGGTCTACATGAAAATTGTGACATTCAGTCAACATCCTGGAGTACGATTGGCCTTCTAGGGAGAAGAACACCATGGCAAGGGAAGGTTGATGACACGATATCAGAAGTCACATGTAACAAATCTCTGCTTGAGTTCAGGCCATGCACAACCTTCACTTGCACCATGTGCCTCTGTATCTGGGTATTCAAGTCTATTCTTGGCAATGTCATTAATAATAAACATAAATTTAAGAGTTTCCTTTAGTTCTATTAAACCAATCTAAGTAGGATCTCCTGGGAAATTTTACTTTGTAACAAGAGTGGATGGAAATTCTGAGTGCTGTGCAAATTTACTACTTGAAACTACCATGTTAAATAGAGGGAAATCAATGAAACTGAGTTCTTTATATGTGAGATATGTACACAATCAGGTTATTTGCCGAAATGAACTTAATTAAAAGGCTGCAAATATATATGTATATGTATGTATACATACATATATAAAACACATATGTGTTCGTACACCCTAGAGTCTTGAGAAGTTGGTGAGGAAATGGGCTAAGTATGGTTATTGCTAATTCAAATGATTTAAAATTCACAAATAGTTTCTGAGAACATCCATTTCCATGAATTTTTTAAAGATCCCTCAAGCACCTAAACCTCAAAAACACTTTGAATTAAAATAAACTTGTTTGATTTCATTTTTCTGAAGACATTTTTGAGGGGTCTGTGTATGTGTGTATGTGAGCGTGTCCACGGATGCATGTGTAGAAAGAGGAAAACAATAGCTTCCACAGAGCAGATGGAGAAATACTGTGGATTTTCAATCCAATAGTGTATTGAATTTAGTTATTAATAGTTTGCTTCTGTATCAAAGATGTTCCTCAGCCTGCACATTGCTTGATAACATTTGAATTTTATTGAAATCCTCCAGAGAATTCTTTGATCAATTTTCTTAGAAATGAATTGAGTCTGCCCTTTTACAACTAGCCTCTACATTCTTGACTGGTAGGCACATAATTTTTTCCACTCTATTCTCCAAGTGTCTGAGATATAATCATGTTCTTCCAATCAGCATTTTGAACAAAAAGCTACAGCAGGCTTTTACTGCATCTCTCAAGGTTAGTTCTTGTAATTTGGCTGATTGGAAAATGTATTAACTTCCTCTTTCCAAAATGCACTCAGGTGTGCAGAATATAATTTCTATTCCACACTGTAGAATAAAGGAATTAATGTGAAACAAAATAAAGTTCTTACAGCCAGAACAATATAACAAACTTAGCATAATTCTAGTTGAGATTTGGCTGCAAATATATCAGCTACATAGAAATACAGATGTTGAGTATTTCTTAGTCAATATTCTTTAAAATATGACCAGTATCAATTCTGAAAAGTGCCTTAGCATAACTTTTTGATTAGCATTTTAACAGTCATGTCATTTATATACTTAACAAATGTATATAAAATATTTGTCAAATTATATTTTTAGGCCCAAAACATATGGCCATGAACAAAATACACATACAATTATCACTTTCATGGAAATTAAAAGCTACCAAGTTAATTTAAAGGTAAATATGTGCAAGAAATGATAAAGGTTAGTCGTAAGCTTAAATGTTTTAATCTAGAAGTTAGAACTCACTACAAATCTGTGCTGAAAATTCTTATTTCTTTATGTTACTAACTTTAAAATGTATTCTATATAAATAAATTTGTAGTGAGAAAGAATTCCTAAACCATACTTATTTCTGGGCCATGTGATTTATGCAAAGGAGCTATTTTTAAGTGTAGAACTAAGGCAGAGAGTTGAAAGTTGGGTAAACTGGAATGTTGATTATTGTTTCAAGGACACGACAAATGAGTAGGCATATGGGTCAGATACAATAGACAGAATAGAAGGAGACAACATGAGAATAACATATTCAATAAGTAAGAAAATCAGTAAGAGAAAAGTTGTTTTCTGATTGTCAGTTCAATAGATGAAATTAAAAATTCACTGCCTTCAATAATATCTGGATATTTGCAGAGCAGAACAACAGATGGAAACGCCGTAGTTAATTTTTTTGATAAATCTTTAATAGGGAGTAGACATTATTACAGACAAGTTTTATCCACAACCTGGAGCAGCAGCATTTCATATTTGCAGGCTGATTGGAGTGCTAGTTCCTCTGTTTCTCATCCTGTTCACTACTAAGGTGTTGAGAAGCAGTAGATAATAGCTCAGGTTTTGAGACTCATTTGAGAGACCCAACTCAGGAGTTCTTGAATCCGGGCTTTATTCTGGATTAGTCCTGGTTTGTTGTGGCCATTTGTAGAGTGAATCAGTAGATGGAGGAAGATTCTGTCCCTTTGTCTCTCTCTCTGTCTTCCTGTGTGTGCTTCTTTTTAAAACATTAACACTAGGTTAGATCTTCTGTTTCAGGCAGAGAAATATCAAGAAATATCCACAACACTATACTTAGTAGGAAGTGAATTATCATAAGAATGTGATTCATTGTCTTTTACTGAAACTCAAAAACTAATTCCCCACATCTGATCACCATGAACATTGGTGTCTCTTGAGTTGGAAAATATATTCATTTCTCTTTGAAATGGATTTGTTTTCAATCTTCTGCTAATCATGACTTCTCTTTTGGGAGCAGATGAAATGTCACCTTTTCTATGAAACTGTAGTTCACATGTCTTCATTTTCATGGTACTTGACAAAGTTTCTGTTTTCTATTTAGATCATAGATTCCCCAAGGTAGAATTTGGATTTCTTATTTATCATTGTCTTCCCTAGTTCCACTAACAAATGCTGATTTGGGGTGAAGGCACATGGGGTTTGGTCTTCTTTCTGTCATTAACATAGAGAAATTACTACCCCTAGCTTTTTCTTCATCTAAAAATTAGGACTTCACTCCTGTCTTGCATGCTGTTTTTCCTTAATTTTTTTTATAGGTCTAGGCTTTTAGCTAATTAGGATTGATGTAATAACTTTTCAGCAACTGCAGCAGCGTCAAAATTGTGCTGATTCAATGATGGCTGCTCAGTGCTGAAGTTAACTACTTAAGCAAAAGAAGCCGAAAGTAGACTTATCATCTTTATTTGGAATTTAAATATAGGAAAGTTGTGAATATGGGATTTATATAGCACCAAAAATAGAGCACTGGGCCTGCAATTGAAAAGAGACATTTGAACTGTAATACACAGGGAAAAATGATTTTTTTCTAATTATATTTAAAAAGCTATTATGGAAAGCATTAAAGCCTTTCTGATAAATTATAAGCCCGATTTTGACTGTTAAGCCTTGAGTCATTATCACTGAACTAACAGTCCTCTGGATGGTTGATTGTTTCCAAATATGATTCCAATAATACCCCAGCTGGTGAGTTAACTTGGGAAGCAACACATTACAGCAATCTCGTCATGGCAGAATGTAAGTACATCTTTAAGTAAAGACAAAAAAAATTCAAATGGAAGAACAATATGAATAGATTTAAATGACAAATTTTCTTTTTGTGTATTTTATTTTGATAATCTTTACATAGTTGATCAGGGAGCAAAGGGTCAAGGGCCACAGGAAAGTGGGCAAAACCATTGCTTCCACATTATTATTATTATTTTTCTGTACCAGGGGTAAGGGGGGAGACAAAGAGAAAAGCCCCACCCAGCCTTCCACCCATCCCAGGTCCCCTAAGGGGGGCATGCTCTGAGGATCCCGTTAAAGTGGCTTTTACAGTTTTTTCAGAACTGATTTCAATAGTTCTGAATTGATGATGATCTTGCAATTTCAAGCATGATGAAATATCTCCAGAATCCACTGCCCAACATTGTTCATCCCCGAGTCTTTGCCTGCCAAGATTTCCACTGTCAACACATCGCTGGGGTAGTTGATTGATCCATCCTGTCCTCCGTCCTTTGCTGTGGCACCAGGTGCCCTCTTCATGCTCAGATTGACCGCCATATCTTCCGCGTGCACCTGGATATGCTGTCCACCGCTCCATCCCAGCCCCTAAGGAGGCCCAGCTCTGACACCTGCACTTCATGGTCAGACCATGGGATCTGCACTTCTCTTCATGAAATAACAAATTTTCAAAGAGGATTATCTTATTAGGAGTCCTTTCATTCGGGAGTAGACATGCATACAGCAACATGGCTTTGATTTGTAGTACATACTAGATTTTCTACCATTACTTATACCTACAATGCCATGATGCACTTAAATAGCAAAATGTTGGACTTGTGACTGTTGCTGAAGGAATATACCATTGTAATGGTATGAGGAAAAATGGTGCAGGGATGGGGAGGAAAAAGATGGAGGGAAAGGGGAGATTCCCTATAACTATAAAACTGTATCACTGAATATAATAATAACATAAAAATGAGAAAAGGGTTATTTTATTTGAAAGATAGTTATCAATTTCATTTTCAAATGATTTGTATATAAATAGAATTCGAAAGATGAGAAGGAAAAATAGGATATAATTTACTCCCGTGAAACTCACAAAATGATGAAATACAATATAAGTCATTGCAAAATACAAGAGTATCATACAGGAAATGGGATGTTGGTTCATCCTGGAAGAAGGAAGTCTTACTAAATCAGGGCCCTGTTGAAAGTTTCCCAGAAGATAGTGGTGAATAGAGAAGATTATCACATAAGAGACTAGGAAACATGTTCACTATTCACATTAACAGTTTACTGAAGACTCATTATGAACTCATCACTCTTTTAATGCTGGAACTTGAGTTTATAAGCCATTATAATTATACTGATTGCATAAGCTGTCAGTGATATCATGATTGTTTTAAGGTTAGACAGCTAATAATCTATAAGGGTTCTTCAAAACCGTGCTGCTTATACGAGATGATAGGCTGCATGCTTTGAAGTCTGCATATCATCCCCTCTCTATTCTAGTGGAAATTAACTTGGGCATGTGTATTCCTTCTTTCTTTTATGTATCTGAACAATCTTCATCACCTGAAACTGGCTGAGGCAGAATTTTAATCCATTTCTGCTTATCATCTCTATACCATTCCATTTCAACTTTGTTCTTGTTATCCTTGTTCCTAATTAAGATCTATTTCAATGGGAGTTAGTGACTTAGCTGAAATCTCAAAGTAAGTCATGGGAAGAGGCAAATACTTACATCTTGAGTCTGACCACAGGGCCAGCAGTTGAACCAATATTCTTATTCGTTGCTTTTCTACATTCAATGCAAAGTATTTATCAATGTAGCATTAGTTGTTGATACTTTCAAGAAAATTCTTTAATTATAGTTCAACCTTTTATTATCCCTTCTAATATTAGAAAGTTTCTGTTTGACTTTTTTGGGGAATAATTTTAAGAATAAGTAGTTTGATCCAAATTGATGTTTACTCATTCCAAAATTCATTTACTTCACTGAGTGATATGTTGAGCTCTGCCTGGGCAATGCAAAAGAGGGCCAAGGGAATCGAAGTGTGTCTATTTCTCAGGGGTTTTTAGTAAATATTTTTTAAGGACTAGAGAAAGTAATAACTGAGAAATCTCAAGCTTAAATTAAATACAAAAGGCTGTTCAAAAAAAGAAACAGAAAATATATATACTTCTTTCTCTTTTCAAAAAGAGGATATTTAATAACACATTATAAGATCCATTAATTGAAAGTGTAAAATTTAGTGTCTTTTAGATATCAGTTTAATGGTAACCAAATTGCAGAACATTTCATCATTCCAAAATGAAACCATGTCCATTGTCAGTCATTTCCTATTTCATCCCAGATGACGGCAACTGTGATCTTCTTATGGTCTCTGCAGATCCTCTGTATTACACATCTGGTATGGAAGGAATCATATATTATGACACATTTTGTGTCTATCCTGTTTTAGCTAGCATGATGTTTTTGATATTCATCAATGATTTGATCTCTGTCCATATTTGTACCTCATTCTTTGTAACAACTGAATAACATTCCTCATATGGAGAAAATTGGTCTAGTTGTATCAAATCAAAGTTTGATGCACATCTTTTTAGAAGACATGTTTTCTTCCTTTTTTAAGATTCATTTTTGTGGGATGTGTCATTTTTTTTATTATCATTTCATGATACAGTTCCATGGGCCTTGGGATTTCCCTTATCCCCATTCCAATGCCCCCGCCCCTCACTGAGTTCCCCTATATTATTACTATAGTATAGTTTTTCATAAACAATCATATATCTATCATTATGGGCATGGACAATGGCAGAGAGTCCAGCATCCTATTGTCAAGATATAGTTAATAATTTCACTAGTATTTTATCTTTAATCTGGAAGTAGAGATGCACACTGCATTGTATCCTCACATCTTGACATGATAGTCTCCATTACATTTTCTGTATATCCCTTAAATGAAAAGCCACAATACAAAATTAACAACAGGAAGAAAAATAGAAATTTACAATGCCATGAGGTTCTCAAGAGTTTTTGATAGTTCTACAGTCCTAAATTGCTGTCGATCCAGCCACTCTAACAGCGTTGAAATCCCTCCAGAATCCACTGGCTGACGTAGTCCACCTTAGAGACTCTGTCTGCCCAGATATTCACTGCCAACACTTGAAAGCAGATCGGGTTTGTGGAGGGAAGGAGAGATAGAAAGATCTTTCATCTGCTGATTCCCTGCCCGAATGGCAGCAAAAGCCAGAGCTGAAATGATCCAAAGCTAGGAACCAGAAACTTCTTCCTGGTCTCTCCCTTGTGCATGCAGGTTCCCAAGGTTTTGGCCATCTCCACTGTTTTCCGATTCCACAAGCAGGTATGATAAAAACTGGTATCCATATGGGATCCTGGCACTTGCAATGCAAGTATCTAACCATTGAGCCATAGCACTGGGCCTAAGACAGATTTTATTCTTTTGAGACATGTAGTGGAGTAGAGAAATCTTCCATCGACCAGTTGGTCCCCAAGTATCCATAATGATCCCTGAGTAGGTTGAAGAGAAGTCAAAAGCTCATCCCAGATCTCAGACGTGGGTGGCCGGAAACCAAGTGTTTTAAGTATTATCCACTGATTCCCATGGCACACCTTAGTATGAAGCAGGTTTTAATTTTCAAGTAGAATTTAGTACACCATTAAAAATAATAACTTAGAGAAAGCCATGGACAATAATTGTTCACTAAATATTAGTAAATGTTGCTATCTTGCAGTGATGGACTTGGTGTGCTGAGCCCAAATAACACGCATTGACTCTGACTGATGGTCAATAGCTGAAGTTTATTAATGGCATCAGACTTTATAGACCAAGGGTCATATAGGATAAGTGAGGAGCTATTGATATTAAATATAGAACCCATCAACTGTTTCTATACTCTGGATCTCTTTTGTGTTGTATGTTCCACCAAGTGTTCTCATTCAAATGCTGTCCACTCAGCTGTTCTCATACAAATGATACCCATTTAGCTCTAGGAATGGTACACACTCAGTTGTTCTCATATAGTTATTATCCTATCAATAGTAATCCTGTACTCGTTGATCTTGTAGGGTCACAATGTCCTTCCACAAGAAAAGCTTTCTCATTTAAAAGAATAATTTAATGAAAAACTCTTGGTAAGCATTAAATACAAATATGAAATATGTGTGCTTCTGATCCTATCCAAACGGCATTACATTATCTACTTAGCTTTCTTCAGCTATGGCTATTTTCTCCCCCTCATTTATTATGAAAAATAAAGTGAAAAATAATTGGAATTAGTTGGAAAGATAGAATTTTTTGGTATAACTTGGTTATATGGTCCTTATCCTAAAACTGAAATCAGAAAAAAAAAAAAACCTTGAAATATATATTAAAATAAGAAAAATTGGGGCCTGGTGCGATAGTGTAATGGTTAAGGTCCTTGCCTTAAATGTGCCAGGATACCATTTGGGTGCCAGTTCTAATCCCGGCAGCTCTACTTCCTGTCCAGCTCCCTGCTTGTGGCCTGGGAAGGCAGTCCAGGATAACCCAAAACCTTGCGACCCTGAACCCTCTTGGGAGATCTGGAAAGAAGTTCCTGGCTCCTGGCTTCAGATTGGTGCAGCACCGGCCATTGCAGCCGCTTGAGGAATGAAGCATCGGACGGAAGATCTTCCTCTCTGTCTCTCATCCTCTCTGTACATCTGCCTTTCCAATAAAATAAATCTTTTTAAAAAAATAATAAGAAAATAGTTCATAATATTAACAGATTTTAGTTTGATAGCATTGTTTCCAGTGTGTCTGTTGTACTCAGAAAATGATTGTATATGCATGCATAGAGAGGATGCAAAATGTTCACCCAATGCAAACTTCATAAGTTATTCAATATCAATAACAATGAGCATCGTTCTTGCAATGTAGAGAATTAAAATGAGATCTTAAAACAAAACCATAGCAAATTCCTAAATGAAAAATCTTCATGTTTTCTTTTTATGACTGAGTTAAAACTGTTAGCATAATTAGTAATAAACTAAAATCATAGTATTTTAGTATATTTTACTGATAATATGAATTTCTGAAAAACAGGAAATGACTAACTCAAAGTGATCACTAACTTTGATCAATTGTAATCCTTGCCACAACAAATTTCTGTCAACCTGATTTGTAGCAAGTATGTAATGTACAATTTAATTTTAAAATAAATTTCATGTACATGACTGCTAGAATATTTATAAAGAAAATGTATTCAGATGAGCTTAAATATAAAATATTAAGCAATAACCTTGAGAACGTTCCTGTTAAAATTTTAAAATGTTTTTGAAAGATAGGAATATTTAATGAATGGACATCATGCCATGTTTTTAATTACTTCTCAGAAAACTGAATAGTAACACAATGTCAGTTCCTAATCTGGTAACTTTATATAAGATTAATATACAACTTTCTCTGGAAGCCCTTCTGAAAATTTCAACAGTGAAAAACCTAAACTGTCTTATCTGATGGTCTGAAGGAAGCACACCCCCATTTCCTGCCCTTGGCCATCAGACTTGCTAATAGCTTCCTATGTTCTCAGGCCCTTACCTTCAGTCCAAGAATGACATGAATGCTTCTGCTCCTTCCCTGCACTTTGTTCTTGAACTGAGCCACCCAACTGAGTTCCTTGGTTCCCATTTTCAGTTGACACACTATGATATTTCATAGACTTTGTAATCACATGAGAAAATTCCTGCCTTATGTACCCTCTTTTTCTGACTGTGCATCTATATATGTATCTAGGTATCCAATTCTCCATCCATCCTATTGTTTCTGTTTCTCTGGAGAACTCTAACCAATACAATGACATATTACATGAAAGGGAGATTATATTTCTTAGTGTTATTGAGCTGGTTTTGAACAATACAAGACCCATGTGGACGTTTGAAAACTTATTACAATATACCGTGTGCTTTGAAAACACTATGGGGACAAATTGAAAACATTGTGTTTCAAAAATTTGAAAACATTATGAGGTCAAATTGAAAACATTATAGGGAAAACTATAAGGAGACAAAGAGAAAATGAAGAATGAATATGAAATGAATAGTGATATGGACTATGATCACCGTGTTGTAGTAAGAAATATAAAACTGATCATTTATTTGAAATTTGGAGCTAAAAATATTAGTTCATGAATCATTTTTGAAGTGTAAGGTGAAAAAAAGGATTATATGAATTGAAATTTAATCACAGAAGTATGATTTTATTAGTTAGCCATCTAGAGAGAGAAGATTAACCATTTGAGTGATCAATATGGTCCAAAGAGATTTGCAATTGGATGCTATCAACATATGGATAGGGCACAAAGTCATTGAAATTGATAAGCTCATAGAGAATGAACAAACCAACAACAACAAATAATAGGTGCTTGCAAGAAGCTATTAGAACTCAAATGCTTACATACTGCATTGTATTTTCACATCTGGATATGATCATCTCTATTACACAGCTACCATATATCTCCTTAAATAAAAAGTCATAAAATAAAATCAACAACAGGAACAAAAATAGAAATTTACAACAACATGAAGTTAAATAATATGCTACTGAATGACTGATGTGTCACTGAAGAAGTGAAAAAGAAAATCAAAAACCTGCTTGAAGAACATGATGCAATTCCATAACCTAAGAGTCAGTGAAGAATTTAAGAGGAAAGAAACTATTTTGAAGAAACGAAAATAAAAATAAGAACATCAAAACCTATGAAATGTAGCAGAAACTGTATTGGAAGGGGCATTGAACTTGTATTTTGTAAGGAGGTTCCCTTGCATCAGAGAGAACATAAGATATTAGTCTTTTCGGGATGGATTTAATTCAGTGAACATATTGGTTCCAAACTGGGGACATCTGGATGCAAGTGGAAGAATTTCATTCTTTTTAATAGCTGAGTGGATGTATTACATGGAATAAATGTATTTATTTCCTCTTTGGGGGAAACAAAATATACCTAAGTGAACATTATAAATCTAAGATCATGTGTTTTGTATTTCAAATATGGAGTCACAATGGCCAGACTCAATCAAGTCCCAAATGTTTACTTGAAATCAGTCAGATAAGGTACTTCAACTTTTCCCTGGATAAGTCTTAAATAATTACATGTAAATATTATGTGCATACATATAAATTCTTTTAAAAGTGTATTAAGAACATGTGTAGTTAAGAAGATAAGTGCAGTGTCAACAAAAAAAAAATTACTAGGCTGCACTTTAAAATAAAAGCAATTCTTTCTTTCAAAAGCAGTTGGGGAATATTGGAGAGGGGACCTGTGGCATGAAGTGTGAGGATGTTTTCACGGAATTAAGTAGACTATATTTTAAAGGAGCAGTTTCCACCCAGGTTCCTACTGAAATTAGAGAACAAGATTATGAGAAGCACTCAGTCCTGATTGGTTAATATTCAAAACTGAAAACAAGGGTCAGGCACAATAGCTTGGTGGCTAAAGTCCTTACCTTGCATTGGCCAGCATCCCATATGTGCCCCTTTCGTGTTTTGGCTGCTGCACTTCCCAACCAGCTCCCTGCTTGTGGCCTTGGAAAGCAGTCAAGCATAGCTCAAAGCCTTAGGACACTGCACCCTCATGGCAGACCTGAAGGAAGCTCTTGGCTCCTGGCTTCAGATTGATTCATCCCTGGCCATGGCGGCCACTAGGGCAGTGAACCATCGAATGGAATCTGACTTTTCAAAAAAAATAAATAAATCTTAAAAAACAAAAACAGAAACTTAAAGCAGGTCAGTTTTGGATAGTGAAGTAGCGATTCTTAGAGGCTAGTTATCTCAGCAGCTCAAACAAAAACAGCAAAGTGGCCTGTTTTACTTATTTTAATTTTTAACATTTATGAACTTTGTTAAAAATGAACAAAATCTGTGGGTTTTTTCTTATTTTAACTGATTAAAAATCGGATCATTGAACATGAATATTTGGCACATCATTACTTTAAGACCTTTTCCTAGTGAGACAAAATTATACATGATTTAAGAATATGTATATAATATTAACACATAACAATTTGAAACCAAGTATTGACATAGTTTCAATTTAGTATCGAAGGTGATTGCTTTTTATAGAGTTTGTGAGGTTGTTATGGCTGGATATTCCAGAAAGACATAATTTTTAGGAGTCACATCCATATTGTCAGAGTTTTATTTTGCACCTACGAATATCATAGCATCCTGCTCATAGAAAGATATATAGGCTATTAAATGGAAAATGATTGAAGAGGAATAAATTGTACTTATAAATACATCTGAAGTTATCCAGAAGATTCTAAGAATTTCAGTTAGTTCTTTGTACTTAAATTTCTTAATAATTTAAACCTATTATCAGTTGGGAAAAGCAGGTCCTACGTATGTCACTTACATTGTCTGGTAATTGTGCCCAACTCTTACAAGAAAATCCATTTGCATCTGGTAATAATACAGAAATTATTGAAAGCAAGCGGTATCCTGGACTCCTTCACAATGACTTTCCTTGGAGGTTAGACAGATATTTAATGTAAAGTCTACAATGAAAACTGAAGCGAAAAATGGTTAAATCAAGGAAAAACTGAAGGACACACAAACCCAGAAAGACAAAAGATTAGATAATCTAGCAGATCAAATAAAATAATAAATTTAGAGTCCCGTGTCACTAGAAAACAATATCATGCATAGATGTACTTTCTTGCAATTAATTTTGTAATTAAAGATTGCCAATAATATTTCTGAGCAGTCTATTCTGTAATATAATAGCATTAGAGTTATTAGAAAACTTTCCTGTCTCTTACCATTTAAAACTCATGTATTGTATTATTATAAGATATCAGGAATATTAAAAAACCTTTTTTTCTTGTAGTTTCATATTTTTGTGTAATTAGATACATTAGAGTTACGTAGTATTCCTGTCTTTATCCTCTCCTCTGATTCTTTCTCCCCATCCCAGAAGATGTGACTCATTTGGTTAGTGAGTTACGAAGAGAAGCTGCGGATTCCAGCACGGCATCTTTCTTTCTCCCAAGTTGCTGTATCTTTCTGCTAGTGAAAAGCAAGGGCTATTCTTACCTGCTATTTAGTTTAAATTTAGGGTTCCTAGAATATTCCCTGAATTGGTTTAGACAACAGAGAGAACTAAGATAGTCTTAATAGGCCATTTAGTGTTATTTATACTCACCATCCAAAATAGCTTAATCAATAATAATGCAAATGAAATTGTAATGTGAAATCATTACCTCTTGCTTCCTGAATTTTTCCATGCCTTGTGAACAGGAATGGCATGGAAGTGGCATTATATATTGAGTGTTAAAGCGTAAAAAATTATGCCAAAATATCGTTGGTTATTCTTCTGTTCATATGCATTTGGACCATAACATAAAGACAAAGAAAATAAACAAAAATAGTAATAATTTCTCTTGCTGCTTTGATGAGATACCATGAATTTTAATTGTCACAAGTAGTAGTTGTATAGAACTCTCTCATTCTATGAGGTTTGCATTACTCTGATACAAAAGCCAGAGTGCCCCTGAAAAATCATAAAAAACACTACAATCGGTACATCTTACGAATGTTTGCAAACAATTATCAGTAAAATACCAGCAAACCAAGTCCATTAGTAAATTTAAAAAAATAAGAAAATCTTTTTTTAAGATTTATTTATTTTTATCAGAAAGATTTATAGACAGAGAGAGAGAGAGAAATCTGTCCAATGGCTCACTCCTCAAGTGGTCAGAGCTAAACCATTCTGAAACCAGGAGCCAGAAGCTTCTTCCGGGTTTCCCACATGGGTAGAGGGTCCCAAGGATTTGGGCCGTCCTGTACTGCTTTCCCAGACCACAAGCAGGGAGCTAGATGGGAAGTGGAGCAGTTGGAACAGGTAGCTAAGACAGGAACAATGCCTGTTTGGGATCCCAGCATTTGCAAAGGAGAGGATTAGGTAATGGAAGGAGCAAGCAAGCTTGGGGTTTTGCCACCCATCTCAGATACCCAGATTGAGATATGTGCTCCTAGTTTGGGCTGGGCCAATCCCTGGACAGTGTAGTAAAGGATCAAATGGAAGATATCTTTCTGCCTTGCTAGCTCGCTCACTCTCATTCTTTTTCTTTCCCTGTCTCTTTCCATTTTTCTATTTCTATCTCTTACCTTCCAGTTTCAGATAAAAATAAATGGCTAAACGTTTTAAAAAGAAGGGGAATCTAAGTAGATCCATGTAATATTTAAATCCACAAAAATATTGCCAGGAGTATAAAGAAAATGTAGTATCTTCGGATACCTAATAATGTGTATTATTTCCACTGAAAATGTTGATTGTGGGCTGAGAAAAATTAAAAGAAGAAATTATCACTTACTGAAAGTCACTGTATTATTTAAATATGACATTTTTTGTTTAAATCTGTATGTAATGCAAACAAATGATCCAAAATCCCTAAAGAAACATTTGTGGTTAACTTTAATCAGCATGTAAACTGCGGAAACAAGAAACTTTGTGGAGTTTAATTTCAGAGCTAAGCAGAATTATACAGAAAATCCCTCCTGTAATGCATATTGTTGTAAAAGTCATTCTAAAGAAATGGGTAAATGACTTTTTCTGCCTTCATTAACACTGTTCTGAAATGAGCTAGACCTCTTGTTTCTGAGTGGGCAGTGAGGGTGGGATCAAGGCTAGCAACTGAGTATAACTTACAGATTTCCAGAGTTCAATGGAAAAATGTTAACCTGAAGATGGGAACAAATACTATAGCATCTGAACCACAGGGAAGAGTATTTCACTGACATTTCCAGAAGTATTAAAATAATTTGCTTTCCTCTCCCAACAAAGTATAAAGGAGAGATTTTTCAGCATATTAGGAAAATGATTCTCAGAGGATTGCTTTTCATTACTTGGAGTGAAGAACACATTTAGTATAAAATATTGCTTCACAAAGCAGAAAAAAAGAAAAAATAGAAGCTGTTGTCCCATATACTCATAGTGACTCTTCGAAAGTTTACTATGTAAGGAGCAAAAACACTCTACAGTTCTAAATTTATGATAGAAATACTACAATTCATTATTATTAAAGTGTCCAAAAACGAGGGAAGGAAACATATAGATGATTTTTGTGCCAGTTTAGATCTTACATTATATGAAAATATTCTGCATTTAACAATACCAAATTCCTATTAATGCCTAAACATACAACATCCTTAAACAAATCATTCTTTGTGTGTAAGTTTTCTTCAGAAATTTATTTTCATTTTTCTGATTTTTAATTTTGCTTGCAAAACACAATGGATACAACATTCTATCTGAAGCCTGTCCTAACTGTTGTGTAGAATTTCACATTCAATCAATGGTAATCTTAAGCTGTTAGAAAGTGTCAGAATTTTGGGCCCAGCGCAGTGGCACAAGTGGTTAAGGTCCTAGCCTTGCACGCCTGGGATCCCATATGGGCGCCAGTTCTATCCCGGTGGCCCCGCTTCCCTTCCAGCTCCCTGCCTGTGGCCCGGGAAGGCAGTCGAGGACGGCCCAAAGCTTTGGGAACCTGCACCCGGAAGAGGCTCCTGGCTTTAGATTGGCATAGTATCGGCCTTTGCGCTCACTTGGGGAGTGAATCATGGGACAGAAGATCTTCCTCTCTGTCTCTCCTCTCTGTATATCCGCCTTTCCAATAAAAAATAATAAAAATAAATCTTTAAAAAAAAAGAAGAAAGTGACAGGATTTGTAGAAGCAATAGTTTATTAGAGTGTCACATGACATTTCATACTGGTTTCAAAAACTTGAAATATTTTCTCTAATATTAGACTGAATTTTGCCTTTTTAAAGCTGCATGTGGAGAAATTTAAATCCTTCTTGCACATATAGCACCTGTGTCTCCAAAATTGTCATGCTTTCTTCAATAAGGTTATTATTCCAATCCCTTAACTTTTCCTTTAATGGTACCTCTGTGGCTTATCTCCTACCCTCTGTGAAATAATAAGAAAAGTTCTGTTAATGCAACCAGTGTATTATGAGAAATATGCTTCTGTTTCAAAATGTTTTTACTCAACGCATATACTGTTATTTGACGTATTTATTTTTATTGGAAAGGCACATCTACAGAGAGAAGCAAAGACAGAGAGTAAATCCTTCCATCAGCTGGTTCAATCCCCAGATTGCTACCATGGCTGGAATTGAATTGATTCAAAGCCAGGAGCCAGGAGTCAGGAGCTTCTTCTGGGTCTCCCACATGAATACTGGTTCCCAAGGCCTTGGGCCATCCTCACTGCTTCTCTGGATGGAAAGTAGAGCAACCGGTACGTGAAGTGGTGCCCATAAGGGATTTGGGCATTTACAGGTGAAGGGTTAGCCTGCTGAGACACTGCTCCAGACTTCCCCCTCCGCATATTTATTTTTATTATATTATTATTATTATTATGATACTTTTCTATAATATTTTTGAATTGTCTTAGTATTAATGGGAAAGATTTCACTTCACTCAACACTGAAGTGAGGTCAGAGCCACTGAATTCTCTGCTGTAAGTAACTAAGAGCCCTTACCATTTCAGTTCAGAAATAACAATGTTCCAATTCATGCAATAATGAAAACTTGAAGCTTGACAAATCCTTCTCTCTTAACTTAAGCCTGCTTCAGGGCACAGAAAGCCTGCAAGGAAATAAAATTAGCATGTCTGCCTTTTTCCCTCCTCCAGGCTGTACATGTTACAGATGTATCAGTGGGTTGTCAAAGCCAAGGGACACATCTTAAAAAGAGCAGATAGTTATGCAGTACTAGAGCTCCCTTGCTTGTGGTGTTCTGCGATAAAGTGATGAGATTCAACTTCTTATTTATGAAAAATTTAATATTTAATGCTTGGCCAGAGGAAATTCTTGGACATTACAAAAGACATTTTTTATGGTTTTCTTTTACTCTGTGATAACTATAAGATTAAATGAAAGCATTTTTAAAAGATTTTACACATTTATTTGAAAGGTCTAATTATATAGAGAGAAGTAGAAAGATTTTCTGCTGATTCAGTAACCAAATGGCTGTGTTGATCAGGGCTTGGCCAGGCAGAAGCTAGGAGCCAGGAACTCCATCTCAGTCTCCTACATAGGTTAGAGAGGGCTCAGGTACCTGGACAAGCTTCTGTTGGTTTCCCAGGTGCATTGGCAGAGAAATGGATCAGAAGGTTTCAAGTCTGTTCTCATATGGGATGCAGCATTACAAATGGCAGCTTAACACATGTTCCTGGAGTTTTTGTCCAACTAAAAGCATATGAATTTAAGGCTTTATAATTATTAAGTAGTTGTCTGCTTTTCACAATAAAGACCTGACTACTTGACTTTCTCTAACAAGAACCCTGATGACAAGACAAAATAATCTCTTCATCAAGACACTAATAATTGAGTTACTAATATAATTGTTGCTTGATGACTGATGAAATCAATTGAAAGCCAATGTGATAGAGCACTAGCATAGCGAATAGCTTCAGACAAATGTCCTGTATCATCAGTAGTCTGAGAATGCCTGTAGACCTTTGAGAGTGTCTAGAAATAAAGTCTAAAATTCTCCTGGTAACAGTCTCCTTTGATCTTTAGCCTAGTCACTTCACAACTCAGCGCATCACCAAGAAGTAGAGTTTGAATGGACCTGCTATCCTGCATTGGATCACTCCTGAAATGCCCGCGATTGCTGGGACTGAGCCACCTTAAGCAAAGTACCTATGAAATTAGTATATTCTAAAGGTTAAATGTTACTAACTTCAAAAATATAACTGCATTCAAAAGTACATAACCAAATTTTCTGTATTTATTTTGGCGTCCATTTTCACGCAGTTTGGGCCAGTGGAGCTCTATCAGTCACCTCCAATATCACACTGACATAATTCCATGAATATAGATATATTTTTCAAATTGTAACATTACTATGTTTTTCTTTTCCACTTTTAACATGTTATGCTTATTATTATTTAAAGTGCATGTTCTCTTTCTTACACTATTCTACTTAACAAAAGCTAGTTGCTATTGTATCAGATGATCAGAATGTTTGGCCAAGCTTACGTGGAGCTGAAAAGCCTTAAGACCTGATTACAGAAGGGTGGCACCAACAGCCAACCACAGAGAAGGGAGCAACTCTTGACCACAATACCATCTCTTTCTTTTTTTTTCCCCAGTTATTTATTTTATTTTACATTTTATTATTATTATGATCATTTTATGATACAGTTCCATAGGCTCCTGACATTTCCCTTATTCCCTGCCCAATTCCCTCTCCCCCACCTAGTTCCTCTATATCATTACTAAAATATAGTTCTTCATACACAGTCATATGTCCATCATTGCGGGCATGGACAATGGCAGAGAGTCCAGTATCCTATTGTCAAGATAGAGTGAACAGTTTCATTGTAAGTCCATCTTGGTCTAGAAGTAGAAATGCATACTACATTATATCCTTACATCTGGATGTTAGTCTCCATTTCACAGCTACTGCACCACCCCTCAAATGAAAAGTCATAATACAAAATCAACAATAGAAAGAAAAATATAAATTTGCAATGCCATGTAGTTAAATGACATGTTACTATATATGAGAGCCTACTACTATATATCCCCTTAAATGAAAAGCCACACAATAAAATCAACATCAGGGAGAAAAAAGAAATTAACAACACCATGAAGGTAAATAACATGCTACTAAATGACTAACATGTAGCTGAAGAAATGAAAATCAAGAACCTTGTTAAAGAAAATGATGCTACTGTATGATCTGTGAGTCATTGAATGATTTAATCAAAAGAGAGTATTTTGAAGAAATGAAACTAACCAAAAGCAACAAAACCCATGAGGTATAGTTTCCACTGTTTTTTCTTGGTGAAGTGTATCTCTTCTAGAGAATAAATAGATGAGTTTTGTTTTTTAATCCAGTCTACTAATCTATGACATTTGATTGAGCTTAAGCCATTTACATTTAGAGTTTAATATATGGGTGGTACATTGGTCCTGTCATTTTGGGAATGGGTTGTTCATTGGTTTACTCTTCTGTTGTCATTTTACTGGGATGTTCTTCCCTTTTGTCTTTGGTTTTGGTGGGTGCTATTTCTCTTCTCTGTCAAGAGAACATCTTGAAGTATCATTTGTAGGGCAGGTTTGGAAGAGGCAAATTCTTTTAACTTTCCTTTACTGTGGAAGAATTTTATTTCATTTTCAAAGACAAAAGAAAGCTTTGCTTGATATGTTCTCCTAGGCTGACAATTTTTTTTTCTTTTAAAATCTGGAATATGTCACTCCATTCTCTTCTTGCCTGTATTTTTCTGTGAGAGATCTCCTGTGAGTTTAATTGGCATTCCTTTATATGTCAGTTGATTTTTTTTTTCACGTGCACATTTAAGGATCTTTTCCTTATGTTCAGTTGAGGAGAGCTTGATGATCATGTGTCTTGGTGAAGATCACACCAGGGACAAACTGTTAAGTTAAATGCCAGAACCACCTGGAGCGTGCACAATCCAGAAGTTGGAGTGGCCTAGTAGGGAAGATAGTGGGCACCTCCCTTGTGGGTAACCGCTCCCACTGGAGAGCATGAAAATCAGGAGAGGGGCAGGGGTAGCTAGATAGAAAGGCACGCAACAGCATGTGTGTGGGCTGGATGTAGACTGGTTGGTTCTAACTAGGCTTCAATGCCCATTGACAAATACCAGAACTTAATGGGATGTGGGACAGACTGAACAACCCTGCGGTACATACTGGCATGCATGGGAACTAGGGAAAGGAGCAGGCCTGGAGGGGGTTATGGGGAGCCGCCCCAACTAGGCTGCAGCTCCCACTGTTTTGTGTGAGGACTGAGTATGAAGTGGGCAGGATCAAGCTGGACCAGAATACCCATTGGTTCAAGTGGATGACAGGGCTGGAAACAGAACTGACCCAGCTGAGACCGGTCACATTAGGCAGGGCCATGACATTAACAAGCACACTAGAGAACCATATCCGGGGGAAGATTCTGTGGGGGATACGTGGGCCAAACCCTATAGATATTCTAGCCCCACAGGTTTGTTCAAGAGATAGAGTGGTGATGGACTAAGCTAGGTGTGACCAAGAAGCCTGCCATCAATCACAGATTAAAGGACCGACAACAGTCGGTGTGCATCCTGAATACGGTGTGGGGTGGGCCGGGCTGCAACGTTCACCAGCTCATGCAAGGCCAAAAGGAAGGCCAGGCTATGCTGGGCACTGGCCTAAAACCCAGTGGCATGTTTGAAAACTGGGTCGGGAAGGGGATCAAGTGGAGAAGCTTGGGAAACTTCCCTGGCGAGTCATAGCTCCCACTGGAGAACATATGGTCCAGGTCTGGGGGTTGGACAAGATGGGCAAAGTAGCTCCAATTGCTAGCTAATGTATGGGTTTGTAATGGAATGGGGTGTACTGGGCAAAACTGAGCAAACCTTAGCCCATACATAAAATTAGAAACCAGAATGGAGCACAAGACATGCCAGCTATGTTCTTGCACCTACTGATCTGTGTGAGCCAGGGACGCTAAGCCACAGCATCTAGGGCAGGGGTCTTGACAGGTGAGGGGCTGTGCCAAGCTGAGTCAGAGCAACAACTGGCATGCTGAACACTGGCTGGGAATAGACCTGAATGGGGAGCTAAGGTGACAACCCTAACTGGGTGGAGGTTCCCACTAAGGGGCACACAAGCTGGAATGGGGCTGTGTTCTGGTCAGGATACAGTTGTAATCTCCCTTGGCACAAGTGTGGACTGGGACTGAACACACTGGGCTGTGCCAGACTGCAACACCTTCTGGTGTCCTGGAGGACCAGGGTAGATGTGGGACAGACTAGGCTAGGTCTCAATCCCTACTGAGCCATGTATGAGCTGTATGTGGGTATGGATGAGCCATGGCTAGGCTGAAACATCCAACAGCAAGAACCAGAATGGGTTGAAGGCCAGTCAGGAAAAGCCACTGTTCCTTCTAGGACAGGAGGTAAACTGAGTAGTGATGGCTTATGGACCCACTGGTATGTGCGAAATTTGGCATTGGGAGAGGTTCTGATGGAGGAGCTTGGGCAACTCCTCTGGCAGGACATAGACCCTGTAGGTAGGCACAGGAAGCACAAAAGGAAACAGCTCAGAACAGGTCATGGAAAGTGTCCCACTGGCATACATTTGGCATGGGTTGTGGGCAGACCAGGCTGAATCAGTTCACATCATCCACTGACAAATCTGAACACCGGAACAGTGTGGGTCAAGCCAGGTTCGGTCTTAACAAAGGCAGTACACAATACGGAATGCCAAGGTGAAGTTGCCTGTGCCAAATGTGACCGCAGTGCCCAACAGCACACGTAAGAACCAGGAAGGGAGGGGACAGAGACAGCAGGGGAAAAAGGGTGATTCCCTTGCTGGACAGCTACTCCCACTGAAGAGCATGAGCTGGGATGGGGGCAGACCAGACTAGGCAGGGCTAAAACACCTGTGGACCTCATCAGGATTAGATCAGGTAAAAGCCAGGCTGGGCTGATTGATCCTACTGGTGCAGTCTACAATTAGAGTGGGCGAGGGTTGTTTGGGCTTAGCCACAGCATCAGCTGGCACAAGCTGGCACTGGGGTCTAATTCTATCAAGTTAAACCACAGACCCACCTGGAGAGTGCATAATGTGGGAGTGGCCTGTGAGGGAAATAGTGGGTTCCTCCCTCTTGGGTTACCAGCCGCACAGAAGGGCACAAAAACTAGGACAGGGTCTGGGGTGGCTAGATAGACATCCAGCAACATCCGTGAAGGCTGGATAGTTGAGCTGGTTAGATTGAACAAGGCTTTAATACCCACTGACATGTATGAGCAGAATGGGATGTGGGACAGACTGGACTAGTCTGCTGCACATACTAGCAAACCAGGACAGGGGCCAGGCATGGTGGGGGTTATTGTGGGTCACTCCGACTAACCTGCAGCCCACACTGGTTTGTTTGAGGGCCGAGTATGCACTGGGCAGAACCAGGCTGGACTGCAATACCCATTGGTTCCAGTTGAAGACAGGGCTGGAATCAGAATCAACCCAGTGGTTACAACCACCAGCTGATCAGGGTAATGAATTGTGCTGGGACCTGTGCTTGCTAGTACATACAAGAATCTGGTCTGGGAACACCTCAGACAAAATCTCTTTGGAGATCTCCCCAATCAAACTGCAAGACTCGGAACCCTAACCATGAAAAGACAGAGGACAGAACAAGTCAATCAACCACCTCAGCTATATGTTGGCAGTGAAAAACTGGGCAAATGGAGACTAAGATGGACTATGTCAATCAGTGGATTCTTCAACAACCTCATTGGCCTTGGAGCGGCGAGATTGGCAGCAATTCATAACTGTTGAACTATCAAGACCACTTGAGCAAGACCCTTGGAGCAAGCCCCACATCCGGGACCTGGGATGGGTGGGAAACTGGGTGGGGCTTCTCCCTGAAAATCCCTTTTACATCAGATATAGGAAGGAAACAATAAAAAATTTTAAAAAAAGAATTGAAAGACACTATCAAGAGACCAAATATAAGAGTTATGGGAGTCCCAGAAGGTGTAGAAAGAGAAGCTGAATTTGCAGATGTATTTAATGAAAATTTCCCTAATCGAGAGCAAGAATTGGGAAACAAGATCCAGGAGGGGCACAGAACTCCCACCTTTTTCTTTAAAATGCTCTGTTGAAAATTGAGAATATTGCATTTGGAATAGAATCTGCCTCCCCTGTCAGTCATAGAATCCATCTGTTTCCTTATAACATTTCTCCTGACTAGTGTATCAGCTCTCTAGCACTGAGTACCCTGGTCTAGCCAAAATCCTCAACATAGCACTACCTGGTTTTCCAGCATCACAATATACCCAGGCCTCGCCTCTGTACTTTCTCCTCTATTCTTGTAATCAGCCTTTTCTCTCAAATACCATTCCAAGCCTGTTATGAGAAAAGAGCATTAGCAACCATGTTCGTAGTGTTTTTGTTCTTGCTGCTGAGATGTTGGTTTTTATCGACTCCCTCAGATGACAGAGCAGGGAAATATGCATAGATCCATCCACATGCATACACATATCCATAGATATTTATAGAAGTAGTCATTTATGTCTGTGTAAAGGTAAGAATCAATTCATACTGATGTCTCCAACCCTATTGCCATTATATTATAGCCTGCTCCAATTTGTTTATCTGTAAATTCCTACCCCAACTATCTATTATCCAATTGTAAATTGTTCAATTCCAGCCTCATTGTAGGAAATGTTAGCCATTCCTCATGAAAAACTCTTTTATTGATCAGCCAATACTATGCATTTACGGTTTCTTTTGTCTTCAGTTTTATAGCTTCTATTCATATCTAAAGTTATCTACTTCAGAAGGTTAACATTAAATTCTTCCCTTCAGTGATTTTACATACTAAGAATGCAATTCAATTGTTTTGTGACAATCTACATTTCTTCCTTGGATACTCCATTTAAGATTTGCTTCACTTTTGGAAGCGTAAGTTTTATACTGTGTGCAGTGAAGTTTAGTGGCTTTGATAAGTTGAAAATTTCACTTGAATTGATGTCACTAGAGTATTATACAGAATACTTTTATCACAAAACATTCTGTGTCTTTAAGATACTAATCCCTTTCTTTAATCTGAAGCTATGGAGATCACTGATATTTTCACTGTCTCTAGAGATTGTCCTTTGCTTAAATGAATGTAACCAAAATCAACAGCATGTCAAATCAGACTCTCTGCTTTGACTCAGCAATATTCACTGATGCTTCATCTGTGCATTTTCACAGCCTGCTAGATCATTACTTTTGTTTTAAAACTGCATACATTTCGTTGTGTTGATGTACTGTTATGGGTATGACCCCGCCTATCCTTGATGCAGGTTCTTGACTTCATACTTAAAAAAAATCAAAAAAGAAAACATAGATAAAATATAGGTAGTAGGACAGTGCGATTTACTAAAAGAATAGAAGACACACACTACCAGTAAGTAAATGTGGCTGTGTGTGTGTGCGTGTGTGTGCATGTGTGTGTGTGCGTGTGTGTGTGTGCGTGTGTGTGTGTGTGTGTGTGTGTGAGAGAGAGAGAGAGAGAGAGAGAGAGAGAGAGAGAGAGAGAGGAATTTTGTTTAAAATGCTTGCACAAGGTACTGGCTTTGCTTTTATGCCAGTGGAAAGAAATGGGACTTGGACTTAGGCTCAGGTGAATATCAAATGAGACAAGTTAAGGGTGTAACTTGAGAACCATTCATTTCTGATTTCTTCTTTGGAGCTTGCAGTAATGTTATATCATCAGGTATAGCGAGGGTGTATAAGTGTTGGACATAAAATTTGTTGCATTATCATAACATAAAGGTTATCACGGGAATACCACATGTGGCCACCTTGGATATTTCCAGCTGGTGCTGGTTCTAAGTTTGAAACATTACAGAAATTGCAGTCTTTGCAACCTACAAGTGGTGAAGGGCAGAGGTGGGTTATTCATGGGAAAAGGAGTTGGGAAATACATAGAAGGGGGAAGTTGTGTGGTACAAGAGAATTATTTGAAAAAATTAGTGTATGGGAAGGAGGTTTCAATGGTGCATGCCAGGCTGTCACACAGGCTGGACCAGCTGTCATTTGGTAGTCAGTTGTGGCTCCTGTGCCACTCAGCCAGGTCTTCTGCTTGAGCCAGCTGGAGCTATCAGGCAACAAATCTGACAGAGTTTGCCATGCTGCAGGCTGTGCTGCTGTACAGATTGGCTGAAGTGTCCTCAGCAGGTCAGCTTGAAAAAACTGCACAGCACACTGGATGGAGCTTTCGTGCTATAAGCCAGCCATGCTAGATTGTAGACCAGTGCTGTCAAACCACAGCTGAGCTCTCCTATCTACCTGTGGGTGTCAGTACCACAGGTTATTTATTCACACATTGAACAGCATCTTGGTTGCTGCCAGTTTTCAGCAGTTATGATTAAAACTGCCATAAATATTTGAGTGCAAGATTTATGTGGCTGTAATTGTTAAATCAGAAGGATAAGTGCAAAGTTTATGATTATACAATTCTGAAGTAAACTGTCTAGATTTGTAACATATTCTAAAACTGTCATCAGTGTGGATTTATGACTTCAGTTACAGTGATTTGCAGTTTCTTCTGTATTTTTAGTAGTATTTGTCAATACTTTGGATAAATTGATAATTTCAGTCATTGTAATAGATATTCAATGCTGTTTTATTATTTTGATTTGTGATTCCTGAAGCATTTTATTTATATTTTAATGACTAGAAATATTCATTGCAAGAAATTGTAGAAATTATAACTCTATTCATATCCATATTATTATTGCTAAGAAAGTGTTTTGTATGTATTTTTTTTTGTATCTTCTTATGTTTGCTCTTATAATCTAAGTGTATTGGATATTGATTGTATATTTGTGTTTTCATCATCTCCAACTTCAAATGCTAAAGTTCTGACCTCCAACATAGTGGGATTCAGTAGTGTTTGACTCTTTCTCAACTGAATTGATCCAGAGATTATGTCAGCTCCTGTATTCTCCATTTTTAGAGCTGAAACTTGTGTCACCCTGGATATGGCAGAGAAGAAAATAGGATTTAATGAATATGCGTACCTCCCTTACTGCTTTTCTTGGATCCAGCTTTCAGTGTTTATTGGCAAAGAAAATCAACCCAGGGCCCAGCACGGTGGCACAAGTGGTTAAGGTCCTTGCCTTGCACCCCCGGAATCCCATATGGGCGCCGGTTCTAATCCCGGCAGCACCGCTTCCCTTCCAGCTCCCTGCCTGTGGCCTGGGAAAGCAGTCGAGGACGGCCCAAAGCTTTGGGAACCTGCACCCGCGTGGGAGACCCGAAGAGGCTCCTGGCTTTGGTTCGGCATAGTATCGGCCCGTTGCGCTCACTTGGGGAGTGAATCATCGGAGGGAAGATCTTCCTCTCTGTCTCTCCTCTCTGTATATCCGCATTTCCAATAAAAAAATATTAAAAATAAATCTTTAAAAAAAAAAAAAGAAAATCAACCCAGGCCTAACTGTTTCACCTTTCTTTTAGTGTTTACACTAGGAGATAATATTTATACTTATAGCAGCCTCCGTTCCTTCTATGTGGAGAACTTGTCTTCTGTTCTCTCTGCTATCTCAAATCTTTCTAACATGTCCTCAAATCTCAAAGTTTGTATCCTCAAAGATACAGGAAGTGTAATTCCAATGTAATGCAACAAGGGTTTCAACCTCAGCGATGGATTGCTCCAAGTGATGCTACCTATGCCCCTGGGCAGTACTGACAGACATTTTATGAACAGTTCCAATACCTGTCGGAACCCTGTAGCCAGCATCACTAGCCAACCTAAATTCTAGAGACTGACAACCTTAAACAGGGTCAGTGTGCCATTCCTGTCCAGCAGGAAGCTGCTAGAGATTAAAAACACAACAAAATGCCAAACATTTGTCTCTGCCAATTTGTCAAGGGGGAATGCGAGGTCCACCTGGGAACCCTTGGCAGGTTGGGAAAGTCCATAACAAGGAGCAGGGGGAGATTTCTGACTTCTTACAGAAAGACAATCCCCTGTGAAGAACATTGTTGGATCGCAAAAAAGTGAAATTCTGCCAAGATAGGACTAAACTGCTGGCCCCATAGAAGCTCCTTAAATTACAGGTGCTAAGAAGACAGATGTTCCCTATCTTGGCTGCCGCTGCCTTGCAGCATAGACAGTGAATCCATTTTCACTTGCTTTACCTGACTGCTCTGAAAATTTCTCTTAACCCTTGAGGCATGGACCTCAATTTTTTGCTTGCTATTATAAGAACTTTGAAATTTGTCAAACTTAGTTTTAATAAGCCAAAAGAGTTTTTCTGATGTATATTTAAACTTTTGATTAAAATACATTGTATTATATCATGCTTGTGAAAAATGCATTCAATGAAAAGTGAACATTGTGGCATAGAAAATTTAGCTGTTACTTCAAACACCTGCATCTCATATTTAAATGTTGATTAGAGCCCCAGCTACCTCTTTCTTGTAGGATGAGGTCCCAAGTACTTGGGTTTTCAAAATCCAAGTGGGAGACCAGATAGAGTTCTCTAGTTCCTGACTTCAGCCTAATGCAATTTGTTTTTTTCTGTTGTAATCATTTGAGGAGTGAACCATTGAATAGGAGATTTCTCTCTATCTCTTTCACACACATATTCTGTTTCTCTCTGAGTCTGCCTTCCAAATACATAAATTCCAAAAAAAAATTAATCATCTATTTCTTGAGGAAAATTATTAAATTGATACTATTCTCAGTTATTTTTTCATGGAAAACCTACTTCTAAACATTTTTTTTTTCTGAAGTATACACACACACAAGCACAGAGGAAAGAATTGCATCTTACATCTTATCTAAACAGAGATCCTCTCTGCCCCAATCCCGGGTCTCCTGGATGGTAATCTCTAACCCCATGAAATTACCTGCCACATAAGAATATCCCTGCTTAATTGAAGATTTTGTATTATGCTAAAGAGTTTAACAATTTTATTTAAGATGAGAAATTTAGCTTACAGGGTGTTGATTGAGCTTTGAGTTCTGTAAACTGAGATCAGCCAGTTAGCCACCAATGATGTCTATGTAAACAAGTAGCTAGAAAATTTTTAGAAAGCAAGGCTCAACTAAATTTTCTTGGTTTACAGTATTCCCTACATTTTAAAAAAAGATTTTATTTAGTTTTATTGGAAAATTAAATATACAGAAAGGAGGAGAGAGAGGATGACCATTCATCTGTTGATTCACTCCCCAAGGGGCCACAATGGCTGGATCTGAGCCAATTCAAAGCCAGGAGTCAGGAGCTTCCTCTGGGTCTCCCATGTGGGTGCAGGTTCCCAAGGCTTTGGGCCATACTCAACTGGTTTCTTACAAGACAAGCAGGGAGCTGCATGGGAGGCAGGGCGCTCAGGATTAGAAGTGGCACCCATATGGGATCTTGAGCATTCCAGACGAGAACTTTAACTGTTGGACTGCTGCGCTGGGCCCTATTGTTCCATACATCTTATCAGATGTTATTGCCAGAAAAGGTTGCACTATTCATGACATCTACAAGAAAGGAAGCCTGAATAGGAATATTCCATGTTTTTTTTTTCTTTTCTCCAGATATATCAATATCTATTCATTGAGTTGAATTTGTGTACTTTTGCTATAATCAACTACAGATGTGAGTGTAACAGCTCCCTGTGATTTCTCTACCTTCAAGTGAATTACAGAAATCAAAGGAGGGTATTGAGACTTCTGAACTTGCAATCTGTGTCAGAAATGAGAGTGGTATTATGTACTGTGCTTTCACTTTTCCTTTATGTATCTGTACTTTTGGGTGCACAACACAGGATTTACAATGTAATGAACTTCATTAAGCATCTAGAGTTTCACATAATAGATCAGTTACAAATATCCTACATGTTTTCTTTTTCTTTTAAAAAAAATATTTTAGTCTTATTGGAAAGGCAAATATACAGAGAGGAGGAGACACAGAGAGGAAGATCTTCCGTCCAATGATTCACTCCCCATGGGGCCACAATGGCTAGAGCTGAACCAATCTGAAGTCAGGAGCCTCCTCCGGGTCTCCCACACAGGTGCAGGGTCCCAAAGTATTGGGCCGTCCTCAATTGCTTTCCCAGGCCACAAGCAGGGAGCTGGATTGAAAGTGGAGCTGCCAGGATTAGAACCGGCGCCCATATGGGATTCCTGGTGTGTTCAAGACGAGGACTTTAGCTGCTAGGCCACCGTGTTGAGCCCAAATACCCTTAATTTTATTTAACCATTTTCTTATCATTAAATTATTTTCACTAGTACTCTATCCATTGTATTTAAAGTATTTTGAATGAGTATATAACTATTAGTGTTTTATTATTGAAACAATATATAAATGCATAACTTAGTATGTGAATTCAGGTGTATTATTTTCCAGTAAGTTACAATCAATGAATTATTGAGTAAACATGAAACTACCTTGATAGTTGTAGCTAAATTATTTCCATAATTTCTTCCACTTTTTCTAACACTATTACTGCATTTAGATAACATTTCTCCATGAATAATACAGATATTGCTACTATAAATGTTTTAGATTCATTCAGAACTCTGTATCTAGTTCTATTTTGAATTGATATAGTTCCTCTCTTGAAAGTTTAAACATATTTTAAATAACATATTTGCCTTTTTCATGACTTCTCAAAATGTTGTTATATACCATGTCTGCATTCCACCAGGTTGCCTTTTGTAAATTTATTTGAAACAAGCAATTATATTTTAGAGATACTTAACAGTTGCAAGTTATATATTGAAAATATCTCCCCCTAACTCATTTCATACTCAAAATTTTACATAAACACACTGTTTTATTTTATTGCTTTAATTTCCTAATGTTTCCATTTTTACTGCCTTACTTATAATGGTTAACTTTGAATTTTATTTAAAAAATATTTATTTTATAAGAAATGCAGATTTTACAGAAAGGAGGAGAGACTAGTTCCTCCAGGACTCCCGCGTGGGTGCAGGGTCCCAAAGGTCTGAGCTGTTTTCTATAGCCTTCCCAGGCCAAAGCAGATTGCTGAGAGAGAAGTGGAGCAGCTGGGACACGATCTAACACCCACGTGGGATGCTGGCACATGCAAAGGGAGGACTTGAGCCACAAGGCTACGTGCTAGGCCCACCGAGAGCAATAATTCTTAACTCTAATTCCTGAAAATAACAGAGAACCAACATTTGATATGATTGATAACTGTCCTTTAGAAGAAGTGACACAACTGCGCTAGCCTAGCATATAACAAGACTTCAAGAGTCTTTGTTCCTGCATGGGGCTCAATTAGCTCAATCTGAGAACCATTGTCAATGCATGCGATGCTGCTTTCTCATAAAACCCTGACACATGTTAGCAGCTCTTAGAGGGTATGCTGCTCAAACATACAATCACTCTTCCTTTTTGTGATTGATTTTTTGGTTATAATTTGCTATACAGTAGTATATAATATTACTATAGCCACGATTAAAATGCATGCAAAATAGCGTTTCATTAGTTTCTTCTGCTGTTTTCATATTTTTTGTATTTGTAATGGCAGCAACTAGTTCACACCATTATATGTAGTTTTTCATTTATATGCCATGAATTGCAGCATTTTTAGGAATCAATGAAAGATCTTTCTCTTCAAATTATTTTGATTTTCATCTCATGTATTTACACAAAAATTGACTTGTTAAAATACTCTTAACACATGCATATTCCTTTTTGTCTATTTTTTCTGCAGTGCAAATTCTCCAAGAGTGCTGATTTGAACTTTCCATTTGTTTTTAAGTAATCAAAGCAGAGCTTTGACCTGTATTATTAAGAAGTCTTATTTATTCACACATGATTGGGCAAAATTTCTGTTAGTAGAACTACAAAATGATTGTTCACCTGCTTCTCTTTTCCAATTATTTTTATCATTATTCTTTTCTTTTTCTCTCTCTTTTTTTTTTACTTTGCTATGGTTATTATTTTCTATGACTGTTTTTTTTAGGAATAGGGATTTCCTCCTCTCCCTCTTTTTTCTCCCTCCTCATTCTCCTCTATCACCATTACCCCATAAGTTATTACGATAATATAGTGCATCAGTAATAGTCACAAGTCCAACATTTTGTTATTTAAGTGTATCATGGCATTATAGGTATAGGCAATGGTAGAAAATCTAGTATCAAATTGTCAAGGTATATTGGGAGTCCAATCTAGAAGAAAAAAGAGAAAATATATAAAAATTAAGCAATGCAATTAAATATTAAGATTAATGATACTGCAATCTTTCTGTCCTTTAATCGTAAAAAATTGTAACATTCTGTTACAAGACACCGCAAAAAGAAATTCTTCTTTATTTCCTTTTAGTTTAAACCACTTCTAAAATAAGAGACTTTTAAAATGAGAAACTGCAAAGAACTCATTATATCCATTTTGTGTTAAAGGAAGTATTAACATTAGCTGTGCATATCAGTGACATGTGAAATGATGAAATTGACTATCTTCTGCATCTTGAGTAACATTAGAAATTCCAAATAATTCCAAATGTTCACTGGTCTGCCTGAAAGTCTTCTTCCTCATTTATCATTGTTCAATTTAATTGATAACTCAAATTAGACACACATTTCCCAATCTATGTGTCTCTTCCCTGTCCACTCAAGTAGTATCATATGGCATCTTTTCTTCATTGGTAAGCTTGCTCAACATCTGTTTATCATATTTTTCCTATCAGTAACATTATAGGAGTCTTAAGAAATCACTGTGCCCCACTATTTTATCCAAATAAATTTGTTGGGTTTTTTTTCTTTCTTTCTTCAACCCACAGGAAAAGAAATAGAGGCCTCTTGAAATTTTTTCAAGTTTTCTACCTGTGATTTAAATGATACCTATTATCCTTTGAATTATGTGTAGAGAATGGTAATAAAATGCAGTTTAAATTATTAAGAACTTTTCTGTTCTTTTTACTCAACTTCTTGTCATTCTTACATCATAGTCAACATCCTGTGTAAATTTGGAAGCTACTGATAACTTTTTCGTTAAGTGCTAGCCATTTCAATTTTCTCCATCTTTAGTATTGTCTCACTTTCATCATGGCATCCTTAGGACAAACAACCTGGTGTGACTCCTGAAAAATTCCCTTTACAGCATTCACATTCTTAAATTCTGTTTCATGTTTACCATAGCACATTACCCACTTTGACATGTATCACGGCACTGTCAGATGTCCCAGTCCTTTTTATTTCTGTGAATGTTGCTTTTCCATTGTCCTTTACTCTCTCAATAAATATTCCTTCACAGTAATGCTGCTTTTCCTTCCCCCCATAGATTTTGCACTTATCTATTTTTATCAAAATTCTAAATGTTTTCTACCAAATAACAGAATTTAGCATAATAATGTTATGCCTTATTGTAGATACTACCCAGATTTTAATATAATCTTGAAGACAGATGCTATTTCAAGTGATTTTCAAGTGGCTTGCCTTCTCGGGAGTTCTTTATAAAATGTTAAGTACCTTGGGAGAGATAAATAATTGTGAATAAATTAATATGCAATCATGTTCCAACAGGGACATTTTTTTCAGTACTTAATAGATCCCTGAGGGAATGAATCATTCAATTGGAAAGAAACAATCCAGACATTGGAGAGCTCTGAGGAGGGACAGTGGAAGACCCTTGTTCAAAATCCTTTGATTTATATTCCATCTTAATCTTTCAGAAAAGAAGAAAAACTCCAAGCGAGGACTTAATGAAAATCATTCTAGTGCAGTCTCCTGCCAACTATGAAGCACTCTGCACGAGAAGGTGTTCAAATGTTAAAGGGGAATTAATTTCAATTCTTTCTAGATGCATTTCTTTTGTCATCAACGTTTTTTTCTTTTACTTTCAAGCAGAGAGAGGAGACTGCTCTCTCTCCTCTGAAGGATCCAGCATAGACTGGTAAATTCATCTTTCCTGGCCTTAGAAGTTATTTCAGAGATGCCTCCATGGAAACACGTAACCTACCCTTGACTAGGGACCTTTATTGCTGGATTCCTTTCTATTCTGTCAGGTACAAATTATATCTCCACTTGAGCCTCTCTGGAAATAATCATAAGGATATCATTAATAGTATTAAATAAAATTCAAAAGCAATGGTAAGACTTCTGAAAGCAAAATAAAAACATACTATCAGCTAGCAATTATTTGCTTTACATTTTAAAATGCAGTTGATATCCCAAGCTAACTAATCTGAAGACATTTTCTTGTAAATGAAATTATTTCTATGCCCTTGGTAAAATTTCCATAACTTTTCAAGAAATTGGAAAGAACAAATTCTCATGAAAGGACATCACTTGTAAAACAAAATAAAACTGTAGCCTCAAACTACTGATTATGTATCTTTTTAATCAATAAAATGAATCAATTATAATTATTTTTGAAATATTATAATGTTTCATACATTAATATATTTATGTTTTAAAAAGATCTACCATTTGAAATCCAATGAAGTATTTATATTCTCATTTATTGCCTTGTAAAAAGAGTATTTGGTAATAGCTACGACTAATGATGAAGGAATCTGTTGTAGGAAAGACAACTCCTCAGTAATTCTAGCCAATCAGATAGCTGGTAAGGAATCCAGTAGTCAGGAAGCTTAAAGAATCTGATTAAAGAAGCTGATTGAAGGAAAGAAAATGACACAGAAAGTACAAGAACAAACAATGAAATTGACTGACTTAGATCTTGGCTAGAACGGAATTCTTCAAGCAAACTGATAATAGTTTATTTAGATATTAATGACCATCCTGATGAATTGCAGTGAAAGAATAAAAGAAAACTTATTTCCTTAAATACAAGTCCATATTGATTTTGGCCAGTTAGAATCCTTGCTCACTGTAACATTCCAAAGGGAAGGCACCAGTATGCCATTTGAGTCACAAAGGGTTTTTCAGGAATTTCAAAGAAATGAGAAACATGTTCTTATTATATAGAAGATCACATTTAGTCTTCCACATGCTGTTACCTTTCTCTCTGTCGTGTTACCTGCAAAGATTCTGTACATAACTAACATCACTTTTTCTTCCCATTGTGGTAGGCAGGTTGGAAGCACTAGTAAGAAATAGAGATGCATAAGAATGTATTATGTATTCTTCCAGATTTTCTCTTGGTAACATGGTTGGACCTTTCCTATGTCTACCAAAACCCATCTTTATCTGCCAGGCAACTCTTATAGAAAAACAAATCTAAAAACAGAAACAAACAGAAAAGCTATTGTATCTGGGTTTCAGCACGAAATCACTTCTTTTGCTCCTTGTATCCTAGGGTTGGTTACAATCACTTGTTACTGCTTGACTGGAAATAATGCACTGATTTGATTTTTTTTCTGATGATTTTCCTAAAACTTATTCATAAGTTTTTAAAAAAACCAATTAAGGCATTCCCTCTTATCTAATTTGAATAAGTTACATCTTTCCTATTGAGACATTGTCTGATACATCTAAACATCATAAAAAGAAAGGAAAAATTAAGATCTTATATAAAAATCAATAACCCATGTATTCATTAATAAAATATGTTGCTGCTTAAGTACTCGTACTAAGTTATGGTAATATAAGATTTCACTTTAGAAGATCACTACTAACTAAGATAGGAATTTAGTGATGGAAATGTGGAAAAGTTTAGTGATGAAAACACAATGCACAAGGATTTCCACTATCAAGTTTCTCCTCTTTGTTTCATAAATCAGTTTAGCAAAATCTTAAATATTCCTCTCTTCCCAGGCAACATTAGATTTAGGGCAGAAAACAATCAGATTTTAAAAGGACAGTGTCTGCTGCAGAAGAGAAATCCCCCGTTTGGTTTGCTTGCCTTTTCCAAAAACATAGGCAAATATTCTATGGGATCAATAGTGAACATGTTCATGAATTACATCATTAAATTTCAAATGTTCTGATTATCCCACTTTACCAAAATTGAAGACTGACATTCGCAAAGAGAGGGAATGATGTGGAAGACTCAACATAAGGGAAAGCTAGTTAGTTCCCCTTGGTCTTAAGGTTCATAAGATACAGACTTAGCTGAGGCAGTAACTTGCTTCTAGTTGTTCATTTAAAATAGTCAATAAATAAGTGATTGCTTCCTAACCTCCCAAAATACATTGATTTTGTTGATTAAAAATTCCTTTTACAATATTAAATCAATTAGTATAACATGCCCATAAAATGATGCTCAAATTGGTTGTTGGATATGACATGGAACAAGTAAGTCATGATATATGAAATGTTCCACTTGTTATCTATGTGTGGTAAAACTACACTTGACCTTACTTTGCCCCTAAGTTTCAAGATTTAAATTATATTTACATATTTATATTTATAATATATTACATATATTATATTACATTTATATTTATGCTCCTAAGACCCCACACTGACTTTTCAGTGTATCTCCATCAAGAAACAAAAAAATTATCATTTTAAGAATGTAGCTAAGCTTCTTGGATGCTTAAACTGTTTCTTCTGAAAATCAGATCATCCCTAGGCCTAGAAATAATTATGGTGACTTCTGCCAAGTAAGTTTTTGGTTTTTATTTGTTTTGTTTTGTTTTGTTTTGTTTCGTTTTAGAGACAGATACTTTATCAGGAAGAAATGAAAACAAAACCCCAAAGGAGCTATTTGTTTCTTCTTTGTCTTTAAAATGACCTGGCTTTACAAACAAATTTATGTTAATAATTCAATTAAAATAATAGTCGATTTCTACTCCAATACTTTCAAATTTATCTCTTCTACTTACTTTGCCCTATTTCTTCCTGTATTTTTCACACTGACTTTTGTCAGACACTCTTTCCGTCTGCCTTGTCTTGGATTCTCAGTGAAGTGAAGACACTGGTCTGACTAATGTATGTGTTTCATTTTCATTTTTCTCAGCAGATTGCTCTACATGGACATCACAGCTTTTTCTCCCTGTTAAATGTGCCCATATCATCTGATCTATTCAACACTCTTGCAGGATCTGGGACAAATTAGAATAAGTTCAGTTCAACACTTTCTTCTATTTCTAGGTTAATCAAGTTTCATGTCTTCCCCCAGAATTGCTGAAACTGTGGCAGGTTACATTGCTATTTTATAAGTATGTAAAGTGTCAGAGTTTTCACACTTCTTGACTTTTGATGGAGCTTTTATTTTCTTTAAACTGAAGTTCTCCACAGAAAACAATAGATATCGTTCTAGGAAAATGAACAAAAACTGGTACTAAACCATTTGAAAAAGTTTTTCATTTGATGTAAACAAATGAACATGCTATTGATATTTATAACAACAGTGAGCACAAAATATGCTTTCTCCTAGTAAGAACATGTTGAGTTTATTCTGGAATGTATTATTTCAGAGCCTGGCGAATAGCCTAGTGGCTAAAGTCCTTGCCTTGCATGTGCCAGGATTCCATATGGGCGCCGGTTCATATTCCAGATGCTCTACTTCTATCCAGCTCCCTGCTTGTCACCTGGGAAAGTAGTGGAGGATGGCCCAAAATCTTAGGAGCCTGGAACCATGTGGGAGACCCAGAAGAAACTCCTGTCTCCTGGCTTCGGATTGGCTCGGCTCTGGCCATTGAAGCCACTTAAGGAGTATATGAAGGGATGGAAGATCTTCCTCTCTTTAAATTTAAATTTAGCAGTATTTGTGGTAACTAAGTTTTGGTTTATCACTGTTTTTGTTTTCTAAGCTTTATTCATTTCTGCTAGAGTGCCAGTGTGGGGAGACATATTTACCCATGCACGTGGAGTGGGTGTGAGAGAAAGAGAGAGAGAGACTCCTGTATCCATAGTTTCACTTTTTTTTTTAATTGTAAAGTCAGATATACAGAGAGGAGGAGAGACAGAGAGGAAGATCTTCCATCCGATGATTCACTCCCCAAGTGAGCGCAACAGGCGATGCTATGCTGATCTGAAGCCAGGATCCAGGAACTTCTTCTAGGTATCCCACACGGGTGCAGGTTCCCAAGGCTTTGGGCCGTCCTCGACTGCTTTCCCATGCCACAAGCAGAGAGCTGGATGGGAAGTGGGGCAGCCGGGATTAGAACTGGTGCCCATATGGGATCCTGGAACATTCTAGGAGAGGACTCTGGCCACTAACCTGTTGTGGTAGGCCCACCACTGTGTTTTTAAAAATCCAAAACACACCTGTAATCTTGAAACAAACACACATGATGTTATCAGAATGTTGGTTTGTAATTGACATTCGGAGAGTTTTCTGATTTATATTCACACATTTAAAAGTATCACTAGGCTCTAGTGATAATACCACTCACAATATATTTCTGTATTCCTATCACTTAGCAACAAATTTCTAAAAATAACAACAGCACAAATAAAGTTACAGATTATGGAAGATTTATGGTGCTTCCACTCAAGAAAGAATATGCCTAAAACCCCTATGGCAAATTCACATACAAAATAGCAAAGAAATGTTTTAATGTTTTTCCTAAAATCCAATATGTCAGGCAAGGTGATTAAGAAATGTTGAATAAAATGTTTTTTAAAAGGCAAAAGAGTGAAAAGCAGTAAACAGGGTGAGCAAAAAGGAAGTAAGGTAAATCAGCTGTGAGTTTGCAAAATGACTGTGTTAGGAAACTGGAATCTCAAGGGAAAATGGGAGTAAAATTTGATATTCCAATATTAGATGTGGATGTTCCCAGATGTGTCTTTGCTGCTGTGCCAAATGCTCATCCACATCTAATACTTTATGCTGATTCTTGTCTTTAACAGTAAAAATCAATCGTAAAGATTGCAAATTTCAGTGAAAGAATAGAAACAGAAGATGCTTAAGCACACTCATAATTGAAATGCCACTAATACTTAAAAAGTGGGACAATAGGTGGCAACCCTATCCACATATTTATTTCATTAACTCTGACCACCCAATGGTGATGTTTATAATATTATGACCTTATGTGAAAGCATCACATGCATATTTCCTATGCTGCTTGCCATTAGTAACTGTCTTTAAAACTTACAGAATTTAGCATTTTCATTGACTTGATATAAATTTAAAGGCATAAGTACAAAAAGATGAGAAAGACAAGTAGATTGAAATAAGTTGAATTCATAAAAATTTCGGCTACAGACACCAAATACATCAGGCAGTGTTGTGCTCTCTAAGAGAATAACTAATAATGGACTGAAAACAACATTCAAGATACTTTGAATGTTTTACATACTAATCTACCCCTATGATAATTGCCAATGAAAAATTAAATGGTCCACTAAGTACTTAATTCAGTATCCCAATACTACAGGGAGCAATCTTTGCTAATTGAAATATGAAACATTAAGTGCTTGACAATACAAGGATGATCTTCACTTTTGTAAAATAAATATTTACTGGTGAATTTGTATAACTATTATAGTGGGGCCTGGTGTGATGACTCTTTTGGCTAATTCTGCACCTGCAAGTGCCAGCATCCCATATCGGTGGTGCTTCATCTCCTGGCTACTTCACTTCCCATCGATCTCCCTGCCTATGGCCTGGGAAGACGGTATAGGATGGGTCAAAGCCTTGGAAACCTGCTCCCTTGTGAAAGACTCACGAAGAAGCTTGTGGCTCCTGGCTTTCGATCAGCTCAGCTTTGGCGTTTGTGGCCATTTGGGGAGTAAGCCAACAGAAAGAAGACCTTTCTCTCTGTGTCTCTCCTCTTTCTATAAATCTTCTTTCCAATTAAAATAAAGAAATCTGAAAAATAATAATAAATCTTACAATAATTTTTCTTTAGATATATCAAGGAGTTGATATTGATTCATCCTAATCTATTTCTCCCCATTAAATTAAATGCCTTTTATATGTATATGCATACTTATAACTATACATATAACATCTTATATGTATATGCATACTTATAACTATGTAAAATATTAAAAACATATGCATAATGATGTACATGCAAATAATTATGGAAATATGAGTAATGAGTGAAGTAAAATTAACAACTGCATATAGGGGATAAAACAGGTTTATCTCCTTTCTAAAATGATAGCAAATATGTTACCTATAGGCTAGAGTAATCCAAGCCTTTTTCTGGGCCCTGTCACTCAGGGGAAGCTACCTTGTTTAGTTTCTTTCATGATATTTACCAAGATTCATTCTGGCATTTGTATCTGCTTGACTGTCATAATGTTCCCTTTTCAATAAGATGTAGGGTACTCTCTTTTCAGATAATATACATCGTTCCTAGGTTTCTGAGATCAGCCTGAGAAATTAGTGCCATTTCAGGAAGAAAGTCTGAGCTCAAATTTGTAACTGTGCAACAGTTTCTCTATTTATTTCAAAATAGTCTATATCCTGCATACCATGAAATCAGTAAACCCAATGCCTGAAGCTGTTCTAGGTTAATGCCTATTTGTTCTTCATAGTAGAAAAACTTGAATGGATCAAAGTCCTTGGATAAAAAGTGTTCCTATGAGAAGAGTAGAAAGAGAAATTCCCAAGCCTATGGGATTGTATCATGAAAAATAAATTTTAAACATGTAAAAATAAGTATCAGAAAACAAGATGAATGTCGCAAGAGGCTGATTTTTTAGTTGATTCCCTTATAGGAAGTTGGTCAAAGATTTAATCCAGCCATGTGTCCCTGGACTGCATATTTGCTTCTTACACACTCACGAGGTATTTTCAGCTTTCTAAAGCTGTTGTTACTTTGGAATCAAAGTTGAAACATGGGGAGTTACAAGTGGAAAAAAATTTAGACAGGAGAAGTTATTAAACAAAAAATTATCTAAGATAGTTTATTTGAAAGCACCTTATTTTACTTTCCATTTTAATACTGTTTTAGGTTGATTCTGGGAAATCGAAGAGTAAGTTCAATGTTGAAACCCATACTAACACAATGAAATGCGTAAACTGCTCCATTCAACACTGAGAAGGGATCACAGAAAAAGTGCCATTTTGAATTTGGGAGATGCAAATTTCTTAAAATTTACAATGCAGTCAGTTAGTGATTTCCATAAGATTGAAACATGTACAGGGTGAATTTTTACAAATTTCCCATTTTTATTTTTATGATTTGTGAAGGCTTTTATTTCCCTGAAACTCATGAATCTGATAAGTGAGGCCAGCACAATTTACCTTCAGTGCTGCTTCTTGTGAAAATTTTGCTTGTTTCAGTTCAAGTTCTGCCGAAGTTCTTGCTCCATTCCCTGCTTTACTGTGTGATCTCTCCTGTAAACACAAGGCAGTCAGATTCTACAGATGCTGGACTAGGGAGCAGCAAATCTAGAGCTGTAATTTCAAGTTATGAGTTGAGGCAAGCCTTTCCTTTGTAAAAGAACAGCCCCTCCAGTATTTTAGTTAAAGTAACAGAAAAATAGACATTAGCAGGAACCTAGAATTGTGAGCAAAGATAGAACTCAATACAGATATAGGTATCGCAGACAGCATCTTTAAGTTTTATATGAAATGAGTTCTATTCATTTGTCTGTTTTAATGCTTTCCTCTCCTTTTAAAAAACGTGTACACTAAGAGATAATTCTAAATACATACAGGCAAAGGCAGATAAAAATCTCTGGAAGTTTATGGTTCACAGGTGGCTTCTCAAACTTTGTCTATGAATATAAGTAGTGATATGAGAATCATATTGAAATATGGACAGTATAACAATGATTATCTTACTTTCTAAATTATTTTTCTTTTACTTTTTCCATGTCTGGGAATTATAAAGCTAAGCATGTTTATTGGTGTCATACACTTTGCAACATTATCTATGAAAGCTTTCTTTTCAAACAGTTAACCTGTCTTTGGGGACACTCCTTAGAAGAATTGGAAATAGACGAACTGCATCTTATTTCTAATACACATTTATCTATACAGCTTTCACAAGACCTGATTTGAATCCTTGGCTTTGGCCTGGACCAGGGAGATCTCTTTCCTGTCTTTCTGCCTGTATGCCTCCCTAAATGTGTCTCTGACTGCAAATAAAACATATAAATATTTTAATGAATTACACAATAAGTTTAAAATATAATGGCCAAATACATTCCCCAACTATCATAGATGGTAGTCATCAAAGCAGCGAATCTAAGTCAGTCATGAACTAAATGAGTCAGTATGCCGTGCTGGGTAGATTATGTCATGATCAAATCTTAGTAGGCAAATGGAGTGTAACTAGAATAGGAGATAAACATGATTTGAGTAGGTAGTGGAGGCAAATCTTACAAATGTGAAATCTTCAGGAATATATCCTCAGTAAAATCAAATGCTTTGTAGCATTTTTTCGAAAGGTAAACTGTCACCAAATACTGATCTTAATAGAAAGCATGAAGAAATGGGATAAGAAGAAAGGAAAAATCATCTCTGATAACTTGAAAACTTTAAAGCTCATTTCTCTCTGTAAAATACATTGTACTTTGTATTTATCCGTGGATATATATCAAAATTATATTCTACATTTGTTCATATAATGCACTTCATCCTTTGTTAATATGTAAGAGTTCTTTCAAGAGCTTACTGAATGACTGACAAGTAACAGGATGAAAAGTTTGCTCAAATGCATTTCAATAATATAATAATGGCATCATGAGCAATTCTATTTCGTTTTTACAAGCTGAATTATGTTACCATAATTTATTTCTGTCTCCATGTAGTTTTATTGCATTAGAAGTTTTCTCTTGAGATGTCAAGTTTACAATGCATACTTATGAAAAGAAATTTAGGATAATAAGACTAATGGGGGTAGAAAGAAATACATTTTAATGTACAGAATTTTAATTAACATCTGAGGAGAAATTAATGACCTAGAAAAACTGGATAACTGAATAAGAAATAGAACTATTTATTTTTATTTAGTACAGATCAGGTTCAGGGAAAATCAGATTTACGTCTGGTCTGATTAACATGCTACTTCTGTAGATGAACAAAGTATGACAAAGGACAACTGGACTGTCAGTAATTGTGTCTTCAATGGATAGATGTGGTTCTCTGGTCTTAAGATGCTTTAAGAACATGATTCAACAAAATATGCCCTTGTCCAAAAATCTAGTCATAAAACTCTCTCTGGATTTAGCATCCTGATTAGTTTTTAGCAAGGTTATTTACAACCCTGTGATTCATTTCTCCTCACAGTGAGATGTGTTCCCTAGAATTAGTCTATGTTACCTAAATCAACTACATGGCCAGAGAAATGTGACAAAGCTGGATAAAAGGAAAAGAGTAACTACCAAAAGCATAGGAAGAAGCAGCAGTCTCTTCTTCAGAAAGAATATATGTGTATATCAATAGTGTTATTTGTGTTTGTGATCATGGCTATATTAAACACTTAACGGTCCTGAGGAATCTTAGATGAAGCTGAATCGTTCAGTACAGTGAAGTCTAGTAGATCAACGTTAATAGTCCCCATGTAGGAAAAGGAAAGCTTCAAGTACTCTTAAGAAAAATCCAGTGCATCCGATGATTCATTCTGAGGATGTAACAGAGAATTGGTCTTTGGTATTCCAGGTCACTGGAGAGACCCCAGTGGCATGAATGTTCTCATCCTGTTGGCTGAAGATAAAGTCTTGGGCAACCCTCATGCTGTTTGGGGGAAAAAATGAAAGGGGATATGCACAAGTTTGGAATCACAAAGTAGAAAGAGTAATTACGCACTCATTTCCTATCTAAGCATCGGGATTTTTAAAAATTAATTTATTTTTTGTTAACAATAATTGCACACACTAAGGGAAGCACAGTGTGGCAATTCAAAGTTTATAATTTGTACAGTTCAAATTAGGGTAATCAGCATTTGCCCCTCTTTTACATCACTTTATGATTGGGGTTCTGGAGCTCCCCTTTTCTGTTCATTGTTGGCCATTTTGAATTATAGCCATACGATTATGGCATGTAACATCAGGACCCTGTTCCTTGATGTAGCTAACCTGCAGAAGCAAGTGCTACAAGGAACAGAAGGATATTTACTTGAACAAACACGAGCTAGGTTCCTCTGAGCATTTCCTTCACTGAATTTCAATCTGGGACCATATATATTTGAAGAAACACAAAGTCACTTCCCTTACCGTTTTTAGTAGTGTGTAAACAACCTTATAATACAGGCAAGTCAATACACTTTAAGCAGGCTTACATGTCTGCAGCCCTGAATATTTATAAAGTATTCACACATTTTCTGTGCTAATACCACAAACCTACCTATACATGAAAGTAAGAAAACTCATACCTTGTTATGCCACAGAGGTAAATGATTTTTTTATTCTCAAATTCTTTAAAATTATTTTGATATATACTTGAGAAGAGTCTAGCTATATATTTTTAGAATTCTAATAATGCACTAGATTTAATCTGTTCAGTTTGCATTACTATCACATTTACCTGAAACCTAAAAAGAAAAAGAATAGATGAAATTATTTTAAATGTAGTGCTCCTAGCTTCAGATTAGCACAGCACTGAATATTACCTTCATTTGGGGTGTAAGCCAGTAGATGTAGGATCTTTCCTTCTTTTTATCTCTCTAACTCTGACTTTTCAGTAAAGTAAAAGAAATCTTAAAAATAAAAATCTATTGAGCTTACATCCCTACTACTGGTTCCAGTCCAACTGCTGAACTTCAATTCAGCACCCTGGTAATACATAGGGATGCACTGGAGGATGGCCCAATCTCTTGGTATTTCTTACCCACATTGGAGACCTGGAAAAATTTCCAGGTTCCTAACTTTTATCTGACCGGACCTTGGCCATTGCAGCCATTTGGGAAGATGTTGCAGCCATTTGGGGAGTGAACCAATGTATAGAAGATCTCTATCCTATGTCTCATTCTGTGATACTTTGCCTTTCAATGATAAAATAATCTTTTAAAAATTTTAAAAATAAAGGAATAAAAATATCTATGGTGGGGCTTGGCGCTGTAGCCTAGTGGCTAAAATCCCTTTCTTTGATTCACTCCCCAAATTCCCTCATACATATTCTGGCTCTTGCACATGTCAGCATGTTTGGTGACCTAGTGCAGCCTGGTTCTCCTGCAGACCCAGCCCACATGCAGATCAGCTGGTACTGTAGGCCTGTCCAGCAGAGTCTTCCCCAGACCCAGCCCACATGCAGATCAGCTGGTACCGTAGGCCTGTCCAGCAGAGTCTTTCCCAGACCCAGCCCACATGCAGATCAGCTGGTACCGTAGGCCTGTCCAGCAGAGTCTTCCCCAGACCCAGCTCTCACACTCTCCAGCGGAAGCAGGAGTTGCTTCTTAGATAGGCACAAAGAAAATGATTTATTGAGATGACATATATTCCCAATTAAGCGACCATGGATAGCATTTAAATTTTAGCAAAAAATTAGATTACTTGTTATGCAATGCAATCACCCTACTACACAAAATCTATTATCTGAATACTCGGTAAAATAGTAATCAAAACTTCACCATAAATTTTGAAGAAATTGAATTAATTCTTAATTTATATTAAAGTACAATAGATCTAATATAGCGAGATATGTTTTGCAGAAGGTGGTACAAAGTTTTAGAAGTAACCAGAATAGTTTGCAAAAATAATTCTATTTGGATAAAGATGACTAATTTCATATTAAGGAGCAAAGACAAATTTAAAAATGGTTAAATTTACAAATTTTTCTGCGGAAATTTATATCTATCCAAATTGAAAATATTAATTTGGATGTACCTCTAACAAAATAAATAAGTACCAACTCGAAATCAATGATAGATATGAATGTAAAACCTGACTCATGTAAGACTATACTGGAGAGCATAATTTTGCTGCAGTTATTAATTTTACATGTCAACTTCCCTGGGCCACAGAATTCCCACATATTCTTTGAATATTATTTTGGCGGTATCTCTGAGTGTCTTTCTGCTTGACATTAACACTTGAATTGGTAGAATGAGTAAAGTTGATTACACTAGTGCCCACCAGTGTTGCTGGGCTTCATTCAGCACTTTGGGAGCCTGACTAGAACAGAAAGAGTAGATGACATTGCTTAATGGGAAGTTATCCTAATTAAAACTTCAGCTCTTCTGAAATCATTGTTAAGATGATGAAAAGACGTGCTCAAAACTAAAAACATGAAACTATCCTTAGATTTGATTGCTATTTGCAGGTCTTGTGCATATTAAACATTTCAATTAGTGTCACACTAAACGTGATTATGAAGTATATTAAAAGTATGCTATTTCAAAAAATTTAAAAAAGAAGGATAGGAAAGATAAGAGAGGGAATTAGTGCTATGTTACAGGATTTTTTGTAAGAAATACTTAAGATTTCTTCTTTCTATTAAATAAAAACAATCTCATGATTTAAAATAGATCAATAGCTGCTATGAAAAAGGAAAATATTTAAAAATGTGTATATATGAATGTTATATTGGAGTTATAACGACAAACACATTTAAACTTCCAAAATTCAATATTGACTCTAATCAGTTTTTCAGTGTTTTACTAGTTCTTCAGTTTATGTTTGTGTCAGATTGTTAAAAAGCAGTCCTATGTTTCCTTAGGAGACATTCTTAGATTCCTATATGACAGTAAATATTTCATACATAACAGCTAGAATTTGCTAAATTCTTTTGTTGGAAAAAACCTCTAACATATTTCTATGTCTATAACTGCATCATGAGATTTTTTTTTTCTCTAATAAACCACATTCTACAGAAACTTTCTGAATCATAAAAAATCATCCCCATCTGAAAACATTGCAAAAATTGTCAATTAACAAAGATAACTAATGTGGCTTGAGTTGTGGCACAGCACATTAAGCTGCCATTTTTCAATCCCAGTGTCTCATATGGCAGTGGTTATTCCAGTTCTGATTCCTCGGCTTGCATTCCCACCTCCTGATGATTCATCTTGAAAGGCAGCGAGAGCTGGCCTACCACCAGTAGGAGAGGCCAGAATGTGCTGTCTGGTTCCTGACTTGGGCCTGGTAAAGACCTGGGTGTTATGTCCACTTCTGCACTGAAATATCGCATGGAAGATTCTCTCTGTTTGTACCTGTTTGCTTTCTAAATATAAATAATTTTAAAAAGCTTAAGAAGAGAATTAGAAATTTTATTTATTATTGAAAATCAGTAAGTGATTTCCACAAAAGTTTAGGCTCTCCTCTTTGTACCCAAAAAAGACTGTTAGCTAAGACGCCAGGGATGGGCCTGGAGCAATAGCGTTGCAGCTAAAGTCCTCACCTCGAATGTGTTGGGATCCCATAACGGCACTGGCTCTAATCCTGGCAACCCTGCTTCCCATCCAGCTCCCTGCTTTTGGCCAGGGAAAGCGTTGAAGGATGGCCCAAAACCTTGGGACCCTGCATACACATGGGAGACCTGGAAGAGGATCTGGGCTCCTGGTTTTGGATTGGTACAGCACTGGCTGTTGTGGTCACTTGGGGAGTAAACCATCACAGGGAAGATCTTCCTCTCTGTCTCTCCTCTCTATGTATCCACCTTTCCAATTAAAAAAAAATATATATAACTTAAAAAAAATATATATATATACATATATATTTCAATATTTAAAAGACAGAGTGACAAAGGGAAAGGAAAAAACAGAGACCGCAACACTCACATAGTCATCAGGTATCCTGCTAGGTGCATTGGCCAGAAGCTGGACCAGAACTGGAGCAACCAGAAAGGAAAAAATAAAAGCTGGCACATTGATGTAGCCTACAATTATCCTCTCTGGCAGTTTATCCCACCACACCACATATACCCACTCCCTGTTGTCATATTCATAATGACTTATGAAATTAGTCCATTTTTTATACTTGTGAGTGACTGTGTGTATATGAAATAGATTCACTACACAAAAATATATGATTAAATATAGTAAGCAAATTAGTTTTTTTAAAGAATAAAAATAAGTAGTGAAAGTAAATCAGCTGAAGTAATTTCATGTTCTTTGGCGAGCCTTTACTGTAGGCAACAATCCTTTTACAGAAGTCAGTGTTGAAATTGTAATGGCATTTGGAAATCATAATTATTAGAAGGCTAACAGTAAGAAAAAGTCAGAAATGAAGTTTGAATTGCTAGTTAAGAAGCAGGTTCAGGTTGTAATGTATTCATTGAACTCCCATAGTGACCATTGTACGCTGGAGAACATGATTCCCATTTGTATAGGCTGTAAAGCACTGTGGCACAGTGGACATGAAGTCTTACTTAAAGTCATTTATACAATTCTTGTCAGGTCCGGATAGAAATAATCTTGTATCTTTTAGTTCCGCTAATAACTGACATTTCTTTTTTTTTTTTTTTATTGTTGCTTACAAAACAAGACATAAGAATGTCTATGTTCATGTAGGAGTGTGAAGCCATTGAGCTGTTAAGTAGTCATGATTTCTCTTTTCCTCCTTTTCCTCCTCCTCTTTCTTCTTCACACACACACACACACACACACACACACACACGCACACATCTTCTTCTTCATATGCATATATATTCAAATTTATATTCACATATATTCATATATAGATTCATACATAGATATAGATATTTGAGAGGCAGAGAGAGAGCTTGTAACCACTGGTTCAGTCTCCAGATGCCTGCGGTAAATGAAACTTGCCAGGACAAAGCCAGGCATGAGGATCTAAATCGGTGTCTCACATGATTGACATTTACCCTGTCCCAACCTGCAGGACACGACGCTCAAACCCTGGGGGTGGCCTGGGAATGCCCAGCTGCTAGCCTCTGGGCTGCTGGCTCAAGAAACACACGGACACACATACTTGGTGGAAGAGAGTGCCTCCTGCTCTTTATTTTGCTCCACATATATATACCTTCTTCTCTAGGGAAGGACGGGAAGGGGAGGGATTTCCTGGAAATAATGATCGTCATTGAATCAGGGAAAGAACTAATCATTTATATTGAAACAGGGGAGGAACTAATTATTTGAACAGGAACAAGGGTGGAGGTTCTATTCCGCTTGCTTTACACAGGATGTTCTGGCCTAATACCCTGCTTGCCCAAGGCAGGCTTTGCAATGCAACAGGTCGTGGGGTAGGCCAAGTCTAAGGCCAATAAGTCTGTGGCTCCTAACAATACCCAACTACGTGAGCATGACTTGGTGACTCCCATGATATGCAATAGTAGGATCCTGGACTATGGATCAAACTAGGCAAAGTTGTCCAAACAGAGATCTTAACCCCTAGGCTAGAGAAGCTCTCCAAAACGTAATAGTAACCTCATCATGAATGACACTCAAATATGTTTTTGTTTTGCCTTTACCTATTAACTTAAAAAAGTTCATGTACCCTCCTTGGTTACAATTTTTCCAGAAGGATAACTTAAGAGATATTGCTTCTTAGACTTTTTTAAGAGAATGCATTTTATCAAAACTTTGCCCTGCAACTTTATTTTTCTAAACATGTATTCTAATGTGTCAACCTTTAAATAACTGTATTAATTATAATGCCTGGAAATTCTCAACTTAGGATTTAAGTAGTGTAGTGACACATATGTCCCTTAATTTTATTAATTTCACCTCTCCACATATTATGCATGTTTTGATTAAAGAGCAATTGAATAATCTAAAATACATCCTCTAAAAACTAAGAATAACTTTAAGTGGAAGTAAGAACCCAAGATATCATAAAAGGATTTTGGAGTGCTCATAAAGAAAAATGAATCTTAATAGTAGAAGTATTCTTTAAATTTTTTATTAATATGAAAAATGGAGTTTATGCATTCCATAGGTGCAGTACCAGAAAACAGCCGTGTTTCTCTTACTCCGTTGCTCCCTTCCCTGAAACCGATTTCCCTTTTCTCTCTTCAGCTCTTTGCAAAGACAAAATTTTAACCTATTCTATATTCACAGGCTTAATTAGCCACTAATAATACTATTTAATAAGTACAAATAAGAAAGCTACAGTTCCACAGAAGTATAAAAGGGGTAAAAATGGCAGTCATATCCCAAAATAACTATTTCATTCCCAAACCCTTTTTGGGGGGAATTCTATATTGGCTGCTGCTTATCAGAGAAACATATCCTATTTATTTTTCTGAGGCTTGATAATTTAAGTATGCATATTGGTTTTCAGTATTTCATTACATTTTATGGTTAACTAACATTTGATAGTATTTGTATACCACATAAACAGATCTTTCTCAAGATCTAATGAATCAAATGAGCAATCTAACATTAAAAATTGCACAAAAATAGAAAAAGATATCCAGATTATGATTATCATAGGAAAAAACTTTTCGTATTACTAAGTCACCTTTTCCTAAAAATAAGAGGCGCAATATAAAGAAAGGTATCCTCCACTGGCAGAAGAACCAAAAAAATAAGCACTGATTTCACTGTGCATTCTAGCATGAGATCCACTCCAAAAAACACAGGCAAGAGCCCCAGCTACTTAGGCTGGACCAATGAGTAGAGCCTCCAAAACAGCTGTTTCCAAGAACAGTATCCATACAGACTAAAGTTCTAGACTAACTTCCAAGGGCTAAAATTTAAGGACCTTGGTACCAGGCCAAACCTAACCACATGGTTCTAAACATTTTTGTGCCTATACGTAGCAGTTGCCAAACCAGACCATGGACTGGATCAAGCACTGGACTAATCTGGTCAAGAACTATAACAACAAGCACGTTCTATTACCCAAGGGTATTTTATCCAGTATAATTTGACAGATTGATTGATAAAGGGATTTTTCTGCTGTAGACTTTAATAAGTGACTGGCTTTTGTGTATTTGTTTATTCATATTTATTTATTTTCATTTGAAAGACAGATTTACAGAGAGAAGGAAAGGCAGATTAATTTTCCATCTGGGGCCTGGCACGATAGCGTAGTGGTTAAGGTCCTCGCCTTGCACACCCGGGATCCCATATGGGCACCAGTTCTAATCCCAGCTCTCTGCTTGTGGCCTGGGAAAACAGTCGAAGATGACCCAAAACTTTGGAACCCTGCACCTGCACGGGATACCCAGAAGAAGCACCTGGTTCCTGGCTTCGAATTGTCTCAGTTACTGCCGTTGTGTCTGCTGGGCAAGTAAATCATCAGATGGAAGATCTTCCTCTCTGTCTTTCCTCGTCTTTGTATATCTGGCTTTCCAATAAAAATAAATAAAGCTTAAAAAAAATTTTCCATCTGGTGGTTCACTGCCCAAAATGACCACAATGAGTAGAGCTGAGCTGATCCAAATCCAGAAGCCAGCAGCTTTCTCTGGGTTTCCCACAGGTGCGGGATCCCAAGAATTCGGGCCAGCTTCTGGATGCTGTCTGAGGACGTAAGCAGGGTCCTGAATTGGAAGTGAATCAGTTGGGACGTGAATTGGCACCCATGTGGGATGCTTGCACTGGTAGGCAGAGGGTTAGCTTCTTGAGCCACCATGCTGGCCCTGTGCCTACTATTTCAAATCTAAAGATATCAACCGTCAGGCTTGGGTATGATTTTAATATATCCTGTACTGCTGTCCACCTCCTCTCTATCACTCAGTACTGAAGCAGTCTAACTATAAAGGTCCCTCTCTCTCTTTCTCTCTCTTTCTCCCTGGCCTCTTGATCACAGTTCTGGAGGTTCATGGTCTATAATTTTGTGAATGTAATGACTTATATAATGAATATAATGGTCTCTGATAAGAGCTTTCTGAATAGAGTCTTGAGTTGGCATGGATATCATATGGCAAGAGAGTGGGGATGGAAGACTGTGTCTTTGCCTACCTGATTTCGTGGAAATCCACCAGATCTACATCTCTCCTTAAAGCCATCCAGACAATGGAAGAAGAGAGAATAACTCCAGTTTCAGTTACCATTACCCACATGGAAACATCAGAAAAGAATGTTACGAGCAATTTACAGGGAATATCTCTAACAAATATAGATGCAATAAATTTCTACAATGTGCTGGTACACCAAATTTGAGAGTATGTTTAAATAAATGGACACCCTATTTTATTGGGATTGATCTCTTGGATGTAAATATGATTCAGTATTTACAAATAAGTATAGTGTGATACACTATGGCCACTCTGATCATTTGCAGAGTGAATCAGCAAAGAAAGCTATTTCTTTCTCTCCTTCTCTGTGTAAATATGCCTTTTTAATATCAATAAATTGATGGATAAATGAATGTATTAAAAATAAAAATTGATAAATAATTTTTTGTTTAATTTAATTATTTTTTCTATCATTTTTGATGATACAGTTCCAAAGGAATAGGAATTTCCCTCTCCCCTTGTCTCCTATTGTTTTCCTCATAATATTAAAATAATAGACTACCATTGTCTGTACGAAAAAATCCTTTTAAAAAAAATAGAAATGTTTGCCCCAGTTAAGGTTAATTTATTTATTTCAAATAATTACAGAAAAGCAATGAAAAGGAGAGACAGAGAGAGAGAGATATCTTCCACCCACTGGTTCACTCCCCAAATGACTGTAATGGCTGGGGCATGCCCAGACCGGAACCAGGATCCACAAGCTTTATCTGGATCTTTGCCCATGTGCCTAGGGACCCAAATGCCAGGGCCATATTTTGCTTCTAGGCCTTTAGCAGATAGCTGTATTGGAAGAGTAACAGCCAGGGGCAAAAACCAGTACCCATATGGGATGCTGATATTGTAAATATTGCCTTTATCCACATCACAAGGCTGGCCCCTTGCCCCAGCATTTTAATACTAACTTGCTCATCATGTTTTACACTCCCTAGGAATGAATAGAGAATGTTCTCTTTAACCATTCCTAGCATGATCCCATGCTGTTATCAACAAGCTGTGTGTTTGGCCTCAATATCAGTGTTCCACATGTATAGAAATTACAGTCTGTTTATTAAAAGATATACTTAATTTTTATCTCTGAAAAATAAGGATATCCACAAGAATACATATAAACTGAAAATGTAAAGTCTAGAAACAGGGAATTTGGTCCATTTGATGCTGACAATTAATTTCCCTTTGGAGATGTATTTTCCATTTGTATCTCATGCTGATACTTTCATTTTGGCATACAAACTTTATTTATCCTAGCTAGTTTTCTGCAGTCAAGATTTCTGTATATTTTATAGATTTATATTATTTTTCTTTGTCAACATTAATGGCTGTATTAATCATTGAATTATCATAAACCCAATTAAAGTCATTCTAATTAGTTAAGATTTTTAACATCTAATGCAAGTTGTACTTGTCCTTCTATGGAAAAGGCATTGAATTAATTCCGTTATGCCTTTGTCATTTATTAGCATCCACATTTTGTGTCTGCTGGAAGGGTGGGATTAATATTTTCTGGGTTTTTTTTCCACATTTCCTTTGTTTTACTAAAATACATGTCTTGATGCCATGTTTCTGGACTACAGGAAGGAAAAAATCAGTTTTGTTAGGAAAACACACTCCTTTTGGATATGATTAGAAAACACATTTTTTTCAGAAAATGAATAAATTACCTGTGAAATTCTCCACAATTGAACATTATTAAGTCAAACATGCTTATTAACATTCTTAAGGGATTTAGAAGTATTAGACTAAGTTGTTTTATCAGTTACTCATGCCTGTCATCACATTAGAGTCAATGGGAGCTGTAAGCTTTTGACCATGGGCAAATGTGGCCCATTTTGAATAAGAATAGCATCTGCAATTATACTAGCTGAGCTAAAAATTAAAAGGTCCATCAATTCTCATGCTTCAGAGCATAAGATTATAACCAGATGGTGCCGGAAAGTTTCTGCCGGGCATGAGGAGTCACTAATGGACAGGTGCATTATGACAATTTCTTTTGGCCTCCCTCCTCGTAATGTCTCTAACACACACAGATGTGCCAAACAGAGGACATCAAAACAAATGAGAAATATTCAGTTTACTAGGTTGAAATTCTCCCGTAGCCTAACAATACTGAGACTTAAAGATCCCAGCAGGTGTGGGATAATTTGATGAAAATATTTTAATATCGCATGCAACTCAATAGCAATCATTTATTTTCTGCTTCTAAACTGGCTGTTATTTTTCTCTTTACTTGTACTAATTTATTTTAAAATATATTCAGCTGAGTGCACAATCATGTGGGAAAATATTGCTGTTGGAAAACATGATCAAGTCTTTGGTGCTTATAAAACTTTGTATCTAGATAAGAAAAAATCGATTATTTTCCATAAATATTGGCTTACTGTATTTTTTATTAACTGTCTTTATTTGTGAAAATATAAAAGAAATAGAAGATAATATACATTTATTCGTATGCCACAGATTTTCCTTTTGAGCTAAAGTCATAAAACTACATTATGTGTGATCAGATGCTATTTTTTATTATATTTATTTATTTTTATTGGAAAGACAGATTTACAGCAGAGACACAGAGAACAATCTTCTGTCCGCTGATTCACTCCTTAAGTGGTAATAACAGCCATAGCTGAGCCAAATGAAAGCTAGAAGCTGGGAGTGTCTTCTAGGTCTCCCATATGGGTGCTGGATCCCAACACTTTGGGCAATTCTCCACTTCTATTTTGGGGCACAAGCATGGAGCTTGAAGGAAAGTGAAGCAACCAGGGCATAAGCTTACTGACATCCATATGGGATGCCAGCAATTGAAGGGGGAGGATTAACCAATTGAGCCATTGCTCGGGTCCCAAGATGATCTTATGAACAAGTCCAGTAATGGTACTGAACAACTGAAGCTGGCCCAGCGCGGTGGCGCAGTGGTTAAAGTCCTCGCCTTGAACGCCCCAGGATCCCATATGGGCTCTGGTTCTAATCCCGGTGGCTCCCTCTTCCCATACAGCTCCCTGCTTGTGGTCCAGGAAAGCAGTCGAGGACAGCCCAAGGCTTTGGGACCCTGCACCCGCGTGGGAGACCTGGAAGAGGCTCCTGGCTTCTGACCGGCATAGCATCAGCCGTTGCGCTCACTTGGGGAGTGAATCATCGTACGGAAGATCTTCCTCTCTGGCTCTCCTCACTGTATATCTGCCTTTCCAATAAAAATAAAATAAATCTTTAAAAAAGCAACAACAACAACCGAAGCCAACAGGACAGTTCCTGGTTTTATGTAAGGGGATATGCATACTGTATGTGTTTACATATATTATTTATTTATCCTTTATATTTTCAATTATGGATTGAACTACAAAGAATTATAATTTACTCATGTATCCTATAGGATATTTCCACATAGCACTCATGGCCATCACCACAGCCAGTCAGACAAGTGATCTAATAAGTAGAATGGTTGCTATGTGATTAATGGTTGTGTTGTGTATACAGAATTAATTCTTTAGACAAAGGGATAAAATAAGTCCCTTGTGAGACAGAGAGGACATAACACAGAATTGAACATTGTTACTCAGTTTCATGCAATTTTAAATCTATGATTTGGTTATTCTTGGAATTTTCCAGTTAAAACTGTCAGGTCCTAATTGATTACAGGTAATGAAAATGTAAATTGAAGTTTTATAATGGTGGTGAGAAGTACAATATACTCAATCCTGCAGGTCACATGTGTTTGTTCTAAAGATATCATCTGCTTGGACAGTCTATAGTTAACACTACACCTTAGGTTAACAGTAATTAAATATCTGTTAGTTTAAAAAAATAAGAAAATATAGTTGGCCTTCAGAGAGAGTAAATTATGTAAAATGAGGTAGACTTGACATTCAAGACAGTCTAGTGGGCTCTGTCTTCCCAGGAATGTATATTGTATTAAAAAGGGCTGGTTTACTCCCCAGATGGTAGCATTGGCCAGAGCTGATCAGGGAAAAAGGAACCAGGTGCTTTGTCTGGGTCTCCCAAGTGGATGCAGTGTCCCAGGGTGTTGAACCATTCTCTGTGGTTTTCCCAGGCTATATGCAGGGAACTGGATTGGAAATGAGGCAGCCACGACGTGAACCATTGCTTGGAGGGGGAGAACGAGCCTGTTGAGCCACAGCATTGGCCCTGAATAATTGGTTTCTATCTAGGAGAGCAATTATTTGAAACTTTTTCCTTGAAAATTTCTGTACTGGAAGTGGCTGTGGCTTTCTTGCACATCTCATGTCTAAGGTTCCTTAGTTGTATGGTATACTTAAATAATAATTTTCAATTATATTCGCAATTTTATTTGCTTCAGTTCACATTGTTGTAGAATTTTAAAAATGTATTAATTCTCATGCTTAACTATTTCACTAATATTTTATGAAAATCACATAGTAGCTTGGTAGACAGCTCAAATAATATTATTTTGGAATCACAAGACAAAATTAGAGAATTGGAATATAATCATACACCAAAAGATAAATGTTGAGAATGTGGATAAAGTGGCTATTTATGTTTGTCAAATTTGTTTTTTTCTCATTCTTTCCAACTCAGAAATCAAGCTTATCAGTGGTGGCTTGAGGACTGACCACACGTATAGGTATTTTCTGATAACTCAACATAGAACATGCATGACATGCATGTATTAATAATGAAGTGAATAAAATGCATTCTAGAAAGAAGTCTTAACATAGTTGAAGAACATTTAACCTTGACTGAAGTAGAAGTAAAATAGACAATTTTCAGTAATGTGTGGATCTAAATAATTAACTCCCTTTATACCCAAAAACTAAAATACAAATATTAAGGAAAAAAATACCCCCCATCTTTAAAGCTTAATGTATGGCATTTTTAACACACATTTGTAATCACATACTTGATAAGTTGGTTACAAGGGCTCATTGGAGTCCAATATTTCCCTCTCTCTCTCCTTCCCAGCTTGCCATGTAATTCTGAATCCATAAATCCTCCAACAACAAGTATCAATATCAGAGACCAAATAGGCATATCAGATTTTGCATTATGATCCTTTGTCAGCATGATCCAAAATTAACTTCTTTCCTTCACAAGTAGCTTGTCTTTGGTATTTAGTTTTACTGATAAAAAGATAATTATTACCAATAATAAAGCAACATAAATCTTTACATGACACAAGAAGGTATAAATTTGGCTTCTGTTTTCAAACCATCTGAGACTAATAAAAAAAGGGAGTTTGTATTTGCTTCAAGCACAATATTTTAATCACTATGTAGTATTACATAAAATAGGATTAAAGTGCAATTACATTGCATTACTGTGGAAATCACTATTTTTGAAGCTATGTGACATCTTAATTTTTTTTCCTGAAGGCATTGTTTACCTCAAGCCATAATTACCATCATTCTGAAAAGGGTGCTGAGCATTCCCAAATTGAGAAAAGTTAAAAGTATAGTGAAACTTTTCTTTGAAATTATTCTCAAAATAAAACCTGAGGTGCAGATAGCCATTAAGAAATGTTTTTGCAGTGACAATAGTTAATTTATGCAATGTATGATAGGAAAACACAAATTAAATTAAGCCTGTTTTTTTGGTTAGTAAAATAACCCCAAATTTCTTGTAGGCCTATTTCTATGTTTTGAAAATTAGAGTATAAAAATATAATAATTAGAAGTATTTAATCAAATCCACAAATGGACAATGATCTTAAAAAATCTAAGAGGATAACCAAAATCATCAATTTTTGTAGTAATAAAGAGTCTAGCTATCATTGAAATTCAGCTTATTGACAAAATGTTTTTCTTTTAAAGATTAATTTATTTATTAGAAAGTCAGATATACAGAGAGGAGAGACAGAGAGGAAGATCTTCAGTCCAATGATTCACTCCCCAAGTGAGTGTAACGGCTGATGCTATGCCAATCCAAAGCCAGGAGCCAGGAACTTCTTCTGGGTATCCCACACGTGTGCAAGGTCCCAAAGCTTTGGGCCATCCTCGACTGCTTTCCCAGGCCACAAGCAGGGAGCTGTATGGGAAGTGGAGCTGCTGGGATTAGATCCAGTGCCCATATGGGATCCTGGCGTGTTCAAGGTGAGGACTTTAGCCGCTAGGCCACGCCAACGGGCCCCACTCAAGAACTTCTTAAAAGAACTCAATTGGGATTATTTACCAGGCTACTTTAAGCACTCAATTAGAAAACTGGAATAGAAACAATTTGAAATAAATTCCATTTCTGTGTAGAGCACGATAGTGCAAGTGTTCTTGAACTATGAAATACTCAGTATCATGAAATTTGCCTATTTCAATAGTCAACCACCAGTAGAATCAACTGCTGACTGATTTTAATAATATCAATTCCAATCATGCTTCTTTTGTTATAACATGCTATAATTTATTTTTAAAAAGCATGTTATGTTTGCTGCCTGTGATGATGATATTACACACGTCTCCTGATAGTGTCCTACTAAATGGAATCAATGGTTCAGAATTAAAGCTCGGCTTGGGGTCAATGTAGGATATGATTTCTTCAAATATAGAAAACATGGACTTTACACTTAAGAATTTAGCTGTCCCTTTCTCCTTTGCGGAATGCATGAAAATCTTCCCTCCTACAGTAGATATTAATCACAAGAAGCCAGTGGCTGCGGAGATGGCTGCTATTACTGCAAGTCAAAGCAGTGGGCTGAAGTATGTTCACTCTTTCAGGGATGCTACAGGGTTGTTGTTTTTGGTTTTTGTCTGATGAGTCATTGATATTTAATCAGAAAAGAAAATGGCATCTGTTGTGTTCAGTGACTAGAAGTGCTATAAATATTGCTGCATGTGAACAGAAGTTTCCCATTCTATCATTTGCAATATGCTTGGATACCAGTCATTGAGTATGATGATGACACTGCTACCATTGAACAAGTGATTTATTGATTTTGAGGAAATTTCTACTTGCCTAAATACAAAGAATAAGAGTTAAGACTGTGGCTTTTTACCTTCTTGCACAATACACAGAAGTATTTTATTTCCCTTTTGTTTACCTATAAATAATGGCAGTTAGAAAGAGTGATTCCACAAAATGCTGATGGAATGAAGTGTGACCTCTAATTCCTTGATTCTTTCTTAAATAGTGATGAGCCCCCTGCTCAGGGATGAGTGCCCAATACTCTCCATCTTGTCTTCCTGAACTTGAAGCTGATTTCAAACAGCCTTATGCAAGCTCTTTCTCTTGTAGTGTTTAGCTAATTCTTTCATGTAAAGTTTAAATGAAATTGATTAAACACAATATGCATACACAAGTCCTAAAATTTTCCCGTTATTGAGGTACAACAAAATTGCAGTCACTGCCCTTGGCCTTACACAAAACACCTCCCACACTTTTTCCTTTCTGATGACTGTCAAATTGTGAAACTCTTTGATGTTTCTTGTTTTAAAAACAAGTCCATCTTAGTGCAGTTGCCAAAGGGTTTTTGCATAGTTTGAAATATCTAATAATGGAAATATCAAGTATAAAGAATGAAAGGAAACCAAAATTTCATTTCTCATGCCAAATCACGTTTCACTGCATATTATGTGAATATATATTATGGTAATGGACTATATTTCTCTATTTAAAATATCAACAGTAATATTTTCTATGCAGCTGTACAGAAATATTAAATGCTTGAAAACACACATACTGATTGAATATTACTATATATGCATATACATGTCTGTGTGTACATATAGTATACACATACTTCTGTGTATACTTTCATGTCTGGGAAGTTATTTTGATTTTTTCCCAAATTTAAAAATAGACTATCTCACAATTTCTTAGAAGTCAGTTTTCTTTTCCTTTGTTTTTTAAAGAATTATTATTAATTTTTATTGCAAAGTCAGATATACAAAGAGAAGGAGAGATAGAGAGGAAGGCCTTCCATCCGATGATTCACTCCCCAAGTGACTGCAATGGCCAGAGCCGAGGGAATCCAAAGCCAGGAGCCAGGAGCTTCTTCTGGGTCTCCCACATGGGTACAGAGTCCCAAGGCTTTGAGCAGTCCTCTTCTGCTTTTCCAGGCCACAGACGGGGTGGGGGTGGGGGGGGCTGGGTGGGAACTAGGGCTGCCAGGATTAGAACCAGCATCCATAAGGGATCCTGGTACTTGCAAGATGAGGACTTTAGTCACTAGGCCACCATGCCAGTCCCAAATTACAAAGATAGTCTAGATCTCTGCCAGAAAATGGGCCTTCTTCAATGCAATTAAATATTCTCTATTTTTCTGTATGTGTGTGTTGTGTGTAGAGAGAGGGAGAAAGAGACTTAGTATATGTATAGCAGTTTTTTCTTTTTCTTTTATAATTTGGAATGTAAGTTAACATTTTTTCAGTTTTAGGAGGAAGTAATTAAATTTGGTTATTTCATTGCCAACAAAAAAGCCAATATGTCTCACTTAATGGCATTTCTTCCTGTAAATGCAATCTGGAATCACTTTCTGTAATTGTCTTATAATATTTATATGTTGCCAGTTTATTTGAAAGAGACTCAAATTTCTATTCAATAATATATTGATTAGACAATTTACCTATCATTCTGAATAGTCCAAAATTGGATGTCCACTTGAAATGACATATTTCCAAAAGAATGCACACTCTGGAAGGCTCCATTTAAAAGCAAGAATCCTTCTTAGACTGTTCAGTTTGCAATTTTCTTATGGTAGAAACTAAATAGTGGCTATCTCCAAATCAAAATCCACACTTTATAGTGTGTTACATGTTTTGCTTGCATTTGACACTTCATTTCATATTCCTTAAGTAAGTAATATACACAGTAAGAGGGAATTCCTCAAAAATTCATGCAAGATGAGGGGTGGCTAAAATATTATTATATGTTTTGATTCTGCAGATAAAGACAAGACCAGCATAGTCATGAAACAAGAAGGAAAGTCTAAGTTTCATTTTCTGTGGCTAGGTAATTGTAGGAAAAAAAAACCTAAACAAAGTCAGAGAAACATTATATATATAAGAAATACTTCTTGCATCATGCATTGAGAATCTTGACTCGGGACAAATTATCTAGCATGTCAAATACATTCTTACAGATATAGTTTAGTCCCTGATATAAGCCCTTCATGGTTATATCTTTATCAAACTTACTTGTATAAGAGAAGCTTGAAGCCAAATCTTCGGATTATTTGAAACAATTAGCTCAATAAAATTTCTACATATAGAAATAATTTTCCTAGGCTTTGACATATATAAAGTATAATAATATTCAGTGGATGTTAATGATATCCCAACTTCAGCAACAGGGACTAGCTTAGGGAGCAAGTCAGTCATACTTAGTGGATTTTTCTCAAAACTTACACTAATGTTAATTGAATATCCTAGGAAACCCTCAATGGAAGGTTGGTTTCATATTTCCTATACCGTGTTCAAAAATGAATGTGTGCCAAAGAGATGCTGCTATGTTTTTCTGATAGTAAACATACAAATGGAATATTTTTAATCACATTTTTTATTTATTTGATTATATAAAATAGAATTGTGTTATAAAACATGTATTATCAAACAGGATAAAATCATTAAGATAGATTTTCCAAGTTGTAAGTTTTGTGATTCTATATGTTGCTATTTCCTGTTTCATCATTCCATTCACTCAGATTTGCAATGAAGGAATTTATATTAACATTTCTGCTTTCATTTTCAATACATTTATGCTTTCGATGTTGTTTTATGTTAGTCCACATTAATACAGAATTTTGGGCATACTTTGAACCTAAAGGCAGTAATTTAGAAGGAAATGGTCAGAATGCATATTAACTAAAAGACTAAAAAATGTTAGCTTTGAAATCTTATTTTTGTTTCCCATCTTACCTTAGAATCCAGGTTCCATTTTTTTTCTTTCCATAGATTTCCTTTTGTCAAAATCTGTTTGAACTCTGTTGGATAGCACATTTGTCTTAGATTTGGATCAGGTTCTTACTTGCACACTGTTCTATTTCTGCAGCACAAGCAAGCCTGTTCAAAGATGCATGTTTAGCTCCAGTGCAACTTACAGCCGATTTTAACAAATGATAATGTTTAATGCACTGGAAGTTCATCACCATATTTCAGAGGCATCTCAGAATGTAAACTCCTATTATAATATCTAAATTTTGCTAGTAGAAGTTCATTATCAAAGTTTATGTTGGTAAAACCTTTGAAGAATACAACTCCATTGAAATTCAAATACCTTTATTGAAGAATTATTTGAGTTGAATTTCTCAGTGAACAATTCCATAAAATTTAACACAGGCTGTTCACTGCCCATGGCACACAGAATGGATCATGAGAATAGGCATTATGACTAGTTCCAGGCACATAGAGCATGAGCAAACAGTTAAAGCACTTCACTTTTTACATACAAAAGCTGGATCTTGTATCTTGACTTTAAAATTATGTCTGGTATCAATAGAAACATTACTCTAGAGTTTTCAGGAAACGATATGAAAAATACAAACTGTACATTATCAGGTGGCATGGTATTTTATAGTAGCATGTCCAAATATTGCTAACCACATTCATATAGATCCTCTGTGATTAAACTATGACTGGTTTGTAGGGCTGGAAACTTAGAGGTAAAAACAAACAATAAGATAACTCAAAATGAGAGACTATTGAATAAATTATTTGTATGTTTCCGTGTTCAGGTCATTTAAGTTATTTTCTAGAAGGTCACCTGTATTAGTTGATATTTTGCTACTACAACTAAAATATCTTACAGAGACAAATTTAAAAACCGGCAGGTTTATTTCACTTAGTTTTCAATATTCACAGTCCAACATCAGGTATTCTTTTTGATCTGACATCTAATGAGCACGAGGGATGATAGCTCATGTGCCACGGAAAGGTCACACGGAACCAGGAAGCTGAGAAATAGCTTTCCATTGCATGTTAGTTCACTTCCATGCACCTCTTTGTAAACTCTCCACAATCCAATCATGTGAACTTTTCCATAGCAGTTTACACCATTATAAGCACTCCCTCTGCTCCCCAGTTTTAGACATTACAATTAGATTGTTTCCACCTTTAATCCGAATGAACTATTAACGTTCTTTAATGGTTAACATAAGATTTTGTTTACTAAGCCGCTAACAAATGAGCTTCGCCAAGATATCAAAACTAACTCCTAAACTTTGGCAGAACACATATACCAAGAAAATGAAATTTTAATATGCTAAAACTGAAAATTTACCATTTAAAAATAACATTTCTAAGAGTTATTTACTAATAATTGTTTTATGATAAACCATTAATTTTGTCACTAATAAATTTTCACACACATACACATACATCAAGGTGTGTCATGTATCTCATACTGTCAAAATATTAAAAGTTTTGCAAAGGAACCTACTGACCACATGAATAATAAAAAGGATACTGATTTTCTTTCCTTAATTATATACTGCATTTAATCAAGTCATCCATCTGTGTGTTACACAAATATACTCTCAATTTTTCTCAGCCAGTGAGGGTAGAAAAAAATGTAAAATTTGTCTCGCATGGCTTCTTTCCTTCCTCACTCTACATTTGATATTTTTTATGCTGTGTTAAAGAAATACATACAGTTTTCCTAAAATAATGAATCAAGATGATATTTAGGCAGTTGTATTTTTAACTTATTTTAATTGTTTCCTAGTGAATTCTGTTGTAGATTCTTACATCCCTATACACACAAATATACACAAGGAAACAAAAGAACAAAAATATCTTACAAGTATGAAAACAGTGCTTAGAATCTATGCAGGAAACTTCACTTTTCTCAGGATTTTATGATAAAAACAGTCAGTGAATATAAAGTGAGGATATTAACTTTGAGATAATCAAGTTTCTCTATAGATGTAGCATGATTTAAAACAGGCTTTGACCTAATGTGGAAAGGATAAGGAAAAGATTGTTCTGGAAATGCCAAGGTCACTACTGGGAGTGCATTTACATGCTGATGAATGATCCGTAGATTGCTGAGCCAAAAAGTTGGAGAATACTTGAATAAATAAATAAATGAAAAAGTAACAAGAATGTCATACAAAGTCCCCAGACTTTCTTTCCTTTGTCATCTTTCCTTTTAGGTCATTATCTTAATTAATCTTATTGAAATACATGCCCATTGTCTATAAAACTTAATAATTTTATTACCATCTAACGTCTGGGGGAGTATTACTTTCCTAAGAGGTAGCACTATTGACTATGTGCTGTCCATGATTCAGAAGAGGATAGTTGTGATTTCTGTGTTAGTGTATTAGGATGACAAACGCCTAGTAGTGGACACAGAGATTCATAGGAGTAGGAGAGGCTAGTGGAAATATCGACCTACAAAGTCAGGAAACTGAATAGAAGTTTAAAGTGTTTCAGACTGGAATACCAAAAGTATTGAGTGTGAAACACTCTTCTTTGAGATGATCAAGCTATTTAGAGCATGGAGCCTTATGTAATAAGTAATTCAAGTTCAAAGGCAAAAAGAATGAAAGACGAAGAAATAAAATGTAAAATCATTCACATTGGTGCTTCTACCAATTCTGTAGCTATTATCTTTTTCTCTATGAATGAACAAGTATATAACACTCATTATCTGTAATTTCATTTGATAAATGGAATTTAATACTTTATACATTAATGCAGAGTTGTTAATTCTCTGAGAGGAAAGATGGGTTTTATGGAAGAACAACATGAAAAACGTATTCATATGATTAGCTTCATGGACATCTACGATCTGCAGTTGGTTAAATGATTTACTGATCCCTTTTTGAGAAGTGAGATCCGCATCCCTGCCCCCTCACTAGTTCCTACTGTGTTGCCAGTTCTGGGTTTAAGAATATGCATGGGAACCAGTGTTGTGGTTCTAGTCTTAAATGTCCTGCTTCAGATCCAGCTCCTTAACAGTAAACTTGGGAAGGCAGTGGGTGATGGTCCAAGTAGTTGGGGCCCTGCCACACACGTGGGAGACCCAGATGGAGCTCCTGTCTCCTGGTTTCAGCCTGGCCAAGACAGAGTGAACCAGCATATGGATGATCTTCCTCTACTTCTTTTTCTCTCTTTCTATTTATTTCTATTTCTGTCCCTATCTCTCGTCCCTCTATCATTTTCTGTCTTTAAAATAAATTAGAAATGAAAACCTCTTAGAAGACATATAAGAGTACGTATGTAAGCTTGGGTAATTGGTTAAGGATTTAAGACTTCCCACATCAGAGTATCTTGTTTGAGTTTGGTACTTCAGTTCCTGATTCCAGTTTTTTACTGATGCAGAATCCTTGGTTCCTACCACACATCTGAGAGTCCTGGATGGTATGTCTGATTCCTGCCTCAGGCCTCAGGCCAACCCAACCTTTGTGTGTATTTGGGGATGGAACCAAGGGATGGAATCCTCTTTCTCACTTTCAGAAAAAATAAAAAATAAAAGGAATACATATGTGTTTTTATTTACTATTGTGATTTATTAGAATACTATCTTATGAAGGATATCCATATAAATACTATAGTTTTTTTTTTGACAAGTGGAGACAAGAGTAAATGAAAAACCAGCTTGTATTTTTTTTCTTCTTTGTAACATTTTGTTTCAAGGTAATTGACCCCCAAGTGGTTTGTGATAAGGAATTTCACTGGGGTTACTAAGAACTTAATCATAGCTAAGAGCCCTTGGGGAAACTGAATTTAAGCCCATACTTATTGTTTTTCATTTCACAAACAAAATGATGTTCCAAAAGAAAAGATGGTCATTGTGATTCTGAAAAACATCATATATTAACTCAAAAGTTGTTCATATTATCTGTTAAAAAGAATTGTGGTTTTTATGTTTAAGAACATCATCTCATTGAAGAGGAATAAATAACACAAATGCATTTTTCGAAACTATAATCGAAATAGCAACATGAGTAAGAATGATGCAAAATAATTTAGTTAAAAGCCCAGCGTGTTGAATGTTACAAATCAGTCTCTGTGCCTCTGAATTCATGCCAATCTGAAGAGGGAGGAAGGAAGAACTCAAGTGCTACAACAGTATCTGCAAAGAACACATCCACAGCTGTGATGCTTGTCAACCTTCTGTTCCAGGATAATCGACTAGTCGCTATAATGAAGGTTTCACCTTCTGTAGTTTGAGCCACCTTTAGTCAACCACAGTTTGAAAGTAGTATCATAAGAGGGTGATCTGCATTACCTGTAAAGAATGTGTGTGTTCTAAATTTTATTTTTAACGTTTGTTTGAGAGACAGTGACAAAATGGGTGATTTCCTATCTTCTGGTTTACTCTCCTAGAGCTGGATAATGTTGAAGCCAAGGACTGGCACCTCAATCCAGATCTCCCACATGAATGCCCAGAACTGAGTTATTACAGCTACCACCATCATTGCTAGGGTCTGCATTAACAGGAAGTGACTGTCAGAAGTCAATGTCAGGTACTACCAACCAGAGATAGTTGGCAGGCATATTAGGCAGCATCTTAATTACTAGGAAGAGACCCGCTCCACTGCCTGAAATTATTACATAGAAAATCCCCGAAATAAATAATTCATATATCTCAATAAATCTTATTACAATATATTGTTATTGTTTCATTTTCAAGGTTTTATTTCAGAATTATTTTTGCATTTATGTAAATAAGTAAGGTAGTAATACAGAAAAATGTCTTACACTGCACACACAATTTCCTCTGTTAATAACTATTAGGTAACTTTGTCACTATTAAGAAACCACAACTGGTTTCTCATATTTTTTTTAATTCAAAAAGCTTTTATAACTCTAACACCTTCCAGGATCTTTTTAAATTTAATTCTCATATATAAGGGAGAACCAAAAAATATTTGCTTGTCTGTGTCTGTCTTATTTCACTGAACTTGATGTCTTCCAGCTCTGTCCATTTCTCTGAAAATTACAGGATTTTATTTTTTGTTACTTTAATAAGGTTGCATTTTATGTAAATATATAAATATATATATACATATACATATACACACATATAGATACAGAAAGAAATGAATACCTTGGTTGATCCTTTTTTGGCTGTAATGTATAATGTTGATATAAACATTATTATCTGGATGCAATGAATTTCTGTTTTTGGGCATATATCTATAAGTGCTAATGCTCAATCATATTTTAATTCCCTTTTCTAGTTGTTTTTTAAATAGTCGCTCTTTTTCTGTTTTCCACAGTGGCTGCATTAATCACATTCCTACCGAAAGCAGGTATCAGTTCTCCTTTACCCAGCCCCTTGCTAGCATTCACTACTCTATCCTTTAACCAAGACCCATTTGGGCAGCAATGTGGTGATAGCTCATGGCACCGATCTGCATGTCTTGACAGTTAGTGAACGCTGTTTCTTTCATATGTTTGCTTATTTTTCAGCCATTTGTTGTACCTATACCTCAATTCTAGAGCCAATCAAACTCAGGTTCACAGATGAACTCTCCTGCTTCTTCTGCAGTATTTTCCTACACCTTTGGTAACACTGGGATTTTATATGCATATGGCCTATTATGAAGAAGTCTCTGAGATTAGCCTCACAGTGTTTTCCGTGTTAAATGCCTGTGACTTCTCTGAAGTTCTGTGAAATTGTACTCTCCCGGTTCTGATGGCTTCAACACTTCCCTGTAAATCATCTCACCATTTCTTCATTTATTTAATAATATTACACGTTGTTTCTTGTCCATTGATAGCTCCCATTTTTGTTTCTGTTTATTTTTATTTCATTCCATTTTATTTCCTCTAATATCATGGTTCAGTAAATGTATGTAGATATTTTATTGATTTTTCCTGTCATGGGTGGGTGTCACTCTAATCACAATCTGTTTTTCACCATGGGAGGTGCATTTTTACTCTTCCTGCCATGGAAAAAATGTATTTTGTCTGTTTGTTTGTTCATTAATTTGGAAGTCTGTGTTTTTCTCTGTAGCACAGTCCTTATCCTAAGCAATTCCATTTAATTCTAATTTTATTTTTAATACTGTCATCATGGATCTTGTGTAATTAGACACCCTGCCACTGGCATTATAATCACAAGTACCACCTTCCAAGTCATCACCATCATTAGCATCGTCACACATCATCAACTCTCCAATCTACACAGTTAAGTCTAACACACACCATAAACTGTGCCAACACCTTTAGAATCTTGCAAAAAATAGTGAGGTATGTATGGGTATTATAATAATTTTATACAAGAAAAAGCCAAAGCAAGAAAGCTTCAAGGAAATAGTCAAAGTTACATCAATAGAAAATGGCGGAGAGTATTCAGAGACTGTGTTTGGAGATCATGTTTTTTCTTTAGCATACATTCCCTTCTTTGAAAGGAAGTAAATTGCATCAATTTAGCTCTTTAGGCTTTTTTGAATCTGTGGAGATCACTATTTTTTACCCATAAGATAAGTGGGGTAGAGATTGTACTTGGATTTAAAATTACCACGTAGAAGCCTAGCACGGTAGCCTAGTGGTTAAAGTCCTTGCCTTGAGTGTGCCGGGATCCCATATGGACACCAGTTCTAATCCCAGCAGCTCCACTTCCCATCCAGCTCCCTGCCTGTAGCCTGGGAAAGCAGTCAATGACAGCCCAAAGCCTTGGGACTCTGCACCCACATGGGAGACCCAGAGAAGATTCCTGGCTCTTGGCTTTGCATTGACTCAACACTGGCTATTGTGGTCACTTGGGGAGTGAACCATTGGACAGATGATCTTCCTCTCTGAATATTTGATTTTGAAATAAAAATAAACAAATCTTTTTTTAAATTATCACATAAATCTATTCACTTATATAAATAATAATTAAAGTATATTTAAGTTAGGATAAATTTGTATTTTATAATTCTCAATAGTACACACAGAAGACACATAAAATATTTGTATCTCAGTGAAAACACCCTCATTCCATATTCAATTGTACTGAGTCCAGATAAAGTTTAAAATATTGTAGCATGCAAGCAACAATATCCACAACCACATAAATGACCACAGGTAATTAAATTCAGAAAATGCAGTGTGGATTTTGCTGTTTATATTGAGGTTAGTGTTGCCTTAATGTGTAGTTTCTCATAACATAACATCCTGTTAAGAGATCTGTATGCGTTCTTATGAGATACAGCAGGAAGAAAATGAATTTATTAGCTTAAAACAGAAATGCTGATAGAATTATTTCTGTATGCTTCAGGTATTTAAATGTACTCTTGAAAGGAGTGTGATTGGCCCTAAAGGATTCAAAGACAATCAATAGGCTGAACTGACAGACCCGTGAGAAATGACCCTGAGAGATTCCTTACAATTAAACAGCTACATGTTTGTGATACAAAGTATTGGTTATTTGTCAGAGAAATTTGAGTACTGGGGAAAGAATAGAATAGAGACCTTCTGAGGACTCTACAGATCTACAATTCTACATGTTTAATGTACCCCTGTTCCAAAGGTGTTCCACGTAGAAGCTGCCATTACAACGCTGGAATCTTGAGTCCTGCACCAAAGCTGTGTGCTAGAAGACAGGGAATAGATGTGATAGGAATCCACACAAGAGAAACAGTATCTTTCAGGCGAAGTCTGAAGGGCGAATGTGTCCTGCATATGGAATGCCTGAAATCAGTTTCAGCCCCTTTTCTATGCTAAATTCCTGATTACTTTCTTGCATCTAGTGCATTGTCTGTAAGCAGGCTATTTTACTGGGCAGCTGCTTAGTGCCAACCTATTGTCTATTTTAATACAACTGCAGCTGTCAAGAACCAAAGTCCATTTCCTTAAGCAGTGCCTACGTATTACAGTTTAGTTTACAATATACTGCACTGACAAATTCATTTGAAATCTTAATCCAGAGTAAAATGCAGTTCTCTGCTTCATTTCTACATTATGATAGTGTGTCTGAAGGATGAAATTTTATTCGATCATGGTTTCAGATGTATCACTCATTATCTTGGATATGTGAATTTAGCATTAAATCGAACGTAATGAAACTATCCCCAAAGGTTTGAAAGTTTGGTCATGCCAGAATAAAATATTTCTGTTAATGTGCAGACCACTGCTTAGGCTATAAAAGTATTCTTCCCCGTCTCCAGTTAAACTGACTGGAAATAGTTTATTATTGTTTCCAAGGTTGGACCTCTGCAGAATTATATATCAAATTCCACTGGTCCTGAATTGCTTACCAATGAATTCTGCTTGGCAAAGAAAAAAATGATCTTTAATACAACTCAAAACAGTACAGTTAATTTCAGAAGGGAAGTAATAATTGATAAAGATTGACATTACTACAGATAAGCTGAAACCTTCAAAAATCAAAACTGCAAAAATAAGACAAATGTCTGACAAAAACTCAAGACACATAAAGAATGATGAATAATCCAGTACAAATATCACCGTGTAAAGTAATGCATTTGCTAGTTAGAGGATTTAGGAGAAAGCACTGGATGAAGTAGAAGTAAAGAAAAAAAAATAAAACCTTTTCCAAATGTGTTCAAATATCAGGCAAAATCTAACCTGAATATAATCATGTAGTTCTAACCAGAGATTGCTGAATTGTACTAAAATGCAAAATTCAAGCATTGGATCAATTCAAATGCATTTAGGCTTAAAAGACAATGTAAATGGACCATTACAATAGACTAAGTTGCGAATTTTTGTCCTTAAGGTGAAGAAAGTAAGGTCAAGACATGCAAGTGTCTTGCTCCACTTCACATAGAGTTTCCCAAGGTCTGATAAATGCACATATGTATGTATATGTGTGTGTATATGCATGCACTTGTTTTTCCTACTCCCTTGTCACTATATTTTTATCTTAGATAGTCCTATCTTAAAAACCTGGGGGGTATATAATGTGTTACATGTTAATATAGACAGTAGTAACTTTTTGTATGTGAGTATGTATTAGAGGTTTGTGTGGATAGAGGGGAGGACAGGAGACCTCCTCGTTGTGCTTTTAAAAATACCTAGTGGGATCTTTATAAACATGCAGGCAAGACTAGCTTTTACCCCCTGCTCCTTCCTCCTCTAACCTTCTACAAACCCACAGCAAGACTTATATACATATAACACTGTGAAATGATTATTTAGATCTTTTCTTATCTGCTACAAATCATCTTTCATTCTGTTATAACATCACATATAATTCCCTAAAGCCGCATTAGAATGCTGAAAATTCACTAAACTTCAGATTCATCATAAGCCAAAGCACCTCAGATAAAATGCAGCATAGCTGTTGCAGCCGCACAAATGATCTGCCTGATATCGTCGCACTTTTTACAGAAACAGATAGTAATGTCAATGAGTTGGCCAATTCTTTGGATATTGCATTGTCCCAGTGTTGGCTGTAATCTTGGTGTTTGGCAGGTAGAATTCCAGTTCCCTATATGAAGAATGGTATGCTGTTAATAAATCAAACTTTTGGACACTTGATTCTGCTCCCAGCTAACCACAACCCAGGGTTGTCATAAATTGTTTTCTATTGTGTATGTTTCACTACCTACATGTATGTGTAAAGCATACCTAAATAAAAGTCATTTTAGAAATGTTCTGCAAGGGCTTGATACAATGGATTGGTGGCTAAATCTTCACCTTGCACAAGCCTGGATCCCATATAGGAACCAGTTTGTGTTCCAGCTGCTCCACTTCCCACCCAGTTCCCTGCTTGTAGCCTGGGAAAGCAGTGGAGAATGGCTGGAGGCTTTGGGACCCTAAGCCCAGGAAGAAACTCCTGGTTCTTGCCTCCTGGCTCCTGCATTCAGGTAGGCTCAGCTCAGGCCATTGTGACCACTGGGGGGAAAATGGGGGACAGAAGATAAAATGGGGGACACAGGATCTTTGTCTCTGCTTCTCTCTGTAAATTCCGCCTTTCCAATAAAGATAAATAAATCTTTTAAAAAAAAAGAGAGAGAGAAACAATGAAGGAAGGAAGGAAGAAAGGAAGAAAAAAAAGAAAGAAAGAAAGAAAGAAAGAAAGAAAGAAAGAAAGAAAGAAAGAAAGATAGATTGATTCTGTGTAATCAAATTTTATGATTGGCACAACTTATTAGAAAAATTTACTTTCTGTTAAATGATATTTAGTTGTGCTCCAGCCTTTAAGAAGCCAAGTTAATTCTTTTCAGTGTTTCCTTTTGATATTTTAATGGTTTGGATGCCTCTTCATGACTCCTCTGGACCTTTTAGAGAGTTTCCAAGTCATTTATGTGTACAAATAAAATATGTATTACATAGTTATCTATTAATGTACATTTTATTTAAACAAACATTGCTAGCTATTTTCTGTGTATCAGAGGGGATTTATGATTTATAATTCATGATTTAAATATATGTGATAATATTTCTTAGATAAATACTTAATGTAATATAATAAAGAAAGGAAATGTGTATAATGGGTACATTTAAAATTTTATTGGATTTATGCATTTCAAGAGTAGGGAACAGAGTAATGTGGCTAAACTTGTTGCAATTCTGATACGGGAGAGCGAAGGCAGGCTCTGAGTCACTTATGCACTAGCACTTATGTACTAGCATGCACTGGCTTTTGAACAGTTGATTTTTTAAAAGATTTATTTCTTTTTATTGGAAAAGCTGATAAACAGAAAGGAGGATAGACAGAGAAGATCTTCCATCAGATGGTTCATTCCCCAAGTGGCCACAATGTCTGGAGCTGAGCCAATCCGAAGCCACGAGCCAGGAGCTTCTTCCAGGTCTCCCACATGGGAGCACGGTCCCAAGGCTTTGGGCCATCCTTGACTGCTTTCCCAGGCCACAGGCAGGGAGCTGAATGGGAAGCAGCATTGACGGGATTAGAACCGGCGACCATATGGGATCCCGGGCGTGCAAGGCGAGGACTTTAACCACTACGCTATTGCACCAGGCCCACACAGAGTTGATTTTTAAAAGCCACATCACATAATAATGAAATATAGAGACAGAAATCTGTTCTAAAATTTTTCACGTAATTATAATACCTCAGCAAGAAAAAGGGTGAATCAGACAGAGAGTCAGAGAGAGGGAAACAGCATGAGAGAGAACGAGAGAGGGAAATGGAGAGTTCTTCAATACACTGATTCACTACTTAAATGATCACAGCAGCCAGCAGTGGGGAAGGCCAAAGCCAGGGTGCAGATGTTCTACACCAACACTGGACCATTGTAAATGACCTGCCCGAACACAGTTGGCAGAGGATCAGAAGCACAGCAGATGAGCCTGGATAATTCAGATGTGGGGTGCTGGTTCCACCACCTGTGCTGTAACCCTCTGTGACACAACAATGGCCTCTATCTGAAAAACAATGGTTTCAAGAAAGGTATATGCAAGCTAATTATCACCACGCTGAGCAATAGATGTATTTGCCATTGATCACAATTTTTTTTTGTGCTATTACATGCACGTGTATGGGGTGACATAAAATAATAAACATCAATTAAAGTTTTAGCAAGAGAAGTCCAATCAGCTTCTATATTAGCTATAATTATCTTGCTCTATTTCTTTTCTGCTTAATCATCACAAGTCTAGCTCAAGGCAACTTAACATATAAATGCCATAAAAATGAGAACCAGGGGCCCGGCGCGGTGGCGCAAGTGGTTAAAGGTCCTCGCCTTGCACCCCCGGGATCCCATATGGGCGCCGGTTCTAATCCCGGCAGCCCCGCTTCCCTTCCAGCTCCCTGCCTGTGGCCTGGGAAAGCAGTCGAGGACAGCCCAAGGCTTTGGGACCCTGCACCCGCGTGGGAGACCCGGAAGAGGCTCCTGGCTTCGGATTGGCATAGTATCGGCCCGTTGCGCTCACTTGGGGAGTGAATCATCGGACGGAAGATCTTCCTCTCTGTCTCTCCTCTCTGTATATCCGCCTTTCCAATGAAAAAATAATAAAAATAATAAATCTTAAAAATAAAAAAAAAAAATGAGAACCAGGAAAAAATAACACAGGGCACTAAGGAAGGACTAATGGAGTTATGCCCAGGGTGCATTTGGGCAAATTATACCCCAAGTCCTTGTTGTGAAAAGATCTTCAGAACATTCCAAAAGGGAACATGTTGACAGCTAAACCTTGTTACTTACCATTTTGTATTGTCCTTCTGAAAAGGATACATTTCAAACAAACAAACAAACAAAAAAACACTGGATTTTCTAAACTAATAATAGAAAAAAGTCACAGTGAAAGAAGTTGCCATTTCCATTTGGCAGTAAGATGTAGATCTCAAGTATCTGGTAGCAATCATTTTTCAGTGCCATATTAAACGGCAGCATAAAGAGGAAACCATCATGGCACTGAATAGACATCTTAGCTTTCCTCATTTCTTCTTTCCTCCCCTGTTTTGATTTTCTCTTCTGTATTTCACTTTTTCTTGACTTTAATTTTCTGATTCCATCACCTGTGTGTTTCTTTTCACTGTTGTGTTCCCTCTCATTCCCCCTTCTTGCTTTAGTTTGTCCCGCCTGCTGCTTCCCAGTCTTGGGTAACCCTTCTTTCCTTCTTGTGTGCCTGCTTACCTACCTTCTGTCCTTCCTGCAGCATGCCCTGCTGCCTGCCTGTATTGCTTTCTTCCTTTGTCCCCAGCTCCTTCCCATTCTCTTCCTTCCCTCACTAAGAGTGGATGTGGGTCAAGAAAGATAGGCAGAAGTGGTTTATGGTTAAAAGAGCTAGAACAACGCTCCAAACTGGAAAGAAGCACCATGCCTGGGCTTTGTCATTGCTCTTCTACTGTGCTATTAACTCCTGTGGACTAGACAAAATTCCCCTGCTTTACAATGTTTACTCTATGCTGCTTGGCATAGAGCAGAATAACAAACATCTGTTGTCTGCATAGCAAATGAAATGAGAAGAGTTGGAGTGATTAATTGGAAGAAGAGCAGATTATCTGGAGATATTATGGAATTGATAAGTGTTTAAAAAGATGATAAGAATAGCACACGAGGCATTCTATGATCTGTCATCATCTATCATCTATATATCTATCCATGTGTGTCGTCCATCATTCATTTATATTTTTAAAATAAAGGATAAGAAAAATAGTCCAGATTTAGTAGTCTCTTTAAGAGCTTTCCGATAAAGTGTTAGATGTGGCATTATGTTGAGGAACACTGAGTCTACTGACAGAAAAATTAAATAAAAGATATGGAATGTGCAAATCTAGTACACTGTTATATTTTGACAGTTAAATTTGCATTATAATATATTTAAAAGTTCAAATACATCTCCTGCAAATGTCCTCTAATATGGTGGACAATGAAAATGTGGAGAGCATGAATATTCCAACTTTGCATGCTATTATTTTATTATAATTTTTAAGAATTATGTATTTTTATTGAAAAAGCAGGTCTATAGAGAAGCAGAGACAGACAGAAAGATCTTCCATCCCTGGATCGTTCCCCAAATGGCTGCAATGACTTGAGCTGAACTGATCCGAATCCAGGAACCAGGAACTTGTTCTGGATCTCCCATGTGGAAACTGTTTCCAGAGCTTTAGGCCACGCCCTACTTCTTTCCCAGACCGTTCAGCAGGGAGATGGATAGGAAGTCAAGCAGTGAGCACACAACAGAGCCCATATGGGATCCCAGTACTCACAGGTTGAGGATTACCTAACTGAGCCATAATGCCATATAGCCACATGCTATATTATCTTACAATCCATAGGTAATTGGTTGTAGGAGGCCCTTAGAAAGCTGCGTAAAATGATGGCAGGGCAATACTTCAGGAATATGACAAATGTGGTCATATTTGAAGAGATGAAAACACCTCTCTTCTATTGTGCTCGTATGTCAACTATTATAGTTAAAATTGGACAATACTCTTTATAGCAAGCTCTAATCATTGGTAGACAACTGACAGTGCCTTGAATATTTGACATTCAGTTTTAAAAGCCACTTTTACAGTTTCCAGTTTTATTTACTTGCTTTCTTGTCTTTTTTTGATTTACTCAAATTCAGTGTATAATATAAAACTACTTCTGTGTGAAATAAAAAAAAAATTCATGATGGCATACGAATTGCTGAACTAGTATCTAATTCAGCTTTCTTCTTCTTTTTTTAATCAAAGATAATACTAGTATTTTGTGGACTGAGTTACTTTTTGGTAAAGTTGGAGCTAATAAATGTTGGTCTCTCTCTAAGGGTTTAGAAGTTCTGTTATATTTGGTGAACAGGACTGTAATAGCATGGCTACTCTTTTAGTAGTAATTTCAGGATTATTTCAAAAGGCTGCGAGATCTCTTTAGGTGAACTTCCAAAATAACTTTTTAGCAGCAAAGAAAATTTTAGATAATTTATAATTTAGTGTCAGAATTGAGAAAAAATAATAAAAGCTTCTATGATAGTTTGCATTTTATTTCCTTTTGTCCACATCATTTCAGGCCCTAATGATTACTCTCTAGAGCACACAAATGCATAAGCAAGGTATTACTCCTTTTAGAGTTTAGTATAAGCCTGGCACAGTAGCCTAGTGGCTAAAGTCCTCACCTGATATGCTCTGGAATTCCATTTGGGCACTGGTTCATGTCCCAGCTGCTCCACTTCCCATCCAGCTCCCTGCTTGTGGCCTGGGAAAGCAGTAGAGGACAACCCACAGTCTTGGGACTCTGTGCCCCCATGGGAGACCCAAAAGAAGTTCATGGCTTTGGATCAGCTCAGAAAGCACCAATGTTTTCTAGTACTCCTCATTTATCCCTATTTTTCTTCTTTGAGACCAGTATTTTTTAACCATTATATTATTTTTATGCATCTTATTTATAATATGTGCTAAACATTATGCCTTTTTTTTTTAGTTTGATTCCTTGGTGATCTATTTTGGTTTAACTTAGAGTATTGATTAAGGGATAGAAAGAGAAAGAGCTCTCATTCACCCTTTCTTTTGTCAAGTGCTTATACCACCCAGAGCTGGTGGTGCTGCAGTGAGCATGTGGGACTGCAGTCTCGTTCTACCACGGAAGAAGCAGGGACTCAATTATCTGAGCCCTTCCTGATGCTTTCTAGGAACAGCTCTGGATGACCACGGAGCTAGGAACCAAGTTAGAAATAGAATCCAGCACTCAGGTCTAGTATGCTGGTGTCTTCAGAGCTAGGTTAATTGATAATTCCCCTTGACTATAGCCTTATGAGTTTTCTTGCTCTGTTAATAAATGGTAGCTTTGCATTTCCTCCTTTCGCTGTTTTTAAATATATTTGTTTATTTTATTGTGAGTCATGTTATTTTGATTATTATTTATCACCAGATGGTTTCATTCCACCCTCTCTCCTTTCCTATGGCTATTGGAGTTCTCTTTGGGTTCCTATGAGGTAAAAATAACATAAAAATTTACAATCCTTTTCTTGGCTGTTGCCATATAGCAAAAACAAATACTGTGTCTAATATTTTATCTAAATACAATGTGTAGTTTTTTAAAAATTTTAATCACTCCTCATTTCACTGCTGGGTAAATGCATCTGGATAGGATTAGATGCTTTTGTTTCTTGAAATGTAACTCAACAGAGTTTCTACAAACATACAGAAAATAGATTTTGTGTCTTTTGTTATATTCTTCCTCTGACACCTTATTCTGGAATTTTTCAATTACAGATCGTCTATTCATTTACTTTCTTTCCATTGTTCACATTCATCTCTTCCAATTTTCAACCTGGATGATCTCTGTTGCTATTTGAGGATTGATCTCCTACTTATAAAAACTTATAAAATTTTATTTTCCTGCATTACATGTATTTTTCTTATACCCTCATTATTTATCATTGTGGATGGTATTTACCCTGTTCATTTTATTAATTTTCTTGGGAAGAAATCCAGTAAGATGAGAGAAATATAATAATGCACTATTCAGAAATATTTATCAGAATTTGGAACGCATATGTTACATATTTACTACCAAACAGATATGTGAATATAGATACTTTATTAAATCTCACTAGGACTCATTCAAGTCATTTTTATGCAAAAGTAATAATCCCTGCTTTAACTCTGTGATATTATTTTAGTAGGAATCAATATCCCTAATGCATTGTAAGTGCTACATAAACTCTACAGCAGGTATACATGATACATTTGTTACAAATAATTGTAATAATTTATGCTTCCCAGTCTGTGCCACTCCTTTGTTTTTTTTTTCACTAAAGATAGTAAAAAATATGGTAGAGATAAGATGTCTGATTACTGTTAATAGGTTGCCTAATTGAAATAATACATCTTAACTAATATAAAGTACAAAGCTACCTAAGCAGGAAACATACCAGTGACAGAGTTTTGTAAAGCAGGTGTATTTTAAAAATCCTTTAAACAGTGATAAGTTTTTGGTTGCCGAATTGTTTCTAAATACATGCCTTAGCTCAAAGACACTGCAAAGGGAAGTATGGCTGTATTCACTGGTAAATTAGATTTTTTTTCTTGAGTTTCTGTAAATAAATGGATGTTTTCAAACAGAATGTTTCTGTTTCACAACTCTGAATCTGTAAGTCCAGTAACAGTATCAGTTTGGCACAGCCATTCACCATATTTTTGAATGGCACTAAATCCATAGTCTTCCCTCTGGTCATCCAAAAATCATGTCCTGTCACAAGCAAGTGAGCGTTGGATCCCAACACCACCTAAGGTCATAACCATTCCAACATCACTGCATGGTCCAAATCTCATCAATATCAGAATATGTTAGATTCTGGAACAAAATTCTCCTTCTGTAGACTATGATTGTACAATATCTATATCTATATATTGCATCTTGGGTTTATGGAAAAATAGCTAACAGTCTCTGGTCTCTGGTAAAGTTACTTTTCTAAAATGTAGAATCTTGTTTCTCCCCATTTCTTACCCTTCTGAAAACAAGTTTTCCCCTTGAGAGAGAACAAAGGGACAGAATAAAGGTTTCAATTCTCATCTCTCAGAGTTGTTGTCATAATGAAAGTAAGAAGACATAGCACATACAAATTCCATCTCTGGGTTACTGTCAAAGAGATGGTGCCTGAATTTAAGCTTATCATGATCATGGGGGGAGGAAACCATCAGTCAGACCTTTTTTATAATATTTGAACAATATATAATATTTATATAATATATTGAATATCACATAATTAGTAATATTTGAATAATATTTCAAGTAAGTAACATTATTTCAAATAAATAAAGACAAAACAAAAGAAAAACAAAACAACAGGAAATTGAAGCAAAGACTCATTTTGCATGAAAGAAGTGGTTTAAAGATATATATTAAAATACACATGGGTGTTTTCTAGTAATAAAATTACTGGTAATTTCTAATGAGATTGATAAAATAAAATCAGGTAGTGAAGCTAGTTATTACATTTTGTTCCATCCATTATATGTATATTCCTGTGTGTCATATGATGTTTCCTCTTGCTTTTGCATTATATAAATTAAAAAACAAACACAACTGGAAAACTACATAGAATTGAATGAGATTCAAAAATAAATCTGGTGATATAGAAAGTCAAATTAATTATTATATTTATCTATGCACATTGTTTAATTAAAAATTTTGTATATACTGAAATTATGGGAAGACCTGAGTGTTGAAATCAGATTTGTTAAACAAATGGAGGCAAAACACAACTACCTATATTTATATATCTTTGAGAAATTAAAAAATTCCATTTCATTGTTTTCAAAAATCCTATTTGGTTTGAGAAATATCTTTCACATCTTTTTATTTCTTCATGATCTTATTTGCTAGTGAATCTTGTCTCAAACCTACACAGATTTATCAGTGTATATTGAATAAAATGTCTTGAAAATCTACATTTTACCAAGGTCCTAAAAAGACTGACACTTTGCCAGCAATTTGTTATCAAATATATCTCTCATTTTGAATAATTATGTATAGGGATGGAAGAAATTGATTCGTATCCTGAGAATTAACACACGAGTTCCACTAGGCTCAGAGACAACCTTGGCTTGACCTATCCCTCATATTCTTATCTTCCTTCATGTAAGACTACAACCAGAAGACGTGGATAATGGTGAATAAAAAAGCAGAATCCATTGAAAAGTGAAGGGATATACACACGCCGTTGAGTATGGAAAATTCACGAAGAAGAATTTTTACACAAGCTGGGACTTTAAGGTATCATGGCTGCATGATGAATGGGCATGCTCAATCTTCAGTCATGTTGAATGTGCAGAGAATCTGTGACTATGGTAGTGCACATGGCTGTCAGCAGTCCGTGGCCCCTTGCCTCTTCTTACCAACTTGATTATCCATATCCATTTCACTTTGTGTTATTTTTCCATTTCCCATATGCTCACTCCAGGGACCTGGTAACCTGTGATGACAGATATGGAATTTATACTCAGTATTTTGGACTCATATTTGTTTACAAGACCTAAGAAATGTTATGCAAAATGCATGTTAGGAAATAGCTTATACAAAATTTGTTCTTTGCCAAAATAATTACTTGTCTATTTTTTTGTGGATTATCTAATTTTCTTATGTGAAAGCCTGCTAAGGCAGATAAGAATAACTCACATTTTAAAATTTTCTTTTAATGAAGAAAAATGCATATGGGCTAATCTTAGAGGTAATTAGTATTACAAGAGTGTCCCTGCAACTTATAGATTTAAGAAATGTCATACGCAGAAAGGTAAAACTCTTACAAAATAAATTATGGTTAAGGTCAAACCCTATTGAAAAAAATGGCCTAAGTTTATGGCCTAAGCTGACCAAGAGCCATTAGGTAAAATCAATCTTTGCATGATTGTTTAACTGCCAGGTTACGCATTTAAATGGTTTGACCATTTTTCACAAGGGTCAAATTAAACTTAAATTCGTTGGCAATTAGGACACAAAGAATGACATTTTCAATTACATTTCCTTGTTTAAAATAAACACACATTGAAGCTGAAAATTTGTACTTAACAGTATTTTCAATTAGGAATGTGCTGGGGGAATCAAGGCAGCAATGAAAGTGGCATGAATGCAGGAGACATATAGACTAAGACTAGGCATAAAGCAAATGTTTTGTCTTTAAAATGAGTAACAAATCAGCTAATATGAAAAAAAGCATTGGTTATTACAAGTCACTCAGTAATATATGGTGGAGAGATAAATAAAATAAAATGCTTAAAGACCAAATCAGTGTATACATGTCCACCATGAATTGGTTAACTGAAGACACATTTTCACAAGAATCATTTGATCATCAAATTTTGTAATTCTATTTAATGAATTAACTCTGAGATATAAATGCAAAAGGAAATTGGATGTCAGGTGAAGCCTAGTGATTGCATATTGAAATGATTTATGCACTTTTACTCATTTCTCTTGAGCTCTACTTTAGTGCCAGAGATATTTTAACTGTTGTTTGCATAGAAAGGAAAATCGTATCATGCCCTCGCAATCTACCGAAAGTATACAGGAAACCTTTAATTTCTTAAGATATGCTCTGTGATGTGGTAAAGACACAGTGAAATGAAATGTCTTAACTTTACCACAAATCAGAAAGAGCAAATTGAAGGGACGTGGAGGATTGACATCTGAGTCAAAGGCTAAAAAAGGAAACAAAGGAAGAGAAGGAGGGCTGCAATTGACTTAATATTTTAAGATTTATTTTTATTGGAAAGGCAGTTTTACAAAGAGAAAGGAGACATAAAGATATTCCATCTGCTGGTTCACTCCCCAGGTAGCTACAATAGCCAGAGCTAAGCCAATCCAAAGCCTGGATCTTCCTCCATGTCTCCCATATGGGTGCAGGGTCCCAAGGCTTTGGTCCATCCTCTACTGCTTTACCAGCCACAGGCAAGGAGCTGGATGGGAAGTTGTCCTGGCCAGCAGGACAGTCAACGGGGGTCGCAACCACCTAGGAGAGAATGGGGGACAGGAGACACGAAGAATGGACAGCAAGACAGGATGTCTGATCAAGCTGTCAGTTTATTGATTTTAATTGAGGGTTTTTATATTCTTCAGTAACTAAGGCTCAGGGAGGAAAGGAGAAACTGGGATGCAAGACATGGTCTCAAGACCGATTGTTCTTGAGCAGCCACCATATCAACAATAGTAACCAGCATATCGACAATAGCATAGGTAATCAGTAACAAGATGTCGGCAGGTACAGCATAAATCACATTCTGAAACAGTTGCTAGAAACAATTGAAGCTAAGCGTGTGATTAGTTTCATAACTTCTTTCCCAAGCATCTAGCCAGCCGGGGATTTTCCACTGACACATAGTTCTATATTCAAAATGGCTTCGGTGTGGCTATAGTACACGGCTCCTGACAGGAAGTGAGGTAGCAGGAACACAAATAGTAAGAGGACAAATATTTTGAGAAATTAAAACCATAATATATGTAAATATTTAGTAAAATTTCATGCAAAATGGAGGTTTACGACAGTTCTAATTTTTGTTAATAACTGGTCAAACTTATCATTTAAATTGAATTAAACTATTTATTCTCCATAATGAAAGCAGAAAATGGTACTTATGTCCAGATTATGTAAGAATACAGAACTAAAAATCAAAAGCAAAAATCAAAGCTATAAATGTTCACAGTGATCCTTCTATTAAAACTGTCTGCAAATATATAGCTACCCTTTAGTGATGATTCATATATTATAAAAATGGACTGTTTTTGTCATTCTGAGCAGGCCACATACAGTTTCTCTCAGCTTAGCAGTTTCACCCCATTATGTTTCATTACACACTATGATGTGTCAAATAGGAAAACACTTCACTGACTTGCTGATGAAAATTTAACGTGTCATTTATGTACCTATTTCTAGTTCTTAAAATGGTTTCCCAGGCTGAAATAACGTGGTAAATAAATGTGATGTAACTATGTGCTCTGAAATTTTAAAAGGAAAATAAGAGGAACAGAATGGCTATTCAGAACCATTATTGATGCTTACCAGTCATATGTCTTAATTTACAGAATGTGTGGTTAGATGGGAGGCTGCTCAACAGGCATGTTTTGAAGGGCAAATAAAAAAGATATTCCTAAAATTTACTTTAAAATTTCACCTTTTGCTTTTTTAAAAATCCATATTAATATTTTTTTATTTCATTTTATGACACAGTTTCTTAGGCTCTGGGATACCCCAACCCCTCCAAAAGCCTTCCCCCTATATTGAGTTCCTCCATATTGTTGCAGTAGTACAGTTCATATCCAGTCATGATTCCTTCATTGTGGGCATGGACCATGTAGAAAGTCTGGCATCTTATTGTCCAGATTAATTAGTTTCTTTGGGAGACCATCCCTGGTCTGAAAGTAGAGGTGGCAGAATATTTTCCCCTCCAATGAAAAACCACTACACAACTTCAACAACAGTTTAACAAAACTGTGTAGTTAATTGACATGGTATTGAGTGAGCAGTATGTTAGAAAAGGCAAGTTCTTAACCACATCCTGTGACTACTTCATTGACATCTCAATTTTAGTTTATACACAACCAGATGCTATACACCTTAAAAATAGTTATAGGGTACTATTCAGCTGTCTCATGTTTATTTTCATTTTTATATTTAGCGGCTTATAGTATTCAAGCATGATTTCTGCTGAACTTCATGAATTTTAGGTAGCCCAAACAGGCTTATATCTCAAACATGCCAAATATTGACAATTGAGGAGCAGAACAGTTTTAGGAGGGGTGTGCAGAGAAATCTTCAATACCTTAGTGAGGAGTAACTAATCGTTGTGTCCTACCTAGTTAGGTATATGGGAATCCAAGCTGACTGTTTCCTATCTATTCTAACCTTTCCTTATTGGTCTCTGTCTATCTGATCTATTTCTTTTGGGGGGGGTGGGAGCTCCGGAGCAACCCTGATGGTCATTGCAAGAGAAGGTGGGGATCCAAAGTTGGAACTAAGTAAGGACCCGAGAAAGCTCCTTTCCTGAGTCCCAAAGAAAGTTTACTGTTCTTCTGTTTCTGAGGACTGCTCAGGGTTCCTGGCTGTTGCTCTGATGACATTAGATCCTGTGAGGAAGGATCTGGGCTTCTTCCATCCCCTGTGGGAGATATGACAGGGAATGGTTGACCTCAGAGTTCTCAGCCTATGAGGGCATTCCAATTACCCATGGTCTCCTTGGCCATTGGGACATAGTCCTTGGTGCCCATACTGCTAGTCCTTGGTGATGTACCGGCAGTGTCTAGGATTAGGATACAAGTCTCCTCCTGTCCTCCTTCTGGGGTCCCCTCCTGCTCTGTGCATATGACCTCCTGTTAAGAGGCTGTCAGGATCACTCTTGGATCCCACTGTATGTCTTTATAGTTTTTGCTATTGTCTAATGCAGATTTGAGTCCGCTGTCTGTAAATTACCTGTTATAATCTTGATAAGTAATACTTAACATCTTCCTCACACACTCTAAGAAGGTGGAAGATTTCTCTGCTCTCCCAACCCATTACGAAATAACGCAGGGCATTAAAAGCCTATCAGATTTTTCAGTTCTTTGGTGAAGATCATAAGCAGTCTCTCACTGATTGTTGGTTCATTGGTTACATCACAATATCTTATTGCATGTGATACAGGCTGTTTGAGGTTGTAATAATATTACAATTTACAGGTAATATTTTTCAAGTTAACATCATTTCATCTTAAATTAAGGCAAACATGTGGTGTCTAAGCTTTTGGGATTGGCTCATTTCCCTTAGCATAATGGTTTCCAGTTGTCCCATATGGCCATGAAGAAATGCATTTCTTTTTTTCAATAGCGGAGTAGTATTCCATGGAGTAGATAAAGCAGAGCCTTTTTTATCCAGTTTTCTGTTGATGGGCATTTTGGTTACTTCCAAGTTTTTGCAATTGTTGGTTGTGTTGTTATGAACATGGGGGTGCATATTGGTTTCTGGTCTAACAGGTGATTTGGATATATTCCTAGAAGTGCTATTGCTGGATCATATGGTAAGCAGATATTCAGTTGTTTGAGTGTTCTCCATACTGATTTCTATAGAGGCTCCACCAACCTGCAACCCCATCAGCAGTGGAGTAGGGTTCCCTTTCCCCCGCATCATCACCAGCAAGCGTTGTTGGTGATTTTTTGTTTGTGAACCATTTTTACTGGGGTTAAGTGGTACCTCAGTGTTGTCTTAATTTGGATTTTCCTTATTGCCAGAGAGCTTGAGCATTTTTCATGTTTGTTTGCCATTTGTGTTTGTTCCTTTGTAAAGTGTCTGCCCATATCCCATGCCCATTTCTTGAGTGGTTTGTTTGGATGTTTTGGTTGTTCTGGAGACCTTTGTATATCCTGGAGATTAGCCCCCTGTCACCTATGTAGTGTGCAAAGATCTTCTCCCATCCTATGGGTTGCTTTTTTACTTTGTTGATTGTTTCCTTTGCTGTACAGAAGCTTCTTAGTTTTATGAGGTCCTATTTGTTTATTCTTGTCTTGATTGCTATTGCTTTTGGTGTTTTTTGTTTGTTTATTTGTTTTTTTAGGAAGTCAGGTCCTATACCTAAATTTGAAGGTTCTACATGTAGGTTTAGGTCTTTTATCCATTTAGATTTGATTTTAGTGTATGGTGAAAGATGTGGGTCCAACTTCTTGTTTTTGCACGCTATCTACTGATTGTCCCAACAGCACTTATTGAAGAGACATTCCAATTTCCCTGGATTGTCATCTGTTTTTTTGTCAAAGATTATTTGGTTATATCTGTGAATATCTTCCTTTCTAGGAAAAATTAAATCTTTCAAAAATATAAATAAAACATACAGAAGAAGATTATATGTTTTATAGAACATTGATAACATAATAGAAAATAGAGCAAATAAATATGATCCAAAGGTTAATACCAGGGCCCAGTAGGATCTATTCCAGGAATGCCAAATCTGTTTAACAATGAATATCAAATACTATGTCAACAGGGAAAAATAAAACAGAACATGTTTATCTTTTTTTAAAGATTTATTTATTTTTAATGGTAAAGTCAGGTATACAGAGAGGAGGAGAGACGGAGAGGAAGATCTTCCCTCCGATGATTCACTCTCCAAGTGACCACAATGGCTGGTACTGTGCCAATCCGAAGCCAGGAGCCAGGAGCCTCTTCCGGGTCTCCCACGTGGGTGCAGGGTCCCAAGGCTTTGGGCCGTCCTCTACTGCTTTCCTAGGCCACAAGCAGGGAGCTGGATGGGAAGCAGGGCTGCTGGGATTAGAACTGGCACCCAAATGGGATCCCGGGCGTGCAAGGCGAGGACTTTAGCCACTAGGCCAGGGCGTCGGACCCCAAAACATGTTAATCTTATTAGATTAAAATAAAAGTTGACAAAACATTGCATTCTCTTTTGTAAAACTCACAATGAACATACCTAAAAGATAGGCATGCAAACCTACCGTGCAGCATTTTTAATAGTAATGTGATTTCTAAGATGTGGGACAGTGAATATGTACATTTTTTGTAAAGATTTATTTATAATTATTGGAAATTCAGATATACAGAGGAAGAAGATACAGAGAGGAAGATAAGGCCTCTGGTTCACTCCCCATATGGCTGCAGTGACTGGACCTGAGCCAATCAGAAGTCAGGAACCAGGAGCCAGGAGCTTCTTCTCGGTCTCCCATTTAAAATCTCAATGATTTGGGCCATTCTCAACTTCTTTGTCAGGTCACAAGCAGGGAGCATGATGGAAAGCAGGTCCACCAGCACATGAACCAGCGATCCCAGCATGTGCAAGGCAAGGACTTTAGTCACTAGGCTACTGCGCCCATTTCATGTATTTATTTTTCTAAACTTAACACTCCATTAGGTAGCAATATCACAAATGGCAAGTAAAAATAATAGTAACAGATAACAGAAACAAAAACAAATTAAAAAAATCAGAAAACCTACCATTGTTCAGGACTGTAAACACAGATTGCACACAATAGCTTAAATCTTCATTCTTATAATGTTGAATTGTCACTCTCCAGCAACTTAGTAACCTTTATGTAATGTATAGGGGTGGTCTTCTTTTAAAACTGGATAAGTTAACATGACAAGCTTGACAGTAAAAGGTAGATCCTCACTTCAAAAGACTATCATGGGTTTTAGCATAGTGCTTTAAACTTGTTCTACTGTATTAATTTTTGATGGATTCAATGGCAGTTGAATGAACCAAAGAAACTTCAAATTTGCTAGCATCTCACTTGAGTTATCATTGACTAACTTCCTTATCTCTTAGACTTCTCATCTCAAAACATCTGTTCCACTTAACCCCATTAGTCTCCTTGTTCAACAAACTCTGATGTTCCTAAGTGGTTCACAACATACCCCTTTAAATCAGTATTCTGGTATTTTTGAAAGATTTAGATTTGTCATTTATGCTTGATATTTTTTCTGCTTCCAGAATCTTAATGTTATTTATTTTCTTGGTATATGCTAATACGAATTACTAACATTTTGTAGCAAGAATTACAAAATTTAAAAGTGGCTAAATATTCTAGTTACCTAATTTACATGATTTCAGTCGCCTTCAAAATGTCATCCAGGAAAAACATATATTAATGCAAAGGGATACTGCATAACAAATAAAAATGGTGTCTACATGATTTTATCTTGCATATATATCATCTAAATGTGTTAGATTAGATTTACAAGAACACAGCACTATTTATGATAACTAATTTGCAAAGTTTTATGAAGCTGTGCTTCATTTACACATATAACAATCCTTAGGAAAATGTCTGTTGGAACTTCTGTGTTACTTCTTATGGGCCATTGCTATGCAGAGATAAAAATGTAACCCAGGGCCCGGCGCGGTGGCGCAAGTGGTTAAAGGTCCTCGCCTTGCACGCCCGGAATCCCATATGGGCGCCGGTTCTAATCCTAGCAGCCCCGCTTCCTTCCAGCTCCCTGCCTGTGGCCTGGGAAAGCAGTCGAGGACCTGCACCCACGTGGGAGACCCGGAAGAGGCTCCTGGCTTGGGATTGGCATAGTATCGGCCCGTTGCGCTCACTTGGGGAGTGAATCATCGGATGGAAAATCTTCCTCTCTGTCTCTCCTCTCTGTATATCCGCCTTTCCAATAAAAAATAATAAAAATAAAATCTTTTAAAAAAAAATGTAACCCAAAGATGCTGTCTCCATGTTACATTTCTCCAGTAATGTTCTCCTAGGGGCAGAAAAGTGAACTGAGAGCATCGGAGACAGAACTCCCTTAGCAATCTAGCCGTCTCCTATTACCCTTCAATAGTCATTCTCAAATTTTATTGAGGCAGTTTTCATTTCTATTTCCTTAAAGTATAGAGCCATTTCTTCTTCATTTGTATTAATTTTATATTTGTTTATCAGAAAATACCTTCATGGTTTCTATATCCATTTGAAGATTTTCTGTTTTAATACTCAGTATATTCTTAACATTTTTCTGAAGTGCATTGTTTCTACCTCCATTTATTAGGAAGCTGTCCTGTGTTTTTATGGCAGTTCTCTCTCTTTCTTTTATTTGATTTTAAATTCCTTTGTGGTAGAATGCAAATAACCTTTTTCAGTCTGTCTCAACAAAGAAAATAATGTGATGAATGTATTTATATTCCTCAGTTATTTCTTGAATGAATACATCAATATTCAGTACAGACTCCACTTTCTGTGAGAAGACACATACAATAATTCTTTTGTTATTTCAAATTTCAAGAAGTACAGTTTTAGTTTTGTGATTATTATGTGGGAAACAATAAAGCAGTTGACAGAATGACATTAAAGTCAACATCCACGAGCAAAGCTTCACCCAGTGTAGGTTAGAAGGCATCTATGGAGAAAATGGTAACAGATGAATATAAATTTATATTCATTCCAGTATCTGGACATGACTGTAGGATACACAATGTAAAAATCCATCCATAAATGTAGAATATTTATTATTTTACATCTCTGTGGAGTAAGAATGAACACAGCACTTGGTGAGTATTTAGCCTATTAGTTAATATGAACTATTCCACACTGGAATGCTGGGATTCAGCCAAGTAAGAAAGGCTCTTGACAACCATGTGTATCTGGGCATGCTGTCTAATGCCCAGGTATCAGTAATTGAGGAGACCCAGAAACAACACATGCTCTCCAGGGTTGGATCACATATCTTTTGATTTACCCCGTGGCTGGGGTTTGAGTTCATTGATCTAGTTATTGAGTTCCCAAAGAGACCTGAACACGGACTAAAGACTGAAAGACAAACCCCAATATTATCAGACAAGGAGCTCTGGGAGCCCCTTCATCACCCTCTGCCATGTAGGAAACTGGGCTGGCAAAGAATCTATGATAGCACTGTCATGCTACATTCTTTTGCTTTTAAGTTGCATCTTTACATATATGTAAGTATATTTGGGATACAATATCATATTGGTATACCTGTATTTTGGAAAGATCAAATGCAGGCAATTATACCCATCTTCTCAAAGATTTTCTTCTTCAAAATGAGAACATTTCAAATCCTGTTTTTTTAAGGTGATTCTCAAGAACTCAGGCATTAATAAATTTTGTATAATGATATGTTGGCTTCTTGGTTCGTGCCTCTTATCAGAATTAGATGCTATAATCACATAATGTAGATTTCACACCACTGTGTATATCTTGCCTTTCCAGTTCAATCTTGAGTGTAAAAGTGATTACAGGACTGAAAGTAATGGGTGGACATAAGCCCACATCATGTTTCCTTTTCTATGTTTTCTCACTATTTTTCAATTTGAGAAAACTATCCTGATGTGTTTATCTGTAGTTGAACTGATTAAGCCATATTTCGAGTACTTTTCAATGCCTCAGTCAGCACATTTCGTAATTCTTTCTATGGTTTCATTGCACCATTCCCCCCTTTCTGGGAAATGTTTATTAAAGAGTTGTAATATTCTGGCACTGGACAAGAAGGGGGAAAAAGGCAGAAACTTTCCACTTTTAATCCGGGACAATATTCAAAGGCAGTTATTATTACAAATGTGCTTAGTGGATATTCAGAATTTTTCAAAATAGAAAAGTAGAGAAAGTAGGAACAGAACTTTGCTGAAGTATATTAATTTGAGAACAGAGGATGATTGTTATAAATTCACTACTGTAGAGATAATATTTGCTGAGAGCTCTTGGGACTTAGATAGACTTATTATTCCTATTTAAATACTGACGTAGAAAAATTTAATTCATACCAAGGTGAACATCACAAGCTGAACTTTATGTCCTGTAAGAATAAGTTGACAATTTGTATTTCTTTCCTGGAATCCTGCTTTGTAACCACAAAATTGCAAGCTATAGTTTTTTTGTGAGAGGTTGAACAGTCAGCTCAGACAATATATAGAACTGTACCAGACAACATGCAAATGAGTAGGTCTGGGATTCTTTGAAGAATGAAAAGTGAAAATTTGCCTAACTATTTTCATCTAAGTACAAGAAAGAAAAAAAAAATCTGAATACATTTATCATGGAGTCATAGGCATATACATTATTTCTATACTATTATTTTAGAGATATTATGGCTAAATAAGCTGCCTAAGTGTTTGTAGAATAAGGATAAATGACATGAATTTATCATAATTGGATGTTTACAAGAAAAAAATTCCCTAAATGATACTTATAATTAAAAAAACTCTCCCTAGTACAAATGCTGCTTTTCACCATACTCCTTTGTCATATTCCATATTTTATTCTTATTCATCTGAATCTGGACTGTGATCTAATCCCTTCTAAAATTGTGAATCGGACTCTCCAACTCAACAGCATACTCCTCTTTGTTCAAAATTTCTCCCCAACAATTTGTTAATTCTTTCCATGATTTGATTTGTTGGCCAACTCCAGGCTTGTTGAAATCCCCAAATACCTTAATTACATTCCCATAATATTATAGTAGTTTTTAAGATTCATTCCTTGGGCCCAGCGTGATGGCCTGGGGGCTAAAGACCTCACCTTGAACAGGCCAGGATCCCATATGGGCGCAGGTTTTTTTTTTTTGTTTTTTTTTTTTTTAGATTTATTTTTATTATTTTTTTTCATTGGAAAGGCCGATATACAGAGAGGAGAGACAGAGAGGAAGATCTTCCATCCGATGATTCACTCCCCAAGTGAGCGCAACGGGCCGATACTATGCCAATCCGAAGCCAGGAGCCTCTTCGGGGTCTCCCACGCAGGTGCAGGTTCCCAAAGCTTTGGGCTGTCCTCTGCTGCTTTCCCAGGCCACAGGCAGGGAGCTGGAAGGGAAGCGGGGCTGCTGGGATTAAAACCGGCGCCCACATGGGATCCCGGGCGTGCAAGGCGAGGACCTTTAACCACTTGTGTGCGCAGGTTTTAATCCTGGCAGCTCCGCTTCCCATCCAGCTCCCTGCTTGCAGCCTGAGAAAGCAGTTAAGTATGGTCCAAAGCCTTGGGACCCTGGACCCACATAGGAGACCTGGAAGTTCCTGGATCCTGGTTTAGATTTGCACAGCATGAGCTGTTGTGGTCACTTGGGGAGTGAATCATCGGAGGGAAGATTTCTGTCTCTCCTCCTCTGTGTATATCTGACTTTCCAATAAAAATAAATAAATGTATCTTAAAAAAATACAACCATGACTCTGTTGAGTAGTTCTTCATTTCTGTTTTTGCTTCTATCAGTTCCTTTTTTTTTCTAAATGGGGCATCCATAACCAGAAGAGTGCTCAAGTCTCATTTTCTTATTACTTTTATTTCTAAAGTGCATAATAACAAACAGTGGTCCAATTTTTACCTTTTTGAAGTTATCTCATTATCTGCTTTCCTGTTTCTTCATTCCTATCATTTCATCAATGAGCAAGCAATTCCTCTGCAAATCTCTAAACTATGTGACATATTTGTGTATGTATTTTATACACAAACTTAACATTGAGCAGTAACTTAATCATGCCATTAGTGTTTAAGTTATTGTCTATAAAATCTTAAATCTCTTTTTGACTGTATAAATTAAACATGCTGAGTCTCATAATTTACTAACAAATATCCACGTCTAATTGTTATACCTGTTTTTTAATTTTTTAAAAATATTTATTGCTTTTTATTGGAAAGTCAGATATACAGAGTGAAGGAGAGACAGAGAGAAAGATCTTCCATCCTCTGTTTCACTCCCCAGGTGACTGTAAAGACTGGAGCTGAGCCAATCCAAAGCCAGGAGTCCAGTTCCTCTTCCGGGTCCTCCACGCAGGTGCAAGTTCCCAAGGCTTTGGACCATCCTTGACTGCTTTCCCAGGCCACAAGCAGGGAGCTGCATGGAAAGCAGGGCCGCTGGTCATAGAACCGGTGCCCATATGGGATTCTATAATGTACAAGGCGAGGACCTGAGCCGTTAGGCTATTGCACTGAGCCCAATAACTGATCATTTTTTAAGAGCAATTTTTTTGAAAGGCAGATTTACATACAGCAGGAGAGACAGAACGATCTTCCACTAGCTGGTTCACTCTGTGAATGGCTACAATTGCCAGAGCTGAGCAATACTGGAACCAGGAGTCAGGAACCTCCTCTGAGTCTCCCATGTGGGTGTAGGGACCCAAGGCTTTCAGCCATCCTCTGCTGCTTTCTTAGACTATAGGCAGAGATATGGGTGGGAACTGGAGCAGCCAGTATTAAAACCAGTGCCCAATGGGATGCCAGCACTTGCAGACAGAGGATTAACCAATTGAGTTATTGTACCAGCACTTCTTATATCAGATTTTATCAATAGATCCTCAATTTGTCATCTAATGTTAAAATTTCCATAACATTCACATTAATTCATGCTATGCTATAATTGATTTATCCTTAATGCTAAAACACCATTGTTAACTTCAAAATGAAGAAATAATGCCCATAGTGAAACCCCCAAATCTTATACCATGTTATGTATGTGTTAATGTTTTTACTTGTCTTTAATGATACAAGCAATAGATTCATGTTACTATATTGGTGTTCTAATTGTGAAAAAAATGCAGATATTCCACAGCACACTTAGTAACAACATAGCTAAAAAGTTGTCTTCACACTGGGAAAACACATAATTAATGTATTAATCAAAATTAATGTAATCTGTAATGCAAAACATATTATCATATGCATTATAATGTAACGGATTGAAAAATAAAAGCATACCTATATAAACCCATAACCAATGTGTTCAGTTTGGATCTAAATTTTTTGGAAACAGAGAAATACATACTAAGGACTTCTAAACACCTATGAGGTGGACCTTTATAAATGTGTCAGTTTAATAAAACACCACAGATGAAAAATGGAAAGCAAAAGAAATAAAATAGAAAAATTCTCCCAGATTAATGGAAACAAGAGACATGCCAATTAAATGAAATGCCCAAATCTTTATTTTTGCAATAACATTTTCATGCATCATTAAAATTATGTGACATAGGGGATCAGAATGATAGCTCAGCTGGCCAATCCACGTGCAAGTGCCAGCATCCCATATGGGTGCCGGTTCATGTCCCAGCTGCTCCACTTCCATCCAGCTCCCTGCTTATGGCCTGGGTAAAGATGAGGATGGCTCAAGTGAATACTAGCTTTAAAATTCTATGAAGATTTTGGGGTGGGGTGGGATTTAAACAGAAAAACATGTATGTTAGATAATGTCATTGTGGATGTCTTGGTGTAACAGGAGAATCAACTCTAAGATAATTCTTAAAATTACTTTAGGATAAAGTCACAGGAACCAGCATTGAGGTGGATTGGTGAAGCTGCTGCCCATGATGATCATCATCCCATCTGACTGGGTGTTCAGTTCCTGGCTGCTCTGCTTCTAATCCAGCCCCCTGCTAATATACCTGGGAAAACAGTGGAAGATGGGCAGAGTGCTTAGGCTCTTACCACCCATGTGGGAGAGCTAGTTCTGATTCTACATTCCTGGTATGACTTGCACTGCCCAAGATGCTGTGGTTGTTTTGGGAGTAAATCAGCAGTTGAAGTAACTGATTCTGTGTCTTTCCCTCTTTGTATGTATCTTCACTACACACATACACAAAGCAACAAAGTTTCACTGTGGCTGAAAGCAAGCTGAACTTTCTGTGGCTGTGAATATGACCAAATTTAATTGCTGAGAGAAGCACTTACACTTGGTCATGATACTACTTTTAATTTTTCTTATAGATAGCAGATTTCAAAATAATAGTTGGAAAAGGAGAAATTCTTCATAATGGGAAACATGTTCAAAGCAATTTTAGATTGGGACTACAAATCTTCCACGAACTAATAAGGGAAGAAATGTATGTTCTTTTGAAAAGCATGACATAACAAATCAGATAGAGCAGTGGCTCTCCTTGGGAGCCACCTTAATTTAAGCCTATTCAGGAAGCATTTGATAATGTCTAAATTTATTCTCTTTGATTTGTATTTATTTATATTTATCTGTTTGAAAGAGAAAAAAAGCAACAGAGATCTTCCATCTACTGGCTTATTCTTCAAAAGTCTGAAACAGCCTAGGCTGGAAGCTGAAACAGTTGTTATGCATTGAACATGGCGTGACACTGTAAACTTTTCCAGATGTTCACAGTGCAAGCTCTTAAGCGGCTTATTAGAGCATTTGGATGAAACTATGATCTTATTATGGTAGCTAGTAGGCAGGTACAATGGGAGGTCTTTAGGTTACTGGTGGGTAACTTTAATTAGGTTACTTGCCCTTTGAAGATAATTCTTTGGAAAATACTGGTTATGTGAACTGAGTTTGACTTAACTTTCTCTGTTTTCAGCCTTGCCATTGGATTGTTTCTCTACACACTCTGCATAATCCCCAGTCTCCAGAATATACCAGACCAATAAGACCACCTGATCCTGATCCAATAAGTGATGAGGATTTTGTCAGGTACATATTGAGCCAGAAAGATCAACGCAGTCTTAGGCATTTGCTTGCCCTATATAGCAACAACAAAATAATGTTGCTTTAATTGTGTCTGGTTAGTTAAAGAGCTGTTCTTTTAATGTGAAATAATCCTGGCAGAATAAACACATTTATTCAGGCAGCATACATTTTATACAGAGTGTTATACACTATCTTTCCTATTCACAAACACATTCTAAACTTACTACAAACACTCATTTGTATGAGAACATCTAGATAAAAAGAAAATGAAACAATAGTAGGCCAAATTGCACCTCCTTTGTCTATTGATTGGCATAAACTAAATTATTTACAACTTCAGTGTGTCACCCTCTTGTGAAGTCAGAGATATAAATATCGTGCTTTTAGTGATTGGTTGTCCTGCCCAGTGTAACACCCTAGCAGTGATAATGGTATGAACCTGGATACTTGAGATAATTGCTTGTTTCGCTTTCTATATTTCCTGTTGACTTATTCTTACTACATAATTCTGGTTTGGACAAGTGGATCTTTAACCTGACTGAAAATCAATATAGGTTTATGCTCCATGCAGTCTTTTTTTTTTTTTTTTTGGTAATGCTTTTTTTTTTCTATTACATTTTCTTCAAAGGCTCTGATTATAATCCTGAAAGAAAGTACTATTACAGGGCCCGGCGCGGTGGCGCAAGTGGTTGAGTCTTCGCCTTGCACGCCCAGGATCTCATGTGGGTGCCGGTTCTAATCCCGGCAGCCCCGCTTCCCTTCCAGCTCCCTGCCTGTGGCCTGCTATGCATAGCATCGACCATTGCGCTCACTTGGGGAGTGAATCATCGGACGGAAGATCTTCCTCTCTGTCTCTCCTCTTTGTATATCCGCCTTTCCAATAAAAAATAATAAAAATAAATCTTTAAAAAAAAAAGTACTATTACACAAAGGAGAATTTTAAAGTAGTAACCTTTGTCAACAAAGCCCTCTATTTTTATAACTATCACAGTAATTTGTGCTCCATGATTATGAATTAAAAATTAGCAAATTTCTTCATAGTGTTTTTTACAGTGGGACATATTAGCATTCCATTCCAGGTGTGACATTATAAGTCACAATTTATATAGGATTTTATTTAATCATAAGTAGTTCTTTAAATTTGTGATCTGTTTGAACAATTAACATTTTACATAAATATTGGCATGATAGAAAATTTTTAAAAAATTTCTTTATTAGAATGACAAAATTGAGAGAGAGAGAAAATCCCCCTTCTTCTGCATCATGACTGAAATGGTCATGATCGCTGTGTCATTCTGATGCCTTGAGCTGGCAGCTTCATCTGCTTTTCCCACGTGGGTAGCAGGGATCCAAGTACTTGGGCTGTCTTTTGCTGCTTTCATAGGTTCTTCAGCACAGATTGGAAGTGGAGCAGCCAGGAGTAAACTCAACCAAATGTGAGATGCCATCTTTACAGATGATGGCTTAACTTGCTATGCCACAATGCCATCTCTGACAACACAGATTTACTTTCAGAAAAAAATTTTATTTTATTTTATTTTATTTTTTTGGTGCTTGTTATATATTTTTTTTATTACATTGCATCATGAGACACAGTTTTACAGGCACTGGGATTCCCCCCTCCCCTCCCCAAAAACCCGCTCCCCCCCCCACCCATGGTGTATTCTTCCATCTTGTTGCATTACCGCAGATCAAATTCAGTTGAGATTTTTTTCCTTGCAAGCATCTACAAAACATAGAGTCCAGCATCTTATTGTGCAGATAAGTTCAACAGTTTCATGGGGAGACAGTCTCTGGTCTGAAGGTACAGCCGAAAGAGTATCATCCCAATCAATTGAAAGCCCGGACATTACATCAGTAACAATTTATAACGTACTGGAATTAGTTGACATGATATTGTGTAACCAGCATGTTCAAAGAGAGAGAGAGAAAACAACAACAAAAAGAGTACAAGTTCTGAACCACATCCTATGACTTCTACATTGACATTACAATTATTAGTTTATATACAGCTGGGTTCTATACACCTTAAAATGGCTATAGATTACTATTCAGCTGTCCCATGTCTATTTTAATTTTAGTATTTAGCAATTCATAGTGTTGAAGCCTGATTTTGCAGAACCTGGCTGTTTTTCTGGTAGTCTAGCTCTATAACTGTAACAAGACATATGTCAACAGTTTAGGTGAATGGTTTTAGGAGGGGTGTGCAGAGAAATCCTCAATACCCTAGTGAGGAGCAACCAATCTTCGTGTCCCACCCAGTGAGTTATAAGTGCATCCCCCCTGCCCATTTCCTATTTCTACGCTTTCCTCGCTGTTCTCCATCTATTCTAGGTTTTTTTTGTTGTTTGTTTGTTTATTTGTTAATTTGTTAATTAGGAGGTCATATGCACAGAGCAGGGGGGACCCCAGAGTGGAGCAGGCAGACAGGAGGAAGCTTGTATCCCAACTCTGAAGACTCCTAGATCCTCACCAAGGACTATCAGTACGAGCTCCGGGGACCACATCCCAATCGCCAAGGAGACCACGGGGAATTGGAGTGCCTTCGGAGGCCGAGAACTCTGAGGTCACCCATTTCCATTTGGGTCTCACACATGGGATGGAAGAAGCCCATACCCCGCCTTGCAGGATCCAAGGTCATCAGAACGACAACCAGGAGCACTGAGTGGTCCACAGAAACAAAACAGTAAACTTCCTTCGGGACTAGGGAGAGGAGCTTTCTCTGGTTCTTGCCTGGTTCTAATTTTGGGTCCCCACTCTCTCTCATAATGACCATCAGAATTGCTCCAGAAACCCCTCAAAACAAATTAACAAATAAACAGAAAAAATTTTAAAAAGATAGGTACACAAATTTAGTCTTCGTTCTCTCCTAAGAACATTGTCGACTTTAAGGAAGAAGCCTTCTACGTAGTATTTGAACAGTGGCATTTCACAGCACTTTTTATTGCCACGTTGTCATGGCTTCTTGTTCCAGTTATATTTTAGATGACATTTTCTTCTAGGTTACACATATCTGAAGTATAGGAATGATTTCCATGTTCTTTACCCTCTTTGGGTAACATGAGTAGTATCTATTTACTGAAAGAGCAAATTATATGAAAAGAATTTTTTATTAAGAATAAACCATAAATGACTTATTTAAATTGCTGTGGGAACTGCGTGCTACAGATGATATCACTGTGCATGGTAAAACCACAACTAATTGATAGATTTGCATTTTAGTCAGTGTCAAGGCATTAGTACTATTAAGTATCAGGATATAGATAAACCAATATATGCTTTCCTTGAGGCTGTTGAATAAATTGCCCTACCCACCAAAATTACCCTTGTTAAAATATGCTGAACAATGTTTTGATTAAAAAGATACAGAGAAATAGGTTTCAGTAAGAAAAGAAAAGAAAAATGTACTCTAAATTACAAGTAGCTGACAAGTGGCTGAGAGTACTTATTTTTTCAGTTTGGTAAATGATATGGCCGTGAGTATCAGGATATTTGGACAAGGGTGATGTGAAAGTCTTCAGCCAGTTCACAGAGGAAAGTCTATGACTGCATTCTAAAAATAAATAAATGCATCAAAATAAACATTTTATCATAAAATGTTCGAAGCCCTCTCATAATGACTTTGTATCAGACAGGAAGAGTGCAGGGAAAAAACATTTATCCATATGTGTCTGTGTTCTGTGTGCTGTGCACAAGAATAGTCCTTTCATTAATCCCTAGAACATTTATATTCCTTTTAAATGATATATGTAAGACGGTGTATATAAAAACATCCTAGCCAAATGCTAATCACCACTGATCATGGTCCAACAGAGCTATTGACATAAAACTAATGTTCTATATCAGAACTATCCAATATGGTAGCCACAGAAGAACATGGCTCTGAATACGTAGAACGGTGACAGGACAATGTCATTGTAAAATTCCAGTGCAATTTTAATTTTACTGTATTATCATTAGTTCATGTATAAGCTTAAGTAAACATATATGGCCTCTGAATATTATATATAGCCCTAGACAAACATCTGCATTATTTTTGAATCTTCAGAATGATACCAAAGGCAATAAACATGTCCCTCAGAAGTTGGCCTTGAATTGGAACAAATTTTTCCACTATAAAATTTTAGAAACTTTGTTGAGAGAATCATTAGAATGGTTTAGTCTTTCGGTTTCTGTGGCTAAATTGTCAGTGGGTATTTTGTACATTTCCTGATGTTTGAAATGCTATTGTAATTAGCTTAAGGGAAGGGAACATGAAATATTTCCTTTAAATGCACTTATATTCACAGTGAGATGAAAATGTACACATTCAAGAATTCTTTTGCAATAGCCAGGGGTTCGTGTGTGACCAGCAGTAAAAGCTCAGCTGGAGATGGCCATATCTGATGTGAAGTGCCTGGGATTGAATCTCACCTGTCCTCTTCTCATGATCCACTCTTCTGCTAAAGAAACCCAGGAAGCAGCAGTGATGGATCAAGGAGGAGACTCAATTCCAGGCTCCCTAGTCCAACTCTGATTGCTGTGGGATGGAAAATCTCCCTTTGTGTGTCTTGGCCTGCCTTACTCTATCTCTCTGCCTTTAATAAAATGAACAAAAGTAAATATGTTTTAAATCAGTGACTTCCAATTTAACAAAAATATAAACAAAATTTAATTTCTATTCTGACTCACACCAAAAAAATTCTGGCAGATTTCTTGCCTAATTTTTTTTTCTTATAGATCTTTAGTGCTATAGAGAGATTTTTTTTTTAAATCCTGAGTATCTTGGAAAATTCCAATTCAAACCTGTAAAAGAGTATATTTTTAAAATCCTTTTGGAGTTATTTAATGTTGCTGAGACCAAACAATTAAAACTATTATATTAACTCCAAAAGCCTAATTGCTTAATAAGAGGAAATTGTACAATTAAGAAAAATGGGCTTTTGTGATAGTTGTATATGTGATGTTATTATAGTTTTCCCTTTATTCCCTCTCTGAATAGAAACAATGATTTAAAAAAAAAAGACTTAGACTTCAGAGAGCTGGATATGCTGCAAATTCCAGTATTTCTTTTATTTTAACACAAAGTAATCAGAGAAAATTCAGTATATAGAGGGCTGCCTGTAACCTCAAGAAAAATGAGCTTGCCACCTCATTTTTTTTTCTGAGAAGTTTTTTGGAGATAACTGGAAATAAGAAAGAGTTTAGAATTTATATGGGTGACATATTCAATGGCCTGAGTTGTTCTCTTAAAGAAAGATAAATAATTTAATGGTGAATAGAGACATATGAGCCAAATTTCTGTAATATCCAACAAGAGTATCCTATTATCAATATCAGGGCTGTGAGAAATTATGGTACTTACTTTAACACATGTTATGCCTTTTTCATATACTGATTTTCATCTGCACTTCTATATTTATTGCAACAATGTACACAAAGCACCAAGAAATGGAATCAATTTAGACACCCTCCCAGGGATGAATGGATAAAGATAATATGGATATATACACAATGGCATATGTTTGACCATTAAAAAAATACAGTATCTTGCCATTTGGGGCAACATAGATGAGCCTGGAGGAAGTTGCGTTAACTGATGTAAGCTGGGCACGGTAAGACAAATGCCACACATTCTCACTGGGAGGTGGAAGCTGAAGAGATGACTTCAGAGATGTAGGTGAGCATGTGTTAGAGGCTAGAAATGATCTTGAAGCATGGAGGATGCAGAAAAGACTTTTACTGGGTACAGGCATGCAATTGGATAGCAAAATAATTTTTCATGCTCCATATCACAACAGGATAATTCTCTCAAAACAGCTAGTAGAGAAGATTTTGAATATTCCTAAACTGAACTGGTAAATGTTTGAGGTGAGAAATGCGCTACCTACCATCATCTAATCATGACACATTCCAGACATGTGTGAGATAGCACCTTTACTCCATAGTCATGGTCAAGGAAAACCAAAGAACATATTTAAAATTTTTATAGATTTCAATTTTTTCCATTATTAACTGTTGATTGATTATCCCTATATATAACAGAAACCAGAAATTAGGTTGGGCTTCGTTTGTGTAGGAAGCAGTCTTACTTTGGTCAAGCTTCCATAACAAAATACATTGAGTAATTTATAAACAATAACGATATGTTTACTGATGTGCAGTCCAGAAATCTCAAAGTCTAGATTTCATTTAATTCCTTGTTATTGAGGGCTGGCGCCAAATATGCTTCAGGTTTTCAAACGTGGTAGAAGATCAAGAAAGTCGCAATAATCCATTTTATTAGGATATTCATCTCCCTCATAAGGAAGTAGCCCTCGTGAACTCATCACTTCTGAAAGGCTTTATCTCTTAATGTAACATTGGATTCTTGTTTCCAACATAAAAAAATTTGTGGTAGACATCGACACTAAGTCCATACCATAGTATTAGTATGTGTGAAAACATTTTGCAAAAGTTTCTGTAGGTGAAAAATAATACTTACTTTTTTAATGCTTTTTTTTTTGCTATGGTAACTATCTTTTGGATGATTATTTAGACAAATATTTCCATTGAAAATTATCAGATTTTTGTCACCATCAGGTACAGGATATGCATGTATGAGAGCTATGCTAAAATGGTACATGATTGTTTCAGAGCGATACTGTTGTCTACTTGAAAGGCAGAAGACATGGAAATGTTCAGACTTCCTAATGCTCCTTTTTGTAATTATGTATATTCATAGACATCAGAGAAGTTTCCTGCAAGACCTACTCTGCCTGGTAATAGTCAACCTTGCTATGGCACATATGGCAGACAAATCACACTAATAGCCACAGACTGATCTTCCCAGGGGAGTCACTCAGCAGGGTCATCTGAAGTCATGCTACTGTTAATCTCTTTTGAAAATCAAAGATTCCACTGTTGCTGAATTGCTTAAGGTCGTTGGTCTGCTTTATGTCTCCTATGAAATATAACCTAATCTAACTTGGAGGTGAAAGATGCAGTTAAGAAGGCAAAGTGAAGAAGAGAATTTTGATGTGCTGCAGTTTCAGTTTAAAAGGCTATTAATGATTGTAATGGATGCAGCAACAACAAAAACATGCTTTATTTGCTTCTTTGTAGAGCATAAGGGTTTCCTACAGGGTTGTATACTATAAGCTAAACAGTAATGTAGTGCTCTTATTTTATTCAAATTCTTTTTTTCATTTTGCCCCTTCCTTACAAAGATTCCTTTAATAAGGTGACTGTACTTTCATGTGTGTTTAAATGAAAATGCTTAACATTTTGATTAACACAAATGAACCTTTATACTGTGCTCCTGTCAGGTTATATAAATTTCTTCTAAGCATATTTATATTAAAAAATTCAAAAAAGGTAGAAAACAATTAAAGACTATAAGTAACAACATACAGTTGGCTTCCTACCTCTGGTGTTTAAAAAATGTGATTGTTTTAAAACGACTATCTTCACATCCCTTAGCTGTGAAGTCACTACCATCCGAATATGCTTGGCACATTACATCTTTGAACATGTCGGGATTTGAAAAGTTGCTGAAATATTTCCATTATCATCTGCTTACAATAATCTTCATCCTGTTTTCTGGAATCACATAAACTAGGTCAGAATCTCTTCCACAGACAATTCCTTTTCTAAAAACCCTAAATAGTCAATGTTTGGAAGCATTTATCATGCAGAATCTCTTCTTTAAGTAAAATTTTCCCAGGAAAATTTACTACATTCCCTTCCTCCAAAAGGTTGTAACTTATATGAACAATATTGACATTTTGATATTTAAATATTTTTATAGCGTTATAATTTGAGGAAAAGTTGTCTTTCTGCTTACTACTTGCTGAATTCTTTATTTAGTGGAGGATTCAATTTATGATTATGAAAAAGTTGAAAGTAGGTCACCATAAAAATTAAAAAGTAGGGAAGATAGAATTGTGGAAGGAAGGGAGTTATAGGGTGAGAAGTACCAATATGCACTTACAACAGTACATAAGAAATATGTGAGGTTTGTTACCTTTATATAAATTTAAAGGGTAAAAAAAAATTCACGACATTCTATAAATTCTTAGTCTTTCTCATTGAAATCTCTCTTATACTTTGCAAGCCTTAATCTATATTAAGTTTGGATATAATATAATGTGCATAGTAATACTGGGTTGAGCATGTATACCTGGAAAAGTCATTCTGCTTTTTCTGCTTTTACATAACATTTATGTACTCATCTTTCTTTGTATCATGAAGAATTAATGAATCTTTCCAGTTTCTCCCACTATGCATTTATTATTTCCTTCTCACAAAAGGATTACTACAATCAAAGAAGAATCACATTCTGCTATTAAAAATCAGGGTCAAGATATTTGTAGCATAGGAGAGAGATTTAGTTAACTCTATTGAGAAACAAGAAAGCCAATAAAGATTTTAGACCCTGGGCTGATAGAGTGGGAAAGTACTCCATGGGAAGTTGGTAGATGTAGTTTTGCGATATGCATTTGATAATTAAATTTATTGGCACTGGTGTGGAAGGGTGGCTCACTGCCATTCTGTATCTATGTTGGAGGGCAGCAGGCCTGGTGGTGCGGGCATGCAAATGGCCTGGGGGCTGGTGTACGTGGGATGTGTTAGGACCTGGGGGCTTGAGTCTAGCCAGAAAGAGTGAATCTGGAAATTCCCCAAGTCCTTGGTCCCAGAGGCAATAGAGGAAGGGAAGGAGAGAGACTTAGAATATAGCAAGCTGGCCTGTTGTACTGGTGGATCAGGCTTAGGGAGCTCTGATCAATCCTGTATTTTGGGTGTGTGGAAGAACAGGGTCATGAGTCAGCACAAATGCCAGGAGCTTGGGACCCCAGTGGGCAGGCAGAGCTCCAAGCCAGCACACTACACAAGAAAACTGAGCCTAGGGAGGCTGGACTGGGGAACCCAAATGGTCCTGAGCACAGGGACTGTCGGTTGATTAAAGGATGAGGTAAAGGGATGCTTGGTCAGGAGGACTGCTGAGGGAGAGTGTTGCAGGTGAGCAGTGAATTCTGGGGGACTTCCATCAACAAGGCCACTGCACTTGCAGGTAATTGAGGAGGTTGTGATAAAGTGGTTTGGAAAAGGGAACTGGAAGACCTTTAAGGGTCACACCAATGTACTGGCCCATGGTGGGAGACCTGAGCTGGGATTGTTAATAAGCATCATTGCTGACCACCACTCACCGGTACACAATAAAGCTAGGGCTGAAGGCCTATCTGGAGGGAGTCGATCACAGTATCCTACAGTGAGAGTCAGAACAGGGGGAGGATAATGTCACCCTCGGCCATGACACTGACTGGGCTGCAACACTCATTGGTTTATGTAAGAGTCAGGGCTGGAGACAGAACTGACCCAAATATTATAAATACCAATGTGTGCATAGGCTGATATGGGTGACAGACAGAGTTGGACCCCATACTGGTAAAGCACATACAACAGTCAGGTCTGGGATCATTTCAGATGAGGTTTCTTTGGGGATCTGTCCAACTGAACCACAGGATTCAGAGTTCCAACAGTGGGGAGAAACGCAGGACCTGTGGTCTGACCATGGAGTGCATGTGGCAGAAGTATGTCTCCTCAGAAGCTTAGATGGAGCAATGGACAGCATACCCAGATGCATGTATGGGTTTATATATTTTTAATGGAAAGTCTAATATACAGAGAGGAGGATCTTCTGTGCTTTAGCCAGTAGGTGTGGAGTGGCTTGCTTAATATCTATTTTGGTTATTGAAAAACTGATTTCAATTGCATGATACTGACAGAGCAAAGGCATGCAAGAATGGTTCTTTTTTTTTAAGATTTATTTATTTTTATTACAAAGTCAGATATACAGAGAGGAGAAAAGACAGAGAGGAAGATCTTCCATCCGATGATTCACTCCCCAAGTGACCATAACGGCCTGTGCTGCGCTGATCCGAAGCCGGGAACCAGGAACCTCTTCCAGGTCTCCCACCTGGGTCCAGGGTCCCAAGGCTTTGGGCCGTCCCCGACTGCTTTCCCAGGCCACAAGCAGGGAGCTGGATGGGAAATGGAGCTGCTAGGATTAGAACCGGCACACGTATGGGATCCTGGCATGTTCAAGGCAAGGACTTTAGCTGGTAGGCCACGCCGTCGATCCCAAGAATGGTTCTTTCTTGTAAGTTAATTATTTTGTGCAGATCGTTGTAGTTACAAAGAGAGAAAATGATCTTCCATCTGTTATTTTGTTCCCCAAGTGGCCTCACTGGGGCTGGGCCAGATGAAAGCCATCTGGAAGCCTCTTCTAGGTCTTTTCATGGGTAACAGGTGTTCAACTACTTTAAGCCATCTTCCGTATCTTCTTGGACCTATTAGCAGGCTCTGGAAATAAATGGAGAAGCTTTTTCTCAATTGTGTTTATATAGTATGCCAGCCTAACAGCCAGCAACTTAACCTGCTGTGTCACAATTTTTGTCCCCCAAATGTGTTAAATTAATTCTCTGAAAGTCTACATTTCTTTCAGGTGAATGAAAATATCTTGACTTTGTGGAAATACAGGAAAGCAGCATGGACACAAGCTTCAGCTTTGTTTGGCAATGGCTTACTCCAGATCCCTAAGTTCTCAGATTTGAGAGGATCCTGCCTGAAAAAGTAGCACTATTTTCATCAACTTTATCTGTCTGTGGTTGCTCTGTGGATATTTATTGCTCTTTGGTTAGATGCCACAGTGCTGAGTAGTTGTGATTTTGACCCAAATAAATATAGAAATGGAACAAAATAAGCTGAACTTCCAAGACTTGAATTTCAAACAGAGGGAATATCATTGTAATACAGTGGGTTAACATAACATCTCTGATGACCACATACAGTATGAGAGCACTGCTTTGGACTACTGCTTTGTTTCCAGTATAACTTCCTGCAGGAATTCCCAGGAAGATAGTGGAGGATGCTCCCCTTGACCCATGTGGGAGACCCGGGTAGAGTTCCAGGTTTCTGGTTTGGGCAGGGTCTGACCCTCACAAACATTTTGAGTTTGACCAGTAGGCGGCAGAGTCATCATCTCTCTTCCTGTGCCTTTCAAATTGTAAGTAAATCTTAAAAACAACAAGACAAAAAAAAATTAAAGAAAATTAGATCAAACAGAAGAGGAATTTCTAATTGTCAGTAGTTTGTAAGGAATTTCTGACAAGAGAACCAATATTTCTCATGGATATTTTGTGCTGGGTAGAAAAAGATTCTAATGCAAAAACACCTGTGGAATCTGATGAAGAAAACACTGTAAATTGACTAAAATGAAGAGAAAAATAAGAAAAAAAAAAAGAGAAAAGATATACCCAAGTAAGTCCAAAGTGATACATGTTATACACTGAAGAAAATGATAAGTTTATTGTTCCAACTAGAGAGAAATTAAGTAGCTGGATAACCAGCTGACTTGATAAAATTTATCTGACATCCTGTGTATGACTATTAACCTTTCTATGATACTAACCATTCACTTAGAAGCATGACATAGAGAGCAATGAGTTTGCCGTTTCAAGAATAGAATCCAACACAAAATGGAACAGCACACAGTGCTGAGTAACTTCCCTTTCCTGAACAATCAAGTTCTATGAGACAGCACACCCAGACGTAACAGGAACATCGGAGTCAGAAGAGTTACTCTACTCTACTTTTTTATATCCAATCTAATGAGATAACCATAATTTATGTTCTTTACGTGGTACATCCCATCTAATGAGTTCACCATAAATAGTGTGTCCTTCTTATTTATTTTAGGTGCAAAAATCTGTCTTTATCTGTAATACTATAATACATTAGAATTAGAAGATTTAGATTTAATGCACCAAAATTATTTTAGATATGAACAACATACAGAAATAATTTAATTCCCTGTGTGAACTCTGTTCAAAGGTCTCAACAGATATATCATGCACTGTAGGAGCTTCAGTACTTTTTGACTAGCATTGCATTTCTAAACCCTGTAAGAAAACAGATCAAAGATGTGTAGTGAATATTAGAAAAGCAAAAGAAACTGTGAGATCTTGTTAAAATGTATTTCCTTTGCTGTTTATGCATTAAATCACAAGTGTGGGTACTGAGTGAACTTTTATTAGATTGCCTCCTACTTATCTGATCAAGTTCAAAATCAGAATGCCTGAGTTTGATAGAAATGTTCTGATGCAGAGAAAACAAAACAAAGCAAAAATGGAAAAATGAGCGAAATAGCAGATTAATAGTGAGGATGCACACCACAAGCTACATGAAAATAAATTTATATTACTTGTGGAGGAATACCGTTTTCAATTTTAAAACATTTGATATAAGTAGCTGAGAGACCACTCTGCCTTAATGTATGACTGCGTGTATCAGCAGTGACTTCCAGTATTTTTACATATACAAAATGCATTGGAATTTGTAAGTGAATAATGTATGATTGTCTGAAGTATCTTATTTGTCATAGCCATGGCATTGGAAATCATTTTTTTTTATTAATGAAATCCAGCCTTGGATTGATTTGCATGGTACTTTTAATGGAAATTGCACAAAACTTGAAGTTAAAAAAATGTAACTTACAAGCTATTTTTATATGAGATAAAATGAAGAAATTTCTGTTATACTGGCTCTCTACAACTTTCCAAATAAATAAAATTTTTATCTGTGAATATTTTGTAAAGCCTATAAATTGTTATTGATGTTCAGAAAATAATTAATCACTCTTTGCATTAGTGTAAAACCTAGGTACAAAATAATATAAATTCTCTGTTTTTACTTTTAATGTTGATACAGGATAAGACAAATTAAAACTATAATGCATTTTATAATAATATGGAACCCCAATTAAGAGTTTGGAAATTTCACTAAACCTGATGACTGTTTTTATGAATCACATGTAATAAGATATTAGATGTTGATTTTCAGAATTGATCTGAAAATCAAAAACTGAAGACAAGTTCTATGTCATCTGAAGAGTGAGCATGAAAATCTGAATGGAACAGATTGGTATTGATATATTTTTTAAAACTGTTTTCTGATTTACCTTTGATAAAGATAGATTTAATTATTTATTCATTGGAAAGCAAGAGAGAGAGAGAGTGAGAAACTGAGAGAAACTGAGAGAAAGTGATCTTCCCATCACCTGACTAACTTTCCACATTGCTGCAACTGTCAGGTTAAAGCCAGGAGCCAGGAGCTTCATCTGAGTTTCTCACGTGGCCAAGGCTTGGGCCATCTTCTACTCCCTTCCTCAATACACTAACAGGAAGCTGGGTCATAAACAGAGAAGAAGGGCTTGAACTGGCTTTCCCTCTTGAAATTCCAGCCTCCCACCACTAGCCATTCCATTTATATTTCTGGAAGTTTATCCTTCTACATTGCATTGAACAGTAAATTACAGAAGCAATGTGTGCAAGGAGTCTACTGATAAACGTTGACACAGTAACTGAAATGGATAGTGTTTGCTCAGTGGAAAAGAAAACGGAATTTGAGAATGATGTGACATAGGCAAGAGCAGCATTCTGAGTCAACTATCTCTCCAAGGGTAAACATTAGCAGAAGTTGGAATCCAGAGCAAACCAGAAATCAACTCTTGACCTTGAGCTTAGGCACTCAGATATGGGAGCTGGGTGTGGAGAAGAGCATCTCAAACTTTTCCTTGAATGTTCACCTCACATTTCTGTAGAGATCCTCTTTCCTCAGAGAAGTGTTCTTTAATCTTTCTATACTGTGTTAGGGCATCCTGTTATGTCATAGCACATAATAATTATCATTTATATTTTTATGACAATATAAAACAGTGTTGCTTTTTCTTCTCCTATACCATTGAATATATTTGAAAGCAGGGAACATGCCTGATGTGAACATTCTTAACTACCCAACTGAAAGTGAAGGTTAAAGCATGTAAGAGTTACTCAGAAAAGAGTTATCATGGTAATTCAGTTAATCAATCTATTTTTTGTTTATTGCATTTACTAATCCATCTGGAAACAGCATTTGTCATTATGTTAATAGTATGAAGAGTCAATGTTTACTGTAACGATTTGCAAAACAGTTGGTAATAGGGTGGGTGTGCTTGTGTATAAGTATGTTTTTTATTTGGGAAAATTTCTTGAGAATCTCAGTATAAGATTCCTACAGTTAACTTTGTTGAAAGATATAATGTTCATTATGACTGTCAAAATAAGAAAGAAATGCCTGTATTCTTCCATCTATTTCTAGTTTTAACTGGCTGGCAAACATTCCAGTTTGTTTCATTAAAGGAACATTTGTGACTTTCCTGTCCAGACCAAACTGCACATCCAGATTACATTAGGAAATTGATGTATTTAGTAATATATTCCTCAAAAACAGTTAAAATAATTCCAAATAGAATTTCTAACTGTATCTTATTTTATCAAATTCTTATAAAATGTCAATTAATTTAGATTGCTTATTATTTTTATTTTTTGAGAATTAAAATAGTTATAAAATTTGTTCAGGCCGCCAAGATTGGGCCTCTGCAGTCAGTAAGGGAGATGCCGATTGAAACTGAAACGTCTGACTTTGAACTTCCTTCTGGAGAACTGTGAGCTCTAAAGTCAGATATATACCAAAATATGAAGTTTCAGCCTGATTTGACAATGAATATTTAAATGAGGCACTGTGGCAATTAAGCAACACCAGTGAGAACTACTTCCTTCCAGGAGCTCTTCATATACAAATAATAAAGAAAAGAAAGATAAGGAAAAAATTACACCAAATGTTAGTTTTAGTTACTAGAAAATACATGGTATCCTGAAAATTCATGCTCCAAAAGAGAATCCAAAAGATTTTTTTATGACGGAATTTTTTAAAGCAGGAAATATGGGAAAGAGGTGTTTAAGGAAGTATGAATTATGATTTTTAAGGCAGTTATTACAAAAGTAAATAAAGGAGAGGATAGAAGCGGAAAGAAGAAATGAAAAGAGTAACAGAAAGGGAAGGGAAGAGCAGGAGGGGAAGCCGGGCTAAGGGATAGGCAGAGCAAAGCAGGGAGCATTAATATGTTCAAGAGTGGAAAGAATCCATTTATACTAAAAACTCAGAAATGATTAGTGAGCATGCTAAGATATATAAGCAGTACCAAAACTTCATTGTCATAAAATGGATACAAATAATTGAGGCTCATGGGTTTTAATGTCTTATAATTTTTGACAATCAATTTTAAAAATATACTCTTTTCATAATTTATCAACATAAGTAATTAAATGAGGAAAAGTTGGCATCAATTCTTCTGAAAAACTGCTGAGAGTTTTGGGAATTAAATGTCAGGGAACTATGGGAACAAAAATTCAATTTTGAGAACCGATAAGTAACTTCTAGCGAATGGAATTAGATGGCAATTGGAAAGATTATTCTCGAAATCATCTTCATAGTTTGTCAAAACTGTTGTTTAGAGTTTTATCTGACTAAAGTAAGCATTAGAAAAAGAAAGATCTTGAGATATCATTTGCCGGGCCTGGAATGGTAGCCTAGTAGCCAAAGTTCTCTCCTTGAATGCATCGGGATCCCATATAGTCGCTGGTTCATGTCCTGCGGGTCCCCACTTCCCATCTAGCTCCCTGCTTGTGGTCTGAAAAAGCAATCGAGGATGGCTTAAGTCCTTGGAACCCTGCACGCACATGGGGATCCAGAAGAAGCTGCTGGCTCCCTGCTTCAGATTAGCTCCGTTTCAGATGTTGTAGACACTTGGGGAGTGAGTTAGCGAATGGAAGATCTTCCTTTCTGTCTCTCCTCCTCTCTGTATATCTAACTTTCTGACAAAAATAAATAAATCTTGAAAAACTATATTATTTGCTATGATTCAAAAAAAGCACAGTGAAGTACTGTAAATTACTTTTTCGTGACTATGTAAAATTGATATCACCATTTCTTATTATGTTTTACATTATTCCACTAATTTCCTCAGCATTAATTTGTGCCATATTTGTTTTTAGTATGTGGTGGTCATATGTTGGAATTTAAAACATAGAAGCTCTTCTAATAGGTAGGTAAGATGATTTTTAAATACTTGTAAATCCCAGCATCATGGACTGAAAAATTCAAAAACATATCACATATATTTTCTAATTTGAAGCAGAAAATATATTCTTAGACATTTTGTACTGTGGCAATACTTTCCATAATTGACTCAGTTATCTTATGAGGAGCTCATAGATATGGAAAATGAACAGTTCTATTTCCTGATGACATTTATGGTTTAATAATGAAGGGTTCATTGGAATCCTTGGGATATACCCACATTCTGTATCAGATTGTATGGAACTAGGTCTAGAGATGCGAAACAATGAGATAAGCTGCTGCCCACAATGTCAGCTTCCCATCCTGGAATCCCAGTTCAAGTCCTCACTGTTCCCCTTTGCAGTCCCGCTCACTGCTGCCAGGCCTGGGAGAACAGGATTGCTCACATAGTCCTGCAACCTGTGTGATGAAGCTCCAGGCTTCTGGCTCTTCACTTGGGACAGCCTGGCCTTCATGACCATTTGGAATTGAACCAGCAGAGGGAAGACTGTGTGTGTGTTCTCTTTCTCTCTCCCCTTCAAATAAATAAGAACTTTTAGAAGCATATCAGAGTTTGAGTATCAGCTGAGCCCCAAATCCAGCTTACTGCTAATGTAGGCCCTGGAAGGTAGTGGCAATAGCCCAGGTAACCAGTGTCTAGCTCGGTCCCTGCCACCCGCATCGCAGACCTAGACTGAGGTCCATTCCTCTCTGTTTATGTCTGGTTGAGTCGCTGTCATTGAAGAAACTTAAGGAATTGACTATCAGACAGGACTCCGACATGTTCCAAGTTTCTCTGTCTTCCCTCTCTCTCGAAAGAATGCATAAATTAGTGAAGGAATAAATAATTATTTCCAATAGTAAAATCTTTCCAGAAAAGTAATCCCAGCTTCTGTATAAATGATACCTCCTTTTGAAAGCAGTCTAATAAGAATATGAAAGCACTACTAAAAAATTCACATTAAATTACATCCAGTCTTTCTACATTATTATGTTTTAAAAACTGCATCAAAATTTTACTCTAATAATTCAAAAATATGTAATCAAGTTTTGTTAATTTTTTCATAGATTGTTATTTTGGAAGGTTTAAAAATTAATCACTGGTATTTATTAGCTATAAAAATAAATTCATATGCTGTGCTGAATTTTTGCTACCCCAAAATATTTAGTATTCAAGACTCATCAAGGTAAAATAAGTGACATCTCTATCCTTGTTTCTGAAAATTTGTTATATAATTTGTTATATTACTTCATTTGAAAATAATGATTTTCCTTTACTCTTACACATGTAGACATTATATATTCTGTAGAGGAAATGTGTCTTCAAGCACAATGAACCCAATCATCCAGAATTAATAGCCAGGAAAATAATGCATTCCTAAACGGAATAATTGAGGCAGTTAAGAATGTCAACATTTTCACAAACTGAAATACATTGGGGATGTACACATTTTTTTTTCTGTGTGTGTTTGTGTGTCTGTATGAAAACTGAAGATAAATTAAATGGTAAAGACCTGATTTAAGATAGAGTTCTCGTTTGAATAGCAAAAAAGGAAATGAATTGGAGAACAGATTATAAAAGGTGCATTTTCTTAATAAGCTAATTTGTGGGTTGAGTGGTCAGTTCACCAAACTGTATTATATTACTAAGTGAATAAGTACATAAAAATCTCAAAAGGAAGCTTTTCATTTTCAGTTCAGATAAATAAACTGATTCAAAGACCATTGGGGCAACTTTTATAAGAAAAGAGCTAATTAAACTACAAATCTGTGGCTTTCTTCAATCTGTGAAAGAGCTGATTTTCGTATTATTCAAATAACCTGAAATCTGGGACTGCCAAGAACTTGCAGGAAAAAAGACATGACAACTTTCGTAACTTGGGCAGGTGCCACTGAACGTTAAACAGAGCAAGAAGAATTCAGCTGAAATGCTTCATCTTTTTTGTTAAAGGGCTAGATTGGGCTACTTTGAGAATGTAAATACTTAGTAATTGCAGATTTAGGGATGGTTCATGTGTTTAAGAGGTGTTTCATTTTGCTTTGTTTTCCTGTGAGCCCATCTAAGAACTCTCTGGAAATTCTGGAGGGAATCCTGAGTTTCCCCAGTGGTAATCCTTGCTATAAGAAGGGAACAACTGAAACTTCTAAACCTTTTTCTAGTCGTATTTCTTCTTTCTTCTCTATGTGACAATGATATCAGTCTCCACATAATATGCCAACAAATTACTTCGCCTTGAATACAGGACACCCCATTTGAAGCTACTGAAAAGGAATGAAACGACAGTTAAATCTTTCTGCAGGGAAGAGACATAGATGGCTGCTAAGCCTATCGCTACAAGCAAAGAAGGGGTCCAGATAACTACGGAGGCTTCTCCCAAGAAGAACTCTGGGCACAGTGCCTGAACAGCACCTAAACGAAATCCTAACTTCCAAGACTAATTTTCACACTGATCTCTACATACAGGATGAAAGAAATGGATATAAATAGACATGAAATATAACTCAAAGGACTTCATAAAGTATATGAGTATCTTTTTAAAAGATTTATTTGCTTTTTTTTTTTTCTCATTCGAAAGTCATAGTTACAGAGAAAAGGAAAGACAGAAAGGCTTTCCATTTGTGGATTCACTCCCAAAAGGCCAATGGCATCAGCTGGAGCTGAGCTAATCAGAAGGAGAAGCATCTTCTGGGTCTTCCACATGGGGCTTAAGCTTTCCTCTGTTGCTTTCCCTCCATAAGCAGGGAGCTGTGTCAGAAGTGGAGCAGCTGGGAACAGAATGGGCACCCACCTGAGTGTTGACGTTTAGAGGTAAAGGATTAGCCTGTTGAGCCACCATTCAGCCCCAGCATGAGTCTTCTGTTTGTGGTGCCATAAAGCAGACGGAGAGCAGGTAAAATATGAAGATGAAGAATGCCTTCATTTAGTGGACTTCATGTTGACAACAAATATGAAGTGTCTGCTAAGACAGATCAATAAAAATTACTTAAGTATAAACAGAAAAAGTGAAGAATACATGAAAGAAAGCTTTGAAGAGATTTTTGGGGGAAAACTGTGAAGCAATTTTTTATGAGAAATTTTTAATAGAAATCTTTAATAGAAATTTTTAATAGAAATTTGACATCTACAAAGGAGAAGCGAGAGAATGACAAATATTAGAAGAAATGACAAAATTTTTCCATAATTTAAGAACAGGGAAGATAAAAATGAAAGCAAAAATGCCACCTTCAAAGTGATAAAAAGCGATGTAATAAGACGGAAGGAAATATATATACCAACAGTAAAACAATGGTATGCATGAGAGACTTCTTTTGGAGAATAATAAAAGCTATATAGTGAAAGATATTTTCGAAGTGGTAAGAGAAAATAAACAAAAAGTAAAATAAATGGAAACCTGTGTCAGCCCAAAATTCCACATCCAGTGAAAATATCTAGTAAAAGTGAGAACAAAATTGGGCCTGGCGTGGTAGCCTAGAGCCTCAGGTCCTCATCTTGCACATGCTGGTATTCCTTGTAGGTGCTGGTTCTAGTCACGGTGACCCCACTTCCCATCCATCTCCCTGCTTATGACCCCAAAATCCTTGGGACCCTGCACCTGTGTGGGGAATCTAGAGGAGCATCCTGGCTCCTGGTTTCAGATCAGCGCAGCTCTGGTCATTGTAGCCACTTGTGGGGTGAATCAGCAGATGGAAGATCTTCTCTGTGTCTCCTGTGCCTTATCAATAAAAATAAATAAATCTTTAGAAAAGAAAGCAAAATAGAGGGAAATTGTCAGACAAAAGTCTGAAAATTTACTTCCATGAGTCCATAGGAAGTAAATTTAAAAATACTCAAGTTGTAGTTCTAGTTTTCTATTTACTCATTCTGTAAGTTCAGGGCAGAGTCCTGTTTTCATCAACAAGTGAACCTGCTGATGAAACCCTTTATTTGAGACAAAATCATTTTTTGAAGATTTATTTCATTTTTATTGGAAAGTCAGCATTACAGAGAGAAGAGACAAAAATCTTCCACCCACTGTTTTTCTCCCCAGTGTGATCACAACGGCTGGAGCTGAGTTGATTCAAAGCCAGAAGCTTCTGCTAGAACTTTCCCAGGCCACAAGCACAGAGCTGGATGGGAAGTGGAGCAGCCAGAACATTAACTCGTGCCCTTTTAGGATGTCGGCACATGCATGGCAAAGACTTTAGCTACTAGGCTACCACACTGGGCCCCAACACATAATCAATTCTAACAAGGAATACAAAATTATTCCACAGTAATATCTTCTAAGTAGTCCAAACTTTTTAATGCATATGATGCAAATATGTTTCTTTGATACTATGTTTCAGAAAAAAATTCCAAATCAGTAAGTCCATTGCACATTTGATGAACAAATGGCTTTTGACACAAAGATTGTGGTGGTTATTTGAAGCAAATCTCCAGGTAGATGCATCTTCTTACTGTCTATACTCTGCCTCCATTCTATTATTCTGAGAAAAAAACAGCATGAGCTACTTAAAAACTGTCTGCAGTCTTTCACATCTTCAAGACTGGGCACAGTTCTGGCTTTTACTAAATTATCAGGATCAATTTGTAGGCATTTGATTCTCTGAGGTGCTGATGTTGCAAATAAAATATAAGCATCAGTTACTTATATGGTGTTTTGAAGCCATGACATTAAAAATTCATCTGGTAAGTCTAAGATGATACAATAATAGCAATAAGAGAAATGAATTGTAATAAAAAATATTGGCAGTGTAATATATGGGCATTACAGGTCAGTTTTGCCAGAGGTGGCTTTAGAAAATGTGTGTATTTATCTCTGCATTACTCCAATAGTGAATCTTTGAGTTTTTAACTCTTACAGCAAAAATAAAATATTGCTCTTTTTTCTGGATGGATGAATATCTCTACATTTTTCAAAGAAATTGAGGTTTTCTCTCTTTATAAATACTAATTTTTATTTATATGAAAGGTAGTATTGCAGGGAGATAGAGGAAGAGACACAGAGTTCTCCATGCTGTGGTTCCATTCACAGATGACCACAATGGCCAGGCTGGCCTGGCTGAGACCAGGGGCCAGGAGCTCCTGCCAGCTCTTGCACATGAGGGGCAGGAACCCAAACACTTGGAGCATCCAAGTGTTGAAGTGGAGAAGCCAAGACTCACCGGTGCCCTTATGGGATATTGGAAATGCAGGCAGAATGCTAGCCAAGGAAGCCATCACACCAGCCCGTATTTGTAAATTTGACATATTAATTTCTTTTTGGACCTTAAGGTGTTCTACTTTTGCATACATGCATATACATCATGTTTTTATTTATTTACTCACGCTTGCATTGTTTCCCAATCTTGATCTTTGTCAATAATATCACAGTTAATATTGAAGAACAGATATCTCTTTGAAATATTGACTTTATTTCCTTTGGATTTGTAAGCATAAGAAAGTTTATTTGGGTCAAAAGATGGTTCTGGTTTTAATGCTTTTAAAAATAGCTTTTTGTATTATTTTCTTAATAGCTGTACAAACTTAATTCTGAACTGAAATCCAAAAAAGGATTATCCTTCCTCTATGTCCTTACCAACATATGTTTTTCCATTTCTCTGACAATAGCTGCTATAGTAAATTGAGATGACACATTCTGGTTTTTATTTACATAATTGTGATGATTAATGGCTTTCAGTACATTTCTGCCATAACATTTCCTTTAAACACATTCATTTTCAAAATCTAATTACCACTTCTGAAGTTATTTAGATTTAGAAACATGTTCTTAAGTTTGAAATTTATCTGAATTACGTCTAGAAATATTTGTCTACATTATATCTAGTGTTCTGCTATGTGTATTGAACTACAAGGAGTCACAGATGCTTTTCGCCGTGTTTAAATGCTTTTGAAATATTTTTTGTAGTTACATAGAATTAAGCCAAATTTTTTTTCTAAGAAATTGCCACACATTACAGGGCTAACTATACTTCACTGTGTTTTTTGACTTTATTCAAAGGCTGGTTCAGACTGTATCTCTCCCTCATACTCTTACTACATTCCTGCTTTTCAAATATTTTATAAAAAGATATATAAAAGAGAGACCGAATGTGTAAACTGTCGTTAATCAGATGCGTCACTTGAAAAATGTTTTTACACTCAGCTACTAATTTGTGAAACAGAAGTAAAAATAGTGCCGACAGGATCAAACCTGGAGAAACTTCATTCATTTTTCCCAGTGATTCTGTTGTAATTATTAGGTATTATATACATTATAAATAATTCCAGTATCAGCTAGTTAAGTGAGGTGTTCTTGATTTTAAAAGAGGGAAAATTGCTTTTTATTATTTTTTATAAAGTTTTTTTTCTTTTTGGAAAGGCAAATTTACAGAGAGAAGGAGAGACAGAAATGTCTTCAATGCACTAGTTGTCCCCAGGCAGCCATAGTGGCCGGAGCTGAGCCGATCTGAAGCCGGGAACCAGGAACTAGGAGCTTTCTCTTGATTTCCCAAATGGGTCCCGAATCTTCGGGCAATGCTCTACTGCTTTCCCAGGCCACAAGTGCAGTGGTGGATGGAAGGTGCAGCCTCTGGGAAATGAACCAGTGCTCACATGAGATCCCAGTATATGCAAGACAAGGATTTTATCCACGGAGCCATCACGCCACGCTTGAAAACTGCATTTTTAAGAGTCTAAGATGTACCTGTCATCAGATCTGGAGTGGCATTCCAGCTTCAGTTTAGTTCATGTCTTAGTCTCATATGACGACCACCGAAGCTTCATAGTGTATACTTGCAGGAAAATGACAATATTGGTCCCACCATAAATTAGTTTCTTTCTATGAAAATTTAAGTTTTACCAATAGACTAGTGGGATGGAATTCTTCCAGCTTGCCTGTGTACACAACAGCTGAAAGAACTCGGCGTACCTTGAAGTGTTCTGGCGATATAATTTCATTGTGCCTATAGATTATCCCTTACGATTCCATTCCTTATGGCTAATTAATATGATAAAGAATACCCACCAGAATTAATCTTGAATTGGTTTTTGCTCATGTATGCTATTGTGTTTTTTTAATTTTTGTCTTTGTTTTTGTTTTCAAAATAATTGTAGTGCTTTAAATGTTAACACATGAACCACAGGAAAGTCAGATATTCATGGGCAAAACTGAATGTGGGAAGCCCTTTGACCCCTTGGAACATTTTGTAATACAGGCTAATTAGACTATTCTCTTTATACATAGAAGTGACTCTTACAGCAGGTTGGTATTTGCAATGAAACAAACATGGAAGTACTTCAAAAACTTTAAGGGATGTAGAAATAAAATGCAAGGTGTTGTTGTCAAAAAACTTTAAATCTCTGCTTTGTTTCAGAATATGTGTGCCCATAGCTTTTGAAACCGTTTGTATCAATAATGTGGATTGTTCCCATGTAATCCACTGCAGATTACAACACCAGCTGTATGAAGTTTTGAAAAGCTTAAACTATTTTTTAACATTTGGACATAGATCTGATAACCTTGATTTTGTTTGAGTCTCTGTAATGCTACTGAGTTTAGGCGATGCATTTCCAACCCCTGGGGAACATAGATAATCTCAAAGTCTGGTCAATGAAGACTCAGCATTATTTGATCAGAACAATCTCTTATAAACTATCTTCACTGTATTGTGTCTAGGCCTCATGACTTTTATTTATTTACAGTAACAATTTAGAGAAGATGAAGAAAAAGAGCAAGCATCAAATAAAACTAAAAATGAAATGAAAAGTTTTCCATATTATCTTCTTCCATCTGTTTTAAAAAGAGTTTAATCAGTTGTTCAAACAAATAAGGCACTTGCGGGCCCAGCGCAGAGGCCTAGCTGCTACAGTCCTCGCCTTGAATGCGCCGGGATCCCACATGGGTGCCGGTTCTAATCCCAGTGGCCCCACATCCCATCAAACTCCCTGCTTGTGGCCTGGGAAAGCAGTCAAGGACAGCCCAAAGCCTTGGGACCCTGTAGCTGCTTGGGAGACCCGGAAGAAGTTCCTGGTTCCTGGCTTTGGATCAGCACAGTACCGGACGTTGTGGTCACTTGGGGAATGAATCATCAGATGGAAGATCTTTCTTTCTGTCTCTCCTCCTCTCTGTATATCTGACTTTCCAATAAAAATAAATAAATCTTGAAAAACTATATTATTTGCTATGATTCAAAAAAAAGCACAGTGAAGTACTGTAAATTACTTTTTCGTGACTATGTAAAATTGATATCACCATTTCTTATTATGTTTTACATTATTCCACTAATTTCCTCAGCATTAATTTGTGCCATATTGTTTTTAGTATGTGGTGAGAAATATCATCCCCATATCTGTGAGAAGCAAACATATTTGTAAGTGAAGGCTTTTTTTTTAATAACTAAAATTTTTGAGAAGTTTTGACATTTATTCTGTGATTATGCCTTCAGAATATTTTGGAAAAATTAAGATAAATTAAGATAAACTTGACTTTTTAAATCAATTAATAGGAAATGTACATATGATAGCATTTATCCTTGTAAGATGCAGCATTTTATTATTCACAAAGTTGATTTTACTCCCAGCTTACTAATGATTACACCATCTACTTCTTGGTAACAAATATTAAATCGGGGCTGAAAACAGAACCAACCCAGCAATTGCAACCACCAGCTGATCAGGGCGATGGGCCGTGCTGGGCCCTGTACTTGCTAGTACATACAAGAATCTGTTCTGAGAACACCTCAGACAAAATTTTTTTGGAGATCCCCCCACAATCGAAATGCTGGACTCAGAACCCTAACCAAGAAAAGACAGAGGACAGAACAGGTCAATCAACCACCTAAGCTATTTGTTGGCAGCGAAATACAGGGCAAACGGAGACTCTGTGATGGACTCCGTCAATCAGTGGATTCTGCAAATCCTCATCGTGCTTGGAGTGGCAAGATTGGCAGCGATTCATAACTGGTGAACTATCAGAACCACTTGAGCAAGAACCTCGGATCATGCCTTACATCTGGGACCTGGGGAGGGTGGGAAACTGGGTGGGCCTTCTCCCTTAATACCCCCTTTTAAACATGAAAGAAACAATATGGAAATAATAGTTTTACCCATTTTCCTATAGCCTTTGAACCTTTTTACCCTAATTAACTATGTAAATACTGTCAAAAATAGAATTAAAAAAACAAATGTTAAATCATAGTGGTCATGGTGGGTATTTTTACCTCAATTGGTACATTATTGCAATCTTCAACTGTTCCATTTTGGATCATCGTGCTTCCTTTGGCTTTATTTTCGTGTAAATCATGATGTCCACATATTGTTATTTAGTACCTATGCAGTTTTCTATATCTGTCAAGCTGATCAATTGTGTTCCACTGTTAGTTCTGTCTTTAGTTCCTTATGTTTACACATTCTATTTCAATGACGCATTTCAAGCTGGAGAGAATTACTATTGATTTGCTTGCCAATCCTTAATGAGTGATTTTGACATAACTTTACTGCATATTGGCAGAAGTTCACTGTTCAAGTGCATCAGATTTGATAATGGCTGTTTTTAAGATGATGAAGCTAAGGCAGACGCTTAAGTATAAGCACAAAGTTTGAATGTCTCTAATACTTCTTTTGCATTAATTGCCACAAGTAAATGTTACATATTTATAAAAATGCAGTTTCATTTGTGGCTCTGATGATGACATTTTGTGAGGGTTAGCATGCAAGAATCTCTGTAAAGTATGGCCCTGGCATGGTAGCCTAGTGACTAAAGTCCTCACCTTGCACACTCAGAGATCCCATATGGGCACCAGTACTAATCCCAGTGGCCAAAAAAAGAAGTCAAGGATGACCCAAAGCCTTGGGACCATGAACCCATGAGGGAGACCTGGAAGAGGCTTTGGGCTCCTGGCTTTAGCTTTGCTCAGCTCCGGCTATTGCGGCCATTGAGGAAGTGAATCATCAGATGGTAGATCTTCCTCTCTGTCTTTCCTCCTTTCTGTAAATCTGACTTTCTATTAAAGATAAGTAACTGTTAAAAAAAATAACTTCTGTAAAGTGGATTATTCTACCATGCCTGACTAGTCAGGTATCTCAAAGAACACAAACAAGTCATATTCCTAAATCTATTTTATCTGGTATCTTGATTGTGATTTATTACTATTATTTTTCATGATACAGTTCCATAGGCACAGGGATTCCTCCCCCTATCTCTCTAATCTCTTCCCACTCCCACTGCCCCCCCCATATTGTTATAATAGTATAGTCATTCAGCAACAGTCACAAGTTCAACATTCTGTTACTTAGTGTATCATGGCATTGTAGGTACAGACAATGCTAGAAAGCCTAATATCCTATTGTATGTTCAGCAGTTTTATAGGAAGTTCTCTTTTTATTCAGCAATAGAAATGCACACTGCAATGTATCTTCTCTTCCCAGTGTTCTAGTTTTTATTTTATACTTCATCTATGAGAATAAATATATATTGGTGCTTATTTATATATCTACTTATGTTGCATTTTGTATCGATGTTACCTTATATCAAAGAGAACATATGATATTAGCCCTTAGGGGATTGGGTTATTTCACTGAACATAACAGTCTTTAATTGGGACCATTTGTTGTAAATGGTAGAAGTTTATTCTGTTTACTGGTGGAGTAGTATTCCATGGAGTAGATGTACTACAGTTTCTTAATCCATTCGTCTTTCACTGGGCATCAGGGTTGTTTCATTATCATCTCTATTGTGGATTGTACAGCTATAAATAGAGGGTTGCAGGTCACTTTTTCACATGTAAATTTTGATTCCTTTGGACATATTCCCTGGAGTGGAATAAATGGGTCATATGTTAGATCATTTTTCAGTTGAGAGAATCTGTACTACTTTGCAAGCCTATGAAATGAACAAGCCTGTTCCATAGTGGACTCATCTTCTACCCTTAGCCAGCTAGAAAATCTCAGCATTGAAAAAAACAGCAATTTCTGTCACCAGAACCATGTCAACAATAAATGAGTGGGAGCAATAAACTACAAGCTGTTAAACATAAAAACGAAAATAGACATGAGAGAGCTGAATAGTAACCGATAGCCATTTGAAGGTGTATATAAACTAAAATTGAAAAGTCAATGAAGTAGTCACAGGTTGTGGTTAAGAACTTGTATTTTCTAACATAGTGGTCACTCAATACCATGTCAGTTAACTCCATAATGATGTAAATTGTCGCTGATGTTATGTTGTGGCTTTTCATTGGACCAGATAATATTTTGCCAGCTCTGCTTTCATACCAGAGATGGTCTGAAGAAACTGTTTCCCTAAGAAACTGTTGAATGTATCTGGACAATAAGAGGTTGGACTCTATGCATGGTACATGCTTGCAGTGAAGAAATCATAACTGGATTTGAACTGTAACGCTGCAACAAGGTGGAGGAATCCACCATGGGAGGGGAGGGCAAGGGGAAGGGTTGAGGGAATCCCAGAGCCTATGAAACTGTGTCATAAAATGAAATTTTAAAAAAATGACCTTTCTATTTAGTATTGATTGTTAAGGAATATGCTGGAAAAAATCATAAGTGTAGTCAACCAAAACATGATTTTTCACATATGTGATAATATAGAGTTAGTAAGCTCTCTTAATACAGTAAACAGATCCTTACTTTCCTAAGGGTTATTCCCATTGATATCTGAGTTGTTGTTTTATAGAGTTTTGGTTTGGAGGAGGGAGGAGGAGTGTACCTAAACAAGTGGTAATTTGGACTTAGTGATGTAGATCAGATGTAAATTGGATTCTCCTTTCTGCCAACAGCCCTTTTCTCATACTTTAAAACTAGTGACCATTGCCTCCTGTCTTTGTAAAAAATTTTATTTCCTTCATTTTTATCCTATCCAATAAATCTAAAGATAGGTACAAGAGCCGTGTTCATAGAATTGAGAACATGTTAATTATCTGTTCTAGTTCTACCAGTCTGCTCACTTCCCCATAATTCCAACCAAGTTCCTTGTCTTTACAGCTTTGGAGTTTGTTTTAGTACATTCTGATGATCATGTGTAGAACATTGAAAAAAAAAATGAGAAAGCATCACTTTGTGAGAAAGCCATTGAACTGACAATAGCTTTTGTTTGTTCGTTTGTTTGTTGTGTTGGAAAGGTTCCATTGATTTTGTTTCCCAAAGTCTCTAAATTTAGGAAAATACCAGAAATCTACAAAGTTCTGAGACCATATTTGCATAAGGAACTCCAGAAAATACTTAAATAATCTTTACTAAGCAAATGGTCTCAGGTAGAGCCTCATTTCATGAACTGGCTTTGTATCAAGAATCAGGCATCTGGAATCCTCTTAATAAACACTTGGCATTTGTTTGAGTGCTGAAGGCAAGTTTGCAGTGCTTTGCATATAAATCAGCACATTATTCCCTGTTTGTTCCTGGGGAGATTGATACCAATGATGAACTCTGTTTAACAAAGGGGTCACATATCACAACGTGTATCAGCAACTTGCTGGAACAAAAATGAACACTTTAATATAGTTAAGAAGAAATGCCCTAGCATTTAGGAAGTAAAAATTGAATTACAGAAGTAAGCTATGCTTTCAAATTTGCTTATTACTGTAGGTAATATAGTTTAAAAATTAAAAGTGCGTGTCCATACTATAAGTATGTAGCTGGTGAAATGCACACATATGTGTATGCATGCATATCAAAGGTGAAGAAATGTTCCTTTTGTACAAATATCCTTTGAAATATTTTCTATTTTCATCTATTTGAAAGGCAGAGTTACAGAACGAGGTTGAAAGAGAGAAGCAAAGCATTGTTTACTCCCTATTATCTGCGGTAGCCAGGACTGGGCCAGGCAAAGGTCAGGAGCCTGAACCTGCACATGGATTTCCCACAAGGGTAACAAGGGCCCCAGCAGTGGTCAGTCACCTGCTGCATCCTAGGAGGCATTCAGGAATCTGGATAGGAAATGAAGGTACTGAGACTTGAACTGGCATTTTCATAATGGGATGGGAGAATTCCTAGAGAGAGCCTAATGGGTTTTCCAACAACTCATGCTCCCAAATACACCTGCCTATCAAGGAGTCAGATAATTACTTCTTAAACACAAGAAACTATGCAGAGTTCTCTAATTAAAGACCCATAGATTCAATAAATGTGTACTGAGTAGTTATTTTATTCATGTATTGATTTTTGTCCTAAAATAAGATGCCATTTCTAATTTCTAAATTTTACCTGTCCAGTCAGATAGGTTAAATGTACTTTGAAGAATTACTTTATAACTTGATAAGTGACTGATAAGCAAAAGATACAATTAATCTGTTGGCTTGTTTGAGCTGAAGGTGATTGTTGCCTGTGCTATTAATTTAGCTGAACAAGATACAGTGCAAAACTAAAACAATCTGCAAGAGGTGGCTGAATGTGTATGTTTTGTACTATTCTCAACTCAGGCTCAGTTTTTAAAACCAACAATTTTAGATACTTTGAGTATTGAAATATGGACTAAACGTTATTTCAAAAGATTCCAAATTTTAAGTGACTACGATAGTGAGACACATCAGGTAACTCTTTCCAGGGATTAAGGAATTATGATTACTCTTCAAGAGAGCAATAGAATAAAGTAATTCAATTACTGATTAATACAAATCAGATTCCAAGGCAAATGAGTTTCTATTTGGTAAAAGGAATTTAACATTTATTAGGCACACCATTTTATGAAATGTTATGTATAGATAAAGGGAAAAATGCTCTACTCTATGGCAGTTATCAAAAGTAATTAGGTCAAGTATTTACATAATATATTAATCAAGAACAACCACATGCTGATGTATTTCTGGTTTATATTAAATATTAAATATTTTTGAAGATTTATTTTTACTACAAAGTCAGATAGACAGAGAGGAGAAAAGACAGAGGAAAATCCTCCATCTGACAATCCACTCCTCAAGTGACCACAACGGCCGGAGCTGGACCAATCCAAAGCCAGGAGCCAGGAATTTCCTCCAGGTCTCCCACATGGGTACAGGTTCCCAAGGCTTTGGGCTGTCCTCGACCTCCCCCCCAGGCCACAAGCAGGGAGCAGGACAGGAACTGGAGCCTCCGGGACTAGAACTGGTGCCCACATGGGTTCCTGGTGCGTTCAAGGCAAGGACTTTAGCCGCCAGGCCACAGCACCGGGCTCTAAATATTAAATATTAAACATTGAATTTCAAGTATACAACATTGTGAAAGATTACAAGGCAGAGCACTTTTAATTAAGACAAGGGATACACTAAAAATATGTTCTTGTCAAAATTCATGACAATGTAGATTAACAGGTACACATAAGTATAGATCCTCATAAATAGTAGTGTTTAATAGAATAGCACAATGACCAAGAACTAATATTGCTAGCCTTAAAATGGTGTTAATATGCTTCAAAATGAAGATAATTCAAAATTATGCAAAATTATGTAATTATGTAATAGTTACAATCAATTCATGCCAATACAGATTGTGATACATAGTGACAAGCTGAGTACTTATTTTTATTAGTGAGAATTTGAAAAAGTTATAGTTTTAAAAGATAAATTTTGTTTATACCTTGTACTAAAAAATGTGATGTGACTTGCTTGGTATCTACAAAGACGATGACAGGATAGCCTAAAGTGATAAAGTTTATAAAATAAACTTTAAATTCAGCTAAGAGCTTTGCACATCTCTGAAAGCAGGTCTTCCATTTGCTGGTTAATTGTTCAAATGATTGCAAGGGCCAGAGCAGAGCTGAGCTGAAGCTGAGAGCCAGGAGCTTCTTCCTGGAGGTTTCCTAGGACTTGGGCCATCTTCCACTGCTTTCCCAGACCATTAGCAAAGTGCTGGATCTGAAGTGGAGCAGCCTGGACTTGAACTAACACCCATATTGGTTGCTGTCAACACCCGGCTGAAGATCAGCTGATGTGCAACCATGCAGACCCCTGCTTTTTGACATTTGCCTCTCAGCTCCTGCCATCATAACCAACGGGAAAGTGAACCACCAGAGGGAAGATTTTTTTTTTTCACTGTTTCTCTCTTTTCTTCTCTCTGTAAATCTGCTTTTTAAATAAAAACAAATAAATAGTTTTTAAAATGGTTTTAATGATAGGGCCAAGGCAGGAACTATAAGAATTCTTGTAAGGCCTGTAAAGTAGCATGGTGTCATTTAGCCACAATGGAGTTAGACAGGTGAGGAGAACAGACAGGAAAATAGCAAAGTCAATTTGTGCAAGGAACACAAACATATAAGATGAATAACACAGTGATGATAATCTTAGTGTAAATAATCAGCTGCAAATTGACTATATTGATTTGTCACACACACACTTATCTATATATGTGATTTCATGTTAAGAAGGAGTAGAGACAATAACATCTAACAATTTCACGGTCACACTTAATAAGGAAATGATTGAAAAGATACTCAAGAACATACAGGAAAGTTCAGTAAATTTTTATGTAATTTTTTATGTTCTTTTAATCTGAGTTGTTATTTGATGGACACTAGATTGGAGAGTATTTAAAGCATAACTTGATTATTTTTGAAATTATTTATTTATTTTCATTTATTTGAAAGTTAGAGGGCCCAGTGCAGTAGCCTAGCAGCTAAAGGCCTCGCCTTGAACAGGCCAGGATTCCACATAGGCGCCAGTTCTATTCCTGGCAGCTTGGCTTCCCGTCTAGCTTCCTGCTTGTAGCCTGGGAAAGCAGTCGAGTATGGTCCAAAGCCTTGGGACCCTGCACCTGAATGAGAGACCTAGAAGAGGCTACTGGCTCCTGGCTTCGGATTGATGCAGCTTCAGTCATTGCAGCCGCTTAGGGAGTGAATCATCAGATGAAAGATCCTCCTCTTTGTCTTCCTTCCTTTCTCTATGTCTGACTTTTCAATAAAAATAAATATTTTTTAAAAAATGTTAGAAACACACAGTAAGAGAGAGATTTTCTGTTTGCTGCTTCACTCCTCAAACGCCCACATATCCTAGGGCTGACCCAGGCCAAAGTATGAAGCCCAGAACTAATGCAGGTCCTGCACATGGTGGCAGAGACCCGAGTACTGCAGCCACTGCCTGCTTGGAAGATTTGTATCAGCAGAACACTGCAGTGAAAAGGAAGGGCTAGAGCTTGAACTAGTCATCGTACTTGCTGCATCATATATGCACCCCTATTTTTCAGACTGCTTTTAAAATGTGTAAGTTAAATATACTATTCTGGTTGAATGCTAGTTTGCAAAGTGATTTGTGGCAGTTAGCCATGGACATCTTAACTCTGCGCTTTGTTTACTAATGTACCTGCTGAGAACTTTTCATTTAAAAGCACCAAATGAGAATATATTGATCTGAACATTTCCAGCTTCTAGTGTTACATTTTTCAGTCTTTTGGGCTCAGAGATGAGGGACAGTGGAGCAGATTGATTAATATGAATCAACATCAGAATGACTACTTTTCAAAGAAGAGAATCTCTAAGCAAAAGGAGAGGAAGAACAAGCCTGATGATGCCACATATTTTGTGGGCAAATTGAAAGCCTATGATCAATGTGAATTTCCAAATGGAGTGACAGAATAAAAAAATAAATGTGTATAACATATTGCAAACAAAATATATCTTCAAGACACATACTACACATATTTTCTCCCCCGAAACATGACATTCATGAGTACTGTTTTCCACTTCTATGAGTATGGGGGGATAAGAATCAGTGATGGTGTAACACACAAGACTAACTTGGAGCACTTAACCAAGGAGACCACCTGTTTCCTGGGGCTCCTGGAAGAAACTGCAACAAACTGAATGGTGTAAAACAGCAGAATGTATTCTTGCACTAGTCTGGAGCGGGAGTCTGAAATGAAGGTTTCAGCGGGGTCATGCTGTCTCGTAGCCCCCAAGGATTGCCAGGAATCCTCAGCACCCCGTAATGCCATTTGACTAGGTTCTGCACAGCTTCAGTCTCCACCTCTGTAACCAAATGGTCTCGGTGTGTTCGTCTTCCCAGGCATTCTTCTCTGTGTCTATGTCTGTCTCTTTGTCCTGTCTGTTAGAAGGACACCAGTCATATTGGATAAGAGTATATGAACTATATCTGCAGACAGTCTCCAACTAAGGTCACACTCTCAAGTAGCAGAATTGAAGATTCTGCATAACTAGCAACACGGCACAGCTATTTTTTTTAAATGGATGTACCAGACAGCATTGTATTTAATTTTTTAAAAATGAATTTCATTGTTTGGACATTTCTGTTAGTCACCAGCAATTATATAGTTAATTAAAAAGCAAGTGCTATAATTATTTATATGTTAAAATCTGTAAATATAAATTATGTAGTGTTTACACTTACTGTCAAACCATATACAGATAGAGTTCAAAACTTTATCTCTAATTAACCCCAAAAATCTTTAGAAGGAAGTTGCCTGGGCCCTTACCAAGCGCCTAAGCCATGTGAGTCGAACAGTTTTGGACTCCTGGTTTCAGCTTTCCAGCCCCAGCTGTTGCAACCATTTGTTAGTGAACCAGCAGAAAGAAGATCCCTTTAGCCAACTCTCTTGTTCTAGCTTTTAATTAGACAAACAATAAATAAGCATTTAGACCTTTTTTTTTCTGAAACTGAGTTAACCTCTGTCACATTCATAGCCTCACAAAGCAGCCCTAATAGAAGCTGTAAGGGCACATATTTCAATACCAGTAGGGTCAAGATTCCTGCTAAAATGCACGAGACGCTGTAATTTCATATCAGTCATAAGTTAGGCTGGTTACTAACAGTTACCCATTAATCCAGTGTCAAAATTCAGAACTGATCAGTAGACCAGATCTATGCATCTAATGGATGTCATCATCAATGGAGTACAGGTGGAGCTGAAAATCCACTTGCAGGGAGGGAAGTTGCCAGCAGATTCAAAAAAACTGGGCTCAGGAGATAACACCAAAGGCTTCTCACATAAGCCTATCATGATCAAGAGGAGAAACTTGGATATAATGTTGCCGATGGCAGGGAGTGGGCAGGAACCGTGCAGCCTTGTGGCACAGTGTGTTAAACCCCTGTCTACGATACTGGCATTACTATGCCAGCCCCTTCCACCCGATAAGAGACCAAGCTGGAGTTCCACTCCTGATTTGGCACAACTGTTGCAGCCATTGGGTGCACTCAGTGAATGGAAGATCATTGTCTTTCCTCTCTCTCTCTGTCTCCCACTGTCTCTGTAACTCTGCCTTTCAAATAAATAAATCTACAGAAATAGAAAAAAAAAGATAGTAGTGGAAAAAGAGAGAGAGAGAGAGATCTGCTGGTTCACTGCTCAAGTGCTTGCAGTGGCAGGGGCTGGGCTTTACTGCAGCCAGAAGTTAGGAACGTCTTCATAGATTCCTCATGGGTGCAGGTGCCCCAGCACTTGGGCCATCTTCTGTTGCTTTCCCAGGTGCACTAACAGGAAGCTTATGCAATCAGAGCATCCGATTCAAACAGCTTTCTTATGGGATGCCAACATTGTAAGTGACATATTTCCTTGCTATACCACAACACTGACACCAAGAAGGAAATCTTAAAAACACAGAAGTTGTAGATGTTTCTAATCAAAACTAAATTAAATGCATTAGTATGCCTAAATGCATAGGTTGGGATTTTTTTTTCTGGTGACATTTAAAATTTCTGCACAGAGAATTTCCATAAATTCTACATCTTTCAGAGATACATGACCCAAACTTTTATTAATAGAGTGTATCAACTTCATTAGTAGAGTGTATCAACTTCTTCAGGTATCAAATTTTCTGGAAGTAAATGGAGCCCAATAGGAAATGTGTCCAATATATCACAAGGCAATTGGATTCATGCTAAGCTCCAACAAATATGAAGTCTAACCCACTTTCAGTTATTTCCATGAACTGTTTGAAGGCACTGGAAGAGATGCAACTGGGTGTGCAGTGTCAACACATTTGCTCTTTAGGGGAATTCAAATAAGTAAAGATGCTATTAACCGTGAGACAGAATTATAAAGTTATAAGCAGTGGGGTTATATGGCATACCTATTTCTGGTTTTTTTTTTTTTTTTTGAGAAATCTTCATACTGTTTCTGTAATAGTTTTACTAATTCACAATTCCTTCTCAGTGTTAAACGGTTCCCCTTTCATCACAACCTTGCCATCGTGTGTGTGTGTGTGTGTGTGTGTGTTGATAATAACCTTTCTAACTTTAGTGATATGAAAGCTCAGTGTAATGTTTGTGTACATTTCCCTGATGGCTAGCGATCCTGACAATCCTTATATGTGCTTATAAACTATCTCTCTTTTTTTTTTTGAAATATCAAGTTAGAGTCTGCTTCACCATTTGTTTAAACTGAATTGTTTGCTTGCTATTGTAGATTTTTGAACTGCTTTTTATATTATGGATATTATTATTTTATCAGACACAGAGTTCACAAATTCCATTCTATTATGTCCTCATCCTGTGGTCTCCTTCATTATGCAGGAGTTTCTAAGTTCGACATAATTCTATTTACCTATTTTATTTCCTGTACTGGAAGGATTTTTAAAAAAAAGAAAGAAAAAAAAAACTGTCTTAAAGTAGTGTCACTATGTTTGCTTCTATTAGTCTTACAGTTAGACATTGTATGCAGGTCCATTTCAAGTCATGTTTTGTGTGAGGGAAATAGTGGGAGTCAGCTTTCAAAATTCTGCTTCTTAAAATCCAATTTTCCATGCACTATTTACTGAAGTGACTGTTCTCTCTCCAGAATTACTTTTAGTACCTTTGTCAGAGTTTATCTTAGAGTTTTCTATCCTATTCTTCTGGTCTTATGTATCTGTTTTTATGCCAGTACAGTACTATTTGATGGCAGTGACGCTGTAATGCATCATGATGGGTGGCATTGTGTAGTTTACAAGTTTGTTCGTATTCTTTGAGATCGCTTTGGCTATCCAGGGTCTTTTGTGTTTCCATATGAACTTTAGGACCTTATTTTTGATTTCTAGTTCTGTGAAGAAAGCCACAAGTATTTTGATGGGACTTACATTGAGCTTCAAATCATTTTGGGTGATACTGACATTTTGAAAATATTCCTCCAGCTCATGAGTATTGGAAGCCCTTTTTTCTTGTATTCTTGATTTCTTTCATTAGTAATTTACAATTTGTTTGCAAAAGTCTTTTAAATCTCTGATAACTGCTATTTTTATAGTATCTGAATGAAATTACTCTTATAAGTTCTTTCTCAGCAAGATCATTGTTGGTGTATAAGAATTTTGCTACCTTTTGTTTGTTGTTTTTATTTCCTCTGTGTTAAGAATCTTAACATTTAAATACAAACAAGTACATCTCTGTATCTTGCATTGCAATTATTTTAAACTCCTTGTGAAGTTACTAAAATACAAAAAAAATTACTTTGGGTTACATAAAAATAGATTATTTGAATTGTAATGTGAAATATGAACCTTTATAAATGTAATAGAATAATGGACCTGGAGAGTAGATGATAGTGAGAAAAATAATATTTCTTCAAAAACTAGGAAGTTCTGCTTTTTCTTTCTAGTACCGTAGTGTGGCGCTCTCTTCTTTACCTGACTTCTCACTTTCGTTTTTCCTCATATTCATGCCTTTTATAAGTATGTTTTATATTAAGCCTTTGGCTCTCCATTTCTATGATTTTGTATCTCTTTATTGCACTTCATTTTTTTTTTCACTGACACAATTAGACTCCCTCTGAACTTCATTTTTCTCTTTCAGTGATTGTAATATAAAACTAAAATTTCTTTCTTCCTCCCTACCTCAAATAATTATTTTCCATTTCTCAGATTTTATATCAACATCTCTGGTTGATCAACGATGTTCTGTGGGATTTTTTACATTTTTATCATACTTTATTTCATTTAGTATCACTTCCTGTTTCTAGGCCTAATCTGAATAATGTTATCTGGATAGCTATGCCACCTGATCACTTAATTTGGAGCAATTTTGTGAACCACAAATAATACCACAATGTTTTGGTTTCTATTCCAAGGGATTATCTAAACAAATTATTATTTTTAAAAGTTGTATCACCCTTAGCAGGTGCTGGGCTCTGCACTTAGGGTTCTATGTGTGATGGCATAACCAAATGTAGAATTCAATTGGTTAGACTCACAGTTGAACTTCTGATTCAAGAGTCATGTTGATTTTGCCTATCCAGGAGCACGGGATGTTATTCCATCTTTTGAGGTTTTGTTCAATTTCCTTTTTAAATAGTTTGTAGTTTTCTTCGAATAGGTCTCCTACACTTTTGGTTAGATTTATTCCCAAATACTTCATACTTCTCTCTGCTATTTTGAATGGTATCCTGTTGGTTAGATCTTCTTCCATCTTGGTGTTATTTGCGTACACTATGGCTGTTGATTTTCGTTCGTTAATTTTGTACCCCGCCACTCTGCCAAACTCTCGTATAAGTTCTAGCAGTTTCTGTATTGAGTCTCCTGGTTTTTCTATGTATAGGATTATGTCATCTGCATATAGTGAAAGCTTGACTTCTTCGTTTCCTATACGTATGCCTTTGATTTCTTTTTCTTGTCTTATGGCCTCTGCAAGTACCTCTAGGACTATGTTGAATAGCAGTGGTGATAGCAGGCACCCTTGTCTTGTTCCAGATCTCAGTGGGAAGGGTTCTAGCTTTTCTCCATTCAGTATGATACTGGCGTTGGGTTTCTCATAAATTGCTTTGATTATGTTGTGGATTTTCCCATCTATGCCTACTTTGGCTAGAGTTTTTAGCGTGAAGAGGTGTTGGATTTTGTCGAAAGCTTTTTCTGCATCTATTGAAACTATTATGTGGTTCTTGTTTTGCTGTTTTTGGATATGGTTTATAACATTTATGGATTTCCGAATGTTGAACCATCCCTGCATTCCAGGGATGAATCCTACTTGATCCGGATGAATGATCTGTCTGATGATTTTTTGAATTCTATTGGCTAGGATTTTGTTGAGAATTTTAGCATCAATGTTCATCAGAGAAATAGGTCTGTAGTTTTCCTTCTCTGATGGTTCTCTGTCCGGTTTGGGATTAAGGTGATGTTGGCTTCATAGAATGAGTTTGGGAGGATTGCTTCCTCCTCTATTGTTTTGAAGAGCTTGTAGAGGATTGGGGTTAGTTCTGTTCGGAATGTTTTGTAGAATTCTGTAGTGAAGCCGTCTGGGCCTGGGCTTTTTTTCGTTGGGAGATCCTTGATGACTGTTTCAATCTCTACCTCGGTTATGGGTTTATTTAATTCTGCAGTTGCCTCCGGACTGAGTTTTGGTAAAATGTCTATACTACCACAAGCAATATACATTTTCAACGCAATTCCAATCAAATTGCCCAAAACATTCTTCACGGAACTGGATACAATGATTCAAAAGTTCATCTGGAAACACAAAAAACCACGAATAGCTAGAACCATCCTGAAAAATAAGAAGTTAGCAGGGGGAATCACAATCCCGGACCTCTGGACATACTATAGAGCAGTGGTTATCAAAACAGCCTGGTACTGGCACAAAGACAGAAAGGAAGATCAATGGAATAGAATAGAAGCACCAAAAGGGAACCCACACAAATACAGCCAATTAATCTTTGACAAAAAGGCCAATGACAACTCAAGCAAGTGGGAAGGCCTCTTTAGTAAATGTTGTTGGGACAACTGGCTGATAGCCTGTAGAAACAAAAAAATAGACCCACATCTATCACCATACACTAAGATCCAATCTACATGGATAAAAGACCTAAACCTACATCCAGAAACCTTCAAACTCTTGCAAGAAAATGTAGGAAATACCCTGCAAGACCTAGGAGTAGGTCCCGACTTTCTAAGAAGGACACCAAAAGCAATAGCAGTTGAGAACAGAATAAACAAATGGGACCTCATCAAACTAAGAAGCTTCTGTACAGCAAGGGAAACAATCAACAAAGTAAAAAAGCAACCCACAGAGTGGGAGAAGATCTTTGCACACGATATAGGCGATAGGGGACTAATTTCCAGGATATACAAAGAACTTCAAAACAACCAAAAAACCAAAGCAAACAAACCACTCAAAAAATGGGCACGGGAAATGGGCAAACATTTCACAAAGGAACAAGTCCAAATGGCAAACAAACATATGAAAAAATGTTCCAGCTCCCTAGCAATAAGGGAAATCCAAATTAAAACATCGATGAGGTACCACCTAACACCAGTAAGATTGGCCCACATAAACAAGAACACCAACGACGCTTGCTGGCGAGGATGCGGGGAAAAGGGAACCCTACTCCACTGCTGGTGGAGCTGCAAATTGGTACAGCCTTTATGGAAATCAGTCTGGAGAACACTCAAACAACTCAAAATCTGCATACCATATGACCCAGCAATAGCACTCCTAGGAATATATCCAAAACACCTGTTTTACGACAAACCAACATGCATCCCTATGTTCATTGCAGCACAATCAGTAATTGCAAAAACATGGAAGCAACCAAAATGCCCATCAGCAGAAGATTGGATAAGAAAGCTTTGGTTCATCTACTCCATGGAATACTACTCAGCTATTAAAAAAAACAAAATGCAGTTCTTTGTGGCTAAATGGGCACAACTGGAAACTATAATGCTAAGGGAAATGAGCGAATCCCAAAAGATTAGATACCACATGTTTGCCTTGATTTAACCTGTAATTTTTTGTTTGGTTGTTTGTTATTTTTTGAACCTGTCATTGATACTGTCTCAACCCAGATGTTTCGAAGAATGGAACTTGCATTATTTTTAACATATTGTTTACCCAATACTATGTCAATTAATTCCATAATGTTGTATATTGATACTGAGGCCTTGTTGGGGCTTTTAACTGACCGGATCTTTACTCTGTTAGACCTATCTTCAGACCATAGAAGGTCTCCCCAAGAGGCCACTGGACTTATCTGGACAATAAGACGCTGAACTTTATGCTAGGCATGTGTTTGCAAGCAATGAATCTCAACTGAACTTGAACTATGGTTATGCAACAAGGTGGAGGAATCCACCATGGGGAGAGGGGTATGGGAGGGGTGGGGGGAATCCCCAGCGCCTATAAAACTGTACTACATAATACAATGTAAGCAACAATAAAAAAAAAAAAAAGAGTCATGTTAATTTGTACCTTGGGACATGGTAGATGATGATTGAAATACTGGACTTGTCTTCTTTATGGAATTCCTAGAGTTCCTAGCTCCTGACTTCAGGCTGATTGATTCATGGCACCTATTGATATTTAAATCAATGGACGAATGATTCTCTCTGTCTTTCAAATGGATAAAAATAAGTAAAAATTTTAAAAATACCTTAAAAACACATAGCCCTCCTAATCTGCATTACTGATCTTAGTTAAAACTCAATTTTTACCTAGAGTTATTTCTTCTCATTTGAAAGGTAGATTTTTTACTGATCAAGATCTTCCCCTTCCCAATCACTTCTCTGATGGCTAAAATGTCCAGAACTGAGATGATCCGAAGCCAGGATCCAGGAGCTTCGTTTTGGTTTCCTCAAACTTACTGGGTCCAAGGCTTTGGGCCATCCTATACTGCTTTCCCGGGCCATAAACAGAGAGCTGGATCAGAAGTGGAGCAGCCAAGACATGAACCAGTGCCCATATAGAATGTCAGCTCCACAGAGGAGAGGATAAGCCTAATGTGCCACAGCAACAGCTCCAAAATTCCATTTTTAAAGAGGTATATAGAGGCCTGTTGCAATGGCTCAGTGGCTAAATCCTTACATCTGGGATTCTATATAGGCACCATTTCCTGTCCTGGCTGTCCCACTTCCCAATATCTGGAAGAAACTCCTGGGTTCTGGTTTCAATTGGCTTAGCTCCAGCCATGGGAAGTGAACAACTGGATACAAGATCTTTCTCTGTGTCTTTCCTTCTCTCTGTATATCTGTCTTTCTAGCAAAAATAAATAAATAAATAGCTAGCTAGATAAATAAATAAATAAATCTATCTTCAAAAAAAGCATACAGGAAAAAAGTGATGCAAATTCAAGTTATTGATTTTCCTGTACAACTGATACCTTGTCTTATAAAAGACATCTTAGATTATATTATTGTATTTTGGACTCATGCAAATTAGCCCTCGATGACCCCACGAGTATGATCGGGGCTGGGATACAGTGCTGCGAGGCTTCAATCCCTGCAGCTGGAATCTGTGTGAGACTCAGGGGCTGGAAAGGTAGTCCAAACAAATGAGGTCTGGTAGTGGTAGACTTACTCTTTGGCTTATCAATCAGTAAGGAGAAATAAATGCAGTGTTGAAAAGACACAAAATCTTATGTAAGCATCCTAGCATGCTTAGTTTAGGAGATGGATCCCTGCAAGGGACAGGATAGATATTTGACTTAAAATGGCATAAGGATTCAAAACACTCACTTACTCACTTTCACTTAACCAATACTTACTTATTTACATTAAACCAGTACTTGAACTGATTATATTACACAGGCGTTCATAACAGCTCTCTCAGAAATTGCCTTGTAGTGGTAGGATAACTATTAATCAGAATGATGCAAAACTAAAAGAGAATTTCCACTGTAATAATACTACTCATACGAAATACAAAATATGGGCATCTGTAATAGACTGATGTATGCTAGAGGAGGAGATAAGTGTTTGTTCCAGTAAGGATACCTGAGAACATGCCTCTTAGAAAGAATACTTAAACAACCAACACCCAGAAAAATGACATCTGTAATAATGACATTTGGGCATGTGAATGCTTTGAAGTAGAAGACATGGAAAGGCCACAAAAGCGGCCTCAGAGACAGGATCTCTGACCTTCCCCTGCCTTCCTGTCTCTTGCCTTTCTTTCTTCCTCAAATTAGTCACAGAAACTAGATATCCTCTTTCCCAATGCGGATCACAGAAAATAAAACCCTCTCCTCCGCCCCCCCAACGAAAACAATAAAGCCTTAAGATATGATTTTAACCTTCACCTGCCTTTCTTTATAAGAGCTGGCCATAAGGAAATTCTCTGGCTTACCTTGTCTGCAGTAGAACATAAGGTTCTTATTTCAGATGGAGCCCTGCCCTGTAACCAGGGGAGAGGAATGCCACACAGCAAGACCAAGAATATGCTGTTCTCTCACCCTTCAATCTATTGCATTAGGTCATGTATTTTTTTGTCCAATTACATTTCTAACCAACTGTTCAGTTTTCATCAAATTTAAACATAATTTTGAAATTTGCTTTAGTCCTTTAAGTCTTCATTCTAATCACCCCCATGTGATATAGCTATTAAATATATGTGTTATGTTTTCTCTAGTTAATCTGTATATTTTTTATCATAGTCTAAAAAAATCAGCACAGTCCTCACGGCTTTCCGCCCTATGAAGTACATTAAAAATGTTTCATTGCTAGATCATGGTATTGCAGGATATGTGCTCTCTACTTTATAATAAAAAATTTCAAGCATAATTTTAAAATACATTTTATTCATTTGAAACATAGAGGTAAAGAGAGAGATAATTTTTCACCCACGGATTCTATCTCCCCCAAAGCTCAACAAACAGGATTTACCCAGATCAAAGCCAGGATCCACAGGCTTCATCCAGATCTTTCATTTGGTTGCAGGAGCCCAAGCCCTTGGAGCATCTTTCATTGATTCAGCTGAACTTAGCAGTGTGCTTCATGGGAAGTGGGGACATGAACCAATATCCCTGGAAAACTTTGCTATAACCCAGCCCAATAACTAACAATCTTTACTCTTTAAATTCTTTTATATATATTTTTTTGTGGGTAATACTTCCAAAGGGGAGCATGAAAATGAGCCCATAGATATTACAAGGAAACTATTTTTATATGGAAACAATTGGAATGAAAATTCCCAAGTAAGAAGGATTAAATGTGAAGGTTGATAACAAAAAAAAAAAAAAAAAAGGAAAGATCATACAAAGAGAAAAAAAAATTATCGATGAAAGTCATAGCTGTCAGTATTATGCGGCATTCATTAGGAATAAGAAGAGGAAAACCTGAAGTGATTGTTTGTAATCGTCTCAATAATTGTAAAGGAAGCAGCACTATTATTCAGCGTGTGCAGGGGAGTTGATAGTAATTTCATTGTCTTGAAAAGAGTGATGGAGATTTTTCTTACAAGGACCAGATAGAGAAAAGTAGAAAAAGAGCTAATCAGCAGGATAATTTAGTAAATAAAAGCTAAAATGCCTTATTTGCAAATCTCCAATCAAATGCTCCAAATTTTAGAAATTTGAGAAATAACTTGCTACCTAACTTAGGAAGTTCCAGTGTGACCTCATTGATGTGCTGCATCATGTCACAATACACACGTGCCGGAATTCTTATGTAAAATCACTTTCTGGCTAGGTGTATGAAGTATACATAAAACATTAATGGATGTTATGCTTACAAGTACATTAAATCCACAGAATATCCAATTATATGCATATATATTTTTTCAAATATTCAAAAATCTGAGAACATATTCAATTCAATTTAAATACGTTTGATATTGAGTATTTCAAATAAGGGCACTTGTAAGTGAAACTGGGATAACAGAGTGAATATTCTGTACTACTGTGATAGACACTTGCATGTCACAGTTATCTGAAATATTGTGATATAAGGAAAATGATTTCAGTGAACTTGAGTGAAAAAAAATCACTTATATGGGAATAAAATGCTGAAAACAAATAGAACAAAAATATGTACAAGCAGTTATGGGACACATACAAAGAACATTTAGATCAGGTTTAGACAGGAAAAGTCCCACAGTTAGCAACTAAGGAAATTCTTGGAAAAATTAGAGTTGCCCAGGCCCAGGAGACTAGAACATAATATTCCAGTCAGAAGAAAAAATGTAAGTTTAATGTTGCTGTAAGATGCATCACAGTATACTTTTTGAAAATTAAAAACAGATCAGTGTTGCTTAAGTA